>NC_141378.1:28842546-30042546 GCF_017979445.1 Akebia trifoliata
TTTGCTGACCAAGTCGCAAGATCATTGATGCTGTTATTGTCATTGGGTTGCCCTAGAACATTCCCTGATCAAAAAGGACTTTTGTTGGGACGAAACGTTGGCCTAGGCTAGTGGTGGTGAAAGGTTACAAAAGGATTAAGGTCTGGATATATTAGAGCGGTTTAGACATGGGGCTTGTCTATTTTTGTTTCGAAAAGGTGATCTGCATCTCCTCCCAGCGTCTCTCGAACTTGTTTAGGCTGGAGATTTGGGTCGAGCTCAGATCAAGTGTCCGAGTTTTTTGATTTTTTTTTTTTTTTTTTTTGTTTTTTTTTTTTTTTTTTTTTTTTATTTTTTTTTTTTTTTTTAGCCGTTCACAGTTTATCCTCATGCGGGCCAGGAGTAGCTGGATACTTTTGTTTTGATGATGATCCCTTTTTTTTTTTTTTTTTTTTTTTTTTTTTTTTTTTTTTTCTTACCCCTGTCTTAGTTAAGAAATGAACGTGATGGCTCAAAAAGGGTTGACTAGGGTTAGATTTGTTGGTTTAGAATAGCAAAGATGGCCTTTCGTCATTTCAGGGTCAATTCTTAGGCGTAGTATCTTTTGACAGTGTCAGCATTGATCGGTTGCGGGAAGACTTGTCCGTCCATCTCCGTGAGGATCAGAGCTCCTCCCGTCATCACCTTCTTCACGATGAATGGTCCCTCATAGTTCGGTCTAAATTTTCCTCTGGCGTCTTCTTGGATTGGCAAGATCTTCTTCAATACAAGGTCTCCTGGCGAGAAATCCCTAGGCTTGACTTTCTTATTGTAGGCACGAGCTATTCGTCTCTGATAAATTCGCCCATGGCAGATGGCTGCAAGCCGCTTTTCTTCGATTAGATTTAACTGGTCGAACCGAGTTTGAATCCATTCGGTTTCATCTAATTCTGTTTCTTTTAAGATTCGGAGGGAGGGAATCTCCACCTCTACGGGTAAGACTGCTTCCATTCCGTAGACCAACGAATATGGAGTTGCCCCAATCGAGGTTCTGAACGAAGTTCGATAGGCATGGAGTGCAAAAGGCAACATATCGTGCCAGTCTTTGTATGTAATTGCCATCTTCTCGATAATTTTCTTAATATTCTTGTTGGCTGCCTCAACTGGCCGTTCATTTTAGGTCGGTATGGTACGGAGTTATGATGAGTGATCTGGAAATCTTCGCACATCTTGACCATATCCCTGTTTTTGAAGTTCTTAGCATTATCAGTCACTAACCCGCTGGGAAGTCCGTATCTGCAGACAATGTTGTTCTTGACAAACTTCAGGACATTGCTTTTGGTGACGTTGGCGTATGAAGCAGCTTCTACCCATTTGGTGAAGTAATCGATAGCCACTAGGATGAAGCGATGTCCATTTGCAGCTTTTGGCGAGATTGGCCCGATGACATCCATTCCCCAGAGGGAGAAGGGCCAGGGCGTAGTCATATTATGCAGCTCCGAAGGTGGAGCATTGATCTTGTTGGCGTAGATTTGGCATAGATGGCATTTGCGAACATGCTGATAGCAGTCACTTTCCATTGTCGACCAATAGTACCCCATCCGCATGATCTTCTTTGCTAGCATGTGGCCATTCATATGAGGTCCACAAACTCCACCATGTACAGTTTCGATCAATCGCTTTGCTTCGGCTTCTGCAACGCATCGGAGTAAGACCTCGTGGTGTGACTTTTTGTACAGGATGCCATTGCTGATAAAAAATTGCCCTGCCAATCTCTGAATGGTTCTGCGATCGTTGGGCGTTGCATCTGAGGGAAGGGTTCGATTTTCGAGATATGCTTTGAGGTCTGAGTACCAAGTTTTTTCTTCAGGTTCTTCTACTTCGACGGGTAGACAATAGGCTGGCTCGTCCTGAATCCCAATCTCGATCGGGTCGATGATCAGATCTTCTGAGATACTAATCATGGAAGCAAGGGTAGCTAGTGCATCGGCGAACTGGTTCTTTCGCTCTAGGCATGTAGGTGAATGAGATTCTGTTGAAGTGTGAGCTTAGTTCCTCTAGATACTCATGGTAAGGGACCAGTCTCTGTTCTCGGGTTTTCCATTCTCCAGTCGTCTGATAGACTACCAGACTTGAATCTCCGAAAACATCGATCTCGTCTACTTCAAGATCTAATGCTGCTTTTAACCCTGCTATGCATGCTTCGTATTCGGCTTCGTTGTTAGAGCATTGAAATTTCAATCTGATTGCTATCGGTACATGGGACCCGTCTGGTTTAATCAAGACTGCTGCCCCTATTCCGTTTCCTTTCTGATTAGCTGCTCCGTCGAAGTACATTTTCCAACCAGGTTCTTCGTCATCATCGTTTTCAATCTCGACAAATAGTATGGCTTCATCCGGGAAATTTGTTTTTAACGGCTCATAATCAGGCAACGGGTGCTCGGCGAGGTGGTCAGCGATGGCTTGCCCTTTGATGGCTTTTTGGGTGACATAGGTGATGTCGAATTCTGATAACAATAACTGCCATTTCGCTGTGCGGCCTGTTAGCGCTGGTTTTTCGAATAGGTACTTCAGGGGGTCCATCCTGGCGATAAGCATAGTCGAGTAGCTGAGCAAATAATGACGTAGTCGTTGAGATGCCCAAACCAATGCACAGCAAGTCTTTTCGAGTGTCGAGTATTTTGCTTCGTAATCAGTGAATTTCTTGCTGAGATAGTAGATGGCCTGTTCCTTCCCCCTGATGATCATCGTGTTGTCCTAGCACACACCCCATAGATGTTTCTTGCACTGAGATGTACATTAACAGAGGTCGTCCTGGCGTAGGAGGGACTAATACTGGTGGATTGAGCAGATATTGCTTGATTTTATCAAATGCTTCTTGACAGTCTTTGTTCCACTTCTTCGGCGTATCTTTCCTTAATAGCTTGAAGACTGGCTCACAGATAGGTGTGAGCTGAGCAATGAACCGGCTAATGTATTGTATCCTTCCCAGGAAGCCCCGAACATCTTTTTCTGTAACGGGTGCCTTCATTTCCAGGATATATTTAGTCTTTGTCGGATCTATTTCAATGCCTCTTCTGCTGACGACGAATCCCAGCAGCTTGCCCGATGTTGCCCCGAATACGCATTTTGCTGGATTTAGCCTTAAACTGTACTTCCTCAGCCTGTCGAACAACTTCTTTAGATTGACCAGATGATTTTCCTCAATGCCAGACTTAGCAATCATGTCATCTACGTAGACCTCCATTTCTTTATGGATCATGTCATGAAATAACGCGGTCATCGCCCGTTGGTAAGTTGCCCCCGCGTTTTTTAACCCGAATGGCATGACTTTATAGTGGAAAGTACCCCAAGGTGTGATGAATGCTGTCTTTTCTTGGTCTTCTTCTGCCATTTTTATCTGGTTATAGCCTGAGAAACCATCCATGAATGAGAACATGCCGTGCCCTGCTGTACTATCGACTAAAGTGTCGATGTGTGGTAGTGGAAAATCATCCTTAGGACTGGCCTTGTTTAAGTCTCGATAGTCGACACACATGCGTACTTTTCCGTCCTTCTTGGGTACTGGCACAATGTTAGCTAGCCATTCCGGGTACGTAGAGACTGCAAGAAACCCTGCTTCGAATTGCTTCATGACCTCATCTTTGACCTTGAGGGTCCATTCTGGTTTTAGTCTTCTCAACTTCTGTTTGGTTGGCTTACTTCCGGAAGCAATGGGTAGCTTGTGTACAACGAGATCGGTATCTAACCCCGGCATATCCCTGTATGACCATGCGAAGACGTCCTGATAATTTCGTAGAAACTCGACCATTTCCTCCTTTTGTTGTGATGTTAGTAAAGCTCCAATTTTGACAATTCGTGGGTCCTCTTTGGTACCGAGATTAATTGAATCCGTATCCTCGATGTTTGGCTGAACACCTCTTTCGTGACGTTCTACCAAGTCTTTGATTTCTTTGGGTGGGTATTCCATTTCATCCTCAGACTCTTCTTCTATCCCCATGAGGTCGAAGTCGAGTTCAAGATTGAAATCATACTCGTCCCTTTCAAACTCTGTTTTATCTGAGTACTCATCTAATGGAGACGGGTCCCTTGAAAACTCTTTTTTTTGTTTTTGAACAATATCTATTTTTTGGGATTTTGAAAGCTTTTTGATTTTTTTGAGTTTTGAGAAATTTTTGATTTTTTTGCCTTTTGAGAAATATTTGTTTTTTTTGATTTTCTTGATACCTGAAATAAGAAGAGCAATCATGCAAATTTGTTAATAAAGGTAGGGAGCCCCCAAAACAATTTTCTCCCGAGGATGAGGGCTCATTATGATCCTCGGGCAAAGTGATGTCGTTTAACGACGTTTTTTTTTGGAGGCCTCAACTGCCTCAATTGTCAGTGGGAATTCCTCCCAGTTGTGCAATGTCTCCCCTTCTTTGAGGGGGCGGATGAGATGAACAAGTGATTTGTTGGATGATTTGGTTAGTGGTTCGGAGATGACCATGATCTCTGATGGATTGTTGTCAGGTTGGGGCATAATCCCTCCCAAGCTTGGTGGGATGATGACTGATGCCCAATTAATCCCTGATGAAAATGGTGAGCTGTTCTCTTGGTTGGTAGTAACCTCCCCTTTAGTAGGCTTTGGAGCAGCCTCTGATGGACTTTCATCGGAATCCCCATTGAATAGAACATCAATGCCTTCTTCGAAGGATGATTGGGATTCTACGATCGGGTCTTCTTGAACGTTCACTGGTTCAGGGTTTACCGTTCTTGGTTTTTTTGCTGATGGCGGTTCTGATAAGTCGTCGGGTCTGAGGTGGGATTTTGGAAAGCTAACGCTGATGTGAGGGACTCGGCCCAGATTCCAGATGTTTGGATCACGATTTTGCTTTCTTGCGAGCCGAAGTTCTTTTTTCTTGTCATTCATTTCGGCGATATCCCTCTTTGTGGGTCTAAACCCTAAACCAAAGTAAGGAATATGCTTCCTGGCTTCGACTGGTGTAGTCCTTCCTCTTCCTCCCGGTCCCAACCCTTGCTTGGGTCGGTATCCCGATCTTTTCATGATCCGACCGACCATAAGGTTTGCCCTTGATAGCTTCGCCCTTACCTTTTCCCTCCCCTTTTCGATGTGATTGATAGCCGCGAATTGGTACGAATGGTAAAGTGCTTTATCTTTCGTCATCTCTATATCGATGAACGGCACATCCGGAGCTCTCCCAGCTGGAATAAGGTTCTCCGCCAATACCGATACCATCCTTTGCCCCATGATAAATTTGACTCTTTGGTGCAACGAGGAAGGTACAGCTCCAGCAATGTGGATCCAAGGTCTGCCCAGTAATAGGTTAAATGTCGTTGGTATTTCCATGACTTCAAATGTTATCTCGAAAGTGCAAGGACCTATTGTGATAGGTAAATCTACCTCCCCCAGGGAATCCCTTCTCGAACTGTCGAAGCCTCGGACAACCTTATTATTAGGTTTCACATATGACCAGTCAGCATTGAGCTTCCGGAATGTTTCGAGTGGACAGACGTTAAGTGCTGAGCCATTATCAATTAATACTCTGGCGACCATCATGCCCTTGCATATGACCATGACGTTCAGTGGTTCGACATGCCCCGTCCCCTCAGGCGTATATTCATTCTCTGTGAAAATAATAGGGTTGGGGGCCATGATCTGGCCGACTGTTTGTTCCAATTGTGATGGTGTCGTGGTTGAAGGTACATGTGATTTCCCCAAAACTCTCAGCAGTGCCTCCTGGTGTTCTTCTGATTTTTGCATTAGCCCCAGGATACTAATCTGAGCTGGCTGTTTGTTTAATCTGTCTACCGCGTTGTGCTCACACTTGAGGATGAGCTTAATGAAGTCTGCAGCTTCCTTGTCGGTGACCTTTGCCTTTTCTTCTGTTTTCTCCTCCTTATACAGCTTACCCTTCCCCTTTGCTTTTCTTTTTTCTTCATCTGTCCCCTCTTCCACGGTCTCTTCGATTTTTGTCCCGATGTTTTCCCCATTTCCTGGCAAATTTTGGCATTTTCCTATCCTTGTCGTATGGTCGATATCTGCCACTACCGTTTCTTTCACTATTTCGATTCCCGTGGTGGTGGTGACAGTGGTCTCATAGCTCCAGGGGACTGCCTGTTTGGAGCTGTAGGGGAATGATTTGGGTGAGCGTATGATCATGGGGGGTGGATCGGGTTTCATGTTGAGGATGAGGGGTGGCGGTGATGGTTTGGAGGCAGTGGTGGTGTATGGAATGACGAGTGGTGGACGTGAGGATGGAGCGTAGGGTATGTGAAGGGGGGGTTGAGCTGATCTTTGTGAATATGGCGACGTACACGGTATAACCAGGGGAGGTCGGGTTGGACTTTGATGGTTGGATGATTCGCAAGGTATGACTAGAGGTGGTCGGGTAGCAGCATTTTGATGAGTGGGATGTATGGTGAGGTCGGCCATTCTGAGAGGTAATTGTGGATTTAGTGGTGGATTGGTTGTGTAGTTGTTGACTGTGTTAACTGACGATATCTTTGGCTTCTGGGTTAATTGGACCCTAATTTTTGCTCCTACCGGTGCTATCAGATCCGAAGGATTGAAGTTGAGCTCTCCGTAGACGACATTTACCCTGTGCCCACTTCCTTCTCCATTGTGAGTGGGTAGGGGGTTTTGATTGACATTCTGCTGCTGGGGTGGGTTGGCAGGCCCATCTAGGATGAGGGCCTTTTTATCAATTAAGTTCTGTACTTGATGCTTTAGCTGCCAGCATTGGTCCGTAGAGTGCCCTGGTGCACCCATGTGGAATTCGCAGAATAAATTAGGGTTGTATCCTGGTCCTTTGGCAGCCTCCAGATTTGGTGGGCGTTTTGTGAGATACTCACCTCTGAGTAGGAGTGGTAGTAGTTCTGATAATGTCATGGGTAACCTGGTAAACACTCTATTTACTCGGTTAGGTCGTGCCTGCTGATTTTGCCCGTATAGTGGTGCCTGCTGTGCAACTGGTGGAGGATTTGCCCTGAATTGATTTTGAGGAGGAGGGTTCCACATTGGTGGTGCTGGTGCCCATGAAGTTGTCGGTGTTGGTGGTCTTGGGGCCGGTGGGGGAATGAAGAGGGGTTGGTTTGGCTGTATGTTATTGACCTGAGTTTCTTCCCTCTTCTTTCCTGGAGGAACTGGCTTTCTCTGAGGAGGGATTCCCGTTGTTGCCCCTAGACTCGTGAAATCGAAGATCAGACCGGTTTGGATTCCGTCTTCGACCCTATCTGCCACTTGTACTAGGTTCGAGAATGTGCCTGTGGTGTGACCCACCAGATGAGTGTAGAAGGCGTGCCCTAGCGTTGAGATGAACGTAGTATTCATTTCTTGTTCTGTCATTGCGGGCCTTACTTGTGAGGCCGATTCCCGCCACCTCTGGGCGTATTCCTTCACCGTCTCCCTCTGCTTCCTTGTCATTTTGGCCATGTCATTTCGATCTAGCCCTACATCAGTATTGAACCGGTAATTTTGCCAGAACATTTCGGCTAGGTCTTGCCAATTCTTAATGAGTGAGTGATCTAGTCCAGAAAACCATTTGAGCGCCGGCCCGGTTAAGCTCCTTTGAAACAACTGTACCAACAATCTATCGTCATCGCCGTACTGGCACATGGAACCACAATACAATTTCAGATGCGACAGCGGACACCCTACACCGTTATATTTTTCAAACTCCGGACATTTGAACTTGGCCGGCAGTTGAGCATTAGGATAGAAGCACAAATCCTTAAATCGGGTTCCGCTCATAGTGTTGAGACCTTTCATTCTCCTCATCTCTTCCTGTAGAGATTCGATCTGCTGCGCCAATTTTTCGTCTGTAGCTCTGTACTCGCATTCATCGTCGGGAATGATCACTGGGGGTGGTCGGTTCTGCGGAATATAAAGCGGGGGTCCTTGGCACTCTGGTACTGCCGGTGGCATCGTGGTCTGGGGTCCCTGCGGAGGTTGTTCGGGTAACTCTTGATTTGACCCGGATGCGTGCTGTTGTATTGTCTGTGCTTGTAGGATGCTGGCGTTGGCTAACACAGTACTGACTATTTTTTCTTGCCTTTCGATTATCTTTAGTAACGCTGTTATCTGCGGGTCGATACCTGATGCTTCGGTCACCGGAGGTTGTGTTGGTTCGGAAGAACTCATGGTGACGGCGGATGACCGGAGAAAATAGGGAGGCACTTCTGGCTGCTTGTATTTCTTTCGTTTGGCCACCTGTGGGTACAGACAACCAAGTGTTACTATCTTATTCACAAAAAAATGAGGATGCATGATGTTTCATTAGATCAGGTAAAGTTGTTTATTGTGCGTTTTTTACGAAGTGGTGATTGCTCGCTGCGGAGCTGGTATCAACACGAAATTGGTAAAATATTTTACAAAAGGGTTACATCAGCACAGGACTGGCATCGACACGGAGTCGGCATCAACACGGAGTTGGCATCAGCACGGAGCTGGCATTGGCACGGAGTCGGGAAAATATTTTGAAAAAGTAATTTCATCAGCACGGAGCTGGCATCGACACGGAGTCGGGAAAACACTTTGAAAAAGTAATTTCATCAGCACGGAGCTGGCATCGACACGGAGTCGGGAAAATATTTTGAAAAAGTAATTTCATCAGCACGGAGCTGGCATCGACACGGAGTCGGGAAAATATTTTGAAAAAGTAATTTCATCAGCACGGAGTTGGCATCGACACGGAGTCGGGAAAATATTTTGAAAAAGTAATTTCATCAGCACGGAGCTGGCATCGACACGGAGTCGGGAAAATATTTTGAAAAAGTAATTTCATCAGCACGGAGCTGGCATCGACACGGAGTCGGGAAAATATTTTGAAAAAGTAATTTCATCAGCACGGAGCTGGCATCGACACGGAGTCGGCATCAACACGGAGTTGGAAAAAATATTTTGAAAAGGTGATTTCATCAGCCCGGAGCTGGCATCGACACGGCGTCGGAAATAAAAAGTAATTTCTGAGGTAAATCGAGTTGGCCTAACTCATATTTTAGGTAGCCTCCAATTCAGTTCTATGAAGTCATCGTCGGCCAGGCGGATCTCCAAGGAAGAGGCGGCGCACAATGGCACTCTTAAATCACCTTGTTCCCTGAATAGACGTGGTCTATCCCCCTCGTATCAACAGGGTAAGATCTTTCTAGGCACCGACTTTGATCAAGGACTGCAATTAGTGCTTTCTGAAATCCTTTGTTTTTTTTTTTTTTTTTTTTTTTTTTTTTTTGAATTCCCTTGGATTTGATTGATTGGTTGTTATCTTTGCTAGATCGTGAACTTGGTTCGAAATTGGGTCTAGATCCGGGTCTTAGGCCTAGTCAAAACGGATCCAGGTTGTAGTCCTAATTGAAAAGGATTTGGATCTGGGTCTTGGGCCCAGTTGGTATGGATATGGATCTGGGTCGAAGACCATGTTTGAAATGGATCTGGGTTGTAAACCCAGTTTGAAAATGGATCTAGGTCGCAAACCCGATTTGATGGATCTGGGTCGTGGACCCAGTTGGGTTGGATTTGGATTGTGGACCCAGTTGAACGGATCTGGGTTGTGAACCCAGTTTGAATGGATCTGGGTCGTGGACTCAGTTTGAATGGATCTGGGTCGTGGACCCAGTTGAACGGATCTGGGTTGCGAACCCAGTTGAACGGATCTGGGTTGCGAACCCAGTTTGAAATGGATCTGGGTCGTGGACCCAGTTGAACGGATCTGGGTTGTGAACCCAGTTTGAAATGGATCTGGGTCGTGGACCCAGTTTGAATGGATCTGGGTGGTGGACCCAGTTGAACGGATCTGGGTTGCGAACCCAGTTTGAAATGGATCTGGGTCGTGGACCCAGTTGGGTTGGGTCTGGTTTAGATGGGTACAAGTGGGGACCCGACTCGCAAAATTGTTTCGAGTTGGCAAACCCGCAAACTCCTCCGCTCTTTCTTTTTTTTTTTTATGTCTTTTGAATTTCTATATTTCTTTTGTTCATCTATTTTTTCTTTTGAAAACATTGATTGCCAAAATCCATTTTACTCGATTTGTCCCGAAACTCAGGATTTTCTTAAGGGTGTCATCACCGTTTGATCGATAGTGAGTGGGCCCCTTCAAAATGGGCTGTCGAGTTCATTCGATAGCGTTGAGTTCACTCTGGTCCGTGTCAATGGCGCGGATGTAATTTATCTTTTGTTATCCGTGTCTTGGGAACGGATGAGACATTTTCTGTTTCAACCGTGTTCCCAACACGGATGACACACATTTTAGTGTATCCGTGTTATGGGCACGGATCAGAATGAAATCCAGTTTCTGGAATTTCACATAACTGTTTCTTTTGGCCCCTGTTTTTCATGTCGCTCTGCTTTAAGTCCCTTGCTCACTGTTTTTCTCTTCTTTTTTGAACATGATGCAACAAGCATTCTCTCCCCTTTACCTAGGGGAGATGAGAAAGAAACAAAGAGAACTCCTACGGTCTATGTGTGCCTCTTTGGGTTTACAACTTGGGCTTCGAGGCCCGACCACAACTTACATGATTACAACATTGCTTGGGGGTCGATATAACATCAAAATTTGTGTCCTAGCTCATCTAGCCGGGCATATGCATGAGTTTAATAGGTGGCTTGACGGCTACCCGACCTTCAAACCTCGATGCGTACCAAAATACACACGTCATTGGTTGGTGATCGGGTTTGATGTGTTCATTCCCGACACTTGAAATAACGATCTCAAGCCGTGGAACTACTAAGCATCGGGGCTAAGTATGTTATGGGTGGGGTGGCTTGGAAGTGAGGCTATGCTCGCAAGTGCACATGTGCATTTTCATATTCATTATTTTCCATCGACCCCCTTACAAACATCATAAACAAGAATGTAAGTAAATATTACAATTGTGGACACAAGAATGCCATCGAGAGAAAAGCAAAATACACACAACAAACAAGAAACCTCATTAGTAAACTAAAAATCTGTTTTTTTTTTTTTTTCTTTTTTTGTTTTTTTTGATCGAGTCACTCGCGAGGGATGAGCCTAAAGTCCCCAGTGGAGTCGCCAGCTGTAGCTACGTGGTTTTCGTCGTCATGACGACCACAACTACTAAATATTGGAGTCGCCACCATTCAGATTGGAAAGGGGTGTGAATGGTCACCCGGTGTGTGCCTTGTCGAAAAATTGCCATTTTTGACGTTAGTGACTCGCAACGGATAGGGTTGATCAAACCTAGAGGTTCGGGTAAGCGGCTCCGTTGGAGAAAAGGGAAGGTGTTAGGCACCCCTTTCTCCCCGCCACGTGGCGGTAACCTCAAATAACTCGGTCATTTTGATTTTTAAAAGAAAGTGGAAGGTGTGTCCCATGGGTATATTTGTTCCCTAAGTAGGATTTAATTTTGGCTTGATCATAGGATCATCTCATCAATGGAGATGATCCTTGTAGATCCAAGCCTTGAAGTCCATACATGCTCAACTCATTTAAAGTGAAATGAAAAGAGGGGGAAGATAGAAGAGGGAAGAGGAGAGGGTAGAGAAAGGAAAAAAAAGGGGGGGGGTGTTGATTGCTCCCACCTTGTACTCTTGGATTCCTTCTTCTTTTTTTTTTTCTTCTTCTTCTTCTTTGAATTCTCTTTAGTCTTTGGTGAGTTGAGTGAAGTTATTTCTCTTAGAGTGTGTTATAAGAGAGTAGTGAGGAGGAGTAGATAGAGTAGATTTTTTTCTTATGGAAACTTGGTGTGTGTACCCCTTTTTGGGGTGAGAGGGGAGGTATATATAGGTGTTTGGAGGGGGTTTGGGGGTATAATGGGGTTGAAATGTGAGAGAAGGGGTAATGGTATAGGATTTAGGAGTGAGGGATGTGAAATTTAAGGTGAAATGGAGGGTAAATGTGTAATGAATGAAAATGGGTGAGGTTTAGACCTAAATGGGTTGGATTCTACCCAAACCCATTTGGGTAGAGTGTTTGATGGGTTGACATGAGTGATGGTTGGTGGTGGAGTGGGGGTGTAAGAGAGTGGTTTAGAGAATGAGTGTTAGGTTGGTTGATGAGGTGAGGTGTGTAGATTTAGGAGAATGGGTTGTGTAAGAGGTTGTTAAGTTAGTTTTTGGGAGGAGAAAGGAGATGATGCCATATGGCAATCATGATGAGGGGGTGAGGTGATGAGATTGGTTGATTGGTTGATGGGGGTTGTTTGATTAGAGAGAGAGAAATGGGTTAGTTGATTGATGATGAAGGAAGTATGGGTTGAGTTGATTTTATTGGAGTGTTTTAAGGAAGATGATGGGTAGAGGTATGGGTGATGATGTGGGTGGTTGATGATGTTAGATAATGGTGATGGGTTAGGGTATGGGTGAAGGATGGTTGGTTATTGATGTTAGAGGATGGGGGTAGGTTAGGTTAGGGTAGGGTATGGGTTGAGGTGATTTTAGATGAGTTGTTTAGAGCATGGTGATGGGAGTGGGTGATTGGATGAGGGAGGTGAAGGATGGTGATGACAAGTGTCATCTTTTGATGTTGAGGGGTTGATTGGTTGATGTGGGTAAGGGTTGATGGGTTGGGTGGTGGGTTGGATAGTGAATGGGGTATGGATAGTGGTTTATGGGCTTTTAATGTATTGGGCTTGGGTTTAGAAGGGTTGTGGGTTGTTTTGGATTGGATATCGGATTTGGAGATGGAACGGTGAAGATTGGATGAAGGGGTAGGCATCCCAAGTCTCATATTATTTTTCTTTTGATTTTTTTTGATTTTTTTGATTTTGAAATCATTGATTTAATTAAAATGCCACGTGTTGGCGAATCGGGCTTTTGGGCCCGTTATCGGTTTTTGCACGCGAGTGCGGAGCGACGACGTTGAACAACTGTAGGATGGGTCACCACCCTTTTTGCGAGTCCTCGAGACCCTGGGGTGGTCTTAAGAACATTGATTTGACCGAAGTCACCACCTTTGATGTTTTTGGGCCTTAGGGGCCCGTTGGCCCCTTTTGTTGGAAAATCGATATTTTGCCTGGAGCGGGGTGGATGGGAGTGTGCCGAGCCCTTTTGGTGGACCTACTAACCCATTGAAAGGTGTTAGTGGCTTGGGTTTCGGCGAAAGTATCATTTTTCGATGATTCGGGCCATTGAGGCCCGTTGGTCGAACTTATTGAAACCCTACTATTTTTGGGCCCTTTCAAGTGAGGGCCCGTTCAAATCGAGGTGTCTACAGAACCAAAATGGGTGAATTTGAAAGATACTCTTTAACTTAGTCAAAAACTTTTTGGCATTTCTCATTCCATACTGTTAGCTCGTTCTTCTTGAAAAGCTTGAATATAGGTTCGCACACATTGGTGAGCTGAGCGATGAATCTGCTGACATACTGAATTCTGCTTAGAACCCTTGAATTTGTTTTTCTGTTTTATGAGGTGCCATTTCTTGTATAGCTTTGATTTTCCCAAGGTCCACTTCAATCTTTCTTTGATTGATCACGAATCCTAGTAATTTTCCAGAAGTCACTTTGAATACGTACTTTTGCAGGTTAAGACGTAACTAGTATTTTTGAATCCTTGTGAGAAATTTCTCTAGTTCAGTGATGTGTCCCGATCGTTCCTTGGATTTTACTATCATGTCATCTACATAGACTTCGACTTCCTTGTGTATCATGTCGTACAATAAGGTCATAACTGCTTTCTGATAGGTAGTCCCAGCATTCTTTAAATCGAAATGCATGACTTTGTAGTAAAAGATTTCCCATTACATGATGAATGATGTCTTTTGCATGTCGCAAGGGTCTATCTTTTTTTGGTTGTACCCCGAAAAGCCATCCATAAACGAAAGCATGGCATGCCTTGCGATATTATCGACCAATACGTTTATGTACGACAACGAAAATCTATCTTTTGTACTTGTTTTATTTAAATCTCTGAAATCCATACACAATCTCACTTTTCTATCTTGTTTGGGAACTGGGACTACATTAGCGATCCATTCTGGGTACTTCACCACTTCCAGGAATCCGACATTGATCTTCTTAGTGACCTCTTCCTTAATTTTCAAAGTCCATTATGACTTCATACATTGGAGTTTCTGCTTTACTGGTCGAGCATTGGGATGCAATGGAATTTGATGTTAAATGATATCTGTACTTACTCCTGGCATGTCCTCATACGACCATGCGAATATATCTTTGAACTTTCTGATCAAATCCACTATCCCTTTGCATTCCTCAAGAGATATGGTGACACCAATTTGAATCTCTTGAAGTTTTCTTTAGTCCTGAGATTGATTAGTTTTATTTCTTCCATTACGGGTTGAGTCCAACATGCATCTTCTTATTCAAGTAATTTAATTAATTCGATAGGAGTCTCTTTGTCAGAAGATTCATCCTTCGAAGTCAGATTATCAGTTAAATCATTATTGCACTCAGGGTAATCAGAAACTTCTTCTATTTCATTAAAGATAGAGGGGGTGGCATGACTTACTGTGAACTCAACAGACTTGACATGACTAGACTCAACATACTGTAGACGACTCATTACATGGTAATTCGAAAGAGACCCGACTACGGGTTTGATTACAAATTGTGGGTTTTGAGCACCACTCTTGACTAACAAGACTGATATATTTCCTTCTATGAGAAATATTTGAGTAATATTGAGGGAATCCACGATTGTCTACCAATCATCAGCTCCTTCAAGTTCTTCAGATGCCTTGTCTTCTTCCTTATCAGGCCAATTCATCCTAAAGAAAATCTCAAATCCCGACTGGTGAGCATCCGTGAGGTGGTTAATGAAGGGTTCTGGAAAATCACAATAAGGAAAATCTTCCCCTACTTTCATGAAGTACCCATTAAGGGTTTTATGATAGGGCTTCATTTTGATAAGATCGGTGACATACCCTTGTTTTCTTGTGTTTGCCTTTTCTTTCCTTATCTTCCAATATTGGGCCCAATCTTCTTTGGTAGAAATGTCCCAATTACTTCTTGAATGGCTGGTGTAACTTTGATTCCTTGTTGTCTGCGACCCAAGCCCATGCCTGGGAAGAATCTCGTGCTTTTGAACATACTGGCCACGTAAAAATTGAATGTATTATCGATAAGAACAAGTTCTTTCGTTGAATTATCCTACTAAACAGTATGGATATTTTCAAATTCAAACCCGTTGAGTTGTATTTCTTGTTGTTCGGGTTGAATATCAAGCAGCGACTTATCCTTGGTTTCTATATCGTTCACAATCCCCATAACTTCGGCATCCCCATGAAGTGTGATCATTAAACCATCCTTGATGAATTTAATTTTTTGATGTAGAGTAGAAGGTACAGCCTTAATTTGATATAGTCACGATCTTCCTAGTAATAAGTTGCATGACGAATGAATATCTAAGACTTGGAATTTCACAGGAAAATCTGTTATACCCATGGATATTCGTAGGTGTAAAGTCCCCAGTACATCCCTTTAGGTATTATTGTAAGCTTTGACACCTTGGCTAGTTGGTTTGAAATCTTCTGCTTTTAATCCTAGGCAAGTTGGGATTTTCAGGGGACAGACATTTAGTGCACTTCTATTGTCTACCAAGACTAAAGGGACTCTTATTCCGTTGTAGTCAACTGTGATATGCAGTGGTTTTGTGTGCCTCTGCCCTTCTTTTGGAAGGTCGGAGTCTGAGAAAAATAAACTATTTTCGACATAGGTTGCCCCTACTATACTAGTGGGTTGATCAGAGGAAGTGTTGAGGGAAACCTGTGCTACGCTTAGTACTTTAAGAACAGCTTCCCTATGGGCTGTGGAGGCCATGAGCGAACCCCAAACTGAAAGGTTGGCATTTGCCTTTTTCAATTGTTTGATCACTACATCATCCTTTTCAATGGTTTCTTTGATGGGATCCATTTTTTTTTCTTGCTACAACCGCTGGATTGTCAACGTTGAGTTTCAGGGGCTCAAAGACTCTTCCTCCCCTTGTCATGTGCCTGACTTCATTGTAAGAAAGTGAAAATGGCTCATCTTCTTCGGCCAATAAGTAAGGGTCTTCATTTGTTACAGAGACTGAACTTTTTTAGATCATTTGTGTCAAGAGGTAGTTGGTATCTGACAGGCTATCGTAGCAAGGTGGGGATAGACAGTATGTCTCATTCTCGACTAAATCAAATGGCCCATGGTTTGTGGCATAGACCTTGTCAGTGAAAGCTATTCCAACAAGGGGATAACTGGGCAGTTTGGCGTACATTGGGTGGATGAGAGAAACTGGGTCGAATGGTAGTTGGGTGTTAGAGACCATATTTAGTATTGGAGGAGGTTGATATATAGGTAGTGGATTAGTGGTGACATTTGACGGTGTTGGGGTAGGTATGATAAATTTTTTTTATCATCGATGAGGTTTTGGATAGCATGGCGGAGAGAAATGCATCGGTCAATATGATGACCAGGGTTTTGATGGAATTCACAAAAGACGTTAGGGTTAAGTGAAGCTGGTAGGGGTTTAATAGAGGTCGAGGTTGGAGAAGGGTGAGGAGCCTTTTTTCAATAGTTTCTAGAAGGTTATGGTGGGGGTCATCCCTAGATTTGTGAACTATCGAGAAGGGGCTCTACCCAAATTTTTTTGATTATATAGGCATGGTTGACGTTAGGTTTGGAATTAGTGAAGGATTTTTTGGCGTTATGGTCAGAAGAGTTAGAAAGGATCCTAGAGGTAAAAGTATCCTCAAGTTGACTTCCGACTTGTAACAGGGATTGGAATGTGGGGAGATACTGGGCGACTAAATGCTGAGCATACCCCTGCGAGAGGTTTTTTGATATGATCGCCACTTGTTCCTTTTCTGATGGTCTATCTCACATCTATGCAATCTTAGCCCTCCAGCAGCTAATGAAATTAGTAAATGTTTCCCCATTCTTCTGCTTAGTAGATTCTAAATCCCTTTGAAAAGTTTCTATCTTGGTGTTGTACTTGTACTTGTGCCAGAACATCTTTGACATATTTTCCCATGTCCCTATTATAGCTGGATCTTGGTCCCTTGCCCCTTTGATCGTCAAGTTGGTCTCTTGTTGACTCAAAGATTAGTTCTAGCACTTCTACCTCGTTTTTTTATGTTATTCATATCCATTGTAAAAACCGTCAAAATCTTATGAATTTTCATGAGTTCAGATTCAGAAGTCATCTTTAATGTTTCATTTGGTGTTGACGTTCTTTCCAAATGACCTGACTTTCAACTCCAACTAGGTGGCGGAGGCTTAAGTTTGAGCGTAATAGTATTCTGAAACCCCATCAAAGGTGAATTAAGAATTGGTAGTAGGTAAATGATCCCTTTTGATAACATTTGCTTTTATTATTATAATTGATGAGTTGTGTTGGTCGAGCTTATGTCTGATGAGGTGATTTTTTGTAAATTTCTCTGTATTCATCAATTTGAGTCCCGTTACATTCGAAATCACATTCTGAGTGCAATGGAGGCACTTTTGAGATTTTTGGAGGCCCAAAATTTATGAAGGCTATTTTCATCATTTTGTTAATTTTTTATAGATTTTTATGAATTTTAACGTGAGGTTTCTTTCAATCCCTGTGTGATTATTTCTAAGTCTCAAAGTCATATTTTCCTAGCGTAGTGAGGTTTATAAGTTATCAAACTGTATATCGAACCTAATCGTACGTGTTTATTAAGTCGGACATAAGATGTAGCGATCTTAAGCGTGCGTAAATTTCTATGTCGAGTTGTGACGAGTAAGGGGATGAAAAAAACTAAAAACAAAAGGAATCAAGAATAATACTCACAAGCTTTCGAGTTTTTTATGCTCATCATTAGGAATCCACAACAATCGATGATGAATTATTGAATTAGGCAGATGCAAAAATAAGGTGTCTATAGATGCCCCTCTTTGGCAAAGGGTGGAAGCAAACTAGATGTCTTATCTATTGTGGTAGATAGTGCAACATCTGATAGAATACACTGGAACAATAATGTCATATGTTCGTCACTGAGGCTCATTGTGCGCATGTTGGTGACATATACCTTAAGATGCATTTTTGCGCAGCCTACTCCATTGAATTTTTCCATTTCTAGTATTACAAACTTCTCGGGCAGACAAATTTTAGGGATTTGATTCAATGCCTCTATTCCTGTCGCGATTTCATCAATCCCTTTTATATTCTTCACGGATGTTTCCAACTGAGTCATTCTGTTTGCTAAGATCGGATTCTCCTTAAAGTGCTCATCATTTTCGTAAAGCTCATAAATTTCATCCAGATTCTTAGCCATGCTACCTTCCGGTCCCTTACCCCTTTGATCGTTACGTTGGTCTCTTGTTGACTTAGAGATTTATTATAGTACTTTCATCTTGCTCTTTATGTTGTTTATATCCATTGCAAAGACCATCAAGATCTTACGAATTTCCGTGAGTTCAGATTCAGAAGCCATCTTTAATGGTTCGTTTGGTGTTGACGTTCTTTCTAAACGACCTGACTCTCGACTCCAACTAGGTGGCGAACGCTTAAGTTTAGGCGCAATAGTATCCTGAAACCTCATCAAAGGTGAATTAAGAATTGGTAGTAGGTAAATGATCCATTTTGATAGCATTTGCTTTTATTATTATAATTGATGAGTTGTGTTGGTTGAGCTTATGTCTGATGAGATGATTTATTATTAATTAGGGCCTTATTAAAAGAGACTTCTCATTAAAAATCGTACCAATGAGACAAATGCGAACATCAAATAAATGAGGAGACTCTCCTCTTTAAACAAAAATGACTTGATCTAGGACCCTATTTTTTCAGACATGCTTTTCTGCTTCTTGAATGCTTGTTGATTTTTTGATTCAATAAGCATCTGATGGTCCCAAGCGGTAGCTATGTGTTCCACTAAGTGCACAATCAACTCCTTAATAGGACGTTGATTCCTCGAGAGCATTGGGATCCATGAAAGGAATCCTATCTATTTTGGTATCATCCTTGGGCAATAAAAAAATGTATTCAGCAGTCCGGTGAGCGTTACATGATCAGATCCCTTTGAAGTAAGCATAGTGACTTCATCTATTCTTGATCCCATTCTATCCCAATTTATATCTTGTGTACTCAAATTTGAGAGCCAATCCCTCTGGTCTTCCAGGGATACAATGTCCACCAATGTTTCTTTTATTTCGAATTTTTTCCATGTACTTTCCTTGATTTACGAAAATTCTGTGATGCGAAGTCGGATACATAACCATAGATAAAGAAAATGTGGACTTTCTCGAAATCTTACCCCTTCTAGTGCATTCTCATTTTATAATCCCTCAAAAGTCTCGGCAAGTACTGTGGGGACTGGGTTAACTTTGTTTTTAAGTTGTCTGGCAATATCTACGAAGAAGCCCGGTAACTGATGACCCATCCTAAATGAAATCAGAAAATATGTTGACAATACCCTCAGATATAAAGTAAAATCTCTTGCCTTCCTGAGGTTCCGGAGTGAAAACCCCAGGATTTTCGTGTCCAGGAGTTTGGTGTACTTCTAGAAGTTTTCACATGTTCAGTAAACCGTGATCTGTGAATCTTCTTACTTTTTTAGATTTAGTTCTTAATCCTTTCGAGAGTTCTTTTGTGAATTTGGTTTTCAACGGAAGACGAATCATTAGACCCAATGTACTTATCCCCATAATATTGCAAAAATTTTCGTGAGTCGGACAAAGTATGACTAAATCAAAACGGAATACATGGTAGTTCGGGTCCCAGAAATTGGTCGCGGCACATAAAAGTTCAGTTGACAGCCACTGACTTGAGGGAGAATACGCTTTGAAGTCCATATGTACCAAAATTGTACTTCTCGATAATGGTGAATACGTCTAAGGCTCGATCCATCAACATTCGTACATCATCATGAGCTATCTAACCAAAAGAAACTAACTCCTACTACTGACACATTAAAAATATACCACATCTATATTTTGGTACGATCTTTAATGTGATTCAACCATTTTGATTTAAAGAAAGATCCAGTGCACTGAATAGAATTGATTAGAAAAAGAAGTTCAATTATCATATTTGGACCGATTCTATCCAATGGGTTCAAAAAACGATATATCACCTCATTAACATTTTATTAAATCAACTAACTCGATTGGTTCATATATTGATCTGAAAGATCAACTTACCAATCAGGCTAATGGGTTAGAAAGTAATTGGTCAACATAACTTCTCAATTACATTTATTAGGTTACACTGATGTTGCGGGTTCAATTTGAGCAGTGTGGATTGGTCCACCCACTTACCTTTTGATTGAATTAAAGAAAGTCAACCCGGGAGCACTTATGGTCGATTCAATTCATGGCCTGTGGGACCGTACCTAAGTTCTAAGCTTACTATATGATTGAGTGATTGAGGCTAGGTTAGGACAAAACTTATGTCACTTCAATACGAAACACCGATATATTATCCCAATTTTACCTGTTCAAACAGTACGTGGTGCTCTAGTTTGATATATCCGAAGGTACTTTACTGAAGTTGTAGCATTCATTGGCACCCCCGTGTCCCGAAGGACCAGGTTAGCTTAAATCTGGCTACTGGATTTATAAGGACATGACATGATGCAAGTATGAATATATATGATCGTGAGTGTGTGCAAAGGGACAAAGTGCACTCGGGGCGTTTTTCACAAATATCTAACCATACAAATCAAATATATCCAATCATCAAACAAATCAATAGAAATAAATAATTGAACATATCTAGTCACATGCCAATGAAAGAAATGACAAAATTTAGTCTAATTTAAGAGTCTTTTTGAGTCAACTGGGTTGACTCGAGGAAAAAGTCAACCCAAGGATAATTTTGATCGGGTCGAGTATGACCCTAAATTTCCCAATGGAGTCCCCACTGAAATAACCTCGACTTCGTCGTCCACTAAATAACGAATAATCCGATTATATCGATAGGGGATTTTTAAGGAATAGCGAGTCGCCACCTAGTTTAGGTTTAGGAACCATATATAACTCCAAATTGGATCGGGTTGGTCCACGAGTATTGGGTAAGGGGTCAGATTACAGGTTTCAGAAAGTGTTAGGCACTGGACCCGCCTGATCAAGATGACCAGTCTCTACTACAATCCAAAATATCCTACGGTCAACATTCAAAGACTAAAGGTCAAATTAGGGTCCAATCATCATCAAATCGCATCGGATTTACTAAACAAATCTTACAGCTAAAATAATTACATGGTTTATTGTATTTCATGTAGTGGAATCCCATTATTTAATAAGATTTACGTGGCACCAAAATTTAGTGAATCAACTTAGTCACATTTGAAAGAATGTGAAATCAATTTTTAATGCCATGTACACAAAATTAATGAATTGGCTCATTGACGACATTTTATCAAAGAAATTCGATTTTTGAATTGTCACGTGCATTAAATTAGTGAATTGACCCACACATTTGTTATTAAAGAAATTTGATTTTTGAATTGTCACGTAAATTAAAATCAGTGAGTTGACTCACATGTTTATTAATAAAAAAAAATCTTGATTCTATGAATTACCACGTGTACTAAAATCAGTGAGTCGACTCACATGTTTTTAAATAAAGAAATTAGATTTTTGCATTGCCACGTGCACAAAATGAGTAAGTTGACTCACGTGCCCATTTCATAGAAAATTTCTATTTTAAATTTTCAATGTACACAAAATCAGTGAGTTGACTCACATGGCCATTTCATAGAAAATTTCAATTTTTAACCTCCAATGTACACAAAATCAGTAAGTTGACTCACGTGCCCATTTCATCGAAAATTTCTATTTTAAACTTCCAATGTATACAAAATCAGTGAGTTGACTCACATGCCCATTTCATAGAAAATTTCTAATGTACACAACATCAACAAGTCAACTCAACAATTTTGATCAAAGTAATTTGGATTTTTTACCCTTTACGTGTGCCAAAATTAATGAATTAATCCACACATTTTTTTTAAAAATTGGTTTTTGAGTTGCCACGTGTATCAAAATCAGTGAGTTGATTATGTCAATCTATCAACAAAAAAAGAATGAATCGATCCACTAATATTTCAAAATTTTAGAGGTTTCCATTAGTGTCACGTATACCAAAAATCGACTAATTAATTTAGATTCCTACGCAATCAAGAAATAATAAAAATGAAATAATAAAAAATTCACCTTCACTGAATAATTTTAGATACGTGGATTCCTTCAAAAGGACTCGAAATAGCTTATGAGTATTGTCGTGATCCTGCGAGCTTCAAAACGTGGGAGATGAGCGAATTTATAGAGAGAATTGTTGTGACTATAAGTGATGACTGTAAACGAGAGAGAGTGGGGCTGTTGAGAATGTTAATGGTTGAAGGTGACTCAAGGTATGATTTTTAATGGTGAAGGAAGGTGGTTATGCGAATGCTGTAATGGAGATGGGACAGCAAGGTGTGTTGATTTTTAATGGTAAAGAGAGGTGGCTATGTGAATGTTGTAATGGAGATGGGGTAGCAAGCTTTGCTGATTTTTAATGGTGAAGAGAGGTGGCTATGTAAATGTTATAATGGAGATGGGGCAGCAAGGTGTGCTGATTTTTAAAGGTGAAGAGAAGTGACTATGTGAATACTGTAATGGAGGAGATGGGGCAGCAAGGTGTGCTGATTTTTAATGGTGAAAAGAGGTGGCTATGTGAATGTTGTAATGGAGGAGATGGGGCAGCAAGGTATGCTAATTTTTAATGGTGAAGAGAGGTGCCTATGTGAATGTTTTAATAGAGATGGGGCAGCAAGGTGTGTTGATTTGTAATGGTGAAGAGAGGTGGCTATGTGAATGTTGTAATGGAGATAGGGCAGCTAGGTGTGCTGATTTGTAATGGTGAAGAGAGGTAGCTATGTGAATCTTGTAATGGAGGAGATGGGACAGCAAGGTGTGCTGATTTTTAATGGTGAAGAGAGGTGGCTATGTGAATGCTGTAATAGATGAGATTAGGCAGCAACATGTGCTAATTTTTAATGGTGAAGAGAGGTGGCTATGTGAATGTTGTAATGGAGTTGGGGCAGCAAGGTGTGTTGTTTGGAGAGTTGTAGAGAGAGAGAGCCGAGGATGATGGGAAGAAGATGTGGGAAGGTGGGTTATTTGGAGAGTTGCAGAGAGGGCTGAGGATGATGGAAAAGAGCTGAGGATAATGGAGAAAAAGATGTGGGAAGGTTGCTGTTTTTTTAAGAAAATAGGGCAGCCATGTCAAAAAACTTCCTCCCCCTGGTGGTTCATCTTGTTATTTTATTTTTATAGTGGTTATTTGCCATAAAACATGAAAGAGAGAGGGGAGAGAGGGTGGAGATGGGAGAGAGAGTGGAGATGGGAGAGCTGGGAGAGTGGGTAGTTAGAGAAGAGGATGTGGGGGAAGAGAGAGTTGGAGAAGAAGATAGCCCACGTTGGTGTTAGAGAAGAAGAAGAGGAAAATGTGGGTTATTATATATTTATTTTCTTTTGTTTGAATTTTCTTTTTAACAGAATGGGAGAGGGATCCCATGCTACTTACTTCATTAATGGCCCATTGTCGATGAATTGTCATTCGTCGATAATTTGGTTTTGATTCCGATTGGTTGATTTTGATAAAATAAAAAATTTATTTGAGTCGATATTTTAATTTGAATTTGAATTTGATGTTTTAATTTAAATTTGAATTTGTATTTGATTTTAAATTTCAAATTTTGATTGTTCGATTAAAATTTAGTTTGAATTTTGATTTTATTATTGGTTGTTGGTCGATTTTATTTTATTTTTATTGGTTGATCGATTCGATTTAATTTTTCTTTTACATTTTAATTAGTTAATGATTTTTAATTTAATTTTTAATTCGATTTTAATTTGAGTTTTAATTGATCAATTACTTTTGATTTTGATTTTGATGAAATTTTAATCGGTCAAGTCATTTTTCTTTTTTTAATTTTAATTTGATTTTGATTTTTTAACTTGTTGATTTTTAATTTGGATTTGATTTTTATTAGATTTTCAATTTGATTTTTGATTTGAATTTGATTTGAATTTTAAATTGGTTTCTTGGTTAAATTTTAATTAAATTTTCGATTTGAATTTTATTTTCCTAGAGATCAGGGTCTCTATGTTAGAGTTGGATATTGATGGGCATTTTGATCATTTATATAGATTCCTTAGAATTTCCTCTTTTTTCATCGATTTGAACTCCGTTAGACTCGAAATCACATTCTAAGTGCAATGGAGGTACTTTCGAGATTTTTCGGAAGTCCAAAATTTAAGAGGGTATTTTCATCATTTTAGTGATTTTTTGCAGATCTCTCTATTTTCATCGATTTGGGTCCCGTTAGACTCGAAATCATATTCTGAGTGCAATGGAGGTACTTTCGAAAATTTTCGGAGGTCCAAAATTTATGAAGGGTATTTCCTTTATTTTGTTAATTTTTTGTAGATTTTTACGAATTTTAGTATGAGGTTTCTTTCAATCCCTATGTGATTATTTCTAAGTCTCAAAGTCATATTTTCCTAACGTAACGAGGTTTCTAAGTTATCGAACCTAATCATAAGTGCTTATTATGTCGGGCATAAGATGTAACGATCCTAAGCGTACATAAATTTCTATGTCGAGTTGTGACGAGTAGGGGGATGAAAAAAACTAAAAACGAAAGGAATCAAAAATAGTACTCACAAGCTTCCAAGTTCTTTATGCTCATCATTAGGAATCCACAACAACCGGGTGACGAATTGTCGAATTAGGCAAATGCAAAAATATGGTGTTTACAGAACCTACCATAGAAGATTGGGCCTTATATTGGAAAATAAGGAAAAATAAGGCAAATACGATGAGACAAGGGCATGTCGCTGATCTTATCAAAATGAAGTCCTATCGTAAAACTCTTAATGGACATTTCGAGAAAGCAGGGAAAGATTTCCCTTATTGTGATTTTCCATAACCTTTCATCGACCACCTCACAGGTACTTACCAGTCAGGATTTGAGATTTTCTTTGGGATGAGTTGGCCTGACAAGGAAGAAGACAAAGCATCTAAAATACTCGAAGAAGCAGATGATAGGCAAACAACCGTGGATTCACTTAATATCACTCAAATGTTTTTTGATAAAGGAAATGTATCAGTCTTGTCAGTCAAAAGTGGTGCTTAAAACCCACAGTCTATAATCAAACCCGCAGTCAGATCTCTTTCCAATTATCATGTAATAAGTCTTTTACTGTATGTTGAGTCTGGTTATGTTAGTCCTACTAAGTGTAGACACCCCATTTTTGCACTCGCCTGATTAATCAACTCGTCAACCCAATCGCAATGATTCCCAAAGATGGATGTTATTCCCATTGTTTTATTTTGCTACCAGAAATGTTTTAGAAATCCGGATGAGGTATCTCGAACTGATAAAACCTTAGAAACCACGCTACGCTAAGAAAATACAACTCCAGAAATATAGAAATCATCATCTTACAGACCCAAAAGGAATTTTCACGATAAAAATCACTAAAAAATTATCAAATTACAAAAATACCCCTAACCTGAAAATAACCCTAGAGCCTACGTTACGCTTAGAAAAACCCTTTCGAACACATAAAACAACAAATCGAAATCAAATAAATCATTTCACCAATTTTAACAGAATTCAACAAAATTACGAAAATGTCCCTCATAAAGGTCATGAACATTTCACACAAAAAATTTCATAAATGACACAAACTAATATTTCCATTGAATTCCTTATGAAAAATCGATTCTAAAACATCCTAGAACATTAAAAATCGACTTAAAACGTGAAAAGTCCTCTCCGGGGGCAAAACGGTAATTTCACAATTTTCATAATTAAAAATTTCGAAATTAATAAATAAAATATTAAATAATTAAATTGAAACACTGATGAAATTAATTTAAAATTTTGAATTAAAAAAATCGATCAATCGGACTTTCAAGTAAAATTGTTGAGGGTTCGTGAGATATTTCTTTAAGGACCCCTCCATTTGGGGGTCCAAAGAATTAAAGATATTTTAGAGGGGGGATTCTCCAAAAATTTAAAGTAAATCAAGCAAGACTGAAGTCAAGGTATTAAAGTCAATCAAGCAAGACTGAAGTCAAAATTAAAGTCAATTAAGCAAGACTGAAGTCAAGATATTAAAAGTCAATCAATTAAGATTAAAGCTAAAATATTAAAAGTCAATCAAATAAGAACAAAAGTCAAAATCATAATAGAATTCTAATTAAATAATAACTCTATCTAATAGAGTTCTAACTAAAAAACAATTCTAACTAAAACAATTCTAATTAAAACACAACTCTACCTAAAACAATTCTAACTAAAACACAACTCTAATTAAAAGAACTCTAATTAAACACTAACTCTATCTAAATCAACCCCTAAAAAAATCTATAAATTGAGGTCCCCACATCCTATTTTTGTATCAAATCATAAATCCTAAGAGAAATAGGTCTAAAAGCCCCCTAGCCTCCCATAAACCTTAGTTTTGGAGTCCCAACTCCTTACCTAACATCCTTCCTTCGATTTTAGCCTAAGAAACACCTAAAAGCCTTCCAAAAATATCTCAAAATTCACAACAAACTTGAAGAATTCAGATCCAAGAAAGTAAAGACACCTTGCCTCGGAGATCAGGAATCAAATCCGGAGACAGAATGAATCAAGGAGTACGGTACAAGGAGAAATTTTTGTCGGATATGAGGGAATAAAGTATTTGCTATCGAAAAGTTATAACTTTTTTTTATTTATTTATTATTATCTAGGTTGTTAGCAATGTAATTTCTTTGGGAAGTTAGTAGAGATCGGCTTTGGCCGGGCGGGGTTGGTGCCTAACACCTTCCAACCCTGTAATATGATCCCCGAATTCAGCTTTTTTTAGTTCTAGATTAGTTTTTTTTATCCGTTTAGAGTCATTGATCGGTTCCTAGACCGTAATAACTAGGTGGCGACTCCCAAATCTCAAGGGTCAAAAGTGGATCCGTGTACCCCGCGGATCGAGGGCGCTTTCAGTGGCGACTCCACTGGGGACATTGAGGATTAGACTTGAAAAACCCCAAGTATGGGAACATTGCCAATGACCTAGTTTTATTTAAATTTTAGTTTGTTCCTTTTTGTTTATCAATTTTTATTTATTTATTATGTTTATTAGTCCAATCATTAGTTATTCGGTTTGATGCCGCTGCGTTAACCTGGCATATTATTTTGTAGTTTAGTCGAGAGTCACTTAAGGTGACTTTAAATAATGCTAAATTTCAAAGGGTAATTTTATTGAGGGTCAAATAATGAATTAAAGGGGATCTTTTATTTATTTGTTTTTTAATTTTTTAGGTACGTCGATTTGTTTTTTTTATATAACGGACGATTTCTTTTTCGGTTATTTGACTATGTTTTTTAAAAATAAAAGAATAAAAATAAAAAAAAAGAGTTTTTTTAGTTTGTTTAGGTGTTCAGTTTTTTTTATTTTTTGCAAAGTTCTACTGTTAGATTGCAAACAAAAGAAAAGTGAAAAAAATGATAAACAAAAAAAAGAGAAAGAGTTTTTTTTAGAGGTTCTGCTGCTGCGGCTTGCTGTTTTTTTTAGGACGGTGTGTCCCCAGTAAAAAGCCATTTTTAATGATCGGACCCTTAACTTCTCAATTTAATTGATGGGGTGTTATAAGTAAAAAATCTTTTTTACTTTGTTTTCAACCCATTTGATCAGTTCTTTTAAGAGAACATCATCTTCTCCACTTGGTTCCATCGGTCTCAAACAGAGACCGAAGAACCTTGCACCCCGAGTGTTCCTAAACCATGCTTTGGTTTGCAAATCTCGACCGATCTAAGTATCAACCGATCGGGGTAGCCCTCATCCTGATTTTTTTTTGATCGAACAAGTAATGGTGAACTAGGGGACTGGTAGGGGGCGTTGTCTTCTTTACGAGATGGGAGATTCGATTAAGATCAGAGAACTCGAACATTGTTTTTCTTTCTTGATTTTTTTTGGCTATTTTTTGGGACTGGTAGGGCGCTGTTCCTGAGTTTCTTTTTCACTCAAATATCGTTTCAAGTCTCGAGTTTGGTGGCTGTTTCTTTTTGCCGATCAGTCATTTTTGGTGAGGGAGATGCTGTTGATCTCGAATGTGAGGATCTCTATGGAGATTTGTTTCAATCTCGATTTCTCTCTCTTTTTTTAACACAAAAGACCGGAATTATCAAGAGATAGTTCATGGAGAGAATTTTCATCGCAGCAGGCTGAGGTGAAAATTTATCCTCATGAAACTCCATGAGTTTATAAGACTGCAACTCGGAAATGTTATGTTTTCTCTGCATTTTTTGCTTGATTAACTCTGTCCAAGTTATCGGTTATTTCTCTTTTGCGCTTTCGGTTCTCGATAACCAACAACGTTAATGGCCAAATATCGATTTAATAACAACGGTTCTTACGACCTAGGTCATTGGGATTAAATGTCAATCGTGTTTAGTTCCGAAAATCTATTATACCAAGCTGTTCCATTAAGCCAATCCTATCCTATTTTACAGATTTTTATTAATTGGAAAGAATCGATCGAGAGTTTGAGTTAAAATCGGATCTTGCAAATTTAACACAATTTTTCGGACATTTTTTCTGTCAATTAAGGGGTTTAACTTATTGAATTATACCTCCATCAAGGCCCTGAATCGATAAGAAAGTAAAAAAAAAAAAGAAAAAATCATATTTTCAAAAGAAAAATCGAGTCTCGAATGTTTGCCGACAACAACATGGGGGTATATCTTTTTGTCTTGTTTGGTTTCATTGAGATCAACTCTTTTATTTATTTATTTTTTTAAATAAAAAATTAAAAATTAAAAAAAAAATATCCTCTTTATTTCATCGATCATTATTATACCCTCAATTCAATACCCTTAGAAGTTTTGAATTATTTCGGGTCGCCCACAGATTTCTGTTGATTGGACTATATAAATTTTTTGTGAGACTTGGAATCATGGGCTTATTTCAATGATTCGGACCATATTGTTAGTTTATGTTAATTGCCTATCTAACATGCCACAATCTTACTTGAAATAGATGTTTGATGGTGATCATAATGTCGATGTGATGTGATCGGATTGGTATTTTAATATTCATGTGATTCATGTTACAATGAATGGTTTAATTGGACCCATGGGGCCATTTGTTTGAAAAGGCCCCGGGCACACCCCACCCTGTTTTACACACACCACATGCACGTTTACTGTTTTACTCACTTACACGTCCCGTATACCCAATGTGGCACTAGTGCGTGGACCGGTCTCTTCAGAGATGCGACGTCATTCATGAAAACCACAACTCCAGTCACGTACCTTAGGGTATATCAAACTGGGAGCATTAATACCATCTGATCAGGTGATTCTGAGAGATATATTGATGAACCCAGGCTGGAGTGACCTGAGCCTTTGACCTATTGCAAGCCACACAGTCACATGTCCCGATTACCAACGTAGTACTAGTACGTGGTCGGTCCCCTCGTGGGATGCCAAACCATTTATGAAAGCTACAACTCTTGACTCGTACCAGTAGGTATAAAAGATAATCTAAGTATATCAATTGCACTTCTTGGTAAAAACCGGTGCCTAAGCAAGATCTTGCCCAGTTGTACCCTACTGTACGAGGGGGATAGACTACGTCTATTCTAGACGAGAGGTATTTAAGTGGGCCCTTGCTCAGCATTGTGCTTCACCTCTCAACTGGAGATCAAACTAGCTGTTTTTTGCTTCAGAGAAGTGAGTTGAGATTTTAGATTATCACCTATACGGTATATCAAACCAAGTCACCACGTATCGAGAGGTATATAGGTGTGCTTGGGCAAGGGTGGTCAGATATAAATGCATTGCACGTAGTAAGCTTAGAGTCTAGAAACCTTCCCTGTAGGTCACGACTCGAACTTATCGTGGGTGTTCCCGGGTTGTTTATTGAACGGAGCCTATTGATTGATGAATGTATGTGAATGATATGAATGATGTAGATCAGAGTGTATGATTGTCCTCAAGGATCAAAAATGTTGCTTTTGAAAATTAAAATGAGTGCACCGACCCAATAAAGAATCCATTCGTTTACAATAATGACCTAGTCCATCCCGATCCAACAATCATGGTGGACCCGGCCAGTTAAATCAAAATGGAAATCGAATTTTCAAAGAAGAAAAAGAAAATATTTTCCAGAAAAGAAAGTTTTCCAAAAAAAAAAAAGTGTTCTCTAGAAAAAATGTTTTCCAAGAAAAAATATTTTCCATAAGAACAAGAGTTTCCAAAAGAAAATAAAAAATTGACCTTTTACATGGGCCTTGGAAGATTACTAAAATACCCTTTTGTGTCAAACCAGGATGCTAGTCGCAGGCAATAACCCAATCGATCAGTTAGTCAAAACAACCGTCATAGGAATGCACCCTGTAGAGAAGATCAATTTTGGGAGATTCATGTTGAGGAGTGCTCTCTACTTCCACGAATTTGAGATAGACTGGAACCTCTTACACGCCATGGCTAAGCGATGGAACCCCTACCTCCACATATTCCATATGGGGTATATGCATTTATGCCCTACTCACGAGGATTATTGTGGCATCATGAGGATATCCACTTTAGGACCTCTAGTCAGGCCCTCATTGAAGATTGGATATTCTGGTGACCTCGCCACAGGACTGAATATTTTCAAGGAAGAAGCCAAGGCCTTAGTCCATGACGGGAGATTGAACTTAGTACCTTTATTGGGCCCGTATCGCTCCCGCAGTCACCCTATCAATGTAAAACCCGAAGCCTGGCGAGCCACTAGAGATTATCGATTGTGCCTAGGAATCGTAGCTCAATACATATTGACCTCCAATAGTGATAGCCAAACTATCCCTGAGTCCTTCGTAGATATAGCCTCTCAGCTCTCAAGGAAAGCCAACCCGGTACCTCTCATCCTAGCTGAAACCTTCTCAGGTTTAGATGCCATAAAAAATTGTGAGCGGGAGAGCTTCAAAGGAAACCCCTACTTACTCTATATGTGGCTTTGTGACCGTCTCAAAATCGTAGAGGTCCCATCAAACCTCGAATATGGGCCAGAATACTTTTCTAAGAGAAACCTGTTAGTGCGTCATAACTCAGTCAAAGCTTGGAGCAAATGGTTAGACTCTCGCCTCGCCTGTCATATTGATTTTAGGTGCCCTTGGTGGATGACTGATCCCCCCCGTTTTAGGAATCAAAGGATTCTACTATGTCCGTCTGATGGGTTTAGAAGAAACATCTTTTTACCATCCTAATCTGATCCCAGAACAATACGATGTACCTATAGAGTTATCCTTACCTCAGCACAAAGCTTTCTTTTCCCCCGAGCCTTTGACTGAAAAGTTAGTACACCTCATTGAGAAAGCTTGGAACAAGCGCACCTTAGGGTATCCAGACGGACCAGCGGAATTCAAAGAGCTAGTTGTTAAAGCCAAGAGGGTCAAGCCTGACAGCAATCCTGATGACCATCAAGATAAAGCTAAGCGTCCATGTAAAAATAGTTCAAATCAAATTTGTTGAAAGATGTTTTAATAAGAACATATTGTTTGTCAATCATTTTCAATAAAACTATCTTTCTTTTTGAATAAATATCTATTTCATTTTCGAATACTCATTGTGTGAATGCATGGATTGGTGCACAAACCTCAATAAAATGATTCTCTAAAATGTTATCAAGGGGGTAATACTGAAATTGACTAAATCTGCCTTTGATGGGGTCATATAAGATTATCATTGCGCCCAAACTCAAGCGTCCACCTCCTAGTTAGAGTTGTAAGTCCAGTCGGTTAGAAAGAACCACAGTACCAAGTCAACAAGCAGAGATGGCTTCAGAATCTGAGCTCACAGAGATCCGTAAGATCTTGGCAGCCTTTGCCAATGATATCAACAATATAAAAGGCAAGGTAGAAATGTTGGAACAGACCTCGAAATCGATGGGAATTCCTCTAGATGACCCAAAAGGAAAAAAGGTAGAAGAGAAACGTCCGCGTGAAGTCTTCGAACTCGACGGAGACGAAGAGTATGTTGATGAAAATCCGGCGTTATCTAACAGAATGTCTCAATTGGAGACAGCTATGAAGAGTATAAAGGGTATTGATGAAATTGCAACAGGCATTGAAGCTCTGAACCGCATCCCTAGAATTCATTTGCCAGAGAAGTTTGTGATGCTTGAAATGGACAAGTTCAGTGGGACAGGGTGTGCGAAAACGCATCTTAAGGTGTATGTTGCCAACATGCGCACTATGGGGCTCAGCGATGAACATATGACATTATTGTTCCAAAGAACTTTATCAGGATCAGCACTACGTTGGTTAATGCCTCAAGATCCAGTTACTGTGGGTACATGGGAAAACATGTCAAAGGCCTTCTGGCATCAGTATAAGTACAGTACCGAGATTGAGACTTCAAGAAGGGATTTGGAAGCAACTAAAAAGAAAAATGGGGAGACATTCACTGATTTCATTGGTCGCTGGAGGGCCAAGGCTTCTAAAATGTGGGATAGACCTTTGGAGAAGGAACAAGTAGCAATTATCTTAAAGAACCTCTCTCAAGGATATGCTCAACACCTAGTGGCCCAATACCTCCCTACTTTTGAATCTTGTTACAAGCCGGAAGCCAACTCGAGCATGTATTTACCTTTGGGATCCTTTCTAACCCCTCAGATAACAAGCCTAAGAAATCATATGTTCCCAAACCCAATATCAACCATACTTACATCGCCAATACCTCAGTTACCCCAGCTCAACCCCCGGTCCGGACTAATAACCAGGTTCACCTAAGTCAACCTCGAACTCCACATCAATTTACCAATTTAGGGATGACCCTTACCGTAGCTTTGCAAAAACTGTTGAAAAAAGGATTGCTTACCCCGATTCAACCTCGTCCTTTACCAAATCCCTTACCAGCAGGACACAACCCCAACTTATTCTGTGAATTTCATCAAAATCCTGGCTATCACACGGATCGATGTATCACCTTGCGCCATGCCATTCAAAACCTTATTGATAACAAAAAGATCACAATCCCCAGCCCACCAAATGTCACCACTAATCCACTACCTACCTACCAACCTCCACCAACCCTAAATATGGTTTCTCACACCTCATTACTATTCGACCCTGTTTCTTTTATCCACCCAATCCAAGTCAAACCGCCTAGTTACCCCCTTGCCGAGATAACTTTCACTGATGAGGTTTGCACTACGAATTATGAACCATTTGATCTAACCTCGGATGATACATATTGTTTATCTCCGCCTCGTTATGATAATCCCGCATTCACTAGTTACTTGTTGGCCCAAATGAATCTGAAAAGCCCTGTACCTTTGACAGACAAAGATCCATACTTGTTGACTGAGGAAGATGAGCCCTTCCCCCTTTCCTGTGATGAAGTTAGACATATGACTCGAGGGGAAAGAGTTTTTAAGCCACAAGAGCTTTGTGTTGATAATCCTGCAGACCTGGTAAGAAAAGAAGGAGAAGATCCCACTAAGGAAAGCATCGAAGAAGATAACTCCGTGATCAAACAGTTAAAAAAATCAGGGACCAATATCTCAGTATGGGGTTTACTCATGGCTTCCACTGCTCATAGGGAGGCTGTTCTCAAAGCACTAAACACAGCCCAAGTCTCCCTTGATACTTCTCCAGATCAGCTGGCCAGTATAGTATGGGCAACTTACATAGAGAATATCATATCCTTCTCAGACTCAAATCTCCCAAAAGAAGGGGCAAGCTACACTAAGCCGTTGCACATTACAGTTGACTGTAACGGAATGAGGGTACCTCTGGTTTTGATTGATAACGGGAGTGCACTGAACGTTTGCCCGCTGAAAATGACTACTTGTCTCGAATTTAAGGCTAAAGATCTCAAACCTACTAATCAAGGTGTTAGAGCCTATGATAACACCAAGATGGATGTACTGGGAATTCTGCACCTTCGATTATCCACAGGCATAGCTGAATTTCCTGTGGAATTTCAGGTCATTGACATCCAGTCTTCTTTCAATTTACTGTTAGGGAGACCATGGTTACACCAGATCAAAGCCATCCCTTCTACGCTACACTAGAAGGTCAAGTTTATCAAGGATGGGCTAGTAATTACTCTTCATGGAGATGCTGAAATTGTAGGGATCGTAAATAATACTGAGGCTAAGGATGAGCCGTTGCTTGAGATTCAACCAGAACAACAGGAAGTAGAGCTCAGTGGGTTCGAATTTAAAAAGATATGCTCAGTCCAATGGGATCAAGCCATGAAAGAACATTTTCCAATGGAAAATACCTCTAATTGCTACATGGCCAATATATTCAAGAAAATGAGATTCTTCCCTGGTATGGGCTTAGGTCGCAAGCAGCAAGGTATTAAAGAGGCACTAGTGATTAAAGAGGTCATCACCACATTCGGACTAGGATATAAGCCTACTAAGGAAGATTGGGCTCAATATTGGAAGACAAAACGGGATAAGGCCATTGCTAAAAGGCAAAGGCATACCACAGATCTCATTAAAATGAAGCCATATCGAAAGACCCTCAATGGTTATTTTGTGAAAGAAGGAGAAAACTTCCGTTACTGTGGGTTCCTAGAGCCTTTCATTGATCACATCACAGGTACTCGTTTGCTGGGGTTTGAAATCTTCTTTGGCATGGAATGGCCCGAAAAGGAAGCGAGCACAGAAGTTAAGGAAAAGAAGGTTGAAGACTAGCAACTCGATCTGAACTCCCTCAACATCAATCAGCTATTCATTAAAGATCATAGTATCTTAGTGTTGTTAGTTGAGAAAGGGATCCCAAATCCTCAGTCTATAATCAAACCCGATGTTGGGTCTCTATCAAATTATCATGTAATCAGTCCTGTGTTGCATGTTAAGGCTGGGTCTGTCGGTCCCATTAGTCCTGTTCAGTCTGACATGCCAGTTAAGTCTTTTATTTCTGTTGAGTCAAATAAGGTAGTTGTTTCTGCTGAGTCTATTTTTCCTGCTGAGTCAAGTGAGTCTGTCAAGTCTACAATGAGTCCTGTTACCCCATCTCTTTTCAATGAAATGAAAGAAATTTTTGATTACCCCGAGCGCAATAATAATTTAACTAATAATCTGGCTTCGGAGGGAGAGTCTTCTGACGAAGAACCTCCCCCTGAAATAATCAAATTACTTGAAAAAGAAGAGGAATGTCGGGCTCAACCTCTAATAGAGGAAGTAGAGGTTATCAACCTCGGAACAAAAGAAAGTCCTCAGAAAATGCGGATAGGAGTCACTTTATCTCCCGATGAACGCAAAGGGATAGTAGACTTGCTAAGAAAGTTCAAAGACGTGTTCGCATGGCCTTACGAGGATATGCCGGGGGTAAGCACAGATATTGTCCAACATCGGATTCCGTTATATCCTGTTGTTCGACCAATTAAACAGAAACTTCGACGTATGAAGCCGGAATGGACTTTGAAAATCAAAGAAGAAGTTACGAAGCAGATTAACGCTGGATTTTTGGAAGTAGTAGAATATCCTGAGTGGATTGCTAATGTCGTCCCAGTGTCGAAAAAGGATGGAAAAGTTAGAATGTGTGTGGATTTTAGAGACCTAAACAAAGCAAGTCCAAAGAATAGTTTTCCTTTACCACACATAGATGTTCTAGTGGACAGTGCATCAGGACACGCTTTGTTGTCCTTCATGGATGGGTTTTCGGGGTAGTATCAAATAAAAATGGATCCTCGAGATATGCAAAAAATGTCATTCATCACACAGTGGGGGACCTTCTGCTACAAGGTCATGCCTTTTAGTTTGAAGAACGCTGGAGCCACCTATCAAAGAGCAGCCACGACTTTACAACATGACATGATACACAAGGAAGTCGAAGTCTATGTTGATGATATGATAGTCAAATCTAAGGAATGACTGGGGCACGTTACTGCGTTAGAAAAGTTTCTCACAAGGATTCAAAAGTACCAACTCCGCCTCAACCCACAGAAATGTGTATTTGGAGTAACTTCTGGAAAGCTATTGGGATTTGTGGTTAGTCAGAGAGGGATCGAAGTAGACCCTGTAAAGATTAAAGCTATCCAAGAGATGCTGCCGCCCGAGATTGAAAAATAGATTCGAGGTTTTCTGGGTAGAATCAGTACATTAGCAGGTTCATCGCTCAACTCACCAACGTCTGCGAACCTATTTTCAAGCTTCTAAAAAAGAATGAACCAACAGTTTTAAACGAGCAATGTCAAAAGGCTTTCGACCAAGTCAATGAGTATCTCTTAAACCTACCTATTTTGGTCCCACCTACACCGGGTGAACCGCTTCTTCTTTATCTGTCAGTCACAGAAGAAGCTATGGGATGCATGCTTGCACAATATGACAAAGGTACTCGCAAAGAATGGACCATCTACTATACCAGCAAGAAGATGTTAGAGTATGAACGAAAGTATTCGACTATCGAAAAAACTTGCTTAGCACTGGTATGGGCTACTCAAAGACTCCGGCACTATATGCTATCTCATTCAATTATCTTGTTATCTCGAATGGATCCTCTCAAGTATCTTTGCGAAAAGTCGGCGTTGACAGGGAGAACCGCGCGATGGTTATTGTTGCTATCAGAGTTTGACATCACGCATGTTACACAGAAACCTATCAAGGGGAGAGCTGTAGCAGAATACTTGGCAGATCACCCTGTAGTAGAAGGAATAAAGCCCATTTATCAATTCCCTGATGAGAACATCTTGCATGTTAAAGAAGAACCGCAGAACCAAACATGGCAGTTGTACTTTGATGGAGCTGCCAATCAAAATGGGTATGGAATAGGGGCAGTCTTGTTTTCTCCGGAACGATGCCACATTCCTATTGCTATTAAATTAGTCTTTTCGAACACTAATAACACGGCTGAATATGAGGCATGCATCGCTGGGCTCGAAGCTGCTTTGAACCTGGGCATTATAGAAATTGAAGTCTTTGGGGATTCAGCCTTGGTCATACATCAGTCATTGGAAGAATGGAAGACTAGGGATGAAAAGTTGAAACCCTATCATGAGTATTTGTTAAACTTGGTCAGTAAGTTTAAAGTTATCTTGTTCCAACACTTGTCAAGGGAGGATAACAGATTTGCTGACTCCTTAGCAACTTTATCTTCAATAATCCATTTACCCCCTGGCATGGAATTGAGGCCGATCACTGTTGAAGTCAAAGACAAACCCGCATACTGCCATCAGATCAACATTGCTACTCTACTACCCGATGGAAAGCCATGGTACATGGATATAAAGAGATTGTTGAAAAAACAAGAATTCCCGGACGAAGCCTCGAGGAAGGAACGACAAACCCTACTAAGATTAGCATCTCAATTCATCCTGTGTGCAGGAAGTTTATACAAAAGGTCTTATGATGGGATTCACTTGTCATGTGTTGATGAAGATCAAGCTGAACAGATAATGATTGAATTACATTCAGGAGAATGTGGCCCTCACATGAGTGGGAAAATGTTAGCTAAGAAGATTATGAGACAAGGATACTATTGGCCCACGATGGAAACAGATTGTCATCACATGGTCAAAACCTGTCATAAATACCAAATACATGCGAACCTTATACATGTGCCACCATCTCAATTAGTGGGTCTGACTTCACCATGGCCATTCTCAGTCTGGGGAATTGACATTATTGGTAAAATATCGCCTAAGGCGTCAAACGGGCATGAATACATTCTAGTTGCCATCGATTATTTTACCAAATGGGTCGAAGCTGCCACTTATGCTGTCCTCACTGCGTCTCGAGTTGCAAAGTTTATTCAAACGAACATCATCAATCGATACGGGGTACCTTCGGAGTTGATCTCCGATAATGGGTCACACTTCAAAGCTGAGGTTATCAAATTGTGTTCAAAGTTCAAAATCTCACACCATAAATCATCTCCTTACCGCCCTCAGACTAATGGAGCAGTCGAAGCAGCTAATAAGAATATTAAGACTATCCTCAGGAAAATGTGTCAATCACATCGAGATTGGTCAGAAAAACTGCCATTTGCATTATGGGCATATCGAACCTCAATTTGATCCTCTATTGGAGCTACTCCCTACTCCTTAGTGTATGGCATGGAAGTAGTCTTGCCAGTTGAAATGAAAATTTCATCTCTGAGGGTCTTATTAGAAAGTCAGTTGTCAGAAGCAGATTGGGTGATCGAAGAAAAACGATTAAAAACGTTGTACCACGTGCAAGCTTATCAAAGAAGAGTCGCCCGCGCATTTGACAAAAAGATCAAGGCCCGTCACTTACAAGTCGAGGACTTAGTACTCAAAGAGAATCGGGCACCTGTCTTTGACCCTAGAGGAAAGTTCAAACCAAATTGGGGAGGTCCGTTCATCGTCAAGAAAATATTACCAAGAAAAGCTGTCAGACTTCAAGATCATGATGGAATCGAATTACCAGAACCAACCAACCTTGACCAAATCAAACGGTACTACGTTTAAGGAGGCCATCTTTGGCGAATCAATCCTTATATTACCCAGTTACTTAGTTCAACATGTCCTTTCTCAACCTCTTCGCAGCCTTTTCAAAAAGAAAAATTTTGCCTTTTTTCTTTCTCAGCCCGATCACCTAACCTAGGGAAGGGAAGCTTCGAACTATGTTTTGGTCTAATCCCAAAATTCTGGGGCACATAGGCAACCTAAGAAGTTACTTCAGGCTAGACCACATAAAAAAAATATATTTCCCCACACAATAAAAAATTTCAAAAGAAAAAGAAATATAATCCAAAATGGGGAAGAAAATTCAAAGAAAAATAAAAGAAATGCCACACAAGGGGCATTTGGATTTTTGAGCCTCAAAATCCCTTTCTTTTTATACCCAGTCCTAAGCTTACCTATAAAAGTCCTCCTAAGTACCGTGCGAAAAGTCAAGGAAGATAGTAAAGCATGATCAGACAGTAACTCTAGAAGACCAGAAGAGGAGAAAAGATAAAAAGATAAAAAAATGATAAAGCCCGCTAAGTTGAAAACCCAAAAAGGGTGACTTAGGCAAAAATTATGGAAAGCTCGCAAGGTTAAAAATTTGAAAGGACAACTTTGGCAACAACCAGAGCCAAAAAAAAAATGCTCGATTGATTGAAAATCTGAAAAGGCGATCTAGGCAAAAGCTAGAGCAAGCTCGATAGATTGAAAATCTGAAAAAGCTGCGAGCGGTCCGAGCTGAAACATCAGAAGTCCAAATAATCAAGTTCACAACTTCGCTTAAACAAGGCATAGACTCAGAAGCCACAATTATCTTGTCTACGATCGATCTGAAAATTTTTACTTCCCCAAGTGAAGCAAGGGAGATAAGGGTGAATTCTATGATGAGTCTCGAAAGAAAATAATTTTGTACTCTTGAGCCTGACTCAAAACCTTCAATAAAATTAATCAAAATTAAAAGTCGAGTCTTTATTGCGCTTGTCGTAATCAATTATTTCAAACCTTCATACAAGGGGCATTTTCTTTCTTCTTTAATGTAACTTTTCCCCCCTTATACTAGGGGTATTTTTTTTTATTTTTTTGCACGATGTGTTCAATTATTTTCAAGGCCATGTTCATTGTCAAACTAGAGGCATTTTGTTTTTGAGCAATGTTAATCCTAAAAGATAATGAGAACCCCAAACTTAAGGTTACCTTCTTGATAACAATTTTTTGAAAAATTCTTGAGGTTCAAAAGAAATGAAAACTCAGGTTTTAAAATCATAAAATTTTTTGATAAATCCTTAAGATTCAAACAAAAGCATTTTGGATATCACATAGGAGATATGGCATTCTTTCGTTCTCCAGATTCTTTTCCAGATCCGATCATTCTTGGAATCGATCATTTCTCTTCCAGATTAATTATCTTCCAGATTTATTCGTTCTCCGATTCGTTCTAATCAGTTTTCTCCAAATTCGTTCATTCTTTCCCAAAATTCATTCATTCCTTTGCCAGTTTTGCTCAGTTTTCACCAAGGGTTATCTTGGATTTTGCTCAGTTACCGCCAAGGGTTAACTTGGATTTTTCTCAGTTGCCGCCAAGGGTTATCATGGATTTTGCTCAGTTGCCGCCAAGGGTTATCTTGGATTTTGCTCAGTTACCGCCAAGGGTTAACTTGGATTTTGCTCAGTTGCTGCCAAGGGTTATCTTGAATTTTGTTCAGTTACCGCCAAGGGTTAACTTGGATTTTGCTCAGTTGCCGCCAAGGGTTATCTTGGATTTTGCTTAGTTTCCGTCAAGGGTTATCTTGGATTTTTGCTCAGTTACCGTCAAGGGTTATCTTGGATTTTGCTCAGTTACCGCCAAGGGTTAACTTGAATTTTGCTCAGTTGCCGCCAAGGGTTATCTTGGATTTTGCTTAGTTTCCGTCAAGGGTTATCCTGGATTTTTGCTCAGTTACCGTCAAGGGTTAACTTGGATTTTGCTCAGTTGTCACCAAGGGTTAGCTTGGATTTGGCTCAGTTGCCGCCAAGGGTTATCTTGGATTTTACTCAGTTACCGCCAAGGGTTAACTTGGATTTTGCTTAGTTTCCGTCAAGGGTTATCTTAGATTTTTGCTCAGTTACCGTCAAGGGTTAACTTGGATTTTGCTCAATTGTCGCCAAGGGTTATCTTGGATTTTGCTCAGTTACCGCCAAGGGTTAACTTGGATTTTGCTCAGTTACCTCCAAGGGTTAACTTGGATTTTTTTCAGTTACCGCCAAGGGTTATCTTGGATTTTGCTCAGTTACCGCCAAGGGTTAACTTGGATTTTGCTCAGTTGCCGCCAAGGGTTATCTTGGATTTTACTTAGTTTCCGTCAAGGGTTATCTTGGATTTTTGCTCAGTTACCGTCAAGGGTTAACTTGGATTTTGCTCAGTTGCCGCCAAGGGTTATCTTGGATTTTGCTCAGTTACCGCCAAGGGTTAACTTGGATTTTGCTCAGTTGCCGCCAAGGGTTATCTTGGATTTTGCTTAGTTTCCATCAAGGGTTATCTTGGATTTTTGCTCAGTTACCGTCAAGGGTTAACTTGGATTTTGCTCAGTTGTCGCCAAGGGTTATCTTGGATTTTGCTCAGTTACCGCCAAGGGTTATCTTGGATTTTGCTCAGTTTCCGCCAAATGTTATTTTGAATTTTGCTTAGTTGCTGCCAAGGGTTATCTTGGATTTTGCTCAGTTTTCGCCAAGGATTATCTTGGATTTTGCTCAGATGCCGCCAAGGGTTATCCTGAATTTTGCTCAGTTGCCGCCAATGGTTATCTTGGATTTTGCTCAGATGCCGCCAAGGGTTATCTTGGATTTTGCTCAGTTACCGCCGAGGGTTTTCTCGGAATTATGCTCAGTTATGCCCAGTTTATGCTCAGTCTAAGCTCAGTTTATGCTCAGGTTATGCTCAAATTTCACAGTACACACACTTGCACATTTGCACTTTTTAGTTAAGGAGAATTCTCTAAAATTCAAGGATCTGACATTGTTAGTGAGAGCTCGCGCTCAAGGACCTGACATTTTCTTTTAGTTCGGGGAGAGCTTTACCCTCAAGGATCCAAACACCTCCACGAATTGCTGAATCAGGCTGCAAAATGAACTGTCACTAGCTTTGGCATTCAGATATCGCACTATCTACCAAAATAGATTTGCTATTTAGTTTGCTTCAACCCTCTGCCAAAGAGGGGCATCTGTAGACACCCCATTTTTGCACTTGCCTGATTAATCAACTCGTCAACCCAATCGCAATGATTCTCAATGATGGATGTTATTCTCATTGTTTTATTTTGTTACCATAAATGTTTCAGAAATCTGGATGAGGTATCTTGAACTGATAAAACCATAGAAACCACGCTACGCTAGGAAAATACGACTCCAGAAATATAGAAATCATCATCTTGCAGATCAAAAAAGAAGTTTCACGATAAAAATCACTAAAAAATTATCAAATTATCAAAATACCCCTAACCTCAAAACAACCCTAGAGCCTACGTTACGCTTAGGAAAACCCATTCGAACACATAAAACAACAAATCGAAATCAAATAAATCATTTCACTAATTATAACAAAATTTGACAAAATTACGAAAATGCCCCTCATAAAGGTCATGAACATTTCACACAAAAAATTTCATAAATGACACAAACTAATATTTCCATTGAATTCCCTATGAAAAATTAATTCTAAAACATCCTAGAACATTAAAAACCGACTTAAAACGGGAAAAGTCCTCTCCGGGAGTAAAACGGTAATTTCACAATTTTCATAATTAAAAATTTTGAAATTAATAAATAAAATATTAAATAATTAAAGTGAAACATTGATAAAATTAATTTAAAATTTTGAATTAAAAAAATCGATCAATCGGGCTTTCAAGTAAAATTGTTGAGGGTTCTGAGATATTTCTTTAAGGACCCCTCCATTTGGGGGTCCAAAGAATTAAATATATTTTAGAGGGGGGGTTCTCCAAAAATTTAAAGTCAATCAAGCAAGACTGAAGTCAAAATTAAATTCAATTAAGCAAGACTAAAGTCAAGATATTAAAAGTCAATCAATTAAGACTAAAGTCAAAATATTAAAAGTTAATCAAATAAGACCAAAAGTCAAAATCATAATAGAATTCTAATTAAATAATAACTCTATCTAATAGATTTTTAACTAAAAATAATTATACTTAAAACAATTCTAATTAAAACACAACTCTACCTAAAACAATTCTAACTAAAACACAACTCTAATTAAAAGAACTCTAATTAAACACTAACTCTATCTAAATCAACCCCTAAAAAAAATCTATAAATAGAGGTCCCCACACCCTATTTTCGTATCAAATCATAAACCCTAAGAGAAATAGGTCTAAAAGCCCCCCTAGCCTCCCATAAACCTTAGTTTTGGAGTCCCAACTCCTTACCTAACATCCCTCCTTCGATTTTAGCCTAAGAAACACCTAAAAGCCTTTCAAAAACATCTCAAAATTCACAACAAACTTGAAGAATTCAGATCCAAGAAAGTAGAGATACGTTGCCTCGGAGATCAGGAATCAAATCCAGAGATAGAACGAAGCAAGGAGTACGGTACAAGGAGCAATTTTTGTCGGATCTGAGGGAATAAAGTATTTGCTATCGGAAAGGTATAACTTTTTTCTATTTATTTATTATTATCTAGGTTGTTAGCAATGTAATTTCTTTGGAAAGTTAGTAGAGACCGACTTTGGCCGGGCGGGGTTGGTGCCTAACACCTTCCAACCCTGTAACATGATCCCCGAATTTATCTTTTTTTGGCTCTAGATTAGTTTTTTTTATCCATTTAGAGTCATTGATCGGTTCCTAGACCGTAATAACTAGGTGGCGACTCCCAAACCTCAAGGGTCAAAAGCGGATCCGTGCACCCTGCGGATCGAGGGCGCTTTCACTAAGTCTGTCGAATTCGCAGTAAGTCCTGTCACCACATCCATTTTTAATGAAATAGAAGAAGTTTCTGATTACCATAAGTGCAATAATGATTTAACTAATAATCTGGCTTCGAAAGACGAATCTTCTGACGAAGAGACTCCTATCGAATTAATTAAATTACTTGAACAAGAAGATGAACGTCGGGCTCAACCTGTAATGGAAGAAACAGAACTAGTAAATCTCGGGACTAAAGAAAACCCTCAAGAGATTCAAATTGGTGTCACCTTATCTCCCGAGGAACGTAAAGGGATAGTGGATTTGCTCAAAAAGTTCAAAGATGTATTTATGTGATCGTATGAGGACATGCTAGAAGTAAGTACAGATATCGTTCAACATTGGATTCTATTATATCCCGATGCTCAACCAATAAAATAGAAACTTTGACGTATGAAGCCCGAATAGACTTTGAAGTTTAAGGAAAAGGTTATTGAGCAGATCAATGCTGAATTCTTGGAAGTGGTAGAGTACCCAGAATGGATCGTTAATGTAGTCCCGATTTTTAAAAAAGATGGGAAAGTGAGAATGTGCGTGGATTTCAGAGATTTATATAAGGCAAGTCCAAAATATAACTTTACGTTGCCTCACATAGATGTATTGGTCAACAATACAGCATGACATGCCATGGTTTCGTTTATGGATGGATTTTCGGGATATAACCAAATAAGGATGTACCCTAATGACATGCAGAAGACATCATTCATCACGCAATGGGAAATCTTTTGCTACAAAGTCATGTCTTTCAGTTTAAAAAATGATGGGACCACCTATCAGAGAGCAGCTACGACCTTATTGCACGTATGATACACAAGGAAATCGAGCTCTATGTAGATGACATGATAGTAAAATCCAAGGAACGATTGGGACACATCGCTGCACTAAAAAAGTTTTTTTCAAAGATTCAAAAATACCAGTTACATCTCAACCCTCAAAAATGCGTATTTGGAGTGACTTCTGAAAAATTGCTTGGATTCGTAGTCAGTCAAAGGGGGATCGAAGTGGACCCTGGAAAAATCAAAGTTATACAAGAAATGGCACCTCCTAAGATTGAAAAGTAGATTTGAGGGTTCTTACGTAGAATTCAGTATATCAGTAGATTCATCACTTAGCTCACTAATGTATGTGAGCCTATATTTAAGCTTCTCAAGAAGAACGAGCCGACAGTATGGAATGAGCAATGCCAAAAAGCCTTCTACCAAGTTAAAGAATGTCTCTCAAATTCACCTATTTTGGTTTCGCCTACCCTGGGTGAACCTTTTCTCTTTTATCTATCAGTCACAGAAGAGGGTATGGGATGTATGTTGGCATAGTACGACATAGACAGTCACAAAGAGAGGGCCATCTACTATATCAATAAGAAGATGTTGGAATACGAACAAAAATATTCAACTCTCGAAAAGACCTGCCTAGCACTATTATGGGATACTCAAAGGCTTCGGTATTACATGCACTCTCATTCAATCATTATGTTATCTTTGATGGACCCCCTAAAATATCTCTTCAAGAAGTCGGCATTGAAAGGAAGAACTACATGTTGGTTATTGTTATCAGAATTCAACATTACGCTTGTTACACAAAAGTCTATCAAGGGAAGAGCACTATCAGAATACCTTGCTAATCATCTTGTAGCAGAAAGAACGAGACCTATCGATTAATTCCCAAATGAAAATATCCTGAAACTTGAAGAAGAATCAAGAGATCAAGTATGTTAGTTATACTTCGATGGAGTGACAAATCAGAATGGGTATGGAATAGGAACAGTTTTGTTTTCTGCCGAAGGATGCCACATTCCGATTGCTATTAAGCTAGCTTTTTTCTATACTAATAATACAGCTGAATACAAAGTGTGCATTACTGGACTCGAGATTGCTTTGAATCTAGGTATCATAGAAATTGAAGCAGTTTGAGATTCAGCCTTGGTCATACATCAGTCATTGGAATAATGGAAAAGTAAGGATGTGAAACTGAAATGCTATTACAAGTATTTGCTAAATTTTGTTTGGATGATCAAAACCATCCTATTCAAACATCTGTCAAGGAAAGAGAATAGATTCGCCAACACTTTGGCTACTCTATCTTCAATGATCTATTTGCTTTCATGCATGGAACAAAAGCCTATCAAAGTCAAAATTAAAGATAAACCTGCATATTTCCATCAGGTCGACATCACTACTCGACTCCCAGACAGAAAGTCATGGTACACTGACATCCAAAAAGTATTGGAAAAATAAGAATTCCTAGTTGAAGCATCAAAGAAAGAACAACAAACCCTACAGAGATTCGCATACCAGTTCATCCTGTGCACATGAAACTTATATAAGAGATCTTATGATGAAATTCATTTGTCATGTGTTGACGAAAATCAAGCTGAACGGATAATACAAGAATTGCATTCTGGAGACTGTGGATCGCATATGAGTGGGAAAATGTGAACCAAACAAATCATGAAATAAGGGTATTATTAACCAACCATGGAGACAAACTGCCATCATCTGGTCAATACCTGCCATAAATGTTAGATACACGCAAACCTCATACATGTACCTCCATTTTAGTTAGTTGGTTTGACTTTGCCATGGCCATTTTCTGTCTGGAAAATTGATATAATTGGCAAGATCACACCTAAAGCATCGAATGGACATAAGTGCATTCTACTAGCCATTGATTATTTTAGAAAATGGGTGGAAGCCACTTCATATGATGTTCTTACTGCATCCAAAGTTGCCAAGTTTGTCCAAACACATATTATCAACCGATATGGGGTACCTTCTGAACTAATCTCTGATAACGGTTCACATTTCAAAGCTGAAGTTATTGCTTTGTGTTCAAAGTTCAAGATCTGATACCACAAATAATTACCCTACTGTCCCTAGACTAACGGAGTAGTTGAAACAGTCAATAAGAATCTCAAGACGATCATCAAGAAGATGTGTCAATCGCACAGAGATTGGTCTGAAAAATTACCATTTGCACTCTGGACATACCGTACATCGATATAATCTTCCACTGGAGCCACCCCTTATTCACTAGTGTACGGAATGGAAGCTATCTTACTAGTTGAAATGAAAATCCCATCCCACAGGATCCTAATGGAAAATCAGTTATTAGAAGCAGATTTTTCACTGAAAGCGCTCTTGATCCGCGGGGTGCGCGGATCCGCTTTTGACCTTTAAGGTTTGGGAGTCGTCACCTAGTTATTACGGTCTAAGAACCGAATACTGACTCTAAAATGGTAAATACTACTAATCTACGAAAGAAAAAAAAATGGGTCTGGGGATCACGTTATAAGGTTGGAAGGTGTTAGGCACCAACCCCGCCCGACAAACATCGGTCTCTACTAATTCCCAAATAAACTACATTGCTAAAAGACCTAAGTAACAAAAAAAATAATAAGAAATAGATACCTTTCTGAAGACAATGTTTTGTTTCCTCAGATCTAATAGAGTAACTCCTTGTACAGTACTCCTAGCTTCGTTATGTCTCTGAATTTGATTTCTGATCTCCAAGGTAAGGTATCTCTTTCTTAGATCTGAATTCTTCGAATTTTTTTATAGATTTCTGGGTGTTTTTGAAGGGCTTTTAGGTATTTTTCGAGCTAAAGTTGATGTATGGGTGTTAGGTAAGGAGTTAGGACTTCAAAATTAGGGTTTATGGGAGGCTAGGGAAGCTTTTTGACCTACTTCTCTTAGGATTTATTTTTTATACGAAAATAGGGTGTAGAAGCTCCTATTTATAAATTTTTTTGGGTAGAGTTAGTGTTTAATTAGGTTTCCTTTAGGGTTTTAATTAGGGTTTTGACTTTAGTCTTATGAGATTGACTTGATTAGGGTTTTAATTAGGGTTTTGAATTTAGTCTTATGAGTCTGACTTGGTTAGTTTAAATTAGGGTTTTAATTAGGTTTTTGACTTAAGTCTTATGATATTGACTTGATTAGTTTAGATTAGGGTTTTGACTTTTAGTCTCATTTGATTGACTGTAAGATTTTGACTTTAGTCTTTCTTGATTGACTTTAATTTTTTGACTTTAGTCTTACTTGATTGACTTAGAATATATTTTCAGAGAACCCCCCTTTTATTATATCTTTAATTCTTTGGGCCCCTAGATAGAGGAGTCCTTTAATAAATATATGGGCAACCCTCAATAATTTTGCCTGAGATTCTGATTGATCGATTTTTTAATTCAGATTTTTAAATTAATTTTATTAATGTTTCAATTTACATTATTTAATTCTTTATTTATTAATTTTGAAAATTTTAATTATTAAAATTGTCAAATTATCTTTTTACCCTCGAAGAGGACTTTTTGTGTTTTAAGTCAAATTTTGATGTTCTAGGATGTTTTAGAATCGATTTTTCGTAAGGAATTCAATGGGAATATTGGTTTGTGTCTTTTATGAAATTTTTTTGTGCAAAAATGGTTGTGAACTTTATGACGGGCCTTTTCATAATTTTGTCAAATTTTGTGAAAATTGACGAAATGATTTATTTGATTTTGATATGTTGTTTTATGTATTTGAAAGGGTTTTCCTAAGCGTAATGTAGACTCTATGGATGTTTTGAGATTAGGGTTATTTTGGTAATTTGGTCATTTATTAGTAATTTTTATCGTAAAGTTTATTTTTGTCTGAAAAATGATGATTTCTATGTTTTTGGGGTTATATTTTTTTAGCGTAGCGTGGTTTCTATAGTTTTGTCAAATCGAGATACTTCATCCGGATTTCTAAAACATATCTGGTAACAAAATAAAGCATTGGAATAATCATCCATCATTGGGAACCGTTACAATTGGGTTGACTAGTTGATTAATCAGGCGAGTGCAAAAATGGGGTGCCTACAGATGCCCCTCTTTGGCAGAGGGTTGAAGCAAAGTAGATAGCAAATCTATTTTGGTAGATAGTGCGATATCCGAATGCCAAAGCTAGTGACAGTTCATTTTGCAGTCTGATTTAGCAATTCGTCGGGACGTTCGGATCCTTGAGGGTAAAACTCTCCCCGAATAAGTTTGTCAGGTCCTTGAGCTTGAACTCTCACTGACGATGTCAGATACTCAAATTTTAGAAAATTCTTCCTAACTAATGCAAAAAAGCACGTGTGTACAATGGTGTGATGCTTACTGAGTAAAAATGTATCAGGTCTTAGAGATCTTCTCTTACTGCCAATAATGATTCAAAATTGAAATGTGCTTATGCAACGAAAACAATCATGGCGAGGTTGAATTATGAGGTAATTGGAGTCATAACATTGTAGGAACTTCATTAAATCCAATTTGAAATTCTTTTCTAGAGTTCGAAAAAGTTTGAGTCTCGTTTACCGGACTCGAGCCTATTGTAGCCACGCTTCTTGGGCTAAAAAACTTAAACAATGCTGTTAATTCATTCTATGATTCAATCAAAGTTGGAGTCTCGTTTCTCGGACTCTGACTAAAGTTTACAGGAACTTTAAACAATCCTATTAAAATTGGAGTCTCGTTTCTGGGACTCGAACTAAGGTTTATAAGCACTTCAAAAAAGCTATTCATTCTATGATTCAAAAAGTTGGAGTTTCGCTTCTCAGACTCGAACCTAGGTTTGTAGGCACTTCAAAAAGCCTATGATTCAAAAAGTTGGAGTCTCGTTTCTCGGACTCGAACTTAGGTTTATAGGCACTTCAAAAAGTCTACTCATTCTATGATTAAAAAAGTTGGAGTCTCGTTTCTCGGACTCGAACTTAAGTTTATAGGCACTTCAAAAAGCCTACTCATTTTATAATTCAAAAAGTTGGAGTCTCGTTTCTCGGACTCGAACTTACATTTGTAGGCATTCCAAAAAGCCTACTCATTCTATGATTCAAAAAGTTGGAGTCTTGTTTCTCGGACTCGAACTTAGGTTTATAGGCATTTCAAAAAGCCTACTCATTCTATGATTCAAAAAGTTGGAGTGTCGTTTCTTATACTCGAACTTGGGTTTGTAGGCACTTCAAAAAACCTACTCATTTTATGATTCAAAAGTTAGAGTCTCATTTCTCGGACTCGAACTTAGGTTTGTAGGCACTTCAAAAAATCTACTCATTCGATGATTCAAAAAATTGGAGTCTCGTTTCTCGAACTCGAACTTACTAAGTCACATTTTTTAGGCTTAGATTTATAAGAACTTAAACAATCCTATTAATTCATTCTATGATTCAAAATCAAGCTCAAAGTTTGAAAGATCGGACCTTTATTGACTTATCATGCATCTGGATTCATAATTATAATTGGACTTCAACGGACTTTTAAGTAAGATTTTCATTTTTATCATATGATTAAGAACAAAACTTTGGAATTAAATGACTTTCAAAAATGCCCCTAGTTTCAAGGTTGACTTTAACTGGAACTTGACTATGAGACTGATTGAGTAGATTACACTTGAAAAATATGAACTCTGATGTATGACAGATAGAAGAACTGATATTTTCTTAAATTTAAGACTCTTAAGATTATCATATTTGTAATAAGGGATTGATCATTTTCTTTCAAATTTATTTTGAAAATGCTTGAGTTGGACTTAAAAAATCTTGATAAATATTAAAATAGAAGATCTTGCTCTTCTAAGTAGTTGATGATTCTACATTTTCCTTTGGCGAACACTTGAACAAGTAAACATACTCCTAAATATTCTACAATGTTCAAAATGGCTTCTTAGTTTTTTCGACTTCAACATTATTTTCATCGAACGTTGTGGCTTGAATGGTTCTATATTTTCCAATTTATGCACAAACTTTCTTCTGAATTTTTCTTCTTAATAGGACCTTTCCTCCCATTTGATGATGCATTAATTTTTGCTTAGGTTGCCTTTCCAAGTTTTCAACCTAACGGATTTTTTTTCTTTTTCTAAAGATGCCTTGATTTTTGTCTAGGTCACATTTTTGGGTTTTCAACCTAGCAGGATTTTTTATTTATTTATGGTTATGCCCTAACTTTTGCCTAAGTCGCATTTTCGGGGTTTCGACTTAGCGGACTTCTTTTTTTTTTCAATAATCTTAAATAGTCAACTGGACAACTTCTTGGTTCCCTACACCTTAACCAAGTCAATTAGCATCCAAGAGGACTTAATAGGTGGGCTTAGGACTGATTTAGAAAGAAATGGTAAAAGGCTCGACTTCCCAAAATACACCTAGTCTAATGTTCTATTTTTTTGTCATTCTTTTCTATAAATTCTTTTGACTTTTTTTTCTAATGCCCCTAGTTTGGCATTCTTTTTTTTTCTGCCAAATTTTTTTTAATGCCCCTAGTTTGGCATTATCTTCTTTTGAACCTTTCAATAAGGGATTTTCCTTTTAGAGGCACTTTTCTTAAGAGAATACATTTTTTTGCGTGATCGAGCCTGAAGTAACTTCTCAGGTTGCCTACGTACCCCAAATATTTCTTTTTTTTTGGGGATCAGGTCAAAACGTAGTTCATATTAAGATATCCCTCCCGAGGTTGGTTGGTGTGGTTTAGAAAGAAGAGGCTATTAAGTTTTTTAAAAGCTGCGAGGGGCTAGAAGGTTATCTTTTTCTTAGTAAGACAGGAAAATGATTCGACCAAAGGAGGCCTCCTTCGGTGAAATACTAATTAATTTGATCAAAATTCTAGGGATCTGATGTCCTGATTGCTTTGTCGAGTATGGTCTTCTTTTGAGAATGAGTAATCTTTAGTCTTCTTCTGAGAATGAGTAGTCTTTAATTTTCTTTTTAGAATGAGTAATTTTCAGTCTTCTTTTACAAAATTGAATGTAATTGAGTTCTTTGTATTTGACATTGACTCATTCAACCCTTTCCAAATTTCAAAAGAAATCTCTTTTTTTTTTAGCTAATGATAATTCTTTTCTCTGAGTGAAAAACATGATGGATCCCTTTTTGTGGGTCTTGGCTGTAGACACCCCATATTTGCACTCGCCTGATTAATCAACTCGTCAATCCGATTGCAATGATTCCCAATGATGGATGTGTATTCCATTGCTTTATTTTGTTACCAGATATGTTTCAAAAATCCGGATGAGGTATCTCGAACTGACAAAACTTAGAAACCACGCTACGCTAGGAAAATACGACCCCAGAAACACAGAAATCATCATCTTGTAGACCAAAAAGAAGCTTCACGATAAAAATCACTAAAAATGATTAAATTACCAAAATACCCCTAACCTCAAAACGACCCTAGAGCCTACGTTATGCTTAGGAAAACTCTCTCAAACGCATAAAATGACAAATCGGAACCAAATAAATCATTTCACCAATTTTAACAGAATTTGACAAAATTACGAAAATGCCCCTCGTAAAGTTCACAACCATTTCACACAAAAAAACTTCATAAATAACAAAAACTAATATTTCCATTGAATTCTTTACGAAAAATCGATTCTAAAACATCCTGGAACATTAAAAACCGACTTAAAACGTGAAAAGCCCTCTCCGGGGGCAAAATGGTAATTTCACAATTTTCATAATTAAAAAATTCGAAATTAATAAATAAAATATTAAATAATTAAATTTAAACATTAATGAAATTAATTTAAAATTTTGAACCTAAAAAATCGATTAATCGGACTCTCAGGCAAAATTGTTGAGGGTTCGTGGGATATTTCTTTAAGGACCCCTCCATTTGGGGGTCCAAAGAATTAAAGAAAGAATAGAGGGGGGTTCTCCAAAAATTAAAAGTAAATCAAGCAAGACTGAAGTCAAGGTATTAAAGTCAATCAAGTGAGACTGAAGTCAAAATTAAAGTCAATTAAGCAAGACTGAAGTCAAAATATTAAAAGTCAATCAATTAAGACTAAAGTCAAAACATTAAAAGTCAATCAAATAAGACCAAAAGTCATAATAGAATTATAATTGATTAATAACTCTATCTAATAGAGTTCTAACTTAAAAATAATTCTACCTAAAATAATTCTAATTAAAACATAATTCTACCTAAAACAAGTCAAACTAAAACACAACTCTAATTAAAAGATCTCTAATTAAACACTAACTCTATCCAAATCAACCCCTAAAAACATCTATAAATAGAGGTGCTCACACCCTATTTTCGTATCAAATCATAAACCCTAAGAGAAGTAGGTCTAGAAGCTCCCTTAGCCCCCCATAAACCCTAGTTTTGGAGCCCCAACTCCTTAGCTAACATCCCTCCTTCAATTTTAGTCTAGAAAACACCCAAAAGTCTTCTAAAAACATCCCCAAATCCGCAACGAACTTGAAGAGTTCAGATTCAAAAACAAGGAGATACCTTGCCTCGGAGATCCGAAGTCAAATCCGGAAGCAGAACGAAGCAAGGGAGCACGGTACAAGGAGCTCTTTTGTCAGATCTGAGAGAATAAAGTCCTTGCATCGGAAAGGTATTTTTTTATTTCTATTTTTATCTAGGTTTTAGCAATGTAATTTACTTGGGAATTTAGTAGAGACCGGCTTTGGCCGGGCGGGATTGGTGCCTAACACCTTCCAATCCCGTAACATGATCCCCGAATTCAGTTTTTTTGGTTTTAGATTAGTTTTTATCCGTTTAGAGTCATTGATCGGTTCCTAGACCGTAATAACTAGGTGGCGACTCCCAAACCTCAAGGGTCAAAAGCGGGTCCGCGCACCCCGCGGATCGAGGGCGCTTTCATTGGCACATTTGTGATGGTTTCAAATACATCATTCTTGATCGATAATATTTGATTTTGAAGTTCACCATTGACTTTATGCCTTGATCTATTTTTGTACAATTTATCCTCATGAGACCATATAGGAACATTGTTGAATTTCTCAAGTAAGTTTATTATTCTCTCATGTTCTCCTGAGGATAACGTATCACCAATTTAAACTTCTTGAGTGTACTCTTTAATTCCAATATTTATCAAATTTGATTAGTGAACTTTAAGTCATTTCTCATGTTAGATTTTATGTTCACATCATTATTGCACACATAATAATCAGAAGTTTCTTTATTTATTAAAATAAAAAAGAACATAGACTAACAAACCTGACTAAAGTTCAAAATTAAAGATGACTAACTGAACTCAAAGATTGACGCAACTGAAGCTAAAACTAAGAATACTTAAAAAAGACGACGCCATTATGAATGGAGGGATACAATTCTAGGGTCTATGCCACTTCGATTATCTTCGATGGATGATTTGAACTTGCCTACTTTTTCTATCTCTTCATATTCCGATTCAAGCCTGTCATATGCTGGAATACCCGTTGCTTCAATAATCTCTCTGTTCATTAGTTCTGCCACTACCTTAGGGTAATTAAGCTCATTCTGGCATGGAGCGAACACACTGTTAAAAAAAATCGGATGAATGAAGGATACTGGGTCAATTGATTCGGATTTGGATATGGATATTAAGTTAAGAATAGGAGGGGGTTGATTTTGAAAGGTAGGCAAAGGGTTAGTCTTATCATTAGGAGTAATATAAGTGGGTATGGTGACTTTTCCTTACTCAATAAGGTCTTAAATAACATGACGGAGGGTAATGCACCTATCAAGAACATAACCGGGCATTTGATAGAATTCACAAAATTGCCCATTATCCATGTTTGGAGGAAGAGGAATAGGCAAAGGCTTAGGTTGTAAAGGTGTCAGCAATCCCCTTTTCATGAATTTTTGATAAGCAACACTAAGGGACATTCCAAGATTGGCAAATTGTCTCATAGACTTGGCTTGTGAGGGTTGAGTAGCTTGAGGAGATAGTGCGAAAGAGGTGTTGGCCACTTGTAAGGAATTGACATTAGGTTTGAAATATTTGGGTTTTGACTCAGACGAGTTACTAAAAAGTCCCGAAGAGTAAGTATCTTAAACTTGATTTCCAACCTCAAGGAGGGATTGAAAAGTGGGAAGGTATTGAGGCATCAAGTACTTGGCATAACTTGGAGTGAGATTCCTGAGGATGATCTTGACTTGTTCCTTCTCCTAAGGTTGGTCCCATAATTGAGCAACTTTAGCTCTCCATCGAGCAATGAACTCAGTGAAAGTTTCCCTAGGCTTCTGTTTAGTAGTTTCTAGATATCATTTGTGAGTTCAATATTCGTGTTAAATGAATATCGACCAATAAACTCCATCATGAATTCATACCATGTTCTTACCCGAGATGAATCCAACGACATTAGCCAGCGTAGGGTAGGACCTGTAAGGGTTCATTGAAAAAGTTGTGCCATCTGTTCTTCACTCAAACCTTGAGATTGCATGATGCCAACATATACTTTCAAATGATTCCTAGGACATCCAATCCCATAAAATTTCTCCATGTCTGGCATTGTGAACTTCTCTGACAGACGGACCATGGGAAATAATATCATTGCCCCTAATCCAAGAGTAAGATCATCAGGGACTTTGAAATTCTTCAAAACAGTTTCAACCTGAGTTATTCGATGAGCTAAGACAGGGTCGACGTGTAATTGATCATCTTCTTGGTTTTCGACGAGGTTAAACACATCCTGAGGTTCTATAGCTTTATCTTTTCCCTTTTCAATTTTCAAGGATTCAATTTGTATTTGGACAGAAGCAATAATCTGTGCTTGAAAAGATTCTAAAATCTGACAGAGCACAGCTTCATCCATGGTACTCATTTTTTCTTGTGGCAAAGACTGACTACTTGGCAATGGTACTCTGGAAAGACGACTTTTTCACGGACCCAAAGTAGTACAGATAGAGGTTTAGAATATTTGGGACCAATTATCACCTGATTGAGAGTAAACCATGGTTAACTACGGACTCTAAATGTTTGACTCTTAACCATATAATTAAAGTTTCGAAATTAGCCTAAGTCCGGTGGGAGACATTGAATCCAAATACACTTAAGTCTATAGTGACCAAGAAAGTGAGAAAGGTTAGACACGGGTTTACCTCTGATTGGGATTAAACCTTTGATCAGATAAATTAATTTGATCCTAAGATCGAATATTTTTTATATAAAGTGGTCCGAATCTTTAAAAGTGAAACCAATTAGTCCAGCTGATTTGGTATTGACCAGTTTGATCCATTTGTCAATTGGGCCAACTGGTTTAATTGGTTCAAATTGATTTGTGCATTTCACCGATTAGGTCGGACCGATATAGTGGATTTAATTTGAACAGTCTAGATCAGTCCACCCACTTACCTGTTGGTTGGATTAAATAGAGTAACCCGGGAACACCCATAGTCAGTTCAGATTGTGACCTATAGGGAGGCTTCTAGACTCTAGGTTTACTACGTGCAATGCAATTTATCTGGCCACCCTAACCCAAGTGCACCTATATACTTCTCGAACGTACTCAATCAGACGGTATGTGGTGACTTGATTTGATATACCGTATAGGTGATAAATTAAAACTTCAATCCACTTCTCTGAAGTTAAAAACAACCAATTTAATCCCAGATTAGAGGTGTTGCGCGATGCTTGAGCAAAGACAAACTTAAATCACCTCTTTTCCAGAATAGACGTAGTCTATCCTCCTAATACCGTAGTACATCGGAGCAGGATCTCGCTTAGGCACTGGTTTTAACTAAGAAGTGCAATTGATGTACTTAGATTACCTTTGATATACCGTATAGGGACGAGTCTAGGGTTGTAGCTTTCATAAATGGTTTAACATCCCACGAGGGGACCGACCACGTACTAGTATTACGTTGGCAATCGGGACATGTGACCGTGCGGCTTACAATAGGTCAAAGGCTCAGGTCGCTCCAACCTGGGTGCATCGATATACCTTTTAGAATCACCTGAGCAGATGGTACTGATGCCCCAGTTTAATATACTCTAAGGTACGTGACTGGAATTGTGATTTTCATGAATGACGTCGCATCTTCGAAGAGATCGGGCTATGCACTAATGCCACATTGGCTATTAGGGACATGCAAGCGTGCAAAGAAGTAAACATGCTAATGGTGTGTGCAAAACAGGGTAGGGTGTGCCCGAGGCCTTTTTCAAATAAAATGGGCCTTTGGGCCTAATCATATCATCACAACATTAGTGCCATATGGATATTAACCAAAACAAATACCAATCCCATCACATCAAAATTAAAATCAGAATTAACACACAAAATATTGAGATTATTGCATACTAGAAGTGCAATCACAAAATATCCAACCAGACCCATTATTGAAAAATAAAATTTCTTCCTTATCTATAGTCCAATCAAAGGTTGCTTTGGGCGACCCAAAATATATTTAGATTTCAATGATCACTGAATTGAGGATAGATTGGTAATTATGAGATAAGGAGCCATGACTTTTTTTATTTTTTTTTATTTATCTGATAGATCCATCTATTGAAATTTTTCATACATATATTCCCTTACTTCATGAAATTTGTCACCCAACAACCCTAGGGTGAAAATGGAGCTTACCCGACTAACGTAATATGATTTCAAATTTTACGAAGGGTCATCTTGCTAATGTGGCCACGTCATTGATAATACAATTTAAAAGCTCTTTTTTTTATTTTTTATTTTTATGGAAAAGAACTTGGACCCAAGAATAAAATTTAGATTTAAAAAATAATACTTAGATCCAAGGTTTTGAAAATGGGTAGCTAGGATAATCCCAAGAAAAGAAAATAAATTTTTTTTTTTTTTACATTTTTTTTCTTTTGAAAGCTCGTGTAATTCCATCTATACAAGTCTATGGCGATCATGTTTTTAGGTGCCACATGGTGAACTTAATAACCCTTAGTAAGAAAGAAATCTTACTAAATTGGTGAGACTAGTTTTACCTCTTGTTAGTTGTTTTTAAATTTATAAAACAAAAATTTTATGTTGCTACCAACAACAATCACAACAAAGATTTTTTTTTTGTTTTTTTTTGTTGTTTTTTAATATGTATGTTGCTAATAGCAACACGCATCAAAACATTTTTTTTAACACACATTCAAAAGATAAAATAAAAAATAAATTCACACAACTCAAAATTTTTTTCTTTATGTATGTTGCTGCCAGCACTCAACTCACACAACTCTCTCTCTCTCTCTCTCTACTGTCGTTCATTCTCCTCTCTCTCATACTCATCCTTTTAATTTTTCGGTTCTGTTTTGGAGAACTCACACCTACACACAAATCATCCTACGTCTTTCTTGCTTTTTTTTAGAAGAAACTTCAGTTGCGCTGACTTTCAATAGGGATCAAATCGGGAACTTCATCCACAGGATCCTTATTAACTTGCGGAATTGAAACCTCGACTTCTGCATTAGCTAAATCCTTCTTCAACTTAAGAACATCTCCGTGTAAGCCAAATAGGATTTTACGATTTCCTTGAACCAAAGTTGAAGATGATCCGAAATTAAAGAATTTCGTTGAAGAAGTTAATGCGAAGGTTCATGATCCAAACATCTCTACTTCATCAATAACACCTGGGGACATCAGAATTTCTGGATTTCTTGTTTTCCAAAAGTTTTTATCAATGATCCACAATGTTCTCTCTCAAGAAATCGATTCCACTCTCTTTATGACGCATTGTGATCAAGAAAATCTTGAAATATTGGATCAAGAGAGGGAGAGAGAGGAAGGAGAGAGAGAGAGAGATGAGAGAGAGACGTCTCTCTCTCTCTCTGCTGATTTTCGTTTTTTTCTGTTGGAGAAGGAGATAAAAACAGCATAAACGGATTTCTTCTAATGGCACACCACACGTAAAAAAATATTTGTTTGCAATTTTTTTCTGATTTTTTTTCTTGGAATTCTCTCCTCATCATGAACAACATTAAAAAAGGCATTTTTTTTTTAGTGCATTACTCATAAATAATTTATTTTCACAACTCGCCGCATATGCCTAGAAACGCACTAAAAAAACAAATTCATCCAAGATTTTTTCTTAAAAAAAATATTCATAACTCTCATCCCAACCACCATCATTTCATCTTCAATATATGTCAATTTGAATCTTTCATTATTTAGGGTTATCTCAAAATGACTATAGATTGAATCATTAAAAGTGATATTCCAAAATGACATACCCAAAATCAATCCAAATAATGTCAAAAAAAAGATAATACAACCCAAAAATATAAAATAAATCAAATAATGAAAATGGTTCAACAACCATTTTTTTTACAATATTATCCTCTTGACATCCTGCATTATTTAGGGTTAGTCCGAATGATCCTAGATTGAACCATAAAAATGTGTCAAAGTATTCGGAATCCAAACAAAGGATCAATAATTAAGTAAAAAAGAACGATAAAAAAAATAAAATAAACAGATAAAAAAATAACTAAAATTAAATTAAAATAAAATGTCCTATTGGCAATGCTTCCCATACTTGGGACTTTTCAAATTTGATCCTCAATAGTCCCCAGTGGAGTCGTCACTGAAAGCATACTCGAACCGCGAGGTGCGCAGATCCGCTTTTGACCTTTAAGGTTTGGGGGTTGCCACCTAGTTATTACGGTCTAGGAACCGAATACTAATTCTAAAAAGACAAATACTACTAATCTACGAAAGAAAAAAAAAAACGGGTCCGAGGATCACGTTATGGGATTGGAAGGTGTTAGGTACCAACCCCGCCCGGTAAACGCCGATCTCTATTAATTCTCAAATAAACTACATTGCTAAAAGACCTAAGTAATAAAAAAAATAACAATAAATAGATACCTTTTTGAAAACAACGGTCTTACTTTCTTAGATCTGATAGAGTAGCTCCTTGTATAGTACTCCTCGTTTCGTTCTGTCTCTAAATCTAATTTCTGATCTCCGAGACAAGGTATATCTTTCTTAGATCTAGATTCTTCGAATTTGTTTATGGATTTCTAGGTATTTTGAAGGGTTTCTAGGTGTTTTTCGAGCTAAAGTTGAGGTATGGGTATTAGGTAAGGAGTTAGGGCTTCAAAATTAGGATTTATGGGAGACTAGGGAAGCTTTTTGACCTACCTCTCTTAGGATTTATTTTTGGATACGAAAATAGGGTGTGGAGGCTCTTATTTATAAACTTTTTTGGGTAGAGTTAGTGTTTAATTAGGTTTCCTCTAGGGTTTTAATTAGGATTTTGACTTGATTAGGATTTTAATTAGGATTTTGACTTTAGTCTTATGAGACTGACTTGGTTAGTTTAGATTAGGGTTTTGGCTTAAGTCTTATGAAATTGACTTGATTAGTTTAGATTAGGATTTTGACTTTTAGTCTCATTTGATTGACTTTAAGATTTTGACTTTAGTCTTTCTTGATTGACTTTAGTTTTTTGACTTTAGTCTTACTTGATTGACTTAGAATATATTTTCAGAGAACCCCCCCTTTATTATATCTTTAATTCTTTGGACCCCCAGATGGAAGAGTCCTTTAATAAATATCTAGGAAACCCTCAATAATTTTGCCTGAGATCCTGATTGATCGATTTTTTGATTCAGATTTTTAAATTAATTTTATTAATGTTTCACTTTACATTATTTAATGTTTTATTTATTAATTTCAGAATTTTTAATTATTAAAATTATAAAATTACCGTTTAGCCCTCGGAGATGATTTTTTGTGTTTTAAGTCGATTTTTGATGTTTTAGGATGTTTTGGAATCGATTTTTCGTAAGGAATTCAATGGGAATATTGGTTTGTGTCTTTTATGAAATTTTTTTGTCCGAAAATGATCGTGAACTTTATGAGGGGTCTTTTCATAATTTTGTCAAATTTTGTGAAAATTGACGAAATGATTTATTTGATTTTGATTTGTTGTTTTATGTGTTTGAAAGGATTTTCCTAAGCGTAATGTAGGCTTTTTAGGATCTTTTGAGGTTAGGGTTATTTTGATAATTTGGTCATTTTTTAGTAATTTTTATCGTAAAGTTTATTTTTGTCTGAAAAATGATGATTTCTATATTTTTGGGGTTATATTTTCCTAGCGTAGCATGGTTTCTATAGTTTTGTCAGATCGAGATACTTCATCTGGATTTCTGAAACATATCTGGTAACAAAATAAAGCATTAGAATAATCATCCATCATTGGGAACCGCTGCAATCGGGTTGACGAGTTAATTAATCAGGCGAGTGCAAAAATGGGGTATCTACAGTCACCAGTACTAAATGGTGTATTTAATCTATGAAAATGGCTTAGAGCCTTGTACCACGTGCAAGTTTATCAAAGCAAAGTCACTTGGGCATTTGATAAAAGGGTTAAAGTTCGCAACCTAAAAGTTGGGGACCTAGTACTTAAAGAAAATCAAGCACCCATCTTTGATCTTAAAGATAAATTCAAGTCCAATTGGGGAGGTCCTTTTGTTATCAAAGAAGTACAGCCTGGGAAAACTGTCAAACTCGAAGATTACAATGGCGTTGAATTACCAGAACCGACAAACCTTGACCAGATCAAGCGGTACTACATTTGAGGAGGTCATTTTCAGTCGAACCAATTTTCTTGTTAACCAGTTAAATATCTCCTTTCGTAACCCTTTACAGCCATTAAAAAAAAATAATGTTTTTTTCTTTCTTAGTCAGATTACCTAACCTAGGGGAGGGATAGTTCGAACTACGTTTTGCTCTGATCCCAAAATTCTGGGGCAACCTAAGAAGTTACTTCAGGCCCAACCACATCAAAATAAAAAACTAGATTCTCCAACAAAGAAAAAATTCCAAAACAGAAATATTGCCAAAATAGGGAAGAAAATTCAAAGAAAAAAAGAAAATAATTTAGAAAAAATGCCACACAAGAGGCATTCGAGTTATTGAGCCTCAAAATTCCTTTCTTTTTTTGCTTACTCCAAAACCCACCTATGAAAGTCCTCCTAAGTACCGCACGAAAAAGTCAAAGAAGGTAGCAAAACGTGATCAGACAGTAACTCTAGAAGTTTAGAAAAAAAAACTTGCTAAAGTGAAAATCCGAAAAGACGATTTAGGCAAAAATTAAGGCTAGCTCGTAAGGTTGAAAATTCGAAAGGACGGCCTTGACAATAATTGGAGTAAAGAAAAAGCAAATTATAAGCTCGCTAGATCGAAATCTGAAAAAGCGGTCTAAGTAGAAATTAGAGCATGCTCGCTAGATTGAAAACCTAAAAACGTAATTTAGGTAAAAGATAAAGCAATCAAAAGAAAATCTCCGTCAGTCGAGAATCTAAAAAGACGTGTCGAGTCAGAACATTAGAAGTTTGAATGACCAAGCTTCAATACTCAACTTAAATAAAGCAAAGACTCAGAAGCCACATGTATCTCATCTACGATTGATTTGGATAAGTTTACTTTTCTAAGCGAGCCAAAAGGGAAAGAACGTGATCTCCAAGATGAATCTCAAAAGTGATTATTTGTTTCCAACAGATGAGCCTGACTCATGATCTTTAATAAAATCGAAATTAAAAGTGAATCCTTATTACACTTGTAGTAATCCAAGACTTCTAATTTTCATATTGAGGGACACTTCTCCTTTTGTTCAGAATCATATTTATTTTTCCCCTACATCAAGGGTATGTTTTTTCAAAATATGTTCAATTATCCTCAGTGTAAGGTCCTATCGAATTAAAGGCATTTTTGTTCTTGAGCTTGATCAATTCCAGTCCCAAAAGATAAGGAAAATCCAGACTTAAAGGTTACCCTCTCGATAACAATTTTGAATACCCTTAAGGTTCAAAGATTAGTTGGCATGACCTTCATAAACTCCAACTCTTTGTTTTAAAAATAACAACAACAAAAAAAATGTTTTTGTGGAGTGAGATTTTACTCCATTCTTTTGCACAGACATGTCAAGATTCGTCTCGAATTATACTCAGACCTGCTCAGATATTACTTAGACCTGCCTCGGATTTTGCTCAAACCCTCCGAGATTCGTCTTGAATTTTACTCAGACTCGTCGAAATCCTTTTTCGAATTTTACTCAGACCTGCCGGCATTCTTTCTCAGATTTTGCTTAGACACGTCGAGATTTATCTCAGATTTTGCTTAGACTCACCAAGATTCTTTCTCGAATTTTGCTCAGACCCAGCTGAGATTTTTTCTCAAACTATGTTCAGTTTTTTTTTTCAGATCATGCTAAGACCTTATGCCCAGTTTTACTCAGATTTTACTCAATTGTATTCGATTTTTTTCAAACGTTGCTAAGATTTTAGGCTAACCTTATACAATTTTTCATTGTTAAGTTTACTATCCTCTAAGCATGAATTTGCAGAATGGATATGCGCATTTTGAAAATTATCACCACACAATGGCACACACGTGCACTCGCATTGCATTTGCATTAGTCAAGGAGAATTTTTCAAATTTTAAGATTTTTAAAATTTTTAGTCTAAGGAGAGATTACCCTCAAAAATCGGGACGCTTCGACAAATTACCGAATCAGACTGCAAAATTAGCTATCACTAGCTTTAGCATTCGGATGTCGCACTATCTACCACAATAGATTGGGCATCTAGTGGATTCCTAATGATGAGCATAAAGAACTCAAAAGCCTGTGAGTACTTTTTCGGGTTCCTTCAGTTTTTAGTTTTTTTCATCCCCCAACTCGTCACGACATGACATAGAAATTCATGCACGCTTAGGGTCGCTACATCTTACACCCGACTTAACAAGCACGTACGCTTAGATTCGATACACAATTTGATAACTTAAAGACTTCGTTACGCTAGAAAAATATGATTTCAAGACTTAGAAATAATCACATAGGGACTGAAATAACCCTCGCGTTAAAATTTGTAAAAATCTGTAAAAATCACTAAAATGATGAAAATATCTTTCTGAAATTTTGAACCTCCGAAAAATCTTGACAGTACCTCCATTGCACTCAGAATGTAATTTCGAGTCTAACGAGGCCCAAATCAATGAAAATAGAGAAATTCATGAAAAATCATCAAAAAATCAATAAAATGATGAAAATACCCCTCATATATTTCGAACCTTTGAAAATATTTCTATTACACTCAGAATGTGATTTCAAATTAAACGGGATCCAAATTGACGAAAATAGAGAAATTTAGGAAAAATCATAAAAATGACCAAAATGCCCTCAATATCCAACTCTAACATAGAGACCCTGATCCCTAGGAAAATAAAATTCAAATCGAAAATCAAACTAAAATTCAATTTAAAATTTAAATCAAATTCAAAATCAAAAGTAATTGATCAAAACTCAAATTAAAATCGAATTGAAAATCAAATTCAAAATCACTCAACAAATTAAAATGTAAAAGTAAAATTAAAATCAAATCGATCAACCAATCAAAATGAAATCAAATCGACAAACAACCAATAATAAAATCAAAATTCAAATTAAATTGATTAATCGAAATTCAAAATTTAAAATAATAAAAAAATTTAAATTTAAAACATCAAATTCAAATTCAATCAAAATATCGACTCGAATAAATTTTTTTATCGAAATCAACCAATCGAAATCAAAATCAAATTATCAGCCAATGACAATTCAATGACAAGCGACCATTAATGAAGCAAGTAGCATGGGATCCCTCTCCCATTCTCTTAAAAAAAATTCAAACAAAAAATAAATAAAAAATAATAATAACCCACATTTTCATGTTCTTCTTCTCTAATACCAATGTCTCCAACACTCTTCTAACCCACGTCGTATTTCCCATCTATCCATAATGGCCCACACAACTCTCCTATCTCTCCCCTTTCCCCCTCTCTCATGTTTTGATTGGGAAGACCATTATAAAATGTAAGAAAAAACAACCATTGAGAAGAAGATTTTTTTTTGCTGCTTTCTAGATATAAAAAAAAAACCTACTCCATCTTCTTCTTCCACAAAAAAGAAACCTCCATTAAAAGCCTGCAACTCCCCTCTTTCTCTCCTCTCTCCCATCTCTCTCTCCCTCACATTTTTGGAAAACCATCATAAAATAGCAAGGAGAAAACGTTTTGGGGGCCCTCCATAAAAATAAAAATAGTAACCATCTCAAAGAGGACTCTCACGTTCTTATCTATCCTTCACAAATTTTTTTTTTGAACTACTATATCTTCTCCATTCTCTGCCCAACGCCCACCCACCTCTCTCTCTGATCTCTTCCCTCTTCCTCATGGTCTAACACAACACACGTCTTCAACAACTTCTACTCCATTGCTACTGCAACCAGCTGCAGCATTCCCCTTTCTCTATTGCTACCCAACGCCCAACTACCTCTCTCTCTTTCTCCACTACATTCCTCCCTTTCTACAACGTTATTCCAGCCCCTCTTCTTCACTCTCTCTTCAACATTAAAACCAAAAACCATTTTTGGCTGCCCTCCACAAAAAAAAAAAAAAAAAGACAGCCACACTCTCTGTCTTCTTGTCCATTCTCTGCCCTATTCTCTCTCATTCTCTTTGTTCTCCTTACTTTTCACAAGGTCCCCAACTGTCATAACAACAGCCATAATCATAGTCATATTTTTTTTATTATCTTTCTTTGGTATAACTCATAACCACATTGACCCACACGGCACAACTCATAAACCATTTCAAGGTCTATTTGAAAGAAACCAAGAATCCGAAATTAGTCGACAAAGGTAATTTTTTTTTTTATATTTATTTCTTGATTTCGTATGCATTTGAACTAATTCGTCAATTTTTGGTATACATGGCACTAATGACAATCTTTAAGTTTTCAAAAATTGAGTATATCGATTTGCCCATTTTGGTGTTGATAGATTGATTGAATTAACTCTCCTACATCAAGTGAATGAATTGGCTCATCATTTTTAATAGTATCGGGTCGATTCATCGATTTTTTATGTTATTTGGCCAACTCATTAACATTGATATTAATCAACTTATTGATATTTTGTATACACGTAAAATTTAAAATCGATTTTCTAAATAAAAATCAACGAGTCGACTCACTAATTTTTGTGTGCTTTGGAAATCCCAAATCGAAATTTTCCTATGAAATTGAGAATGTGAGTCAACTCACTGATTTTAATACACGTGGCAATTCAAAAAATCAAGATTTCTTTGATTAATAATTTATGGGTTGACTCACTGATTTTAATACATGTGACAGTTAAAAAAAATCAAGATTTCTTTGATTAATAATTTATAGGTGGACTCGTTGATTTTAATATACGTAGTAATTCAAAAATCGAATTTCTTTGATTAAAAATGTGTAGATCAACTCACTAATTTAATGCACATGACGATTCAAAAATTGAATTTCTTTGATAAAATATCGTCAATGAGTCAATTCACAAATTTTGTGTACATGGCATTAAAAATTGATTTCATACTCTTCCAAAATGTCACTGAATCGATTCCCTAAATTTTTGTGCCACGTAAGCCTTATCAATCATGGGATTCCACTATGTAAAATTCACGAATCCATATAATTATTTTAGCTGTAAGATTTGTTTAGTAAATCCAATGCAATTTGATGATGATTGGACCCTATTTTGACCTTTAGTCATTGAATGTTGACCGTAGGATATTTTTGGATCATAGTAGAGACTCATAATTTTTTGTGCTTAACAGCTTCCGAAACCTGTAATCTGACCCCTTACCCATTATTCGTGGACCAACTCGATCCATTTTGGAGTTATCTATGGTTCTTAGACCTAAACTAGGTGGTGACTCCCCATTCTTTAAAAATCTCTGATTGGCATAATCGAACTCCTATTCGTTATTTAACGGACGAGTGGGGTCGAGGCAATTTCAATCACATGAAAATATCTTCTTCTTCTTCTCTAGTTTGCTCTATTTTCCATCGAGTGACCTGATTTGGATTCTAAGGGCATTTTGAATGAATCTATCTTCGAGATCGCGATTCATGTGAAACATCTCTTTTCAAATCTTCGAAAGAGTTTTCTCCAGCAAGAGAAAAACTAGATCAGTTCTTGTATATCTCAATGTCTAACGATCTCATTCCCATTAATGCTACACGTATTGGCTCGGTCTTAGAGTCTATCATTCTAACATTCAAGTTTATAGTGTTTTTGGTATGTATGATCTCCCTACGACATGGATTTTCGATGGAGAATCGAAATAGTGCTTTGGATTCTTGTTTAGGAAATCGATTAGAAGAATAGATCTGAATCCCAAAGAAGTTAGATCTTCATCATCATCATCATCTTCTACTTATTTTTTATCGAATTAGACGTAATAATAAACACAAACGTGAGGTCCCTCTAGATCAATTGCTGTTAGCTTCCTCGAAATCGTAATTGAAATCTTACGATTTCAATATTCAAATCAATTTTATTTTATTTGATTCTAAACTGTGAAATTCCTAATTTTTTATTCAATCGAAAAATTAATTTAGGTTGTTGTAAAATATACGAAGGGTATGTTGGGTAGCACTTCTGAAGTCTGAAATCTATTTTCTGAAATCTGAAATCTGAAATCTGAAATCTTATTATGGAAAAGTTGTTTCTTTATCATTTTTAAAAGCTTCTAGTTACAAATAGAATTTTAAAACATAATGGTCATTTTGACAATATTATCCTTTTATACTTCTAATAAATTATTAACCGAAAAACATAATTATGCATAATGAAACCATCCACACATTTAATTTTGATTTCTATTAAATCAAATACCCTAAAAGTATTATTTTCAATTTGAATTCATACTTGAAAAATTATATTCCAACAAGATAATACTCAAACAATAAATAATTATTCATTTTCTAGTTGAAAAATATAGGGTTTTAGGGTTTGTATAAAAATATAGGACTTTCTAACACGAAACGAGAAAAAGGGGAGAAACCTTATAAACACAATTGTAGAGGAAGAAGAGATAGAAAAATTAAAAATAAGGGTTCTAGGGTTCATATAAATAAATGATAAGTGATAGAAATTAGGATTTTATGGAGGATATTTTAAGAACAAAAAAAATCATATTTCTGAAGTTTCATCTGGCGTCCCTCCATCACTAGTTCAAAACTTCTAAATTTTGATTCTAAAGTCTGAAATCTAAACCAAAACAAACAGAAATAAAGCTAGTAAAGTTTGAATTTTAAAGGTGGACCATCTCTATTTAGACTTTAGAAGTGTTACCAAACACACACGAAATCTCGAAATTTGCTTGTTTTGAAGTATAAATTGGGCGAAAATAGGATTTTAGTTAGACTGGAAGATGGTGATACATGGGTTGGGATCAAACTCGTTTCTCAAGCAAAATAGATAGGGAAATCGATCGTCGCGACTTGTTGTCTATGGCGAGAACTTGTAAATCTATCGACTTTTATCCAACCGTACAGTTTTGGTGAAATAATGGTTTAACTTAATTACGAGATTATTGTCTTATTGTTACTATTTTTAAGTCTTTTATGGTATCCAATATCAATGATCGGGTTCTTGGTCGAGTTTGTTGGTTTGTCTCTACTTCTTCCGCGATTAACATCTCATGGTATTTAATCGAACGTTAGGTGATCATGTGGTTTTGATTGTGCAGAGTGTAATTACAATTGTTGCCCAAGTTTTTTACTCGTGTGGTTGAATGTTTATGTTTTGCCTATATTTGGGGTTGTATTTGTTGGCTTACACGTGGCATTTTAGTTACCCATGAAAGAAAAGGTATTGCTTTCGGTTGTGGAGCCATGTTATAATCGTTTGTGAATATGCTAGTTTTAATATAGGTTTTGAAGTGATTTTGAGTAAGGATTTTTGTTATCGGGACTTGAACCAAATGCAGTTCAACCTTGTTCATTCAATCTAACGATGGGGTTCGTCAATTATTCTGTAATAGGTTTGATTTGAAGAAGTGGAAGTTTTTGCTTATATTTCTTTTATATTTGCTTTATGGAAGTTTAACATTTCTAACGTCTGATTTGATCATCATTATTTATGATAGCTTTTCAATAGAGGTGCTCAGATTACATCAAGTCTAGATTTTACTTTACTATGGGTTGTTGAGCTCACACGTGGCATGATCGAATGTCATAAATTCGATGAATTTTGAAAAAGAAGTTTTCAATATATATATTTTTTATCTTTCAATATAGAATGTTAGGACCTTGGTCAAAGTCAATATTTATATATTTTCGAGAACTTGGATCTATTATTTTTGGATCCAAAATTTTTCCTTGAAATCTAGAAGGCCATGGTATTGGATTATCAATCATGTGGGCCCAATGGTTCTTTGTAAAATTTCAAATCTTAATGTGGTAGTCAAAGTAACCTAAGTTCTCATGGAGAAGTTTGTTGAGTAACAAATTTAATAAAAGAAAAAAAAATCCTTTTGTTTTGGTTCATTTTAAAAAATAAAAAAACTATAAAAAATTAAAAAAAGTTTTTTCTTGTGCCTATGGTTGATCGATGGTTGATATTTTTTAAAAGTGTTATCCTGATTATTTGATCATCTTTGTTCCCTTTTGCATTATGTTGATTGATTGTCTGTCTAATATGCAATGATCCTAATTGATGTATATATTTGATGTGCATGCCTTAATCTTAATATTGATGCTTTAGATATTTATGCTACATGATCATATTTTTCTCATATTCATATTTTAGTGATGTGTCTTGCCCATAGGCTCATTCATCCAAAAAACTCCCCGAGCGCATCACATATTATTTGCACACACACCACTAGCACATTTAAATTACTCTGCATTATACACTTGCATGTCTCTTATAGCCAACGTGGCACTAATGTGTGGCCTGGTCTCCTCGTAAGACTCGACGTCATTTATAAAAACTACAACTCCAATCACGTACCTTTGTGGTATATAAAATTGGGGCCTTCGTACCATTCGATCAGGTGACCCTGAAAGGTGTATCGATGCACCCATGTTGGAACAACTTGGACCTTTGTCCTATTGTAAGTCGTAAATTCATATATCCTGATTGCCAATGTAGTACTAGTACGTAGTTGGTCCCTTTGTGGGATGCTAAACCATTTATAAAAGCTAGAACCCTAAACTTAAACATATATGGTATATCAAACCAAGTTACCACGTACCATCTGATTGAGTACGCTCGAGAGGTATATAGGTGCACTTGGGCAAGGGTGACCATACAAATTGCATTGCATCTAGCAAACCTAGAGTCTAAGAACCTTCCTATAGTTCACGATCTAAATTTATCGTGGGTGTTTCTGCGTTGCTCTATTCAATCTTAAAGCGCCCTCGATCCACGTGTTGCAGATCCACTTTTTTTTGGGTGTTTAGGAGTCGCCACCTAGTTATTATGGTCTAGGAATCGAAACATTGACTCTAAATAGATACTAAAACATTGGTCAACAAAATGAACAGGTCCGGAGATCACGTTACGGGGTTGGAAGGTATTAGACACCAACCCCGCCCGATAAACATCGGTCTCTACTTTCCCAAAAATTACATTGCTAAAAAAATGACCTAAAAAATATAATAAATAAATAATACGTGGTTGATTGTGACAAATGATTCCCTCAGACCTGGCAAAGAGCCCTCGTGTGAGTTTTCCTGTTTGTTCTCCATCAATGGATCTGCTTCTAATCTCCAAGTTGAGGTATCCTCCTCTTAAATCTGAGTATTTTTTTAATTTTTTGGATGTTTTTTGGAAGGTTTCTAGGTATTTTTTTTAGCAAAAACTAGGGTTTGGATGTTAGGTAGGGAGTTGGGACTTCGAATTTAGGATTTTGGGAAAGTTGGAGGGTGTTTCTGACCTCTCTTTCCTAAGGTTTCTCTTGACCTCCGAGATTGGGTTGTGAAGGCTTTTTAGTTTGACTTGATTTCTTTTAGATAAGATAAGGTTGTTTAATTAGGATTTAATTGAATTTCTTATATTAGGATTTTGAATTAGGTTTTAGGGTTTTGATTCTTACGTACAATGAAAGAATATTTTTTAAAATTTTTGGGAAAATCCCCTTAATTATATCTTTAATTCTTTGAGCCCCCAAATGGCGGGGTCTTTTAATAAATATCAGGTGGGCTCCAATTGAACAAGTGGGCTACCAATTAAAATTTGGCCCGTGGGCTTGATTAATTGATTTTCATTATTAATTTTGAAATTTTGAATTTTTAGGGTTGAAAAATTACTGTTTTACCCTCAAAGAAGACTTTTGCGTTTTGAAGTCATTTTTCAACATTTTGGGATGTTTTGAAATCGGTATTTCGTAAGGAATTTAATGGGAGTATCTGTTTATCTCACTTATGGATTTGGCATGAATTGGTCGTGGACCCTATGAGGGTTATTTTCGTAATTTGATGAAAATTGGTGAAACAATTTATTTGACTTTAATTTGTTATTTTATATGTTTGAAAGGATTTTCCTAAGATTAATAGAGGCTCTAGGGATGTTTTGACGTTAAGGGTATTTTGATAATTTGGTCATTTTTAGTGATTTTTCTTGTAAAGCTTCTTTTTGTCTCAAGAATGATGATTTTTATATCTTTTTATCATATTTTCCTAGCGTAACGAGGTTTTTAAAGTTTTGTTCGCTTGAGATACCTCATCTGAATTTCTGAAACATATCTAGTAACAAACAAAAATATTAAAATATTCATCCATCATTGGGAACGTCGCAATCAGGTTGATAAGTTGATTAATCAGGCGAATGCGAAAATGGAGTGTCTACACAATCTATACAAAAGATAAGTGGGTGGACAGGTCCACACCCCTCAAATTGAACCCGCAATACTGATCTAACCTAATAAACATAATCGATGAGACATGCCAATCAATATCAAGTTAAACCAGTTAGCCCAATTGATTAACGAATCTTATGGATCAACATAAGGACCAGTTGGAGTAATTGGCTTAAAAATATTAGATGAAGTGATTCAAGTAGGACATTTGGATCCATTAGATCAAACCAGCTCAAACTCAAATGGGTACATAGTCCTAATCACTTTGCATTAGCCGGTTTAATTCAATGGACTGAATATTTCATAATTGACAAGATCGGGATCAGTAAGAAAACATATTAAGTGGTGTACTGATTCGCAAAATCTAGATCTTACTTCTTGAAGATCATACAACCTTTTATCATGGTCCAAATTTTTTTAAGATTTTTGATCAATCGACAAATCATCTTCGTGCAATGTTTCATTGGTCAGAGACTCTGAATCTAGGGGGTTAACTTAATAAATGCTATTAAGAGGGACTTTTATTTATAATTGTTAAAGGCCTATTCTTTGGTCTGCAACCAATAATCTACCTTTGATAGGATCTTAGGATACCATTGCGCCCAAACTTAAGTGTCCACCACCTAGTTCGAGTTGAGAGTCAGGTCGATTAGGGTGGACATCAACACCAAGTAAACCGTCAAAAATGGCCTCTGAATCTGAACTCGTCGAGATCTGCAAAATCTTGAAAATCTTTGCAATGGACATAAACAGCATAAAGAACAAAGTAGAAGTACTAAAACAAATCTCTTAATCAATAAAAAGCCCCTCTAACGATCAAAGGGGCAAGGCACCGGAAGGCAATGCAAATAGAAATCCGCAAGAGGTTTATGAACTTAATGGAAAAGAAGAACCCTTTAATGAGAACCCAATGCTAGCCAACCAAATGACTCGATTGGAAACTACCCTGAAGAATATAAAAGAATTGATGAAACCACAGCAGGAATCGAGGCTTTGAATCAAATCCCTAAGATTTGTCTGCCTGAGAAATACATAATACTAGAGATGGAAAAATTCAATGAGGTAGGTTGCGCAAAAACATACTTCAAAGTATACGTCACTAACATGCGCATTCTGGGCCTAAGAGATGAACATATTGTAGACACCCCATTTTTTGCATACGCCTGATTAATCAATTCGTCAACCCGATTGTGACGGTTTCCAATGATGGATGAATATTCCAATGCTTTTTATTTATTACTAAATATGTTTCAAAAATTCAGATGAGGTATCTCAAGCAAATAAAACTTTAGAAACCATGCTACGTTAGGAAAATATGACTCACAATGTAGAAATCATTATTTTTCAGACAAAAAGAAGTTTTACAATAAAATCACTAAAAAATTACCAGATTACCAAAGTACCTCTAACATCAAAACATCCTTAGAGCCCATATTACGCTTAGGAAAAATCTTTTCGAATACTTAAAACAACAAACTAAAATCAAATAAATCGTTTCATCAAATTTAATAAAATTACGAAAATGTCCTCCAAAGAGTCCACAATCATTTCACACTAAAAATTTATAAATAACACAAACCTGTAACACCCTGAATTTTTAATTCGTATCTCGAGGAAAAAATAAATAGTGAAATTTTAAGAAAATCTTAAAAGTGGGATTTAGGGGTAAAATTTTAGGATGTTTCTGATCATTTTTAATGGAATCTGACCTCACCATTAGATTCAAAATGATCGAAAAACATAGTTTAGCCTGTAAGCACGCTCAAATGCGAGTCCGAATATAAAAGTTACAAAATCCTCGATTACCGGGTCGGACCAGGCTAAAACAGTGACTTTTTGTTGGAGCAATAATTTTTAAAATTCGATCATACCATTGGGTTCATAACGAAAAATTATTCAACATGGACTATTTATTTGTCATTTTTGGAGATCAGGAAGTTGAATTATCGTCAAAAACGAAAACGACATCAAGTTTATGGGTCACGTCAGGCCAAAAATGTAAATTTTTGATGGAGACATAATTTGTAGAAATTGACTATACCATTAGATCCGGAATGAAAAATTAGGCGAAATAGAGTATTCATTTGTCAGTTTTGGAATCCGGATGATCAAATTATCATCGATCGAAACAATTGACAAAATACCGAATTCGTCCCACATTTTATTTAAATAACATTTAAAAAAAAAAATTTCTCTCATCTTCCCCGCTCGTCCAAACAGTGCGAAAAAAAAAACGAAAAAAAAGAAATTTGTTATTCCTCCGATTTTTCCACTTCAGATCTCTCGCAAACGGTCCATTTTGGATGATCGCCGCAGAAGAGAAAAAGGTCCGCAGCTACGTTCTCTACAAAAACCACCCAACCTTTCTTCGTTTCACTTTCTATTTCATCCAATATCGTCAAAAATCAGTCGTATTTGGATACGGAAATTTTGAAACTTTGACCTCGGATTTCGTCCGTTTCGGGGTCAAACCGTCTTTCGACGCAGAAGGGAGAAACGCCCGCAGCCTCATTCTCTACATAACCCAACCAAATTCCTTCCGTTTTCTCGTATTTTTCACCCCGTATAGTCAAAAATCAGCCGTATTTTTATACGGAGATTTTCGTAACTTCGACCTCGGTTTTCATCGATTTCGGGGTCAAACCGTCTTTCGCCGTAGAAGGGAGAAGAGACGAGTACATCGAGATCTTCAAAACCACCAAGCCAGTTTCGAAAATCAGCCGCTTCGAAGTTCGGTCCGCCTCGATTTTGTGCCAATCGTCTCGATTTTCGTGCACGTGCTTCAATTCCATCGCCTAGTGATTGTAAGGAACTCTCAATTTCTATTAGTAATCGTAGATTGTGAAAATTGCATTTAGGATTTTATCTGAAAATTTTTGATGTATTTCCAAGATATAGAATTCTTTTGTTATTTCAAAATTCACGCCAGAAATTGCATGTTTGATATGTTTAATTGTATTTTTTAACAAATTATACGTAGGTAGGATATTTTAACGGGTTATTTCTATAAATTGGGTCTTGTGCACTGCTCGGACCCCGTTTTGATATGAAATTTGTATTTTTTTCAATATTATTGATAAAAATAAATTCTTTAGTTGGAAAATGTGATTTAATATTCAATGAACTCATATTGAGTTGATGAATATCAGAAAATGGATATTTTATGAAGAGATTGAAAACTGTAAAAGTCGAAAAAAGGGAAAAAGGGTATGAAACGGTAAAATGTCAGAGTCACACCCGAGGGGTGATGTCTGCATTTTACGTTGTTGTGTTGTATGCAGGTTGGTGAACGGATATCCAGGGATAATGTTACTGGTTGCATGTTTATTTACTTTCTGTTAGCGCGAGGCGCTCTGTTATGTTATTTATTTTAGGCCGGGTGGCCACACTTGCATGGTAGGAAACTGGATATCTATTCTCAACCTTGTAATGTTAATTTCTCTTTTGTTTTCAAATGAAAATAATATATATGTAACTATTTTGTGAACTGTTAAAGAGTCTGTGAATGCCTGAAGGGATAGTGCGTCATATCATCCGGAGTGGTGTACTATCCTGGGATGTACGGTAGGGACCACCAAGCTCATACGTGGTATGGGACGCGTATGAGAGTGGAGTCACAACTGAAATCCGGGTTTATTCCTCCCTATCTTTACCAGTGAACTTGTAATGTAAAGGTGGTCGTATACGAATGGTTTGTATCTTTGGGAATCACATGTACGCCTGATAGGCATAGACGAAGATGATTAGTCAGTGATCACTAACAATCTATAGTAGTCGAACGTTCTGACACATCGAAAAGAGACCCATTGCTTACGGTCACGTCAAACGGCCAGCCTGAGCCGGATAAATGGTCAACCAAGCGTGGTAAGTGCAGCGATCGGCCACAAAATCAGGAACTAAAAACCAGAGAAGAATTGTAACATTATGTCCCGACTGGGAGCGATCCAGTCGTGAATCCCAACTCTCTAATTCCAATACTCCACCATTGTGTATTATGTATCTGTTGTTTATTTTGATATATAAAATGAAATCCATGTTTATTATTTCCCTTTAATCAATTAGATTTGTATAAAAAGATAATGTTATAGTGAGTACTGCTGATCGATGTAATGTGAGTTTTAAAATGTTTAGTTGTTTATCCCTGGCTATATGTACCAGTTAATCGTAATTTCTTCTGCAAAACTTTGACTATTTTAAAATGATTCAGTATGCTTATTCGTTCATGTTAGGAGGGGTTATTGGTAGAAATTGTTTGTTTCCCTACTGGGTAACCATTGTTACTCACCCTTTCCTTCTCCATTTTTTTTAGTTTCAGATCTGAAGCTTGGCGAAACAAGTGTAGAAAACGAATGAGGATCATCTGGTTGGTCAGATAGACAACTAGAGTCCATCACCTGGTAAGTACTAGGACTATACCCCCTAGTGGTGTCAATTTCTCCAAGTAGTCTTATGGATTTGTCTTGAGTGTTAGGAATTCTGTTAGAGTGAGGAATTTTGTATAATCCTGTATATAATTTTTTTTCTTCCGCACTCTGATCTATCGAACATTATTAGACGTATATAGGCTTCCGCTAGTATTATATTTTGTTTGTTATATGCAGGATTGTATGTCGTTTATCAGGTGCAGGTTGAATCGCCTTGGAATGCTAACATAAACAGATGAGACCATGCCGAAATTTCGAGGTGCCACCTCGTACCTTGAAATCTGACATGGGGATTTGTGTTAGTGTTCGGCGGGGCGCCACAGATGGTATCAGAGCATAGTATTAGATCCGTATGAGATACAGATCTGCTATGTTTTAGAGAATTGGCTGATACCACATATATTAGAGCGATAATCATAGAGTATCACTAGGAATTCGATATCCGAGCTCATTAATAATTCCGTATTGGAATTATGAGTTTTTCTATGTCTAGAAGTTTATAGAGCCTTGTAACCTAAGATAGGATTCTAAGTTTATTCTGTTAGTAATGGAAATGGAGTCCATTACTAAGTTCCAAGCTATGATGGTAATTCATAGTTTGGTAAGAGCGATTTTGGCCGTATTCTTATAATTGCCTTGTTACGGATAAACACAAGCGAGAGGAATGGACGAGGCAAAGGCTGAAACGCAATGTAGACGAGACAGATTCTAGACCCAACCACTAACCTAATAGTATAGTTAATGTCGTTCATAGGACAGATGGTTGTGTCTCATATCAAGTCTAAGGGGAAAGTATGAATAATACAACCATCACCTCGAAGTCAAATAGAAGGAAGGCAATTAGTATCTAATAAGAGACAAATAATTACGAAACTAGTAAATTCATAGGAAAAATAACCATACGTGAGGTGTGATATTATAGACATACCAACTCAATGGATGGAAGAATTTTATAAGAAACAACATATACTACTAAATCAGTTGAAAAGAAGAGTTGTGATATATTACGAATGTGGTAAATTGGGATATAAAGGAGAATAATGTTTGGGTCAACGTCAGTTGATTAAGGATGTGTGGCTCTGAAAGATGCTAGACAAACCAATGTATGAGACAATGAGACCACCATATTTTAATAAAGTTGATAACGTATTCATGCCATCCTGAATAGATAAGAATAACGATTGGAAGTGAGCGATGGTACAAGACTTACCACGATTGTAAGGTACACCACTAAATCCAAGAAATGAGGAAGTGTTGGACTTCTTCGCAAAAGGGAAATACTTTTCCACCTTAAAGACCATTACCACAAGGTCGTGCCTTTGAAGAATAAGAGAATTCCCTAGCCCAAAGGACAAGTAAATCCAAGGATGTGGTTGTAGAATTTTCAACGATTACGTCTATCAAGATTTGGGGACTTTTTTCGACCTGATTGAGGTCAATAAGTGGGTTTTGAAGACCTGAAAGATTTTGAGTACTATGTAATACCCAAGAGATCAATGGGTAATAGTGACTACATTCCAATCGGACGGCAATGCCAGTCATTAGTAACGTTTTGAGATGAATGTATTATGAGATGGATCGTTTGAGTTGGTAGACCTCGAGAAGATGTTTGTGGATAGATTATATTTGAGACCGCTCAAGAATTCAAGCACTAGGAGTTTTTGAGATAAGTGCAGGGTAATCTATCATTTACAGACTATGATATGATATGATGTTCACTAGGTTGTCACGATATGCACTCAAGCTTATCCTAACAGATTACAGAAGACCCGTAGATTCTTTAGAAGACTATAACCCTACCTAAGGGCCAAGAGGTCGATAATTGAGACTACCCATTATAGAGATACGATAAATCAAGCGTAAAGGATAAAACAAGAGGAGATAGAGTTACAGACCCCCAGGGGGCTTTGACTTTAGATTTCTTTTCTTCCCAGATCAGATTCGGCCAAGAGGTCGATGTATTCGAGGTTAATCTTCCCCGGATCAATGTATCCACAATATAGAATTCCTCCACTATCAAGTTGTAGAATTCCCCAATCGCCGAGTTATAAAGTAGTTAGAGCTCCAATGATGCCAACAAGGCCAAAAGAATCAATAAGGTAGGTTCAGAGCCTACAAACCCTAGTCTACCAACTGCATACTCCACAGAGATCTACGAAGACAAGATCATTGATATTATTACGCGTGTGGTCAGGTGGAACATATTAGGAAATAATGCCCTCTATCACAGTCGCAAGCAAGGATTGTAACCCAGGAGAAAGTACCTGTCTCCAACGAAGTTTTGAAAGGTACAATTTCTAATTATAATGTTAGAACGTGGAGTTTTACTCAATATTGGTTCCTCTAGATTATATAATTCTGTGAAGAGTTTGCACACTTGCTAGAGCTAGAAACCACTGACACAGGTCAAGTAATGAAATTATTTATACCATTGGGAGGTCTTGCAAAGAAAGAATAAGATTTTTGGAATATCATTCAAGAACTTGCAAAATAGGTATTAGAATAATTGTAAAGTGGGCAAAGACAAGTGATGTTCAATTGGTACGTTAGTCTTTATATCAATAGTCTAGTCAATTACTCGTATATTACGCTAGTAGATAAGTAGGTGTTTCTTATATATTATTCCTGTTGAGAGCTCCTTCCTCGAATATCAACACAGGGAGTTGCGTATCTTTCCTTTCGATGGAAGATGGCTTAAGTTTGGGAGGCCTAACGACTGAACTATTAGATAAAGCAGTTCTTGCTTTACAACTTCTTGAATTGATTCTCCTCTTTTGAAAAGATAGATCATCTTTTCCCTTTTATCTTTCTATCCTCGGTGTCGATTCTAACTCTTCTTTTGCTTTCTCCTTTCACGATCGCCTTCTAATAGAAGAATTCATTATTATTGTTCTCGTTACGTGATCAATGCTTTCTACAGACAAACACTCACTTTGAACTTCGGTCGTAACTCCTTTCACTCATCGAAACGAAAGCGTTATAAGTAAAGATTATGATTCCGTAGAAGCAGCGGCTACCACCTACCTATGCCCACATCCATCCTAAAGAGATTTAGTAGAGTATAAGTTAGGAGGTGGGTCGATGTAAAATGTGAGAAAGAATAATCTTATGACAATGTTGCATTAATGATGACTTAATGGAATTGTGAGAAAATAGATGTATGATTTATCCCCTCGAGTAAGATCTTAAATTATAAGGGTTATGACAGAGGTTTTGAGGAAATATCGCAATAACTAGAAAATGTAATATTGAATTGAATATAAAGATAGTGGTGTGTTTACGGTAAGACTATGTATTGAGGAGTAATATTCATAACAAGTATGAGTAAAACATAACAGACGGTGTAATTGATAAGAGAAATAAAGATAAAGAATAGAGAAGATGTGAAAGGATTGTTGTTAATAGACATTGGTGGGGAAATGATACAAGGTGAATTGACTGTTATCATAGGTTATACATATAATGGATTAGTTGGAGTATGAGTTGAATTACAATGATTAATTAATGAATGTATTGGGTTGACGGAATATGGGAGACATAAGGTTATGAATTATAAATGAGATTGACTTGGGACTAAGAATATATGGTAATCGAAAATAGGTGTTGTTTATTATACATGTCATGTTAATGGAATCATGACTAAACTCGATAAGGTATGATTTCAATTTCGAGGACGAAATTTTTATTAAGGGGGGGAGAATGTAACACCCTGAATTTTTAATTCGTATCTCGAGGAAAAATAAATAGTGAAATTTTAAGAAAATCTTAAAAGTGGGATTTAGGGGTAAAATTTTAGGATGTTTCTGATCATTTTTAATGGAATCTGACCTCACCATTAGATTCAAAATGATCGAAAAACATAGTTTAGCCTGTAAGCACGCTCAAATGCGAGTCCGAATATAAAAGTTACAAAATCCTCGATTACCGGGTCGGACCAGGCTAAAACAGTGACTTTTTGTTGGAGCAATAATTTTTAAAATTCGATCATACCATTGGGTTCATAACGAAAAATTATTCAACATGGACTATTTATTTGTCATTTTTGGAGATCAGGAAGTTGAATTATCACCAAAAACGAAAACGACATCAAGTTTATGGGTCACGTCAGGCCAAAAATGTAAATTTTTGATGGAGACATAATTTGTAGAAATTGACTATACCATTAGATCCGGAATGAAAAATTAGGCGAAATAGAGTATTCATTTGTCAGTTTTGGAATCCGGATGATCAAATTATCATCGATCGAAACAATTGACAAAATACCGAATTCGTCCCACATTTTATTTAAATAACATTTTTAAAAAAAAATTTCTCTCATCTTCCCCACTCGTCCAAACAGTGCGAAAAAAAAAAAAACGAAAAAAAAGAAATTTGTTATTCCTCTGATTTTTCCACTTCAGATCTCTCGCAAACGGTCCATTTTGGATGATTGCCGCAGAAGAGAAAAAGGTCCGCAGCTACGTTCTCTACAAAACCCACCCAACCTTTCTTCGTTTCACTTTCTATTTCATCCAATATCGTCAAAAATCAGCCGTATTTGGATACGGAAATTTCGAAACTTTGACCTCGAATTTCGTCCGTTTCGGGGTCAAACCGTCTTTCGACGCAGAAGGGAGAAACGCCCGCAGCCTCATTCTCTACATAACCCAACCAAATTCCTTCCGTTTTCTCATATTTTTCACCCCGTATAGTCAAAAATCAGCCGTATTTTTATACGGAGATTTTCGTAACTTCGACCTCGGTTTTCATCGATTTCGGGGTCAAACCGTCTTTCGCCGTAGAAGGGAGAAGAGACGAGTACATCGAGATCTTCGAAACCACCAAGCCAGTTTCGAAAATCAGCCGTTTCGAAGTTCGGTCCGCCTCGATTTTTGTGCCAATCGTCTCGATTTCCGTGCACGTGCTTCAATTCCATCGCCTAGTGATTGTAAGGAACTCTCAATTTCTATTAGTTATCAAAAAACCCCTCCATCTGAGAGCCTAAATAATTAAAATATAATTAAGGGCGGTTCTTCAAAAATCAAAAATATATTCTTTCATTGTACGTAAGAATTAAAACCCTAATCTAAACAAACATAATCAATCAAATAAGACTTAAGTCAAAACCTTAATTCACCTTATCTAAAAAAAACCTAATTAAACACCAACTCTTCCAAAAAATCTATAAATAGGAGCCTCACAACTAAATCTCGTAGGCCAAAATAAAATCTAAGAAAATTAGGTCAAAAAGTCTCCCTAGCCTTCTCCAAACCCTAATTTTGAAGTCCTAACTCCCTACCTATCACCCAATACCCAAAAAAACAGATCCGCAACCCGCGGATCGAGGGCGCTTTCAATGGCGACTCTACTAGGGATAATTGAGGATCAAACTTGAAAAATCCTGAAAATTGATGCATTTCCAAATAAACCTAGTTTTTTATTTTATTTTGATTATTTTTTATTTATTTATTTAATTTTTTTTAGATTGTATTATTTTGTTCTTGTGGCATCATCTTATTGGATTTGGAATATGATATTATTTTCTATGGTTATTTCGAAGGTCACTCGGGATGGCCCTAAATAATTCAAGAGGTTAGTTTCATTGAAAATGGAATGATAGTTGTTGAACCATGAAGATCTTAAAAGAAAAAATAAATAAATTTTTTTTATTTTATTATTCTTTAATAATTTTTTGAGGTATGTGCGTCTAATTTTTGGCGGTTTTTTTTTTTTAAATAAAAAAATTTTGGCTTACTGTTTGCAACAAATAAGTGTTTCTTATACATTGTGTGCCATTAGAAGAAAGCGACCTTTTTATTTTCATCTTCTTCCCTTATGAGAAAGGAGACGTTGTCTCTTACTGATCAGTCTCTCTCTCTCTCTCTCTCTTTCTCTCTCTCTCTAAACATGTAGGCCTCTCTTTCATCTTTTTTCGCCACTGATGTTGCCCTTTTGAAAACGAATGTCCATTCTAATATAACAAATCCAAAATAAAACCATGTTTAACTTCGTTTCGATTTTCACTCGGCTGAAGATTACTCTCTAAGAACATGCACCCATTTTCAAAAGGATTGTTGCATTTTCTGTTCAATTTCCATAAATGCTGATTGTTCATCTTTTTGTCAAAAGACTGCGATAGGATTTCTCGCCTCCAATGTTTATGATTGCAATAAACATTGTTGTAATTGCTGGTTTATTTGCCTTTCGGAATCACTCTTGTGACCAAAAGAAGGAGACAACCCTTCCTCAAGTCATCTTCTTCAACTCTACAAATCTATTTTTTTTAGTAGATGTGTTGAGTTCTTAGAAATCTAAATTGATTCTGAAATCCAGAAAGATCAGCTCGATTCTTAGTTAAGATTTTCATATTTTCTTTTTAAGATCAGTGATTATGAGATTGTTTTGCTAAAATCGATCGAATCTTGGGAAAATTCATTAAAAAATAAAAATTGGTTTCTCCATCTTCCAATTCGACAGATTCTAAAAAAAACCATTTCAATCGTTATCGATCTCAGATTCAGATTCAAAAAAAACTTAGATCAAAAATCCCGTGCGTGTGTTTGAGAGATTCGAGGTTAATCGAATTGGGTCCATCGATTTGGATGAAATCAGATTTATCTCTGGGAAAATCAGGTGTGGATGTGTGGATGATTACCGATTCTATGATTTTAGTTGCATCATTAAATTACACAAACGATTTGAAGGATCGGAGAAGTAGAATTGTCGAGTGGCTCTATGAGCCGATCTATTCTCTTAACATGAACTTCTTAATCTTAATAAGGGGAAAACATACCAGAGCAGCCATTGTTGAGAAAAAAATGGGTTTATAATTTTTTTTTAAAAATGGGTTGTTGCGAGTGTTGTGTGTGTTGTGTGCTAACAGCAACACACATAAAAAAATTTTAATCCATTTGTTTAAAAAAAAAGGGGGGGGGGTTCTTTTGTTAAAAAATAATTCATGATTGCCTATCTCAACAATTATCATTCTATCCTCGAGTCAGTATTCGTTAAAGTCTTGATTTTATTTGGGCTACCCAAATAAATCCTCGATTGGACCAAAAAAAAAGAGGTCCTTTTTTGTTCATTCATTTTTTTAAAAAAAATTTTAAAAAAAAAGTTGTTTTTTTGTGATTGATCAATGCTTAATTATGGATGTGCTATCTTTGTTGATTGATTATCTAAAATGCCATTGTCTCTATAGATATTTTGATGTGCTTACTTGGATCCTAATGTTGATGTGATGGGATTTTATTGTTTTGATTAATATATGTGAGATAGGGCTTGTATGGTTTGATCAGGCCCATGGGCCCATTCATCTAAAAATGCCCCGGGCACTACCCAACCTATTTGGCACATACTACTAGCACGTTTATTTTATTGCATTGCATGCTTGCATATCCCTCATAGCCAACATGGCACTAGTGTGTGGCTCGGTCTCTTCGGAGATGCAACGTCATTCATGAAAATCACAACTCCAATCACATACTTTAGGGTATATAAAACTAAGGCATCAGTACCGTTCGATCAAGTGACTCTGAAAGGTATATCGATGCATCCATACTGGAGCAACCTGAGCCTTTTATCCTATTGTAAGCCGCAAAGTCACATGTCTCGATCGCCAACCCTAGACTTGTACCTATAAGATATATCAAAGTTAATATAACTTCACCAACTGCACTTCTTGGTTAAAATCAATGCCTAAGAGAGATCCTGCCCTGATGTACTACGGTACAAGAGGGATAAACTATGTCTATTCTAGACAAGAGGTGACTTAAGAGTACCCTTGTTCAGCAACGTATACCACATCTCAACTGAGGATTAAACTGGCTACTTTGGACTTTAGAGATTTGAGTTGGAGTCTTAAATTATCACCTATACGGTATATCAAACCAAGTCATCATCTACTGTCTGATTGAGTACGCTCGAGAGGTATGTAGCCGGATAAATTGCATTGCACGTAATAAACCTAGAGTCAAGAGCCTTTCTATAGGTCACAACCCAAACCGACTATGGGTGTTTCCAGGTTGTTCTATTCAATCCAATCAACAAGTAAGTGGACGGACTGTTCAAACTAAACCCACAATATCGATCCGACCCAATGTGTGAATTGTAAATCAATTGGCCCAATCAACAAATGAATCAAACTAATCAACACCAAACCAGTTGGACCAATTGGTTTTACTTTCAAAGATTCAGACTATTTTATACCAAAAATATTTGATCTTAGGGTCAAATTATTTTGTCTGATCAAAGGTTCAACCCCAATAGGGGTAGACCCGTGACTGATCTGTCTCACCTTCTTGGTCACTATAAACTTATAGTGCAATTAAATTCAATATTTCCCACCAGACTTAGGCTAATTTTAAAATTTTAATCATGTGGTTAAGAATCAAACCTTTAGAATCAATTGTTACTCTTAGTGTACTTCCACTCAGGTAATAATTAGTCTTTAACGTTATAAACTACCATCTGTACTACTTTAGGTCCGTGAAAAAAGTCATCTTTTTAGAGTACCATTGTCAAGTCCAAGTAATCAGTCTTTTTCACAAGAAGAAATAAATACCATGGATGAAGTAACGCTCTGTCAGATTTTAGAATCTTTTCAAGCACAAATTGAAATCAAGAAAATTGAAAAGAAAAAGATAAAGCTATAGAACCTCAAAATGTGTTTGACCTCGTCAAAAACCAAGAAGATGATCAATTACACGTCGACCCTATCTTAGCTCATCGAATAACTCAGGTTGAAATTGTTTTGAAGAATATCAAAAATCCGGATGATCTTACTCTTGGATTAGGGGCAATGACATTATTTCCCATGGTCTATCTGTTAGAGAAGTTCACAATGCTAGACACGGAGAAATTTGATGGGATTGGATGTCCTAGGATTCACTTGAAAATATATGTCGACATCATGTAATCTCAGGATTTGAGTGAACAACAGATGGCCCAACTTTTTCAAAGAACCCTTACAAGTCTTGCCCTACACTGGCTAATGTCATTGGATTCATCTCAGGTAAGAACATGGCATGAATTGATAAAGGAGTTTATTAGTAGGTATTCATTCAACACGGATATTGAACTCACAAGAAGAGATTTAGAAACTACTAAACAAAAATAGGAAAAAATTTTACTGAATTCATTACTCGATGGAGAGCTAAAACCGCTCAATTGTGAGATCAATCTCAAGAAAAAGAACAAGTCAAGATCATCCTCAGGAATCTCACTCCAAATTATGCCAAGTACTTAATGTTTCAGTATCTTCCCACTTTTCAATCCCTCATTGAGACTAGAAATCAAGTTGAGGATGCCTAATCTTCGGGACTTTTTAGTAACTCGTCTAAGTTAAAACCCAAACATTTCAAATCCAGTTTCAATTCCATAGAAGTAGCCAACACTTCTTTCGTACTAGCTCCTCAAGCCACTCAATCCTTACAAACCAAGCCTAAAAGATAATTCACTAATCTTAGAATGTCCCTTAGTGTTGCATATCAAAATTTTATGAAAAGAAGATTGTTGACACCATTACAACCTAAGCCTTTGTCCAATCCTCTTCCTTCAAACATGGACAATGGGCAATTTTATAAATTCCATCAGATGCCCGATCATGTTCTTGATAGATGCCTTACTCTCCGCCATGCTATTCAAAACTTTATTGAACAGGAAAGGTCATTATACCCACTCCTACTGCGCCCAATGTTAAAACTAACCCTTTGCCTACATTTCAAAATCAACCCCCTCCTACTCTGAACCTATTATCCATAAGCAAACCCGAATCAATTAATCTAGTTTCCTTCATTCACTCGATTGGTCTTAATAGTACATCCTCACCATGCAAGAATGAATCCATATACCTTGAGGTAATGGTAGAACTGAAAAGTAAAGAAAGTATTGAAGCAACAGGTTTTTCAATATCAAACAGGCTTGAATCAGAACATGAAAATATGGAAAAAATGAACGAACCCGAATCATCCATCATGAAGATATCTAAAGTGGCATAGACCCTAGCATTGTGTCCTTTCATTCAGAATCATGTCCCCATTTTGATTTTTCTTTTAAGTGTCAGTTGCGTTAGTCCTTAAATTTAGTCGATCAATTCCTTTATGTTAGGTTTTATTAATTTTTAACTTTTAGTTAGGTTTGTCAGTTTATGTCTTTTTATTCCAATAAAATAAAAAATCTTTTGATTATCATGCGTGCAATAATAGTGTGAACATAAAATTTGATATGAGGAATACCTCAAAGCTCACTAATCAAATTTGATAAATATTAGAATTAAAGAGTATACTCAAAAGTGCAAATTGGTACTACATTATTCTTAGGAGAACGTGAGAGAATAATAAACTTATTTGAGAAATTCAACAACATTCTTGCATAGCCTTATGAGGATATATATTGATAGATTCCACTAAAATTGATCAAGGCATAAAGTCAAGGGTGAACTTCAAAATCAAAGATTATCGGTCAAGAATGATGTAGTTGAAACCATCGACAAGGATGATAAGATACACAAGAAGGATCTACCATATTTTTACTCGAGAAAGATAGTGTTCTCATTTGTAAAAAGAATAAGAAATTTTTCGAAGGTCTGAAAGTGTTGAACGAGTCAATGTCAAATACAAAGAACTCAATCACACTCAATTTTACATAACAAGATTGAAGATTACTCCTTCTCAAAAGAAAATCTTATTCAATAGAGCAATCGAGACATCGAGAACCTTGACCAAATTAAGTAGCATTTTACCAAAGGATGTCTTCTTTGGTCGAACTATTTTCTTATCTTACCAAGAAAAAGAAAACCTTATTTAACCCCTCGCAGCCTCTAAAATTATTAATAGTTTTTTTCTTTCTAAACCACACCAACCAACCTCGGGAGGGATATCATAGTATGAACTACGTTTTGACCTGATCCCAAAAGAAAAAAAGAAATATTTGGGGTACGTAGGCAACCTGAGAAGTTACTTCAGGCCCGATCACAAAAAAAAATGTATTATCTTAAGAAAAGTGTCATCCAAAAGGAAAATCCCCTATTGAAAGGTTCAAAAGAAGTAATGTCAAACTAGGGGCATTAAAAGAAAGAGTCAAAAGAATTGACAGAAAAAAAAATGTCAAACTAGGGGCATTAAAAAAAAGAGAATTAAAAGAATTTACAAAACGAAAAAGAATGCCAAACTAGGGGCATTAGAAGAAAAAGAGAATATCAGGCAAGGGGCGTTTTGGGGAAGTCGAGTCTTATACATTTTCTTTATAAATCAAATCCTAAGCCCACTTATTAAGTCTTCCTGAATGCTAATTGACTCAATTAAGGTGCAGGAAACCAAGAAGTTGACAAGTTTAATATTCAAGGCATCCTCATAAAAAAAAAAGCATGCTAGGTAGAAAACTTGAAAATGTGACCTAGACAAAAATTAGGGTACACAAAAGATGAAAAATCCTATTGAGAAGAAAAATTCAAAAGGAAGCTGTCGAGTTAGTTGTTCAAGATCATCAAGAAAAAAGAGAAGTTGGCATAACCATGAAAAAAGAAAGCCTACTAGATTGAAACTTAAAAAGACAACCTAAGCAAAAATCAAAGTATCATCAGAAAAAGAAAAACAAAGTCCCGCTAGATTTTAAACCTGAAAAGGAGATTTAGCCAAAAATTAGGACATCATCAAATAGGGGAAAAGGTCCTATCAAGAAAAAAAAATTCAAAAGGAAGTTTGTGGAGAAACTAGAAAATATAGAATCATTCAAGCCATAACATTCAACGGAAATAATGTTAAAGTCGAAGAAACTCAAAAGCTATCTTGAACATTGTAAGGTCTTTAAGAATATGTTTACTTGTCCAAGTGTTCGCCAAAGGAAAATGTATAACCATCGACCACTTTGAAGAGAAAGATCTTTTATTCCATTAATTATCAAGATTTTAAGTCCAGCTCAAGCATTTTTCAAAGAAAATTCAAAAGGAAAATGATCAAATTCTTTATTGTACATACGATAATCTTAAGAGTCTTGAAAATTTAAAAGAATACCAATTCTTCTGTCTATCATATATAAGAGTCCCTAATTGCTCATTCATATTTTTCAAGTGTAATCCATTCCATCAGTTTCGTAGACAAGTTCTAGTTAAAGTCAACCTTGAAACTAGGGACATTTTTGAAAGTCATTGTGGCTCTAAAGTTTTGTTCTTGATCACATGATAAAAAGGAAAATCTTAAAAAAGTTTAAAAGTCCAGTGAAGCCTAATGATAATTATGAATCCAGATTCATGATAAGCCAATAAAGGCTCAATCTTTCAAATTTTGAACTCTATAATATCGAGTCTTTGATTAATTCAAGCCCGAGAAGCGTGGCCCATATAAGTTCGAGTCCAAGAAATGAGACTCTGACTTTTTTTGAATCATAGAATGAATTAACAGGATTGTTTAAGTTCGTGTAATGAATTAACAGGATTGTTTAAGTTCTTGTAAACCTTAGCCAGAGTCCGAGAAACGAGACTCCAGTTTTGATTGAATCATAGAATGAATTAACATGATTGTTTAAGTTCCTGTAAACCTTAGCTAGAGTCCGAGAAACGAGACTCTAGCTTTGTTTGAATCATAGAATGAATTAACAGGATTGTTTAAGTTCCTGTAAACCTTAGCTAGAGACCGAGAAATGAGACTCCAGCTTTGTTTGGATTATAGAATGAAATAACATGATTGTTTAAGTTCCTATAAACCTCAGCTAGAGTCCAAGAAATGAGATTCCAGGTTTGTTTGAATCATAGAATGAATTAACAAGATTGTTTAAGTTCCTAGAAACCTTAATCAAAGTCTGAGAAATGAGACTCCAGCTTTGTTTAAATCATAGAATGAATTAACGGGATTGTTTAAGTTCCTGTAAACCTCAGTCCGAGTCCGATAAACGAGACTCCAACTTGAATAGGATTTTTTAAGTTCCTACAGACCTTAGCCTGAAAAGCATGGCTCCAATAAGTTCGAGTCCAATAAATGAGTCTCAAATTTTTCGAACTGTAAAAAAGAATTTCGATAGGATTTAATGGAGTTTCTACATCATCTATCTCGTTATTCAAACTTACCATAATTCAATATTGTGTGATTGTTTACATTGCATATGTGGACCTGACATTTGTGGTCATCGAGGAGAGTTTATTCTCAATGATCCGATAGAATACTCAGTAAGCATCACACCCTTGCACAAACATCCACTTTTGTATTAGTCAAGAAGAAAGTTTCAAAAATCAAATATCGACATCGTTAATGAGAGTTTAGGCTCGAAGACTTGAAAAGCTTTTAGTTCAGGGAGAGTTTTACCCTCAAGGATCCGAACCTCCCGACGAATTACTAAATCAGGCTGTAAAATGAACTGTTACTAGCTTTGGCATTCAGATATCACACTATCTACCAAAATAGATTTGCTATCTAATTTTCTTTAATCCTCTGCCAAAGAGGGGCATCTGTAGACACTTCATTTTTTGTATATGCCTGATTAATCAACTCGTCAACCCGATTGTGACAGTTTCCAATGATGGATGAATATTCCAATGTTTTTTATTTGTTACTAGATATGTTTTAGAAATTCAGATAAGGTATCTCAAGCAAACAAAACTTTAGAAATCACGTTACGCTAGGAAAATATGACTCACAATATAGAAATTATCATTTTTCAGACAAAAAGAAGCTTTACGATAAAAATCACTAAAAATGACCAATTTACCAAAGTACCCCTAACATCAAAACATCCTTAGAGCCCACAATACACTTAGAAAAATTGTTTCGAACATTTAAAATAATAAATTAAAATCAAATAAACCGTTTCGCCAATTTTTACCAAATTTGACAAAATTACGAAAATACCCTTCATAGGGTCCACGATCATTTCACACTAAAAATCTACAAATAACATAAACCAATATCCCCATTGAATTCCTTATGAAAAATTGATTCCAAAACATCCCAAAACATCGAAAAACAGCATCGAAATGCAAAAATCCTCTTCGGGGGCAAAACGATAATTTTCCAATACTAAAAATTCAAATTTTCTAAATTAATAATTAAAAAATTAATTAATATAAAGTGAAATCCTAATTAAAATTAAAATTTTTAAACCAATCAATCAAGCTCTCAGGCAAAATTGTTGATGGTTGCCCACTTGTTTAAGTGGAGGCCCATGATATTTATTAAACGACCCCTCTATCTGGGGGCCTAAAGAATTAAAATTTAATTAAGGGGGATTCTCCAAAAATCAAAAATATATTCTTTCATTGTATATAAGAATTAAAATTTTAATCTAAATAAACCCAATCAATCAAATAAGACTTAAGTCAAAACCCTAATTAAAATCCTAATCTAAAGAAACCTATTCAATCAAATAACAATTCACCTTATCTAAAAGAAACCTAATTAAACACCAACTCTTCCAAAAAAATCTATAAATAGGAGCTTCCACAACTCAATCTCGCAGGTCAAAATAAACCCTAAATAAGATAGGTCAAAAAGTCTCCCTAGCCTTCTCTAAACCCTAATTTTGAAGTCCTAACTCCTTACCTATCACCCAACTCCTAAAAAAGCAGATCTGCACCCCGAGGATTGAGGACGCTTTCACATATGACATTACTTTTTCAACGTACTCTATTAGGATCGACGCTACGATAGTTGATGTCTCAGGATCTATTTGTAATCAGGACATGGGAAAATATGTCAAATTTGTTCTAGCACTAATACAAATATAGTAGTGAACTCGAAACTTCTCAAAGGGATTTGGAGTTGACTAAGTAAAAGAACGGGAAAATATTTACTGATTTCATCGACCGTTGGAGGGTCAAGACTGCACAAAAGTGGGATAGATCTTTAGAGAAAGAACAAGTGACTATCATCTTAAAACCCCTCACAAGGGTATGCTCAACATCTAGTCCTCCAATACCTTCCCACATTCAAGTCTTTATTGCAAATCAGTAGTCAACTAGAAGATGCCTTCGTTTCTAGGGCCCTTTCCAATCCTTCTGACAATAAACTCAAAAATCTCTTCACCAATTCCAAGCCTAGTACTAATCATGCCTATGTAGCCAATGCATCTGCTATACCCGTCCAATCTACTACCCTGCCTATTAACCAAGTTAACCCTATTCAACCTTGACCACACAGGAAATTTACCAATCTTGGGATGTCTTTGAGCATTGTCTTTCAAAAATTATTAAGTAAAGGGCTTATTGCACCTCTTTAACATCGGCCTTTACCAATTATGTTTCTTGATTCTCACAATCTTAACTTATTTTATGAGTTTCACCAAAATCTCGATCATTTTATTGATCGTTGTGTTACCCTTCATCAGACAGTTCAAGACCTCATCGACCCCAAAAAAGTTACTGTCCATGTCCCTACGTACCCAAATGTTACCACCAACCCTCTACCCACTTACCAACTTCCTCAGACTTTGTTCATTGAAGATCATAGTGCCTCAGTCCCACTAGTTATAAGCAATGTCCCAAGTTGTCGATCTGTAATCAAGCCCATTGTAAGTATTGTCTCTAATTTTTCATGAGTCTTGATTCCAAGTTTTTTTATCAATTCAACAATCAAGTCTACATTTTTTTATCCCTTTTGAGTTAGTTTGTTGAGTCTACAATGGCATCGGTCGCCCCATCTGAATTTAATTGAATAAAGGAAATTTCAGAATACCTTGAGCGCATTAATGAATTAACTAATAATTTGACTTCAAGGAGAAATTCTTCTAATAAGAAATCCCCTCTTGAATGATAAGATAAATGCCTTACTCAACCTCTAATCGAGGAAGCGAAGGTCATTGACCTCGAAACAAAAAAATAATTCCAAAGAAATTCAGATTTGAACTAACTTATCCCCAAAGGACTACAAAGAGATGATAAATTTATTTAGAAAATTCAAAAGACTTGCTCGCGTGATCCTATGAGGATATGTTGGGTGTTGTTTAACACGAAATATATACTCGTCCTACGAAAACACCACATATACAAATCAAAATGGACTAGCATAATCAGAGGAGAGGTTACGAAATATATCAATGCTAGACTTCTCAACATGATAGAGCTCCCAGAATAAATTATTATTCTAAAACCAATGGAGCAATTGAAGTGGCAAATAAAGATCTTGAAAATATCATCATAAAGAGGTGTCGGTTACACTGAGATTGGTCTAAGAAATTATCTTTCGCATCCTTAGCATGTCAAACTTCGATTAGATCCTCTACGGGAGCTATAATACTCTTTGTCATGTGACATGAAAAGAAAGTCAGTTGTCAAAAGTAGAATGGATTCGTCAACGGTAAGAAGAACTAAACCTGATTGAAGAAAAATTGCTTAAAGCTTTGTACCACGTGCAAGCCTATCAGAGAAGAGTAACTTGCGCTTTGGACAAGAAGGTCAAAACTCGCTACTTGCAAGTTTAGGATTTCATACTCAAAGAGAATCAAACATCTATTTTTGACATTAAAAGAAAGTTCAACCCTAATTGGGGAGTTCATTTCATCATCAAAGAAATACTGTCTGAAAAAACTGTCAGACTTCAAGATCATGATGGAATTGAACTACTAGAATCAACAAACCTTGACCAAATCAAGCGGTACTACATTTAAGAGGCCATTTTTTGCCGAACCAATTTTCATGTTACCAAGCTCAATGTCTCCCTTCTCAGCCCTTTGCAACCTTTTTCAAAATAAAATAAAAAAGAAATACATATTTCTTTCTCAGCCCAATCACCTAACCTAAGGGAGGGAATGACTCGAACTACTTTTTGGTCTGATCACAAACATTTGGGGGTATGTATGTAACTTGAGAAGTTACTTCGGGTCCGACCACGTCAAAATAGAATATTTATATTTTCCCACAAAGAAAAAAATTTTAAAAAGAGATATTGTCAAAATGGGGAGGAAAATTCAAAGTTGGGCAAATCAATTTTGATTGGTGAAGTATAGACGACCTCAGTTTGGATCAAACAAAAATTGGTGAGTGGTAGGCCATAAGTTTAACGATATAAGTAGTTCATTTGATCATTTTTAAGTCTTAAAACTCAAAATAAAAATAAAGTCCAAGAGAAAAGTTGTCAAGACTGATGTAAGGGATGAAATGAGCAAAAAAAAAATTTTAGGGTCCATTTTTAATGCATAGACTGAGTATTTTAAAAACGGACCAGAACCTTAATTTAAAAAAAATAAAAAATTGGGGCACATTGCCTTTGATTTTTGGCTTGGGTCAATTTTGTTGTTCTTTTTTTTATGATGCAAGATATAAAAGAAAAATAGATTTCCCTTTTTACCTAGGGGGACATACAAAGAAAATAAAGGGAAAAAAACCTAAAATCTATACAACTTGCCTTCGTGAGCTAAACAAAATACAACATATGAATATGGGATGGATACACATTTTATTTTTGAAGACTTTAGTATCCTACATCTATTAATTATGCTTTGATGCATACAGGTTTGTAGGCGGCTTTTCGGCTACCCATTCTTCAAACTTCAATGTACACCTAAGTGTCCATGTTTTAGGTTGATGAATAGGGTGGATGTTCTCCTCCCCACCACCCAAAATAACGATCTCGAAGGCTTGAGAGTAACAGCATTCGAGGCTAATATTTTCACAAGGGAGGGGGGTAGTATGTGTATTGGGTTATGAAACGCGTGTGCACGTGCATTTTTTTTTTAAAAAGTGTATCCATCCTTACATCATTTGTCTCAAAGTGAAAAAAAAAACAAAACATAAGTAAAAAAGATCAATCCAAATCGGGTCCATGGCCTGAATCCAATTCAAAATGGATCCACGACCCATATCCAATTTGAATTGGGTCTACGACTCATATTCAATCTGAATTGGGTCCACGACCCATATTCACTTCAAAATGGATCCACAACCCATATCCATTTCAAAATGGGTCCATGACCCGTATCCAATTCCAAATGGGTCCACGACCCATATCTAATCTGAATTGGGTCTACGACCCATATTCACTTCAAAATGGGCCTACAACCCATATCCATTTCAAAATGGGTCCACGACCCGTATCCACTTTCAAATTGCTCTACGACCCATATCTACTTCAAAATGGGTCCACGACTTATATCCACTTTCAAATAGGTTCACGACCCATATCCGTTTCAAATGGTTCCATGACCCATACCCATTTCAAAATGGATCCACGACCCATACCCACTTCGAAAATGGGTCCACGACCCATAGCCATGTCAAACCGGGTCTACAATCCAAATCGGGTCCACGACCCGTAATTATCCAGATTGGGTCCACAACCCACATCCATTGCGAACCATGATTCATATGCAATCCATCAAGATCAACAATTGGGTGATCAATTCAAATGAATCCATTTATTTTTCCAACAAATTATATTAAAAAAATATTTAAGCACCAATTACAATTTTTTATCAAAGTCGGTGCTTAAGAACGATCTTGCCCTATTGATACAAAGGGAATAGACTACATCTATTCAATAAAATGAGGTGATTTAAGAGTGCCCTTGTCACCACCTCTTCCCTAGAGATCTGACTGATCGATCTTAGTTTCAGATAATTGAATTAGGGGCTAACAGATCTAACTCAACTTGTTTGCAGTAATCTGCTTTTACAAAATCTTATATCAACTCCATGTTGATGCCATCCATGCTAATGTAATACTTTTTTCAAAATATTTTATCAACTTTGTGTTGATGCCAGCTCCGTACTGATGTAATCGCTTTTTAATTATATCGACTCCGTATCGATACTAGCTTCGGTTGATGTAATTCTTTTTCAAAATATTTTACCAACTCCGTGTTGATGCTAGCTCCGTGTTAATGCTAGCTTCGTGCTAATGTAATTATTTTTTAATTATAACGACTCTGTGTCGATGTTAGTTTTGACTGATATAATTCTTTTCCAAAATGTTTTACCAATTTCATGTTGATGCCAGCTTCGTGCTAATGTAATCACTTTTTAATTATACCGACTCCGTATCGATGCCAACTCTAGTTGATGTAATTCTTTTTTAAAATATTTTACCAACTCCGTGTTGATGCCAGCTCCATGCTGATATAATTCTTTTTAAAATATTTTACCAACTTCATGTTGATGCCAGTTCCATACTGATGTAATTTTTTAAAAAATAAATAAATTATACTAACTCCGTGATGATGCCAGCTTCGTGCTAATGTAATAATTTTTTAATTATACCAACTCCGTATCGATGCCAACTTCAACTATGTAATTCTTTTTCAAAACATTATACCAACTCCATGTTGATGCCAATTTTGTGCTGATGTAATTGCATGTTAATTATACCTACTCCGTGTCGATGCTAACTCCAACTAATATAATTATTTTTCAAAATATTTTGCCAACTCCGTGTTGATGCCAGTTCCGTGCTAATGTCAGCTTCGTGCTGATGAAATTACTTTTTAATCATACTGACTCCGAGTCAATGCTAGCACTGGCTGATATAATTCTTTTTCAAAATGTTTTACCAACTCTTTGTTGATGCCAACTTTGTGCTGATATAATTCTTTTTCAAAATATTTTACCAACTCCGTATTGATGCCAACTCTGTGCTAATGTAATTCTTTAAAAAAATAAATAAATTATACTAACTCCGTGCTGATGCCAGCTTTGTACTGAAGTAATCATTTTTTAATTATACCAGCTCCGTATCGATGCCAGCTTTGACTGATGTAATTTTTTTTCATAAATTATACCAACTCCGTGTTGATGCCAATTTTGTGCTGATGTAATTACTTTTTAATCATACCGACTCCGTGTCGATGCCAATTTCGACTAATATAATTATTTTTCATAATGTTTTGCCAACTCTATGTTGATGCCAGTTCCGTGTTGATGCTAGCTTCGTGCTGTTGAAATTGCTTTTTAATTATACTGACTCCATGTCAATGCCAGCTCTGACTGATATAATTATTTTTCAAAATGTTTTACCAACTCCATATTGATGCCAGCTCCGTGCTGATGTAACTGCTTTTTAATTATACTGACTTGGTGTTGATGCCAACTCCGACTGATGTAATTCTTTTTCAAAAAAAATTATACCAACTCCGTATTGATTCCAGCTCCATGCTGATGTAATATTATTTCTCAAATGATCCAGCTCTGTACTAACAAACCATGCTTTTAAATTTATTTAATTAAAATTTTCCTTTTGGGGTACCATCCTTAATAATTGACCGGACCTAATAAAACATCTTGCATTTTCCTTTCTATAAATAAGATAGTAATGCTTGGTCTTCTATACTCACAGGTGGCCAAACGAAAGAAGTACAAACACCTTGAGATGCCTCCGTATTTCCTTCGATCATCGTCAACTATGAGTAACTCAAAAGACCCATAACCTGCAACGAATAATTTGACCGAGGATAACGAGATGATAGTAAGGTTATTAGAAACAATCAAAAGGCAGGAGAGAATGCTGACTACCGTCCTAAGTAGTACTAATTTTCTACAAGCATAAGCCGTCCAATACCAAGCATCTAGGTCAAACCCTAAATTCCCTAAGCAATTATGACCAGATCAATAAACCACGCCACCTCCTACTATGCAAGTGTATCAGGACCCTCTACTTTACATCCCACAAAATCAACCACCCCCGGTGGTGATCCTAGATGACAAATGTGACTTCAAGGCTCCCAAAGCTAAGAATGCTACTAACGAAAAATGACCCAACAAATCGAATCCCTTCAAGAAGAAATAAGACAAATCAAGGGCACAAACACCTTGGGAGGGATAAGATTCAAGGACCTTTGCTTATATCCCCAATGCACAACTACCAACTAAGTTCAAATGCCCGAAATTCAAGAAATACAATGGTGTTAGGGTGTTCTCTATCGCACCTAAAATTGTATTGTGGATCGATGTGCCAATATGTCAAGGATGACAGATTGCTGGTATAGTTGTTCCAAAGAAGCTTGACAGGACCGGCTCTTAAATGGTTCTTGGGGTTAGATCACTTACTCATCAAGAACTGGTAGGATCTAGTTGTAATGTTTTGGCACAAAAACAGATTTAACACAGATGTGGGGCTGGATATGAATGATATGGAAAAAATAACAAAGAAGCAAAAGGAAACAGTAAAAGAATATGCCCAAAGGTGGCAAGAGTCAACTTTCCAAGTATGGCCAACCATGACAGAATAAGAGATGAACACCATGTTTATCTCTACATTGGGACATTCATTCTATACCCATCTAGTGGGGCATACCACGGGCATTTTCCCCAATTTGGTTCAAGTAACAAATCGGGTTGAGAACGGGATCTGAACCGATCTAATATTTGACTTCACAGCCCTAAGCATAGCAGTAGGGACATCGGAACTGAAGAAACTAGTGCCTTTAGTCAAGAAAAGAGAGGAGACTCAAATCAACAATGTTCAACCCAACCAACCTCTCTTTAGTCAAGCTCTAGTTCAGAAGCAACAGGAACCTCAACTTCTTTGGACGCTAGTACCTCAAGCTATCTAGACTCTAGTACCGCAGAATCCTTTTCGGATGATTCCTCTACAAGCCATGCCAGCACAACCAGTACCATAGTATGGGCAGAACCAACAAGCAAAACCTAACAAGGTCAATAGAGTGTTCACCAAGCTACCAGTGACGTTGTCAGAACTACTCCCCACATTACTTCGGAGAGAGTACCTCACCAAGAAACCACCAAACCCAGAAGCTTCTAAAGGAGTGGGGTGGGGTACAATCCCAACCTCTTCTATGAGTTTAACATGAGTACACCAGGGTACTCTACTGATCAATGTTGGCAGCTTAAGCACCAAGCACAAAATCTGATTGATCGAAAGACCATCATACTGGATAGCCCAACAAACAAAGCTCTACAACAAAACATCAATCAAAACCCTCTACCTGCCCATAACGAAAAAGGAAACAGGCCTGCACGAATATGGTTATAAAAAAGGAAGCTGACTTCAACCCTTTAGTGTTGATAGCTCCTATAGGATCAAAGGTCCGAGTTCATCTAACAAAAAAACTGACAATACCAATAGTTAACGCTCTCTCCCAATATATCGACAACTCCACCCCATTACCACTCAGGATATCTTACCTAACCATCTATCCCAATGACCAATCTACAAGTTCCATTGTTCGACCTCCACTCATCATTCCATATACATTTCCCAACCCTCAAAATTTATTTTCTCGCCTACCTCTTCACATACCACATGCTTCATCCTCACGACCACCACTAGTCATCCTTTACACCCTCTTAAAATCCCACTCAAACTACTACCACACCTTCATTAAAACCACCACCCCTCATCTTCCATGTAAAACCCTAACCACTTTCAATAACCATACACTCTCCCAAACCATTCCTCTACAGTTCCAACTAAGCAGTCTCGTGGAGCCATTGTCACCTCAACAGGGGTAAAAATGATAAAAAAGGCCATGGTAGCAGATATTGGTCATATGACCAAGGCTGAGGCATACCACAAGACACTGAGAAAAATAGTAAGGGTTGAAAAAAAAAAGGGAAGAGAAGGTAGAAGAGAATGAAGAAAAAAGAAAAGAAAAAAGGAAAGACAAATTGTTTAAGGAAGATAGGTCAGGGTAAGAAAAGTCAGAAAAGAAACAAGAATCTAAATGACAGACAAAGAAGCAGCAGCCTTCATCAAACTCATTTGTAAGAGTGAGTTCAACATAGTCGAACAACTAAACAAGATCCCAACATAGATCAGTATCTTGGGCTTCCTGTAAAACTCATAAAAACATCAGTAGGGTATAGACACCCCATTTTTGCATACTCCTGACTAATCAACTCGTTGACCCGATTGTAACGGTTCCCAATGATGGATGATATTCCAATGCTTTATTAGTTACTAGATGTGTTTCAGAAATCCGGATGAGGTATCTCAAATTAACAAAACCTTAGAAACCATGCTACGCTAGGAAAATGTAACTCCAAAAACATAGAAATTATCATTTTTTCGACAAAAACAAACTTTACGATAAAAATCACTAAAAAATGATTGAATTACCAAAATACTCCTAACCTCAAAACATCCTTAGAGCCTACATTATGCTTAGAAAAATCCTTTCAAACATATAAAATAACAAATCGAAACCAAATAAGTCATTTCGCCAATTTTCACAGAATTCGACAAAATTACGAAAATACCCCTCATAAAGTTCACGATCATTTCACACGAAAAAAATTTTAAATGATAAAAATCAATATTCCTATTGAATTCCTTACGAAAAATCGATTCCAAAGCATCCTAGAACATCAAAAATCAACTTAAAATACAAAAAATCATCTCCGAGGGCAAAACGATAATTTTACAATTTTAATAATTAAAAATTCAGAAATTAATAATTAAAACATTAAAATAAAATCTTAATCAAGACCTTATAGTCAATGAAGTAAGAGTAAAGTCAAAATATTAAAGTCAATCAAGTGAGACTAAAAGTCAAAACCCTAATAGAATTCTAATTAAATAATAACTTTATCTTAAACAATCCTAATTAAATAATAAATCTATTTAAAATAATTCTAATTAAAATATAACTCTACCTAAAATAATTATAATTAAATACTAACTTTATCTAAACAAGCACTTTAAAAAATCTATAAATAGGGGTCCTTACTACCTATTTTCGTATGAAAAAATAAATCCTAAAAAAAGTAGGTCAAAAAGCTTCCCTAGCCTCCCATAAACCCTAATTTTGAAGTCCCAACTCCTTACCTAACATTCAGACCCCAATTTTAGCTCAAAAAACACCTAGAAGCTCTTCAAAAAACACCCAAAATTCAGAAAAAAGTCAAAAGATTCAAATCTAAAACGAAAGTACCTCGCCTTTGAGATTTGAAGCAAATTTGGCAACAGAACGAAACGAGGAATACTGTACAAGGAGTTGTTCTATCAGATCTAAGGGAACAAAACTGTTGCGTTCGGAAAAGGTAACAATTTTTATTTTTTTTATTATTATTTAGGTCTTGTTAGCAATGTAGTTTTATTTGGAAATTAGTAGAGACCGGCGTTTGCCGGGTGGGATTGGTGCCTAACACCTTCCAACCCCGTAACGTGACCCATATTTTTCTTTCGTAAATTAGTAGTATTTACATTTTTAGAGTCGGTATTCGATTCCTAGATCGGAATAACTAGGTGGCGACTCCCAAACCTCAAAAATCAAAAGTGGATTCGCGCACCCCGCAGATCAAGGGCGCTTTCATAGGGGCTTTTAAAAGTTTTAACCGAGTCACACGTACCTACAACCACTTCACCTGTACAGTTAGAGAAGACAGTGGGACAAATCATGGCTCCCAATCTGATTGTCTTCATAGAAAGCGAATTTATTCAAGAAAGACGCGAACACATTGAGCCAATGAACATTATGGTTATGTGCAAAGGTATGATGGTCGCCAGGGTACTAATCAATAACGGCTCGGCTCTCAATGTCTATCCTTTAGAGACCTTCTACAAACTGAATGCAGATTGGTCCCATGTCAAACCCAATCACAAGGTAGTTCGAGGATTCGACAACTCAATGAGGGACTCCCTCAAAAAATTGATTTACTAGTCACTATCGGCTCATGTACTTTCGAGGTTACTTTTAAGGTCATGGACATACCAACAACGTTCAATCTTCTACTAAGGAGGCTGTGAATTCATATTGTAGGGGCAGTACCTTCTTCTCTACACCAAAGGGTCAAGTTCATAATAGGGAAAAATATGATATTAGTTTTAGCAGAGAAACTAATCCCAATGGGTCGAACTCTGGATGTACTAATTATAGACGTGGAAATGACTAAAGACAAAGCAATGTACCACTTTTACCAATTCACTGTTGTCAACCAAGTTGAAAAAGGAAAGAAGAAAGCAAAAGTAAAATAATCGAGGGCAAACTTGATGATTGGACGGGTAATGAAGGAAGTTGGCTACCAACTGAAACAGGGTTTGGGACTAGGAAGAAGAGGTAGAGCCACCCCGATCATTGCAAGTAAGCACACCCCTTACTTCAGTCTTGGCTTCAGATCCACGAAGAAAGATATTGCTAACATAAACGACAAGAAAAGGGAACTCCGATTAACAAGAAGACATAACCAAGAGCCAAATGTTTAGAATCTAGGTAAGGTTCCCCACATCAGTGTTAGTTTCCCAAGGTCGCAAGGCAGACCCGACTACCTATCTAAACAACTGCCACAAAAGCCAGCAAGGAAGCCAAAAACTGTAAGTTTCAAAATAAAATACGTATAGAAAAACTCAATTATTGAGTCCCAACCCTCCTTCATGGACGGTGTTGATGTTCTATTCAACGGGGATTCCGACGAGGATTCACAAAAGATAACAATAGAGCCCGCAAAAGTACAAGTTGCCACAAACAACAAAAATAATTCACCATTTCCAATCAGCACCGATTGGGCATTAGTCATCATTCCACCCAACTTGGGAAGACCTAAACCCGACCCTGACAACTGTCAACCAAAAGTGATGGTCATCTTAGAACTGTCCAAACATCCATAACGAGCTCTCGTACTCGAGTAAAGACTGTTTTAAGGGCTTCCTATCATTACTAGTGAATTTGTATGATTGTTCTTCTTATTTTAGATGTTCGAAAAATAGCACTAAAAAAATTAAAAATCAAAAAGCTTTCAAAATCTCAAAAAAAAATAGATATTTTTCAAAAACCAAAAAAAGAGTTTTCACAGAATTTAAGGGGTTTGTCTTAATCAAATGAACTTTTGGATAGTACAGAATATGAAAGGGATGAGTATGACTTTGATCTCGAACTTGACTTCAACCTCATGGGAATTGAAATAGAGTTAGAGGATGAAGTCGAATACCCTCCTAAAAAAATTAAAGACCTTCTAGAATGACATGAAAAGGGTGTTCAGCCAAACATTGAGGATACAGACTCGATTAATCTCGGTACTGAAGATGACCCACGTGTTGTAAAAATTGGAGCCTTATTAATACCTTAGTAGAAAGAAGAAATGATCGAACTATTTCATGACTATCAAGACATCTTTCCCTAGTCTTACAGAGATTTTTGCGACTTAGACACAGACCTCGTTGTTCATAAATTACCAATCGCTACTGGTAACAAGCCGATCAAACAAAAATTGAGAAGACTCAAGCCAGAGTGGACACTTAAAGTCAAAGATGAAATAATGAAACAATTCCAAGCAGGATTTCTCGCAGTCTCCACGTACCCTGAATGACTAGCCAATGTCATTATGATACTAAAGAAGGACATGACAGTGCGAATGTATGTCAATTATCGGGATTTGAATAAAGTCAGTCCTAAGGATGATTTTCCATTACCCCACATCGACACTCTAGTCTATAGTACAGCGAGGCATGGCATATTCTCATTCATGGATGGTTTCTCCGACTACAATCAGATAAGAATGGTAGAAGAAAACTAGGAGAAGATAGCATTTAGCACACCCTGGGGTACTTTTCATTACAAAGTCATGTCATCGGGCTCAAGAAGTTAAGGTGACCTATCATGTGCAATGACAGCTTTATTTCATGACATGATCCACAAAAAAATGGAGGTTTATGTGGATGACATGATTGCTAAGTCTAGCTTGGAGGAAGATCATTTGATAAACTTGAAAAAATTATTTGATCTACTAAGGAAGTATAGTTTGAGGCTCAACCCGACAAAATACGTCTTTGGGGCAACATCAAGCAAGTTATTAGGCTTCATCATTAGTAGAAGATGCATTGAGATAGATCCAACAAAAATCAAGTACATTCTTGAGATGAAAGTACCAGTGTTAGAAAGGGACGTCAGAGCACTTTTGGGCAGAATACAGTATATTAGCAAGTTCATCGCACAACTCATGCCTATCTGCGAATCAATCTTCAAACTACTAATAAAAGATGTACTGATATATATATTGATGTAAAAAACATTTATAAGCTACGTACTGGGGCAACACGACGAGTCAGGTCAAAAAAAACAAGTCATTTACTATCTCAGTAAGAAGTTAATCGACTATGAAACAAAATACTCAGCACTCGAGAAGACTTGTTCCGCCCTAGTCTAGGCATCTCAATGATTGTGCCACTACCTCTTCAGTCACTCAATTATGCTTATTGCTCGAATGGACCCTCTCAAGTATATTTTTGAGAAGTCAGCACTAACAGGTCACACCGTAAAGTGACAATTACTGTTATCTGAGTTTGACATCACCTATATCACTCAAAAGGCCATCAAATGACAAGTTATTTCCAACCACTTAACTGAGCATCCCTTACCTGACTATGAGCCATGAAAAAAAAATTTCACAAATGAAGCCATTTTGTTGGCCGAAGTCGAAGATAATGATGAAGAGCAAGGTTAGAAAATGTACTTCGATGGAGCTGCAAATCAGAAAGAAAATGGAATAAGGGCAGTTTTGATCAAACCAAATGGATTTCATATTATAATAGCCATCCGATTGAAATTCCAATGTTCCAATAACAAGGCAGAGTATGAAGCATGTATCGCAGGGTTGAAGGCAACAATTGACTTAAAAGTGGATGAAACCGATATATTCAAGAATTCAAGTCTAGTAGTCTATCAAACAACTGGAGAATGGAAGACTCGAAACAAAGATTAGTCTCTTACCATGAATACCTTAAAGAACTGAGCTCGAATTTCACAAGGATCACATTCACCTACATGCCTCGAGCCAAGAATCAGTTCGCAGATGCACTAGCCACACTTGCTTCCATGATTAGTATTTCAGAAAACCTAATTATCGATCCCTTCAAAATTGGTATCCAAGACAAACCAGCTTATTGTTTACCAGAGGATATAGCAGAGCCTGAGGAGAAACCATTTTATTCAGACATCAGGGCATACTTAGAAGATCGAACCTTCCCATCAGATATGATAGCAAATTAACGAAAAACCAATCAGAGATTGGCAAGTCAATTCTTCCTAAGTAATAGGACTCTGTTCAAAAAATCACATCACGAGGTTTTCTTTTGTTGTGTCACAAAAATAGAGGTTAAACGATTGATCGATATTATTGTGGGGTATGCGAACCTCACATGAATGATCATATGCTCTCCAAAAAGATCATGAGAATGTGATATTACTGGACGACAATGGAAAGTGATTGTTATTAGCACGTTCGTAAATGTCATCTCTGCCATATCTATGCCAATAAAATCCATGCTCCACCTTGAGAATTACACAATATGACTACCCCTTGGCCCTTCTCACTCTGGGGCATTGACATTATTGGAAGATTTTGCCAAAAGCTCCAAATGGACATCGCTTCATCCTAGTCAATATCAACTACTTTACCAAATAGGTAAAAGCAGGTTCTTATGCCAATGTCACAAAGAGCAGTGTTCTGAAATTTGTTAAGAGCAGTATCATCTATCAGTATGGTCTTCCGAGTGGAATAATAACCGACAACGCCAAAATTCTTAAGAAAAAGGACATGGAAAAAATGTGCAAAGACTTCATGTACCTTATTGACACAAAATGAACGGAGCAGTTGAGGCTGCCAACAAGAATATCAAAAGAATCATCAAGAAGATGGTAGTCACCTATAAGGATTGGCATGACATATTGCCTTTCGCCCTTCACGCTTATTGGACTTCATTTCGAACCTCAACTGGGGCAATTCCATACTCATTGGTATATGGAATGGAAATAGTCTTACCCGTCGAGGTTGAGATTTCCTCCCTCCGGATCCTAAAAGAAGTAGAGTTAGATAAAACAAAATGGGTTCAGGCTCAGTTTAACGAATTTAATCTAATAGAGGATAAATGACTTGCAGTTATCTGTCATGGGAAAATTTACCAACAGCGAATCGCCCGTGCTTACAACAAGAAAGTCAAACCTCGAAATTTCTCACTAGGAAACCTTGTCTTGAAAAAGATTTTACCAATCCAAAAAGATGCTAGAGGAAAATTCAAACCAAACTACGAGGAATCATTCATTGTGCAAAAGGTAATGACGAGAGGAGCTCTAATTCTTATAGAAATAGACGAATAAGTTTTCCCTCAACCGATCAATGCTGATATCATCAAAAAATATTATGCTTGAGATTCGACCCTGAGATGACAAAAGGTCATCTTTGTTATCCTAAAAATAACTATCCAACACTAGTCAACCCTTTTGAGCCATCACGTTCATTTTTTAATCTAAGACTAAGGCAAGTCAACATTACAAAGCATCAAAATACTTCTTGCCCGCATGAGGATAAACTGTGAATGGCTAAAAATATAAAAATAAAAAAGTAAAAAATCAAACACTTGATCTTGAGCTTGACCCAAATCTCCAACCTAAACAAGTTCGGGAGATGCTGAGAAGAGACATAGATCACCTTTTCAAAATAAAAATAGACAAACCCCACGTCTACCCCACTCTAGACAGATCCAGACCTTAACCTTTTTGTATCTTTCCATTACCCTTAACCTAAGACAATATTTTTTCCCACCAAAAGTCCTTTCAGATCAAGGAGTGTTCTAAGGCATCACAATGATGATGGCAGCACCAATGATCTTGCAACTTGATCCGGATCTCAAGTCTTATTAGTCGTTGGAAAACTCGATAAGGGAATCCAGATCAGATATTCGAAAAAAAATACTTGAAGCTTAGAGTAGCCGATATCGCGGCTCAACTTGAGTTGTCGAACCACCAAAAAGTCGTCAATAAACTCGAGAAGAGAATCTAGATCGATCACTCAAGAAAGAGCGCCACTACAAGAGTAGAATCGCCAATCTCGCAGTTCAACTTGAGTCACCAAGCCACAAATACATAGAGACATCAAGCAATAATTGTAATGAGAAAATCTAAAAAATAACAAGCATAGTCTGAAAAGACATAGTAAAAATTCGAAAGGACGCTATAAATAAAAGAATCAGACTTTGGTAAGATCAAAGCCATAGCACGATGAAAATCCAAAAGGGCGTCAATGCGAAAAATGTGAAAATCGGGTTTGGTGAAAACTGTAATTGTCACCAAGGGCAATAAGGGAAAATTAAACAAAAAAAAATAAAAATAAAAATGTAACTCCTAGCCCGCATGAGTATAAACTGTGAATAGCAAAAAATTTTGAAAATCCCAAGTCCCATGCTCAATCGATATTCACCCAGTATTGGGGTACTAGGGATGACTCAAAAGGAGTCAAAGAGCTATTGACATCTATATCCTCAATAGTTGGCAAAAATACAGACATCATCGAAGTAGCAAAGCTTTTTTAAAAGTATTCATATTTTGTATCTACAATATCGATTCGACAAGGACAAATCACAAAAATTCAAACGTTTTCAAAACTACTATATTTGGCCAATAATGAAAATTCTATGACTTACTCAAACTTCATGTTTTCAAAGCAATAGATACACCTGAGGCTAAGTAAGTTACAACCTATTTTCTTTTCATTTCAAAAGTTTCACATTACATTTTGCTAACAAAAAGAAAATACAAAAAAAATATATAGTACCAATCACACGTCTTAACGAGAAATGAACAAAGAATCAAATCTCTCTTCCAAGGCACGAATTCAGCAACTTACCCCACCATTACCACCTCAGCGTCTGAAGCATCACGACTCACTAGGTAAGACGCGAAAGAATCACAGCAATGTGGCGCCCCGCCAAAACGTTAACACAAATCCCCATGTCAGATTTCGAGGTACTAGGTGGCACCTCGAAATTTTGGCATGGTCTACTCTGTTTATGTTAACATTCCAAGGCCTTCAACCTATACCTGAAAAACGACATACATTCCTGCATATATACACTCAAAATATAATACTAGCGAAAGCCTTTATACATCTAATAACGTACAAAAATCAGAGTACGGAAGAAGAAGTTTATATACATGATTATACAGGAATTCCTTACTCTAACAAAATTCCTATCACTCAGACCAAAATCTATATTACTCTCAAACAAATCGACACCACTAGGGGTAATAACCCCAATACTCACCAGGTAATGGACTCTGGTCGTCTATCTGACCCACCAGATGGTCCTCACTCCCTAGTTCTATGCCCGCCTCGCCAACTACAGGCTCTGAAGCTAAAAAAAATACGAAAGAACGGGTGAGTAACAATGGTTACCCAGTAAGGAAACAAACAATTTATGCCAATAACCCCTCCTAGCATGAACGAATAAGCATACTAAATCATTTTAACAATATAAAATTTTACAGAATAAACTACGATTAACTGTACATATAGCCAGGGATGAGCAACTAAACATTTTAAAACTGACATTACATCAATCAACAGTACTCACTATAGCATTTTCTTTATGTACAAATCTAATTAATCAAATGGAAACATTAAACATGCATTTCATTTTATATATCAAAGTAAGGCAACAGATACATAATACACTATGGTAGAGTATTGAAATTAGAGAGGTGGGATTCACGACTAGATCGCTCCCTGTCGAGACATAATGTTACAATTCTTCTCTGATTTTTAATTCCTAATTTTGTGGCCGGTCGCAGCACTTATCACACTTGGTTGACCATTTATCCGGCTCAGGCTGACCATTTGACGTGACCGTAAGCACTGGGTCTTTTTTCGATGTGTCAAAATGTTCGACTACTATAGATTGTTAGTGATCACTGACTAATCATCTTCGTCTATGCCTATCAGGCATACATGTTATTCCCAAATATACAAACCATTCGTATACGACCACCTATACATTATAAGTTCACTACTAAAGATAGAAAGGAATAACCCGGATTCCAGCTGTGACTCCACTCTCATACGCGTCCCATACCACGTATGAGCTTGGTGGGCCCTACCGTACATCCCAGGATAGTATACCACTCCAGATGATATGACGTACTATCCCTTCAAGCATTCACAGACTCTTTAACAGCTCACAAAACTACTACATATATATATATATATATATATATATATATATATATATATATATATATATATATATATATATATATATATATATTATTTTCATTTGAAAATAAAAGAGAAATTAACAATACAAGGTTGAGAATGGATATCCAGTTTCCTACCTTGCAACTGTGGCCAATCGACCTAAATAAATAACAAAACGAAAAAGTAAACAACGCCTCGCACTAACAGAAATTTAAATAAACATGCAACCAGTAACGTTATCCCTGGATATCCGTTCACCAACCTACACACCACACAACAATGTAAAATGCAGACATCACCCCTCAGGTGTGATTATGACATTTTACTATTTCATACCCATTTTCCCTTTTTTCGATTTTTATAGTTTTCAATCTCTTCAATAAAATATCCATTTTCTGATATTCTTCAACTCATATTTTCCAATTATAGAATTTATTTTCATCAATAATATTGAAAAAATATAAATTTTATATCAAAACGGGGTCCGAGCAGTGCACAAGACCCAATTGATGGAAATAACCCGTTAAAATACCATACCCACGTATAATTTGTTAAAAAATACAATTAAACATATCAAACATGCAATTTCTGGTGTGAATTTTGAAATAACAAAAGAATTCTATATTTTGAAAATACATCAAAAATTTTCTGATAAAATCCTAAATTCAATTTTCACAATCTACGATTACTAATAGAAATTGAGAGTTCTATACAATCTCTAGGCGAAAAGATCGAAGCGCGTGCACAGAAATCGAGGCGATCAATGCGAAAATCGAGATGAACTAAACTTTCGAAGTGGTCAATTTTTGAAATCGACCCAATGATTTCGAAGATCTCGATGTCGTCGTCCTTTCTCCCTTCTGCGACGGAGGACGATTTGATCCCGAAACGGATGAAATCCGAGGTCGAAATTTCGAAATCACCGTATATGTATACGGCTGATATTTGACGATATGGGGTGAAAGAGAAGATGAAATGAAGGTATTTTGGGGGGTTTTTATAAATGTCGAGGCTACGGATCTTTTTCTTTTCTGCGGCGGTCGTCGATGATGAGCCGTTTGTCATAGATTTACGGTTGAAATTCAAAAAAAAAAATGAATTTTTCGTTGGTTGTATTTTGATGGGTTGAGGAGGACGAAGTGTATATAAAAAAAATTTAAATTTTATTTATATAAAATTTGGGACGAAATCGGTATTTCTCCTATTATTTCGATCGACGATTACTTAACCGTCTGGACTCCAAAAATGACGAATGAATACTCTATTTCGCCTAATTTTTCATTTCGGATCTAATGGTCTAGTAAATTTCTACAAATTCTGTCTCTAACAAAACTTTACATTTTTGGCCTGATGAGACCCCTAAAATTGATGTCGTTTTCGTTTTTGACGATAATTAGACTTTCTGATCTTCAAAAATGACAAATAAATAGTCCATGTTCAATAATTTTTTGTTACGAACCCAATGGTATAATCAAATCTTAATAATTCTTGTTCTAGCTAAAAGTCACTATTTTAACCTGGTCCGACTCGATAATCAAGGATTTTGCAAGTTTTATATTCGAACTCGCATTTGAGTGTGCTTACAGGCTAAAGTATGTTTTTCGATCATTTAGAATCCAATTGTGAGGTCAGATTCCATTAAAAATTATCAGAAATATCCTAAAGTTTTACCCCTAAGTCCCACTTTCAAGATTTTCTTAAAATTCTAATATTTATTTTTCCTCGAGATACGAATTGAAAACTCTGGATTTTACATTCTCCCCCACACCCCTTTAATAAAAATTTCGCCCTCGAAATTAAAATTATACCTTAGTTTTGGAACAATTCTGGATATTTAGCTTGCATTTCTGACTCTCTCCCAAGTGACTTCTTCAACGTTGTGGTGTCTCCACAATACCTTGACTAGTGGAATAGACTTGGATCTGAGTTGCTTTACTCTCCTGTCAAGTATCTGTATCGCACCTTCCTCATAAGACACATCTTCATCTACCTCTAACTTCCACAAATCAACCACATGTAAAGGATCTGGCAAATACTTCTTCAGCATGGACACATGGAACACGTTGTGAACCTGCTCAAGCTACGGTTGTAGAATCAATCTATAAGCCACTGGTCCTATCCATTCAACTATTTCATATGGTCCCACAAAGCACGGCTTTAATTTATCCTTCATACCAAATCTGAAGATTTCTCTTCTAGGCGATACTTTCAAAAATACTTTATCCCCAACTTGGAATTCCAAAGATCTGCGCCGCTTGTCTACATAGCTTTTCTGTCTACTCTGAGCGGTTTTTAATCTGTCTCGTATGATGCGTACTGCCTCAATTGTTTCCTCAACAATATCGGGTCCTAACACTGTGGCATCTCCTATCTCTACCCAACATATTGGAGATCGACACGGCCTACCGTATAAAGCTTCAAATGGTGCCATGCCGATACTGGCTTGAAAACTATTATTGTAGGAGAATTCTACCAAAGGTAAATGACGATTCCAACCTCCTCCAAAATCTAAACCACATGCCCGCAGCATATCTTCTAAAATCTGAATAACTCGCTCAAACTGTCTATCAGATTGTGGATGAAAAGCCGTACTGAAGTTCAACTGAGTACCCATGGCTTTGTGTAGACTCTCTCAAAATCGAGAAGTAAATCTAGGATCCCTGTCTGACACGATAGAAACTGGCACTCCATGTAGTCGAACTATCTCAGCTATGTATATCTGGCTCAGTCTATCGACGTCAAACGAGACTTGAATCGAAATGAAGTGTGCCGATTTTGTGAATGGGTCAACAATTACCCATATGGCGTCTGACCCATCAATGGCTCTCGGCAGCCCTACTACAAAATCCATAGTCACATGTTTCCATTTCCATTCCGCTATGGGTAATGGTTGGAGTAAGCCTGCAGGATTTCGATATTCGGCCTTGACCTGTTGACATGTCAGGCATCTACTTACATATTCTGCGATTACCTTCTTCATACCCAGAAACCAGAAATTTCTTCGCAGATCTCTATACATCTTCATACCTCTTAGGTGAATAGAATATCGAGAACGGTGTGCCTTACCCAGTATATCGGATCTCAACTGTGAGTCCTGAGGTATCCACATCCTATCTTTGAATCTGAAAATCTCATCTGATCCTTTCGACCAATCTAGGTCAGTCAGGTCCCTAGCTCTTAGCTCATATTCTTCCACATCTTCATCTACTTTCTGGACTTCCCTAACTCGTGCTATCAGCTCATTTTCAATCCTCAATGTACCAAGATATATGTGCAGTCTATACCTTTCTCTCGGAGTCTCAAACACGGTTTCTGTGGCTTGTTCAAGCAACTGCCATTCTTTTATCATCATATAAGCTATAGTGTTTCAGCTTGACATGTCGGCAACTACATTGGCCTTTCCCGGGTGATACTCAAGGGTAAAGTCGTAATCCTTGAGGTATTCCATCCAACGTCGTTGTCTCATATTTAATTCTCGCTGTGAAAATATGTACTTGAGACTCTTATGATCGGAGAATACTTCAAATTTTTCTCCATATAAATAATGTCTCCAAATGCGTAGTGCGAACACTATCGCAGTCAACTCAAGATCATGAACATGATAGTTCTTCTCATGATTTTTCAATTTTCTAGATGCGTATGCCACAACCTTCCCAAATTGCATTAGTACAGCTCCCAAACCAATCTTGGATGCATCAGTAAAGATCGTCAAGCCCTCACCTGGAATCGGAGATACTAGAATTTGAGCGATTGTCAATCTTGTCTTCAACTCCTGAAATGCAGTTTCGCATTTGTCATCCCATTCAAACCGAACATTTTTCTGAGTTACTTTCGTCAACGGTGCTGCAAGAGTGGAGAATCCCTTAATAAATCTTCTATAATATCCTGCCATTCCGAGAAAACTTCTGATATCTGTCAGTCTTTGGTTGTTTCCACGATAGTACGGCTTCAACTTTGAAAGGGTCTACTGTTATCCTTTCACCTGACACTACGTGTCCTAAAAACTTCAATTTATGAAGCCAGAATTCACACTTGCTAAGCTTGGCGTATAGCTTATGCTCCCGTAACAACTGTAGTGTGATTCTGAGGTGGCTTTCGTGGTCCTCCCTTGACTTGGAATAGATCAAGATTTCATCTATGAATACAATGACAAATCGATCGAGATATTCCCAAAAGACCCGGTGCATGAGATCCATAAATGCTGTCGATGCATTCGTTAGACCGAAAGGCATCACTAGTGTAGACACCCCATTTTTGCACTCGCCTGATTAATCAACTCATCAACCCGATCGCAATGATTCCCAATGATGGATGTGTATTCCATTGCTTTATTTTGTTACTAGATGTGTTTCAAAAATCCGGATGAGGTATCTCGAACTGATAAAACATTAGAAACCATGCTACACTAAGAAAATATGACTCCAGAAACATAGAAATCATCATTTTTCAGACCCAAAAAGAAGCTTCACGATAAAAATCATTAAAAAATTATCAAATTACCAAAATACCCTTAACATCAAAACAACCCTAAAGCCTACGTTACGATTAGGAAAATCCTTTCAAACACATAAAATAACAAATCGAAACCAAAAAAATCATTTCACCAATTTTAACAGAATTCGACAAAATTACGAAAATGCCCCTCATAAAGTTCATGACCATTTCACACAAAAAATTTCATAAATAACACAAACTAATATTTTCATTGAATTCCTTACGAAAAATTGATTCTAAAACATCCTAGAACTTTAAAAATCGACTTAAAACGTGAAAAGTCCTCTCCGAGGGTAAAACGGTAATTTCATAATTTTCATAATTAAAATTTTTGAAATTAATAAATAAAATATTAAATAATTAAAGTGAAACATTAATGAAATTAATTTAAAATTTTGAACCAAAGAAATCGATTAATCGGACTTTCAAGTAAAATTGTTGAGGGTTCGTGAGATATTTCTTTAAGGACCCCTCCATTTGGGAATCCAAAGAATTAAAGATATAATAGAGGGGGGTTCTCCAAAAATTTAAAGTCAATCAAGAAAGACTAAAGTCAAGGTATTAAAGTCAATCAAGTAAGACTAAACTCAAAATTAAAGTCAATTAAGCAAGACTGAAGTCAAGATATTAAAAGTCAATCAATTAAGACTAAACTCCAAATATTAAAAGTCAATCAAATAAGACCAAAAGTCAAAATCATAATAGAATTCTAATTAAATAATAACTTTATCTAATAGAGTTCTAACTAAAAAACAATTCTACCTAAAACAATTTTAATTAAAACACAATTCTACCTAAAACAATTCTAACTAAAACACTACTCTAACTAAAAGAACTCTAATTAAATATTAACTCTATCCAAAACAACCCTTAAAAAATTCTATAAATAGAGGTGCTCACACCCTATTTTCGTATCAAATCATAAATCCTAAGAGAAGTAGGTCTAAAAGCCCCCCTAGCCTCCTATAAACCCTAGTTTTGGAGGCCCAACTCCTTACCTAACATCCCTCCTTCGATTTTAGCCTAAAGAACACCCAAAAGCCCTCCAAAAACACTTCAAAATCCATAATAAACTCGAAGAGTCCGGATAAAAAAAAGGGAGATACCTTACCTCGGAGATCCGAAATCAAATCCGGAGACAGAACAAAGCAAGGGAGTACGGTACAAGGAGTAATTTTTGTCGGATCTGAGGGAACAAAGTCCTTGCTATCGGAAAGGTATAATCTTTTTTTTTATCATTATCTAGGTTTTTTTAGCAATGTAATTTATTTAGGAAGTTAGTAGAGACCGGCTTTGGCCGGGCGGGGTGGGTGCCTAACACCTTCCAACCCCGTAATATGATCCCCGAATTCAATTTTTTTTTCTGTTCTAAATTAGTCCTTTATCTATTTAGAGTCATTAATCAGTTCCTAGACCGTAATAACTAGGTGGCGACTCCCAAACCTCAAGGGTCAAAAGCGGATCCGCGCACCCAACGGATCGAGGGGGCTTTCAACTAGATATTCAAAGTGTCCTAGCCTGATCCAAAATGCAGTCTTAAAAATGTGTAGACACCCTATTTTTGCACTCGCCTGTTTAATCAACTCGTCAACCCGATCGCAATGATTCCCAATGATGGATGTGTATTCTATTGCTTTATTTTGTTACTAGATGTATTTTAGAAATCCAGATGAGGTATCTCGAACCGACAAAATCTTAGAAACCACGCTACGCTAGGAAAATACAACTCCAGAAACATAGAAATCATCATCTTGCAGACCCAAAAAGAAGTTTCACGATAAAAATACTAAAAAATTACCAAATTACCAAAATACCCCTAACCTCAAAACAACCCTAGAGCCTACGTTACGATTAGGAAAATCCATTCAAATACATAAAACAACAAATTGAAATCAAATAAATCATTTCTCCAATTTTTACAAAATTTGACAAATTTACAAAAAGACCCCTCATAAAGTTCATGACCATTTCACACAAAAAATTTCATAAATGACACAAACTAATATTTCCATTGAATTCCTTATGAAAAATTGATTCTAAAACATCCTAGAACATTAAAAACCGACTTAAAACGTGAAAAGTCCTCTCCGGGGGTAAAATGATAATTTCACAATTTTAATAATTAAAAAATTTTAAATTAATAAATAAAATATTAAATAATTAAAGTGAAACATTAATGAAATTAATTTAAAATTTTAAACTAAAAAAATCGATCAATCGAGCTCTCATGGAAAATTGTTGAGGGTTCGTGAGATATTTCTTTAAGGACCCCTCCATTTGGGGGTCCAAAAAATTAAAGATATAATAGAGGGGGGTTCTCCAAAAATTTAAAGTCAATTAAGCACGATTAAGGTCAAGGTATTAAAGTCAATCAAGTGAGATTAAACTCAAAATTAAAGTCAATTAAGGAAGACTGAAGTCAAGATATTAAAAGTCAATTAATTAAGACTAAAGTCAAAATATTAAAAGTCAATCAAGTAAGACCAAAAGTCAAAATTATAATAGAATTCTAATTAAATAATAACTCTATCTAATAGAGTTCTAACTAAAAAACAATTCTACCTAAAACAATTCTAATTAAAACACAATTCTACCTAAAATAATTCTAACTAAAACACAACTCTAATTAAACACTAACTCTATCAAAATCAACCCCTAAAAAAATCTATAAATAGAGGTGCTCACACTCTATTTTCGTATCAAATCATAAACCCTAAGAGAAGTAGGTCTAAAAGTCCCATTAGCCTCCCATAAACCCTAGTTTTAGAGCCCCAACTCCTTACCTAACATCCCTTCTTCGATTTTAGCCTAAAGAACACCTAAAAACCCTCCAAAAACACCCCAAAATCCATTAACAAACTCGAAGAATTCAGATCCAAGAAAGAAGAGATACATTGCCTCGGAGATCAGAAATCAAATCCGTAGACAGAATAAAGCAAGAAGTACGGTACAAGGAGCAATTTTTGTCGGATCTGAGGGAACAAAGTCTTTGCTATCGAAAAGGTATAACTTCTTATTTTTAATTTATTATTATCTAGATTTTTTAGCAATGTTACATATTTGGGAAGTTAGTAGAGACCGGCTTTGGCAGGGCGGGGTTGGTGCCTAACACTTTTCAACCCGTAACATGATCCCCGAATTCAGTTTTTTCTGTTCTAGATTAGTCCTTTATCTGTTTAGAGTCATTGATCGGTTCCTAGACCGTAATAACTAGGTGGTGACTCCCAAACCTCAAGGGTCAAAAGCGGATCCGCGCACCCCGCGGATCGAGGGCGCTTTCAGTGGCGACTCCACTGGGGACCATTAAGGATTAGACTTGAAAAACTCCAAGTATGGGAGCATTGCTAAAGCGATCTAGTTTTTTTCAGTTGTTAGTTCATCTGTTTATTTATTTACTTGTTTTTTATTCTTTATTTTTCTTTTTCTTTTCTCATCTGTTTGTTTAATATTTGATCACGTGTTTAGATCATGAATATTTTACCCTTGCATGTTCGCATCATTTTATTACTTATAGTCCAATCGAGGGTTATTTAGAACGATCCTAAATGATTAAAATGATCAAGAAACTTAATTGAGGACGGAGAGATGACTAATGAATCATGTAGGTTTTTTTTTTATTTTTTTATTTTTGTTCTAAGGTTCTATTCTCAAGTAACGTTTTTTTTTTAAAAATAAAATTTTGGTGGGCAATGTATCCTTCGACAATTTGTCATTTTATTTTATTTGTATTTTATTTTTTTAGGTTCCGTTAATAATGTTAATGGGCTGGGGAGTTTTAAAAAAAAAAAAAAAATTTGTGCTACTAAGGGGCAGCCATGTTTTTAAAAAAACAAAAATTTTTAATGTGCTGCCAAGGGGCAGCCACGTTTTAAAAAAAAAAAATTGTGCTGCCAAGGGCAGCAATGTTTTTATAAAAGAAAAATTTTGTGCCGCCACGGGGCAGTCACGTTTTTAAAAAAAAAACTCTTTTGTGCTGCCAAGGGGCAGCAACATTTAAATAAAAAAAAAAAAAGTTTTTTTTGTCATATTAAGGGGCAGGGGCAGCAACGATTAACAAAATAAGGGACTGCTAAAAAAAAATTTATTTAGGGGACAGCAACGTTTTTATAAAAAAGGCTGGTGTGCCATTAAAAAAAAACGTTTTTTGTATTTCTTATCTTCTTCTTCAATAGGAAGAGAAAAAAAACAGTAGAGAGACGTCTCTCTCTCATCTCTTTCTCAAAAAACAGCAGAGAGACGTCTCTCTATCTCTCTCTCTCTCTCTCTCTCTCTCTCTCTCTCTCTCTCTCTCTCTCTCTCTCTTTTGATCGATTGCAATATCGATGGATGTAAATCCATTGCATTTTTTATCTCTTTTTATTTTTGAGAGGAGTGTGCTTATTCTCAAGATAGAGGTCAAACTTTTCTCTGTTTATCTCTTTGCTGTGATTTTTGTTCTTCAAATCATTGGTTTACATCAATTTGTGGGACGAATTCATGGAGAGATCTGTGCAATTATTTCGTATGGACCCCAATCAACGTGGTATATGATGGTATATAGAAATTATGATGGGAAATTGGTTCTCAAAGTATCTGAAGTAGAGTTCGGACAGTTTGTAGAGATGGTTGATCATAATAACGGCATCGTTGGACCGACAACGGGATTGAATTACTATGTGAGGATTCTCAATGCTATGAATAAGGAGCTGTTGAAGCCTTCGGCTTCTATGACTTTGCATCGGCATTTAGATGCTTTTGTAGATGTTTTGCCTATTGAGGTAGATTCAAGTATGTCGTTTTCGAGCCAATCAATGAAGTTGGCCAAAGCTGCTGCTTCAGAAATAGTTTTAACAGAAACAGTTTTAAACACTGGGAGGGACAAAGAAAAAATGAGAACGAAGGAGTTGAATTGATGCTGATAGCAGCAATACATATAAAAAGTAAAAGAGTTTTTTTTTTTTGTTGTGAGTAGTGCATAGGTGTTGTGTGTGCTAGCAGCCATTTAATAAAAAATAAAAAAGGAGAGTAGTGTGAGTTGTGAGTGTTGGCAGCAAACAAAAAAAAAATACAAAAGAAAAAGGTTATCCTCACAATTTAGTACTATCTTAAATCTTCCTAAAGGTCTCCTCACGTGGCACCAACACAATTAAAAAAAAAAATTTTGACAGATTTATTGTTGTTTGGATTTTAAAAATAAAATTTTTTAAATCAATTGGTTCAAGAATCAAGGAGAGATAGATTTTGGGGTTCTTTGTGAGCTATTATTGCCACACCCATTATTACTAACGCAATATCAGCCGAGTGCAGTTATTTTATTAATTTACATGAGAGTCGATGGGGGCATTAGTAAAAGTTGATGTGGCGATAGCGATCCTCTCGTCAATTACGTGAAATTTTTTACGTGAGCAGTACTCTGAATTTAGCTAATATTTTCTAATAAAATTTGTGGAATTTAAGTAAATATGAGTAACTCACTAATCTAATAGAATTTATATTTTACTAAGGGTCTTTGAGCTCGAATTGACCATTAAATTCTTTTCTTTCAATGCAATTATTTTTCATCAATTTCTTTTCATTCTTTAACGTGATTTCATAGCCACTAATTTTCAAAACCTTAGATTTAAATATTATTTTTGAGAATTGAATTTTATTCTTGGGTCCAAACTTTTTTTCATCAAATCTAAAAAGGTTTAAAATTGGATTATCAATGAGGTGACCACATTAGACCCTTAGTAAAATTTGAAATCCTCTTGCATCATTCGGGTGAGCTCCTTTTTCACCCTAAGTTTGTTGGGTGATAAACTTCATGAAGTAAAAGTATTTTGCAAGAGAATTTCAAGAGATAGGCTTGCTTGATAAAAAAATTTTAAGAAAAGAATTTTTTTTTTAAAAAACCAATTTGTTTTAAAGAAAAAAAAAAAAAAAACAAAAAAAAGATAAATTCATCTCTCCTTATCTCCACAACTATCATGCCATCCTCAATTCAACATTCGTGGAAATCTCAATTGTTTTTCGGTCGCCCAAAGCAATCCTAGATTGAACCTTAGAAATTATAAAAATTATGTCCATTGCGATGTTCAGATTTGATCAATTATTATATGCCATGCTCGTTAATTGTTTGCCATTGATCTTGATTAGATATATAGTTGATGTGCTTATTTGTGATTTTAATAATGTTATTGGATTGGTGTTTATTTTGGCTAATATTTATGTGAGATCTAATGTATGATGATATGATCAGGCCCATAGGCCCATTTGTTTGAAAAAGGCCCCGGGCACACCCCACCCTGTTTTGCACACACCACATGCACGTTTATTGTTTTGCACACTTACATGTCCCATATAGCTAACGTGGCACTAGTGTGTGGCCCGATCTCTTCGGAGATGCGACGTCATTCATGAAAACCACAACTCCAGTCATGTACTTTAGAGTATATCAAACTGGGGCATCAATATCGTCTGATCAGGTGATTCTGAGAGGTATATTGATGCACCCAGGCTGGAGTGACCTGAGCCTTTGACCTATTGTGAGCCACACAGTCACATGTCCCGATTGCCAACGTAGTACTAGTACGTGGTCGGTCCCCTTGTGGGATGCCAAACTATTTATGAAAGCTACAACTCTTGACTCGTACCCGTAGGTATAAAAGATAATCTAAGTATATCAATTACACTTCTTGGTCAAAATCGGTGCCTAAGCAAGATCTTGCCCCGCTGTACCCTATTGTACGAGGGGGATAGACTACGTCTATTCTAGACGAGAGGTATTTAAGTGGGCCCTTGCTCAGTATTGTGCACCACCTCTCAACTAGAGATCAAACTGGCTGTTTTTGGCTTCAGAGAAGTGAATTGAGGTTTTGGATTATCACCTATACGGTATATCAAACCAAGTCACCACGTATCGAAAGGTATATAGGTGTGCTTGAGCAAGGGTGGCCAGATAAAAATGCATTGCATATAGTAAGCTTAGAGTCTAGAAACCTCCCCTGTAGGCCACGACTTGAATTTATCGTGGGTGTTCCCGGGTTACTCTATTTAATCCAACCAAAAGGTAAGTGGGTGGACCGGTCCACACCGCTCCAATCAAACCCGCAATATCGGTCCAACCCAATAAACTTAATTGATGAGACATACTGGTCAATATCAGTTAAACCAATTAGTCCCATTGGTAAATGGATCTTATGGATCAACATATGGACCGGTTGAACTAATTGGCTTAAAAATATTGGATGAAATGATGCAGGTGGAATATTCAGATTCATTGAGTCAAACCGACCCAAACTCAAATGGGTACATAGTCCCAATTACTTTGCATCTGCCAGTTTAATTCAATGGACTGAATATTTCATACTTAACAAAATCAATAAATCATATTCATGTAGTATTTCTTGATCGAAATATTTCATTGGTTAGAGATTTTGAATCTGGGGGTTAACTTAACCCATGCTATCAAGAGAAACCTCTATTTATTAGAAGTCTACTCTAAGGTCCGTAACAAGTAATCCACCTTTGATGGGGTTTTCAAGATTATCATTGCGCCCAAACTCAAGCGTCCACCTCCTAGTTGGAGTCGTAAGTCCAGTCGGTTAGAACGAACCACATTACCAAGTCAAAAAGCAGAGATGGCTTCAGAATCTGAGCTCACAGAGATCCGTAAGATCTTGGCAGCCTTTGCCAATGATATCAACAATATAAAAGGCAAAGTCGAAATGTTAGAACAAACCTCGGAATCAACGGAAAATCCTTTAGATGACCCAAAGGGAAAAAAGGTTGAAGAGAAACGTCCACGTGAAGTTTTCGAGCTCGACGGAGACGAAGAGTATGTTGATGAAAATCCAGCGTTATCTAATAGAATGTCTCAATTGGAGTCAGCTATGAAGAGTATAAAGGGTATTGATGAAATTGCAGTAGGCATCGAAGCTCTGAACCGTATCCCTAGAATCCATTTGCCTGAAAAGTTTGTGATGCTTGAAATGGACAAGTTCAGTGGGGTAGGTTGTGCAAAAACGCATCTCAAAGTATATGTCAATAACATGCGTACTATGAGGCTTAGCGACGAACATATGACATTACTATTTCAGCGAACTCTGTCAGGATCAGCTCTACGATGGCTGATGTCTCAAGATCCGACTACAGTACGTACATGGAAGAATATGTCAAAGGCTTTCTGGCATCAATACAAATACAGTACCGAAATTGAAACTTCAAGAAGAGACTTGGAGTCAACTAAACAGAAGAATGGAGAAATATTTACTGACTTCATCGGTCGTTGGAGGGCCAAGGCTGCACAAATGTGGGATAGACCTTCAGAGAAAGAACAAGTGGCTATTATCTTAAAAAACCTCTCGCAAGGGTATGCCCGACATCTAGTTTCCCAATACCTTCCTACATTCGAGTCTCTGTTGCCAGTAGGTAGTCAATTAGAGGATGCTTTCGCTTCCGGAATCCTTTCAAATCCTTCGGACAACAAGTTCAAAAAGCCTTTTACCAATTCCAAGTCTAGCGTTAATCACGCCTATGTAGCCAATACGTCTACTACACCCGTCCAATCTACTATCTTGTCTAGTAACCACGTTAACCCTAGTCAACCTCGACCACGTAGGAAATTCACCAATCTTGGTATGCCTTTGAGCATTGTCTTTCAGAAACTATTAAGTAAAGGGCTCATTGCACCTCTCCAACCTCGACCTTTACCAAATCCACTCCCCACTTCTCACAATCCCAACCTATTTTGTGAGTTTCACCAAAATTCCGATCATCTTACTGATCGTTGCGTTACTCTTCGTCATGCAGTTCAAGACCTCATTGACGTCAAAAAAGTTACTGTCCCTGCCCCTGAGCAGCCAAATGTTACTACAAACCCTCTACCCATTTACCAACCTCCTCAGACTTTGAATATGGTATCCAATACTTAACTCTCGTTTGACCCAATCTTTCTCATCCGATCAATCAATCATAAACCTCCTAGCCCCCATCTTACCAGAGTGACGGTCCCTAATGAGGTTTTCACCACCAAATGCAATCTTAGCCATGAGAGAAGAAGTAAGTCTGAAGAATGTAAAGAATCTGAAGAAGAAGACTCAGTCCAACCGCTTGAAAATAGTTTCTCGAGTTCTCAGTCTGTAATCAAGCCCGTTGTGGGTAATTGTCTTTAGTTGTTTATGAATCTTGAGTCCAGTTCTTTCTATCAATTCAGTAATTAAGTTTGTCTTTTTCCTTATTTTGTTTTAGTCAAGTTAGTTTGTCGAGTCTGCAATGGTGTCAGTCGCCCCATCTAAATTTAATTGAAGAAAGAAAATTTTTGAATACCTTGAGCGTATTAATGAGTTAACTAATAACTGGCTTTAAAGAGAAATTCCTCTAATAAGGAACCCCCTCTTGAATGAGAAGATAAATGTCTTGCTCGAGGAACTAAAGGTCATTGACCTCGGAAAAAAAATAATTCCCAAGAAATTCAGATTGGAACTAACTTATCCCCAGAGGAGTACAAAGAGATGATGAATTTATTCAGAAAATTCGAAAGACTTGCTTACATGGTCCTATGAGGATATGTCGGTTAAATTTGGAGTGTTGTTCAACACGGAATACATACTCATTTATATCGATGAAATCAAAGAAGATGTTAGAAAATATATTAGCGCTATCATCACTACATCTCGAGTTGAAAAGTTCATTTAAGCACATGTTATCAGTCGAAATGGAGGTACATTTTGAGCTGATAATTGGTCGTACTTCAAAGCTTAGGTCATTACTCCATGTTCAAAGTTCAAGATCCGGCATCACAAATCATCCACCTATCATCCTTAGATTAATAGAGCGATTGAAGCAGCTAATAAGAGTCTCAAGATAATCATCGTGAAAATGTGTCAATCTCACCAAGATTGGTCAGAAAAGCTGTCATTCATACTTTGGGCATATCGTACTTCGATACAATCTTCCACTGGAGTCACTCCCTGCTATCTAGTATATGATATAGTAGCAATCTTACCGGTTGAAATGGAAATCCCATATCTCAAAGTCTTGATGGAAAGTCAACTTTTATAAATAGACTGGGTCTACTATCGGTATGAAGAATTAAAATTGAAGAAAAATGACTAAAAGCTTTGTACCACGTGTAGGCCTATCAAAGAAAAGTCACTCTCACATTTGACAAAAAGATAAAGGCCCGTCACTTACAAGTCGGGGATTTAATACTCAAAGAGAATCGGACACCTATCTTTGACCCTAAAGGGAAGTTCAAACCAAATTGGGGAGGTCCGTTCATCGTCAAGGAAATATTACTAGGAAAAACTGTCAGACTTCAAGATCATGATGGAATCGAATTACCAGAACCAACCAACCTTGACAAGGTCAAACGGTACTACATTTAAGGAGGCCATCTTTGGCCGAATCAATCCTCATATTACCCAGTTACCTAGTTCAATATATCTTTTCTCAACCCTTTCGCAACCTTTTCAAAAAGAAAAATTATGCCTTCTTCTTTCTCATCCCGATCACCTAACCTAGGGGAGGGAAGATTCGAACTACGTTTTGGTCTGATCCCAAAATTCTGGGGTACGTAGGCAACCTGAAAAGTTACTTCAGGCCCGATCACATCAAAAAAATAAAAAAGATTCCCCGACAAAGAAAAAATCTAAAAATAAAAAAATTCAAAAGAAAAAAATTGTCAAAGTGGGGAAGAAAATTCAAGGAAAAAGAAAATAATTTAAAAGGAAATGCCACACAAGGGGCATTTGGGTTTTTGAGCCTCAAGATTCCTTTCTTTTTATACCCAGTCCTAAGCTTACCCATAAAAGTCCTCCTAAGTACCGTGCGAAAAGTCAAAGAAGATAGCAAAGCATGATCAGACAGCAACTCCAGCAGTTCAGACAGGAAGAAAAAAAAAGAGCCTGCTAGGTTGAAAACCCGAAAGGGCAACTTAGGCAAAAATTAAGGCAAGCTCGCGAGGTTAAAAATCTGAAAGGATGACCTTGACAACAATCAAAGCAAGAAAAAAAGAAAAAATTGTAAGCTCGCTAGATCGAAAACCTAAAAAGGCGATCTAGGCAAAAGCTAGAGCATGCTCGCTAGATTGAAAACCTGAATAGGCAATCTAGGCAAAACTTAGAGCTATCAAAAAATAAAAGAAAATCTCCGTAGAGTTGAGAAGTTGAAAAGGTAGCCTGTGCTGAAATATCAGAAGTCCGAATGATCAAGTTTCAATACCCAGTTTGAACCAAATATAGACTCAGTGGATACATGTATCTCGTCTATGATTGATCTGAAGAGTTTCATGTCCATAACCGAACCGACGGGGAGAAAGAACAAATTCTATGATGAATTTCAGAAAGAAATATTTTATTCCAATTTCTTTGAGCCTGACTCAAAATCTTCAATATAAAAAGTCAAAATTAAAAGTTAAACATTTATTGCGCTTGCGGTAATCAAGGATTTCAAACTTTCATAACAAGGGCACTTCCTTTTTTTTAAAGAGTACAGTTTTCCCCTTACACTAGGGGCATTTATTTTCAAATTATATTCAATTACCCCCAGTGCAATGTTCCTTGTCAAACTAGGGGCATTTTTGTTCTGATGCCTGGTCAATTTCAACCCCAAAGGATAATGTTAACTTTGAATTAAAGGTTACCCTCTTGATAGCAATTTTGAAAACTCCTCAGATTCAAAGAGAGTTAAAATGTTTACCGGACCTTCATAAAATCCAACTTTTTTTTTTTTTTTTTTAAAAGCGAGGTCAATCCCCCGTTTGTTCCCTCAAAGCTTAGTTCATTATTCTTGCACCCTGGGTAGGTAGAATAGAACTTCCTAAAAAAGAAAAAAAATTAGTTCATTACTCTTTCACTCCGAATAAGTAGAGTAGAACTTCCCAAAAAAAAATTAGTTCATTACTCTTTCACTCCGAGTAGGTAGCGTAGAACTTTCCCAAAAAAATTAGTTCATTACTCTTTCACTCCGAGTAGGTAGAGTAAAACTTTCCCAAAATAAATTAGTTCATTACTCTTTCACCCTAGGCAGGTAGAGTAAGACTTCCAAAAAATTATTTCATTACTCTTTCACTCCGAGTAGGTAGAGTAGAACTTCCTAAAAAAATTAGTTCATTACTCTTTCATCCTGGGCAGGTAGAGTAAGACTCCCAAAAAATTAGTTCATTACTTTTTCACTCCGAGAAGGTAGAGTAGAACTTCCCAAAAAAAAAATTAGTTCATTACTCTTTCACTCCGAGTAGGTAAAGTAGAACTTCCCAAAAAAAAAAATTAGTTCATTACTCTTTCACTCCGAGTAGGTAGAGTAGAACTTCCCAAAAAAAATTAGTTCATTACTCTTTCACCCTGGGCAGGTAGAGTAGGACTCCCAAAAAATTAGTTCATTACTCTTTCACCTTGAGTAGGCAGAGTAGAACTTCTCAAAAAAATTAGTTCATTATTCTTTCACCCTGGGCAGGTAGAGTAGGACTCCTAAAAAATTAGTTTATTACTCTTTCACTCCGAGTAGGTAGAGTAGAACTTCCCAAAAAAATTAGTTCATTACTCTTTCACCCTGGGCAGGTAGAGTAGGACTCTCAAAAAAAATATAAATTCATTACTCTTTAACTTAGAGTAGGTAGAGTAGGACATTCAACTTTCTCCCAACTTTTGCTCAGATTTGTCTCAAATCTCATTCAAATTTTCTTGAGTTTTTTTTACTCAGTTTCACACAATGCACACACTTGCAATTTGTTTCATTAGTCAAGGAGAATTTTCTAAAATTCAAGGATCTGACACTGTCAGTGAGAGCTCTCGCTCAAGGACCTGACAACTTTTTAGTTCAGGGAGAGCTTTACCTTCAAGGATTCGAACGCCTCGACGAATTGCTATCTCAGGCTGCAAAATGAACTGTCACTAGCTTTGGCATTAAGATATCGCACTATCTACCAAAATAGATTTGCTATCTAGTTTGCTTCAACCCTCTGCCAAAGAGGGGCATCTATAGACTCCCTATTTTTGCATTCGCCTGATTAATCAACTCGTCAACCCGATCACAATGATTCCCAATGATAGATGTGTATTCCATTGCTTTATTTTGTTACCAGATGTGTTTCAGAAATCAAGATGAGGTATTTCGAACTGACAAAATCTTAGAAACCACGCTACGCTAGGAAAATACAACTCCAGAAACATAGAAATCATCATCTTGCAGAACCAAAAAGAAGTTTCACGATAAAAATACTAAAAAATTACCAAATTATCAAAATACCCCTAACCTCAAAACAACCCTAGAGCCTACGTTACGATTAGGAAAACCCATTCAAACACATAAAACAACAAATTGAAATTAAATAAATCATTTCGCCAATTTTCACAAAATTTGACAAAATTACGAAAATACCCCTCATAAAGTTCATGATCATTTCACACAAAAAATTTCATAAATGACACAAACTAATATTTTCATTGAATTCCTTACGAAAAATCGATTCTAAAACATCCTAGAACATTAAAAACCAACTTAAAACGTGAAAAGTCCTCTCCGGGGGTAAAATGGTAATTTCACAATTTTCATAATTAAAATTTTCGAAATTAATAAATAAAATATTAAATAATTAAAGTGAAACATTAATGAAATTAATTTAAAATTTTGAACTAAAAAAATCGATCAATCGGGCTCTTATGAAAAATTGTTGAGGGTTCGTGAGATATTTCTTTAAGGACTCCTCCATTTGGGGGTCCAAAAAATTAAAGATATAATAGAGGGGGATTCTCCAAAAATTTAAAGTCAATTAAGCAAGACTAAGGTCAAGGTATTAAAGTCAATCAAGTAAGACTAAACTCAAAATTAAAGTCAATTAAGCAAGACTGAAGTCAAGATATTAAAAGTCAATCAATTAAGACTAAAGTCAAAATATTAAAAGTCAATCAAATAAGATCAAAAGTCAAAATCATAATAGAATTCTAATTAAATAATAACTCTATCTAATAGAGTTCTAACTAAAAAACAATTCTACCTAAAATAATTCTAATTAAAACACAATTCTACCTAAAATAATTCTAACTAAAATACAACTCTAATTAAAAGAACTCTAATTAAACACTAACTCTATCAAAATCAACCCCTAAAAAAATCTATAAATAGAGGTGCTCACACCCTATTTTCGTATCAAATCATAAACCCTAAGAGAAGTAGGTCTAAAAGCCCCCCTAGCCTCCCATAAACCCTAATTTTTGGAACCCCAACTCCTTACCTAACATCCCTTCTTCGATTTTAGCCTAAAGAACACCTAAAAACCCTTCAAAAACACCCCAAAATCCATTAACAAACTCGAAGAATTCAGATCCAAGAAAGAAGAGATACCTTGCCTCGGAGATCGAAAATCAAATTCGGAGACAGAACAAAGTAAGAAGTACGGTACAAGGAGCAATTTTTGTCAGATCTGAAGTAACAAAGTCTTTGCTATCGAAAAGGTATAACTTCTTATTTTTAATTTATTATTATCTAGGTTTTTTAGCAATGTAACCTATTTGGGAAGTTAGTAGAGACCGGCTTTGGCCGGGCGGGGTTGGTGCCTAACACTTTCCAACCCCGTAACATGATCCCCGAATTCAATTTTTTTCTGTTCTAGATTAGTCCTTTATCTGTTTAGAGTCATTGATCGGTTCCTAGACCGTAATAACTAGGTGGCGACTCCCAAACCTCAAGGGTCAAAAGCGGATCCGCGCACCACGCGGATCGAGGGCACTTTCAGAATGTCCACCTCCCGGATTCTCAACTGGTGGTACCCGAATCGCAAATCGATCTTAGAGAAGTACTGGGCACCCTGTAGTTGATCAAACAGATCATCGATACGCGGAAGAGGGTATTTATTCTTAATGGTCACTTGATTTAGCTTCCGATTATCAATACATAATCAAAACGACCCATCTTTCTTCTTGACAAACAAAACCGGTGCTCCCCAGGGTGAGAAACTCGATCGAATAAACCCCAAGCTCATAAGTTCATCACTCTGCATTTTCAACTCTCGGGTTTCTACCGGAGCCATTCGGTATGGAGAAATAGAAATAGGCCATGTGCCTGGCATCAAGTCAATCGAGAATTTTATCTCTCGACATGGCGGCAAACCCGGTAATTCTTCTGGAAAGACATCTCCAAACTCCCTGACTACCTCTACCATATCCGTTGACGTTTTTATCTCCGATGCTCTCAAAGTTCCCAATTGGCTGTATAAAGGACCATATTTTCTATACCTAGATCCTTGAACCTTGATTTTCGGATATCCCGGTCTTCTAAAGACTACTGATCTGGCAAAATAATCGACCTGGGCATGGTTATGTACTAGCCAATCCATCCCCAAGATGACATCAAAGTCGCAACAATCTAATGTCATGAGGTCAGTAATCATCTCTTGGTCATCTATCCTAATTACACAGTTTCGACAAAATTTATGGGCTATCTGTCGATCTCCCAATGGGGTAGATAATTTCATAACCTGGCCCGTGTCAGAAATCTCTAAATCCAGCAATCTTGCAATCTCAGTGGAAATATAGGATCTAGAGGAACTAGTATCGAATAAGACTCAAATATTTATATTAGAAATTAAGATTGTACCTTCCAACACCTCGTCCAAAACGGGTATCTCCTCTTGGGTCAAATGATAAACCCTACCCTGGGGTCTAGGAGTCACCTCTGCCTGTGACTGTGATAGAGGGCAATCTCTCCTGATATGTCCCGTCTAACCACAAGAAAAACATGCCAGTGGTCCCGTCTATATAGGTCTCTGCGGGGCGGTTGGTCGGGAAGCTGGAGTCGGTGGTCTCGAAATCTGCCTGATTGGTCTCCTTGGCCCAGCTGACCTCACTGGAGCCACAACTGATCCATAACTCGGTGGAGTAAGAGCTCGGTATTGTGGATATGCTGATCCATAGGCACTCGATCTCTAATACATCGGCTTCTTGGCCGGATCAGATCTAGGTAGAAAAAAAGCATAGGGTCGACTGGTTTGCCCCCCTCGAAGTCTGTAACTCCCTCTCCTCTCGCTCAACCTCTGAGTTTGACTCACCGTATCTCTATAGTTGGTGGTCTCAATCACTAACATCCTGGCCCTCAAGTAGGATTGCAGTCCTCTGAAAAATCTACGAGCTTTCTACAGATCAGTCGGAATGAGCTCAGGTGCATATCGTGACAGTCTGGTAAATTGCAGCTCGTAATCTGTAACAGATAGATTGCCTTACACCAACACCGAAAATTCCTGATGTTTGATCTCTCGAGCCATATCGGATATGAATCTGTCTAAGAACATCCTCTAAAAGTCGGCCCACTCGAAAGGTTCATCCCCCAAAACATTCCTCTAGGATCGCTACCAATGGCTGGCATCCCCGTCGAACTGAAATGTAGCCACCGTTACCCACTGGTCTCTCAGGCACTGCATGACACTCAAAATCTCCTGGGTTTTTAAAACCCATTCCTTGACCTCAGCCGGGTCGGAAGAACTTCCAAATCGGGGTGGACGTAGTCGTTGGAAATTTTGTAGCCCCATCCCTGGATCTGTTTGTGTTTAGGGCGGGGGAGTCCTCGTGACCCTCGATGGTACAACCTGTGACTGTGGTCTCTGTGGTGGATCCGGATGTGGAATGTGATCGGTCCCCCTGTGAAGAAGCCTGACACTCCCTCAACTCTGCCACCTCCTCGGGTAGTCTAGCCTGTAACTCAAGCATCTCCTCTCTAAACTTGTTTTGGGACACAGCTATCTACCCCATAAAAAACATTATCTGCGCTATCGGATCGGGAGTCTGATCCGGCTCTTGTCCCGCCTCTATGGCGTTCCGGCCTCTTCCTCGGCCTCTGCCTCTGCTTCATCCGCTCATCTCGTCTCTGTTCATTAGTAAGAAGGCATTTATCATCATATGACTAAAGTCGTCATTATGAAAGCATCATGTACTACTTAACAAGAGATGTAGTAATGAACACCACTTTTCATTACTAATAGAACGAACCTAGAATCCTATCTTAATCATACTAGGCTATGTGGACTCTAGACATGGAAGAGCTCGTAATCTCAATACGAAACTACTAACGAGCTCGAATTTTGAATTCTTAATATTACTCTAATATCTATGGTATCATTCTTCTCTTCAAAATATAGTAGATCCGTATCCCATACGGATCTAATACTATGCTCTGATACCATCTGTGGCGCCCCACCAAAACGCTAACACAAATCCTCATGTCAGATCTCGAGGTACTAAGTGGCACCTCGAAATTTTGGCATGGTCTCATCTGTTTATGTTAGCATTCCAAGGCATTCAACATACACCTGATAAACGACATACATTCCTGCATATATACATTCAAAATATAATACTAGCGAAAGCCCATATACATCTAATAACATACAAAAATCAGAGTGCGGAAGAAGAAGTTTATATACATGATTATACAGGAATTCCTCACTCTAACAAAATTCCTATCACTCAGAACAAAATCTATATTACTCTCAGACAAATCGATACCACTAAAGGTAATAACCCCAATACTCACCAGGTAATGGACACTGGTGGTCTATCTGACCCACCAAATGGTCCTCACTCATTGGTTCTATGCCCACCTCGCCAACTGCAGGCTCTGAAGCTAAAAGAAATAGGAAGGAATGGGTGAGTAACAATAGTTTTCCAATAAGGAAATAAATAATTTATGCCAATAACTCCTCCTAGCATGAACGAATAAGCATACTAAATTATTTTAACAATATAAAATTTTATAGAATAAACTACGATTAACTGGTACATATAGCCAAGGATAAACAACTAAACATTTTAAAACTGATATTACATCAATCAACAGTACTTACTATAGCATTTTCTTTATGTACAAATCTAATTGATCAAATGGAAATATTAAACTTGCATTTCATTTTATATATCAAAGTAAGGCAACAGATACATAATACACTATGGTGGAGTATTGGAATTAGAGAGTTAGGATTCATGACTGGATCGCTCCCAGTCGGGACATAATGTTACAATTCTTCTCTGATTTTTAGTTCCTGATTTTGTGGCCGATCGCAACACTTACCACACTTGGTTGACCATTTATCCGGCTCAGGTTGGCCGTTTGACGTGACCTTAAGCACTGGGTCTCTTTTTGATGTGTCAAAACGTTCGACTACTATAGATTGTTAATGATCATTGACTAATCATTTTCGTCTATGCCTATCAGGCGTATATGTGATTCCCAAATATACAAACCATTCGTATACGAACACCTTTACATTACAAGTTCACTAGTAAAATAGAAAGGAATAATCCGGATTCCAATTGTGACTCCACTCTCATACGCGTCCCATACCACGTATGAGCTTGGTAGTCCCTACCGTACATCCCAAGATAGTACACCACTCCGGATGATATGACGCACTATTCCTTCAGGCATTCATAAACTCTTTAACATTTCACAAAATAGCTATATATATATATATATATATATATATATATATATATATATATATATTATTTTCATTTGAAAATAAAAGAGAAATTAACAATACAAGGTTGAGAATGGATATCCAGTTTCCTACCATGCAAATGTGGTCAATCGGCCTAAATAAATAACAAAACGAAAAAGTAAACAGCGCCTCGCGCTAACAGAAATTTAAATAAACATGCAACCAGTAACGTTATCCCTAGATATCCGTTCACCAACCTACACACAACACAACAATGTAAAATGTAGACATCACCCTTCGGGTGTGATTCTGACATTTTCTTATTTCATACCCTTTTTCTCTTTTTTCGATTTTTACAGTTTTCAATCTCTTCAATAAAATATCCATTTTCTGATATTCATCAACTCAATATAAGTTCATTGAATATTAAATCATATTTTCCAACTATAGAATTTATTTTTATCAGTAATATTGAAAAAATACAAATTTTATATCAAAACGGGGTCCGAGCAGTGCACAAGACCCAATTGATGGAAATAACCCGTTAAAATACCCTACCCACGTATAATTTGTTAAAAAATACAATTAAACATATCAAACATGCAATTTATAGCGTGAATTTTGAAATAACAAAAGAATTCTACATTTTGGAAATACATCAAAAAAATTTCGATAAAATCCTAAATGTAATTTTCACAATCTACGATTACTAATAGAAATTGAGAGTTCCTTACAATCTCTAGGCGAAAGGATCGAAGCGCATGCACAAAAATCGAGGCGATCGGTGCAAAAATCGAGACGGACCAAACTTTCAAAGTGATCAATTTTTGAAACCGGCCCAATGGTTTCGAAGATCTCGATGTCGTCGTCATTTCTCCCTTCTGCGTCGGAGGACAGTTTGACCCCAAACGGATGAAATTCGAGGTCGAAGTTTCAAAATCCCCGTATATGTATACGGCTGATTTTTGACGATATGGGGTGAAAGAGAAGATGAAATGAAGGGATTTTGGGTTGTTTTTATAAATGTTGAAGCTACGGATCTTTTTCCCTTCTACGGCGGTCGTCGATGATGAGCCATTTGTCATAGATCTACGGTTGAAATTCGAAGAAAAAAAAATGAATTTTTCGTTAAATTTTTGTTGGATATATTTTGATGGGTTGAGGAGGACAAAGTGTATATAAAAAAAATATTTTATTTTATTTATATAAAATTTGGGACGAAATCGGTATTTCTCCTATTGTTTCGATCGACGATTACTTGATCGTCCGGACTCCAAAAATGACGAATGAATACTCTATTTCGCCTAATTTTTCGTTTCGGATCTAATAGTGTTGTCAATTTCTACAAATTCTATCTTTAACAAAAATTTACATTTTTGACCTGAGGAGACCCCTAAAATTAATGTCGTTTTCGTTTTTGACGATAATTAAACTTTCTGATCTCCAAAAATGACAAATAAATAGTCCATGTTCAATAATTTTTCGTTACGAATCCAATGGTGTAATCAAATCTTAATAATTCTTGCTCTAGCTAAAAATCACTATTTTAACCTGGACCGACTCGATAATCGAGGATTTTATAAGTTTTATATTCGAACTCGCATTTGAGTGTGCTTACAGGCTAAAATATGTTTTTCGATCATTTTGAATCCAATGGTAAGGTCAAATTATATTAAAAATGATCAGATCCTAAAGTTTTATCCCTAAGTCCCACTTTCAAGATTTTCTTAAAATTCTAATATTTATTTTTCCTCAAGATACGAATTGAAAACTCGGGGTTTTACAGCAAGGACCCTGAGCAAGTCTCTCTCGCATATCATCAATCTCAGCCTTCAAAATAGAAGACTCCTCACTCCTCAAAGACTCAAGTCGAGCTATCTTGGTCTTCAAATTATTCTCAAAACGTAGTCAAATCTTCTCAATCCGCTTGTGAGACATCTTCATCTCCTCTAGTCGATCACGGTGGTTAAAGAAACAAGAACAAAATGACCTCACTTGAATCGAAGGCATGTCACTAGCCCTATGAATAATCTGTTGTTGTATCCAAAACCGATAGTTCAAAAAAAAATAGTCAAGGAATACAGGGTGGTCGAGAGTCACCACGTTCTTCCAAGCTTTCTCTAGTCAATCGTGCAATTGCCACGAAAGAGGAGAATGAGAAAATGGTCCAACCAACTCACCAAAATCTCCATGAGTCACTATGCCCTGATCTTCGCCAAATTGCCTCAGCACACGAAGAGGGATGTAGTGAGTATCCCCAGTCAAGCCAATCAATATAGTAAAGTAACTCCGTGAAAATGAAATAATAGGTGAAGCTGAAGGTTGGAAGGTGCCTAACCAACGTATCGCATCATCTGGCATATCCTGCAAATCTTCGAACCAACCCAACTTGCCACCAAAATAGATAGGGAGCTCTCTATTGTTCATCAAAACCATTAAATCAGTATGGACATTGAAAAGACGACTAATGGTCGTAGTCGAAACCAAATGATCAAAGAACCAAAGCTGCATAAAAAAGAAAGTCAATTCAAACCACAATGTTTCAAAATTCAAAACGTTTCAACAAAAAAAAACAAAACAAAACAAAATTTGAAAATTTAAAAATTAAAAACAAAAAAATCAAAATAGCATTTTTGCAAAATTGAAATTCAAATTGCCCAAGACTCATTAGAAAACTCTCGTTTCAAAGTTTTTCATAAAACTATCATAAATCTGAGACCTCACATGAGCTCCACGCCACGAGGTCAAGGAAATCAAAAGGCTCACCCTGTCAGACCCCATGCTTTGGTAGCCACTTCTTGTCATCAAATCCCTCAAATCAAATCGGTGTTTTCAAAACTTGTCTAAGTAAAATCTTCGGGCTCGTGTAAATAGGGGTTTTATATATTCTTTGTAGTTCTTTGCACGCAATTCCTACAAAGATGGGCAGCTGTAGACACTAAGATTTGATCGGGCCCTCGATGCAAAGTGCAAAAAATCTATCGAAATTGGAATGGGCCCCAAAGCCCAAATCTTCAAAAAACTCATCTTTTTCTTTTAATAAATGGCTTAAGGCCCTTCCCATGTAGCTCATGGACCAAAGACTCATCACCCTTCATCTACACTCATCAACCCAACCATAGCCCAATTCCACTCAAACTGTTACTATGCCTATTCAACCCATCACCTAAGTCCATTCAACCCAACCATAGCACAATTCCACTTAACCCGTTACTATGCCTATTCAACCCACCACCTAAGTCCATTCAACCCAACCATGGCCCAATTCCATTCAACCCATCACCTAAATCATTCTACCCAAACCCAAGCCCATTACCATTACTATTCAACCCACTACCCAATTACCTACCCAAGCCCAACATCACAACCAATCAATTAAGATCATTAAGGTGGGACACATGTCACCACCTCAATTCACCTCCCACATCTAATTACCAGCCCCATCACATTTTCTCTAAAAATATCATCTACCTACATCTCAACCCATACCTCCCCCTAACCTACCCTCATCATTTCTTACAAACCGACTTTTACACTCCTAATCCAAACCCCTCCTTTCAAATCAAACACTCATTCTCTCTAATCAACCCATCTAACACTCCAAACCCATACCCTCCTCATTTCAAATCAAACACTCATTCTCTCTAATCAACTCATCTAACACTCCAAACCCACACCCCTCCTTTCAAAACAAACACTCATTCTCTCTGATCAACTCATCTAACACTCCAAACCCACACCCTTTTTGACACATGTCACCACCTCCCAAAAATCTAATCAGTTACCCTTTTACACAACTCATTCTTTTAATCAAAACTCACTCACATCAATTCACTAAACACTCAATCAATCAACCACTATCTTACACCATCATTCTCTCTACCAAATATCACTCATTTCATTCTACCTAACACTCAACTCAAATGGATTGAAAGATCCAACCCATTTGGGTTACAAATAACTCATTTAACCCCTCTTCCACAAATGCCCTTCTATCACCCTCAATTTACAAATCCCCTCTCACAAACCCCTAACCATTATACTCATTTTCATCAATTCATCCCATTTTACCCCTAAAAAAATTCTCAAAACTCTATAAAATCCCCCATCCTCAACACAATTCTTACCTAATAAAAAATTAAGAAAAATATTCTCTTATTCTCATCCCTCTACTCGCAACTCTCTATTCTCAATTCACTACTTACTCTTAACTCTCTACACTCTCTCAACTAAGCCAAGATCAAGTCAAGGACTCATCCTTTAAAAGTTAAGGAAGGTCAACCTAAAAGCAAGGTAGGACATGGACTAAAAAAAGAAGAGAAACACTCTTCTTCTCCCCCTCCAACTTTTTCCTCTTCTACTTCTCCCCCTTCTCTACACATATGCACACACCACAAAAGGCTTGAACCATCAAAGGGCCCCTTTTTCAATAAGGGTGACTTCAATGGTTTAAACCAACAACGAAGTCCCTTACTCGAAGGCACATATCGAATCTTTCCGATTTTCTTTTCTTTTTGTTTTATTTTTAAATCGACCGAATCCTAAGTTACCACCAACAGTGGAGGGAATACGGTGCCTAACACCTTCCTTACTCCATAATATAGACCCCCTTACCTAGATCCAAAGTTGGACCGATAACCTTATCCGTACAAGAGTCACTAAATGCCATAAAATAGATTTTTCAAAATGTGCATTACGGGTGCCCATTCACACCATTTTCCAAAAAGAATGGTGGCAACTCCTAAACCCCCAAAGTGGTTGGGATATTCGAAAAATGAAAATCTCGTGTCCACAGTTATCATCGGGAAAAGATCAATCAAAAACAGGGAAAAGAAGAAGACAAGAAGGACATAGTGCATATGGAAGTGAGAAGAACGCCATAACAATGATGACATTTTCCTTCATTTTGATCTGAACAAGTCAAAACAATTAATCATATGATAGAATAGCAGCATATTGTAATGGCTAAACAATAATACAAACATTCCAAAGACATTGAATAAGCTAAAACAAAGACAACACGAGAATCATAAGATTGGTATAAGACAAAATTAACAAACCAATTAAGAAGCCGTATCGAAATTCTAAGTAGAACAATATTCACAAGAAATCTGACTGAGAAATTCAGATTACATAACACCTTATAACAATGCATAAAAATATTTTTTCAAAGAAAAATATTGGGTGATACACGATCCTCGAACCAACAAATAAATCAAATCAAGAATCAGAATAAAAAACAACATTAAAATTGCTATATAACAACTTTAATATTGCTTATGTACATTGACTCCAAAATCGTTATACAGCAATTTTCAAGTCACCACATAACAATTTGACAACTAGTATATACAAAGCGATATTGTCCATCAGAAACCAAAAGAGGAAAAATAGTACAGAAATCACTACATAGCGATTTTAATATCATTACATATAGCGGTTTCAAAATCATTATGTAGCAATTTTATGACCAACCTACGTACCAATATCACTGATCCAGACATAAAGATTTTATCCCATGATGAAAAATATGAAAAAGTATTTTTTTTTTTTTTAGTGAAAATTAATCAGAAAAATAACTTTCCACCAAAAGTTGTTGCAATGTAACCACGGAATTACTATATAGCAAAAATTGGTGAAATAGGGTGTTCCAACGCATTTTCCGAGAATAAAATTCTTCTAAACAAACAAGAATCGTTAAAGCAAGCCAAAATCAATTACAAGAAAATCTTTCCTATACAAATTATAGAAAAGAAAAACAAGATCATTCAAAAAGCATATGTAAATAACAAAAACAAATCATCAATGAAATTAAATAAAAAAACAAAATCAAAAAGAAAAGAAAAGTAATAAAATCATCAAATCTGATTCAAAACACAAGAAGCCAAAGAAAATCAGCAAAACATAAACAAAGTCGATCATAACCAAGATCGTCTCAATGAAAACACCATTTTGTTTCCCCTCATTCATGTTTCACAAAAGATGTAACAATTCTCAGATTCAGATCTGGGTACATTGGAGGACAGTGATGCGTTCTTGGTTGATCTTGTTCCCACTACAAGGAAGATGATCGGAAATCCAACCTCATAATACGGCAAGGTGATTAGTTTTGGATTTGATTTGAGATTTTTCTATAATTCCTAAGCTCAAAAGGCATTAAAAGTAGCAATGTTTTAATCAATTTTGAATCAAAATTACAAATCTGATTGAGAAATTTGTTAAAATTGAAAGATAAAACTTAACCATGAAAAATCAGAATCAATTAACAAAATGATTAATCAATTAATCATGAAACTTCATTTGATAAATAAAATGAAATTAAATATAAATAAATTGAGATCCAAAATACAAATTTAAAGTCAAATCTAACATAGATGAGAGAAATAAAATAGAGATCGTGAAATGAAAACAAAACAAAACAAAATAAGAATCTTCCACCATTTTTGAATAAATTCCTTCCTTTTCCATTGATGGGGAAAATATTTCAGTCTTACAAGATTTTCCTCCATGATTTCTCAAGAATTCTTCTCAGATCTGGATAACATCTGAGTTATTTTCATATCTGAGCTCACTTCTCTTTCTCCTCTTAAATAATGAATCTCCTCTTTTTAATTTGACTTCCCCTCTATTTATAGAGTCATAGAGGGGTTGAAGTTTACAAGATTCAATCACAAATCCAAATTAAATAATACCCAAACCATCTGTTTTTGCAATCATTATATGTCCTATTTAGGTGTCCCCCAGACCCAGCAAGAAAATGGTTGTGCTACCGCACAAAGGTGTTCTACGATCAACTACTATATAAATAGCGTTGTAAACACACTAAAATCACTCTATTGCAATTTTGCTCGTCATTCTTTGAATTTCTTTGATTTGTTGAATCTTGGAATCCTTATCTCTTCCAGTGATCATTTCATCCCTCTAATTCTTGATTTTTTAATCTTCGACTGTCTCAGTCTCTCATCGTCTTGAGTTTCATAAACTCTTAATTAATAGATCAACATTTAATTCACAATTAAACATTATTGAATTGGGGGCGTGCCCATTTTAAGGTATAACAGTAGGTCTACTAAGAGGAAGTCCATGCATTCCATAAGATCAATGGGCCCAAATAGTCTTCAAGTATCTTTTGCAAGTATAGAAAGATATGGTAACATAAGAGTGAAGAAAGAATAAACACCAAACTTGAACACCGTTTAGATCAGGTAAAATACTGTCACAAAACATAAAATAAATATAATGGTTCCATTGTAAGTTCTTTACTATCTGATGACATCTGCACAAAAAGAATTTCTGAATAACACTTCTCCTACAACAGATGGGCTCCATCCCTTTTTCTTTTTGTATTTCAACACCAAATAAGTGAAGCAGAAGGCAGAGAGAGAGAGTAGTAACATTTACAGCATATTTTCATTTCTGCCGCACGGAACACCAACCTTAGCCTTTGGATTCACCAAGCTCAAGATCCTTCACAGGAGTATTCTCCACCCCTTCTTTCAAAAGTCTAATCTCCTCTTCTGTCAGACTGTCTTTCACATAAGGGATGATCTTGGAATTCGCTTGCTTCTCAACCTCCACTGCCCAACTGTAAATTACCATGCCAAGGACTGCAATACCCATCCCTAATATATTCTTTAACGTAAGCTCAGAATCAAAAAGTAGCCAACCGAGCGTGAGAACACAGACAGTTTTCATGTGGCCTAACACTTGGAAGGAGACGGCTGAGAAGCGCCCAATGCATAGATATTGGCTCACATTGCAGAATACAGCCAGGGAACAAGAGAGTAGTATGAAGAACTGCAAATATTCCCAAGCATACATATATAGATATGAAACTTTGCCAAAATTATTTTTAGTTGAAAAAAAATAAAAATGAAATGTTGACACTCAAAGATTGATTGATTACTTACAATTACACCTGAAGACAGCTTGTAGTTTGATATAAATTGACCACTAAGGTAGTAATCGATGAAAGGACCAAACACAAGAAGAGAGATGGCTTGTATGGGAGCTGTTTTAGTCAGTAATTCAAAAGATCCAATTGAGTACTTCTTCTGTAAGGAACCAATTGACTGTATCACAAGAAAGTTGTCCAATCAGAAATCGGAGATTGTTGTAAACAAAATGATTATTAAGAAACATGTAATGCATGCAAAGCATATGTTTGATGAATAAACGCTATTTAAAAGATCTGAGATTAACGACATCATGAAGGTCTCTAACACTGCCTATTGTCAGAGAGACTATCACTGTCTTCCTGAGTCTCTTCAGTTCCTATACAACAGAGATCTCATAAGTTTTTACTTTTATAGGATGTATAAAGAAAAACTTCTTTGACGTTTTTTATCAAGGTTTTTTGGATTTCTCTGGTTCTAGAGCAAGTTTACAGCCATGTCAGATCAAACTAAGTTGTGTGGCAAGTTCTACTAGTCTTTACTGAGTCAAATTGGTCCACCAGAGTTCTAAAACTATTGTAGGTGTGAAGATATCATGAATGTCAATATAGACTGGGGTACATCCGATGTGTAAATGGGATGATGGTGATCTGTAATTAGGGGCTAGGTTTATGTTGATTTCTATTGGGATAATCCATTGTGCATAGGATATATATATATAAAAGCAGAGATCCTATTTCTGACTTTTATTCAAGAGAATCGATGGCAACACACCTCGGCCAATGTAGTGTTTTATAAAAACTTCTCTACCTCATAACATGAATCTTGATCCTTCATTTCTTTCGGTTCATGCTAGGGTTTCCCCATAGGTGATGCACTGCAGTGAAGCCCGGTTCTATTCACAAGTATGCAAAGGTCAGCCTCTGGAAACGACATGCTGCACCGATGCCCAGTTTTGTTGGGTATTAGGCATGGTCCTCACATCAAAGTTTGGAAAACAGGAAGATTTAGATATAATGGTAAGTAGAGATTTTAAGGACAAAGTCGTAGATGCTAGAAGAATAGTTGATCCTTTTTTATTCTCTAGATAGGTGTGCGAGCGAATGCAGGGCTTTGATCCCAGGTCTGGTATTACTAAGCACGCACTTTAAAACCTCACTGACATGACACCTTCAAAGAATAACTGATCAACTAATATTATAAAACTAGTAATAGGGAAAGAGGTAATTAGGGTAATTAGTAATTGGATATCCAAGATGGATTAAGAGAAAACATTAAGGGGCAATTTTAAGAAGATATAGATTAGCTAAATTAAAGAATCCCTTATGGAGAGTGGATATCTATAGGAAGATACTTGGCCACGTAAGAAAACAAAGTAGAGGATAAGAGAAGATGTAAGGAGGACTTCGATTTGGAAAAATAAATAAAATAGGAAAATCCATCCTTGAATCTGCAATAGTAAATGACCTTGCAATAGCAAACAAGCATTTCAAAATAAGGGAAAATTTATTTATTTTGAAAATTTTAACCAAATATTAGTTGAACCAAATTTATTTATTTTCAAAGGAGGGGGGGTTGTTTCCAAATGTTATTAAACAAACACCACCGATTATACTTGGGACTAGGAAGAACAAATGAGAGAACATATTGCAAAGATAGACTATAAAAAGTGAAATAAACACTAGCAAAGGATGAAGATAGGAATGCTTTTAGGGCCAAATGGTATTCCGATAGAAGTACAAAAAAATTTGGTAAGTATTGGATTGTTAACTAAGTTGCTTAGAAGCATTTTGAAGACTAAAATATGCCGAATGAATGGAGAAAAAATATCATGTTATCTACACATAAGAACAAAGGGGACTCATAGCTATTGGCGCATCAAAATTATGAGTCACCCTATGAAATTATAGGAAAAGTGTGATGGAAAAAAGATTGAGAAAAAAATATTAGAGAACCAAAGGGGGTATAAAGGTAAATTCACTACAAAATCTTTTACAAAAGACGATAAAATGTATCCGGGTACGTAAATATCACAAAGCCATATCCGGTTATGTAACATGACCAAAAGTTTTATCCATTTCTATATGTTCACATATATAAATATAACATATAGGTGCCAATAAGCTAAGTTCGTTAAAGTACATTTTAACATGATAGAAAGATGCAACTTTAAAAAAATATGTTTTTTACATTTTTAACAAGTTTTTTAAAGAATAAGAAATTGTAGGCCTATGTTTTTTTAAAAAATTCAATAGTATGTTATTTTGTTCAAAAGATGTGTTAATGGTTAAACTTCTTCATAGCATCATAGCAAATATAATTACGAGTGGAAATATGTTGTCACAAATGGATATTCAATAGTGCTTTTTTGCTCAAAAAATATATTGGAAATGTAAAATAAAAATATCTAATATATACACACAGAGGATCGTGAGTTTCATACCAAAGGTATCGCAACATGGTTCTAAGCAACACAAAGCAGGCATTTTGCATTGAGGATGTCATATGAGGAAGCATGACTGCATGGTAATAAGTAAACAGAAATATGCGACTATGGACGTTTTGGGTCTTTTGTTTTTGGGGAGCAAGTTCTGTAAGGACTTTGAAGGAAACTTTTTTTGAGGATTTCGTGTTCAAGTGGAACTCTCTTTGTTATGTATAGTTAAGTTGGGGTGCCTTGGCTTTTGGGGGGGCGGGGGGAGGCTTTTTTTTTCTTTCCTTTTTTCGCTTCTTATTATTGGTGATTTTTTTTCTCTTGTAGGGGGGCTATCTCAGCCTCCCATTTCCCCCTTTTTTTTTTATTTCTTAATAAAAGTATACTTATAAAAAAAAAAATAAGTTAAAAAAAATATGGATTGCTGAAAGGTTTCGATAGAATATTTAGAAGAAGAAGTGGAGAGTTTGACAGGGTCCAATAACATGCATAAGTATTCAAAGCATTAAATCCCATGTCTACAAGTGTGGCATGTCATGCCAACACAAACACCTTTGGGGAAATAAAAAATATGGATAATATTTAATTTTAAAAAACAAGATTTTTTTTCTGTGAGGCGCATGCCATGACCAAATGGTGTACATCAGGCATGAAGCGTAAGGCTCCATCATCTTTAATTTTCCACCTTGTGCCTCAATGAGTTATTGATGGGCCTCACATTCCTTCGAAAAACTAGTTGAAAGAATTCAGACTGTCCATTTCACCAAAATATCTGAACCAACAATTGCTAGTGTTAAGAAGTTTCTGAATGACTGATTGGGAGATCATCCTCATCGAAAATCACCCTTCAACTTATCTCTGTGTGAACCATCCAAAACTATGGAAAAAGTTGGGTACAGATAACCTTCCCCTTTATATATAGAAGGATAAAACAAACCTGAATATCTAAGTAAATTCTATTGAAGAAGTAGCTAAATTATGTTTCTTTTTGGAAAAGTATGTGCATGTACATAACTTTGGGTATTAGAATTTGGGGTTTGCAAGGAATGCAATTAGAAATTACAGACTGCGTACACACGAAGTGTCGTGAAGTACTCGACACACACATGCAAACTATAGAATAAGAGTCTGGGAAGAGAAGAATAGAGAAAACATGGGAGGAGTCAAAGTGACTCCAACCTGAACCATCAACCCCATATACATGAACCTCTATTACTAATAACTTCTTACTCCTAACACTCCCTTTTAAGCTAGAGAATATATATATCATATAATCCCAGCTTGTTACAAATATAACCCACTCTATTACAACTAGACTTCTAAACAAATCAGTTAACTTATCTTCATTTCATAAACAAAGTAGTAATTTCCCCACCAAGCAGTTTGTCGCAAACAAAGTGATAATCTACTTGAACATGTTTAGTTCTCTCGTGAAACACAGGATTGGATGCAATGTATATGGTTGCCTGATTATCACAAAAGAGTCTCATAGGTGTATGCACTATAAAACCTACCTCTTCAAGGAAGTGTCTCAACCACACTAACTCACAAGATGTGTGATATGGATTTGTACTCAACCTCTACAGTAGATCTAGAAACAATTATCTGCTTCTTACTCATCCATGTAACAAGATTATCTCCTAAGAAGGTACAATAAAATCTGATTTTCCAAAATTGATAAGGAAACATGGAAGAAAAAGAAGAAAAAGATGAGAAAAAAATCAAATCCTTATCACACAATGTGCTTTGATACCATGGAGAATAAGAGTTTGAGAAAGGAAGAGAAGAATGGAGAAGACATGAGAGGAGTCAAAGTGACTCCAAACCTAACCATTGACTGTATACATATATATACTTTTACTACTGATAACTTATTACTCCTAACACAAACAAACAAAAGTTCAGCAATATAGATAAAAGCATTGAGTTACAAAGAAGTAATTTAAGTGAAATTTGCTAAAGGAATAATGTAAACATGAAACATACTAATGTAGACATTCTAGCAGAGTGCCACAACAGAAAACTGCAACATCAAATACAGAACCTCAGCCTCCTTCTCTGTTGTTTTTTCTATCTCATCTTGATTAATAAATTTATACTTAGCAAAAAATAAATACTAATAAAAAATAAAAATAAACAACGGCCTTGTATAACATCAAAGATGCAACGAAAAGTTCAAGAACCTAGAAACATAATCATTATACAAACGAATACAAGTGAAACAAGAAAAGCAGAATTTAAGTAGAAACTCACAATTTGCTGCAGGGATGTAGAAAGGACTGCTACACAGGCACAAATGAAACCCTTGGCGTTAACCTTTACATCTGTTACAGTACAGACACCAACACCCATTACGACTACAATCACAGCTATCTTCACCTCCCTGGAATAATGTTTGCTATGAATGATCCACTCCATCACACAAACCACTGGAATCATGCTCAGTTTTGAAATCTACACCAACAATTCTACAATAAATGCCAAATATTTGCACAAAGATACAAATTCTTAAAAAAGGAGTAAACAAAAATAAAGTACTATGAATAATCCAGACCTGATAAAACCCGACAGAGTTTAACATGAGGCTCAAATTCATCCCTGTGATAGACGTATTGGCGACAATTGAGAACCAGAGAAGTTCCCACATGGGTACATGCTTCGATGCAGAATAACCAGTAGATTTAGATACCAAGCCAACCAATGCAGTCACAGCAAAGTGGAATCCCGTCAAAGTTGTGGCTGCAAAAGCAGAAATATTATACAAAATTGCACCAAAATGAAGAGATCTTTAAAACTGCCCTTAATGAAGAAAAGAATATCTAACTTTTTTCATAGATGAATGTGTGTAAACTTCAAATAAGATGAATAAAATAGACAAAGTAGAGATGACAGAAAGAAATGGTTTCAACAAAATTTGAAAACAGAGATTACTGACTTGATTAAAGATTTTTAAGAAACAGAATTAAAATAAAGAAATAAATATATAAAATTAACATCTAGAGAAGTGAACTGAAGCAATTTGCAGTCTGAACTACCAGAAAACACAAAACATGAATCAAATACATACAATTCCCTGCAGATGTCAATTTCAAATACAAAGGTTTAGGACGTAAATCAAACAGCAACGGGGAGAACGATCTAAACATAGAAGAACCTTGTGAATTGAACAGATCGATCTAATAGAATGAAATTCGGTAAAATTCAACAAACATAAATAAGCAAGGATTAGAGAATTTTGGCCATAAAAGATCCATTTTTTTAAATATATAATATAATATATCTACATATAGTCAGATACAGAACCAATCAAAGATGCAAATTCATATATAGATGCCGATAAGAAACAAAAGAAATTGCATGCAATCAAAAGATCCACAAAAGTGTATAGATTGCTTGAACAAATTACTAAAAGAAAACGTAAAATTGTAATAATAATAAAAAAAATAAAAATAAAAAGCATAATTTTCAATGGAAAATTTGTAATAGAAAGGGGAAAATAAAGGAGATAATGAGAGGAAATCAAATCGGTATCAGATCTGATTGATAGTGGGAGATAAGAAGAGAGAGAGGGACAGACCAAACTTGAAAGAGTAACCGTTGGCAGACATGAGCTGCTTGTTGGCCATGATAATGCCGACAGAGCTGATAACGTTCATCGCCCATGCACCAATGTCAGATACGGAAGACGAATTCTTCTCGCCCTCCATCCTTTTTCACTCCAAAATCAGAGAAATCTCAAACACACACACAGAGACAAAGAAGATTAAATAGAGAAGAAGAGAAGAGATGCTTCTTTATTAATGTCTCTTTCTTCGTGTTTATTTTTCCTACTTGTATGCTGTGCTTGTGTTGAGACTTGAGAGAGAGTGAGGTGTAAGGGAGTGTTTCTTCACGCTTTCATTCCTCTCTCTCTCTCTCTCTCTCTCTCACCTCATCGTCTCTCTAATCTTTATCTTGCTTCAATTTTAACTTTCCCAAACGCTATTTTACCAATCCAGTAGAAAGATCTCTCTCTCTCTCTCTCTCTCTCTCTCTCTCTCTACAATCCGTCGTCTCTTAAAGAGTGTTTGTTCCCTTTCAAGTTAATTATAATGCGATTCATGGATGTCCTTTTACTTTCAAACGGGTGTTACTTTCCTTGACCTCAGTCTTCTCTGATAGACTAATGAAAATGACCTAAATACCAGTATTTTCAATCCCAAGCATTCAAGGGTGTCCATTTAAGTCCATCGACTTAGCCCAATCCGCACATATTGAGTCCGCAAAGGTAGGTGACATGTTGAATAATTTTCAGCCCATTTAGGTTAGTTCCTAATAGTGCCCATAGTATGGCTCAACCCACTACTATATCTTATCAAAATATAAAATTTACAGTGCCTCAAACTTTCTCTTTAGGGTTAAAGAGGAAATATAATAAAGTTAGAAGGGTATAAAGTTAGAGCACTTTATTAAAAAAGAGGTTGAAGTGAAGAGGATGGGGGTAATGTGGACCCTACTCCATTATAACTGAAGGGGATATTTATACCTTATAACTATTGCTGGAGTGAGTTCAATAGTTGTGTTTCATTATATAAATTCATAATTTGATATTTTCTAAATAAGACTAAAATTTAAATAAAAGTAAAATATATTATAAAGTTATAATTTAACTCTCACATAAAGTTTAATTGACATTAATTTCAAATTCCATTAGATAATCTTCAAATATGCAATATTTTAAGAAGTGTACTTTTTCATTAATTTCTTTTTTATTTTAGTCATTTTATTTGCCTCAAACCTCAAGGCGGTTAGGGTCGGAGTAGGGCTTACTAGACTTAGACTCGATAGGGTGTATAAGGCCAGTTTAGGTAGAGCCAACCTCTTTAAGGCCATGTTAGGGCTCAACTAATCCCGACTAGAACCTACCCATTGATTGCCTTACTAGCATAAAACCTCTTGATTTTTCTTTTAAAAACTAATAATTTTAAGAAAAAAATACTTTATAAACCCTGGCAGAGGGATTTGTTTATAAATAATACACCTAACTTTTTTTGACAATAACTTAGTAGACTAGTAAATGAAAATTTTCTTTCTTAATGCCCCCTCACCATTTCAATCATTGAGATTGACCTTTGATCCAATCATCAAGATCAACATTTTATGACTGGCAAGATCAAGGAGTATAAATTGTTGATCTCGACCCTTGAACATGGTTGTCAACATTGACAATATATATGGTTGATCTCAATAATTAGAATGATCTATCTAAATGATTTGATATGTGGATCTTGATGATTTAATTTTCATGTTTTATAAAGGTGAAGGGATATTAAGAAAGAGAGTTTTTACCATGTGGGTTGTTAGGTTATTGTTCAAAAAGTCAATGTGCATTTAAAACCAAAGCACTATCATAGGTCCGTTAAGTAATTTTTCTTTTTCTTAATTTCAATTCATTGTTTTCAACCTTGTCTTTATCAATGTTCAGTATCTTCAAGAGAGGATAATCTCAAAATGCTTCTACTAGGGACTAATGGTTCACAGGAGAAGAGATGAATGATAGGAGTGACAATCTTAACACCCACGAAAACAATACGAAATTAGTAGGTTTGATTCATAATAATGTCAACTCGTCTAATACAATTAATTATTAAACGGGTTGGATTCAAATTAGGGGCATCAACCGGCTTAATCCGTTCTAACACATTTAGTTATTTTGTCATTAACATGTAATTTTAAATATATCAATAATTATTTAAGAACTTTTTAAATTACCCATCTTCTGTGATAAAACTTAGTTTATATTTGTGGATATTGATTTATGATCGTGTTACTTTTATTTTTTTGTGTGGTGGAAATGGAACTTATTTTTTTAATAAAAAAAAAATTAATTAAATAAATTATATATGGGTTGGGTTTGAGTTTGATAAATTTTCATAATGCCCTTACCTCAACACGACACAACTCAACCCAACCCATTGCCATCCCTAGTGAATAGGGACACATAAAAATTGATCAGTTCTCTTTACTATCATTGAGACTCCTTACTAAATTTATCTAATTGTAACAAAATATCAAATTATACTATTCCACATCATAGAAAGAATATAAATAAATTTTTGATCCAAAATGTCATCATTATCCACTTTTCCAAGAATCTTATCTTACCTTGAGATTTGAACGGGAAAGTAAATATAGTATTAACAAAAAAAAGTGAATAAAAAAATAAGAAAAATGGCCAGAGGATGAAGATGAGAGTATTATTTCTTAGTCTAAAAATCAAGTTTAATAGGCATACAATAGTTATATATATAAAAAGTGGTATTACAAAAATCCACCTAAATGTGGAGGGATATGTCTAAATCACCCAAGTCTATATCATCTTGATTACAATAGGGATTGAAAGCAAATGAATTTACTCTTTTCTGAACATGCAATCATCCTCCCTAAGATTATATTCTTATTATGTCCTCCCAAACTTACCACGCATGGCCTTGAGATTAATAATACTTATCACCCTCGAGGAAAATTAATGGTCAGGAGTATAGGATGAATAAGCGATTGATCTGTAATAATACTCTCCACGAAGACTATTTTTTTTTTCTTTTTCTTTCAATTTCAGCAGCTCCTTGGATACTTAGTAACCAGCATAGTTGGACCATTGAAAAATCATTCTTTAATTTGAACTTCACTTTCATTGTTACTCCACAGCAAAGTAGCGGATCTTCGGAAGAGTGTTTGAGGTTGAACCATTGAATCATTCACTTCTCGAGGAAGGGAAAAACGAGAATTGCGCAATAAGCACTGCAATAATTCCCCCTAAAAGAGATGCAATCTGCATGTGAGATTACTTCCATTTTCATACTTGTCCCACGCACTCTTCCTATGTAACAGCCAAAATTGACTTTATAGTAGGGATGTCAACAACGGTTGGGTTTCGGTTCAAACATCATATCCGTTTAAAATTTTAAATTCATCAGTTTTTATTTCAGGTATAAACCCACAAACCTAATTTTATCCCAAAAAAGTTTATTTTCAGCGCCAAAATTTCCCTCTCCCAACATCTGGCGGGAACAAGTATTTACAACAACATTTTAGTTACCAACCTCATTTCAATTTTAACATTTTGCCGCTATATGTGTGTTATTTTATGCAACCAATCTCATTTCGTCACTAAGTATGTAGTAGTATAATCTCCACAATAAATTGAACAAGCTTAAGCAGCAATAGTTTAGTATTTTGTCACTAAATTAGATTATAAAATTTTTGCCACAAATATCAATTCATTGCCAAACATTACTTTTTAGCATGAATTTTACCTTTTGTGTTAAATAAGTATTATAGGTATAGTCACGAAATTTTTGCATTTGTTCTAAAATGTCGTAAATTCTCTAAATCAGGTACTAACATATTAAATCAACAATTCAACGAATTAATTGACAATATATCTATTAATCACAAAATATGATACCAGTTTTACCCTTTACTCTCAAAATTTTATTTCCTTAAACATTCAAATGTCAGGAGCAAGGTATAGTTTTAAGGAGGTTGAAAATGATAGGTTTTGATAAAAACCAGAAAACAACACTATCTATACTACCAAACATTTTCCTAAATTTTTATGAATTTTTTTTCAAATTCATATGAATTAATCAAATTGAACTTGATCGAGTAATTTCTGAATCCAAACTTTTTTATTATGATTGTAAGCACATCAAAACCCTAACACTTCTTCTTTATCTCTATCACACTATCTTCTCTCTCTATCTTTAATAAGAATTCAAAGTAATGAAATTCCTTTATGTGACTATTACTTCTGAAACCTTATCTCACACCGCTGGATCAATCAGACTTTCTATAGTTTCAAGATGTGTTCTCTTCCTCTTCTCTTGAGCTCATAGAAGATTTTGTAAACTCAAAAATCACTTGAAAATATGATTGCCAATGGAGAGTTGAAAAATCGATCCGAATTGAAATTCATATTTGAAAAATTAGATATTACCCACTAATTTTGGATATTAGATTCAAATTCAGATTTCTTTTTTTACATTCAAAAGCTTATCGAATATGCATTCAAAAATTGATATTCGATTGTATAATAATAATTATTATTATCAAACACAATGGTGGGTCCAACTTTATAATAATAATAATAAAATCCAAAAGTGGGTCCAACTTTCTTTGTCTCAAGATTTATACCCATACATAATGTATCTCGAGGAAAGGTTTACCTGTTTTAACTTTTCTCTTCTTCCTCCTTCTAGAAATATCTTAACTTTATTCTCTTTTTTCTTCAAGTCTTTTCCAATATTACCCTCCAACTTTATTGTTTTTCTTCTTCTTCCCCTCTTTTGCAATTCTAAGTTTATAACATTTTGTCTTTGAAATGCTAGGAGATTATATATAGTTATTTTTAATATCCTTTTTCGTAAAACACTATAAAAGCACCAGAATTCATAGCGTTTACATATCTAAATGTTATAACTCATATAATGTTTGATAAAAAACATTAAAAAAAAAAACACAATATATTTCCCAAGAAACCCACCACTTGTGCTCACTGCACCCACCTAAAGCACATTTTTGGGTGGGAAGTATAGAAGAAAATGAGTGATTGAAGATAAAGGTGGGTACAAATATAATGGATCTTATAATTTTTTTTTTATTTTAAAAAAAAAAAACCCCCTTTCCTTACTTGGTAAATCTTATTAAGGGTCATTGAGCTTGGATTACTAAATTGGCAATCTAATACCACTAGAGATTTTATAGATAAAATTTGATTTTAAAAAATCAAGAAACAATTATTTGGGGCTTGATCCAAGGTGTAGACACCCCAATTTGCTCAAGCCGAGCCCGAGAGCTCTTAAAATCCAGCAGAACAAGGTTTATCCCAAAAACCTTCAATTTGACCAAGTGTAGTCCACCCCCAGGGGGGGGGGGGGGGAACAGGGGGCAATTCTTCATGCCCGTCTTTTGAAGCCCGGAACTAGGCCAAGTCGATGGTAAACCGCCTAGGCCAATTCATTGGTAACCCCAAGCCTATTTTACTTCAGGCTGTTGGTAACCCAATGCCTTGTGTTTTCTAAGTTTGTTCATTACCTCCGACAAGAACTAATCAGTTAGACAGTTGAGATTTAATTTTCTCTCATGAATTCTCTAGATTTACTTAAGGTGCATTTACACTTAAGTCCCTCTTAATCCACCATTTTCTAAGAGAGCACAAGCTAAGTTTGCCTCTCTACCCTAGTACTAATTCATACTTAATCTTTTTTACTTGGTTTTTAGATCATTGTGCAAGTCTATTAACCTTGACCTTGGGCTCTCCCAAAAGATAATTATCATCTTATCCTTCGTTGAGACTCAATCCAAGGTAATTGACCATTAAGGCCATCCTATTGTACATAATTTAATGTCAGCCTTTAAGGATTCATTGTAATTCGACTAAGTTCAAAGGACCTAAACCCTTTTGTTCCCTAAAGAGAACTCTTAAGAACTTATGAGCAATTACTTTCCTAACCCCAATTTTATTCAGATTCAACTCAAAGTAATTGACCCTTAAGAACCCTTTTTTTTTTAATGGTTATTTACATGCCATTGAGCCTAATTTTCACCCAACTTATTGTCTTTCATGGGCAAAAGTGGATCTTCTTCTCTAATGGTTCTTAATTTTATTATTTAAGTTTAATTTTCAGCACTTTAATTTCTATTTTTTGACTCCTAATTCATCAAATTGTTTTAATCTTGAGTTTTATTCAATTTTTTTTTCTTTGCATGATTCTTCCCCCTTTTCCTTTGTGGTTCAACCCTTACTTGACATCCAAGTTAAAGTTGATAAATATTAAATTTTGCATCCAAATCAACCTTCAACCATAATATACAAATCATCATGTATTGTCCCTTGTTGTTCTACCTCCTTGTTTGGCCATGTCTCTTCATTAACTTTCTTACTCGCCTTCTCAATCAAAGGCATTAGGCCGAATGGGTCTTCCGAGTCATATTTTCTTGTGTCTTATGTAGGAGAAATTAGTGAATTTTGAGTTTTCATTGTTTCTGCTCCTACTAATCACAAACAACGCCTTTGTTAATTGGTCAAGTTCGTGCATGCATATTTCATACAATTTGCATTTCTTTTATTCTACTTCCCATCATTTTCTTCTTCTTCTTCTTCTTCATTCGATGATACCTCCACTTCTTTCATTTATTGGTTTTCTTAATTTTCCTTTATTTTTTCTTTACTGTTCTTATTTTTTTTTTCTTCTAATATTGTTTCATATTTTTCACTTTCTTTTTTCCTTTCCATCTTCTTCTTCAACTTCAAGAGTTGTCTCCCGTGCATCATCTTCTTCATTTCTTTCTTCTCTTTCGGATGTTATTTCTTATTTTTCTTCTGATACATTCTCTACAACATCATCGGACAATTGATCATTGTTAAAGTTAGTTAAATACGAGTTTTGCAGTTTTATTTTACATAAGTTAACAATATTGAGAATCTTGTGTATTTGTTTTTTATTTCAAAAGATTTCCAATATTGTACTATGTGTGTTGAAATCATCTTGACCCGTTTTCCACTAAATAGTGAATAGGGGTCCGATTGGTAAATTGAGGATTTTTAAAGAATAGGGAGTCGCCACCTAATTTAAGTCTAAGAACCATAGATAACTCCAAAATGGATCAGGTTGGTCCACAGGTAAGAAAAATGGGTAAGGGATTAGATTACGGGTTGCGAAAAGTGTTAGGCACCGAACCCGCCCGATTGATATGATCGATCTCTACTATGATCCAAACTATCCTATGGTCAACAAGTAAAAGAAAAAAAATTAAGGTCAAACTATGGTCCCATCATCATCAATTTATATCACAGGTGCTAAACGAATCTCACGACTAAAATTTTTCTCAAATATTACATGATTCCTCGAAATCCACACAAAAGGAAAATTATGAAAATTAAATTTCCCAAATTAACAATTTGCACTTATTAATGTTCCAGAATGGAATGTTATGATTTTAGGAAGGTCATCAAATCAATGAAAAATTCGAATTTACATGAATCTCCAAATTCATGTAAACTATGATTTTTTCAAAACTTATCTTTATCACGTGAATTCTCCAAATTTCGCATAGTGTTGTCCCACAATTGATAAGGCTTACTTGGCACCAAAAATTAGTGGATCAATTCGGTCACATCTTGAAAAGTATGAAATCGATTTTTAATGTCACGTACACAAAAATCAGTGAGTCAACTCACATACTCATTTTATAGAAAATTTTGATGATACTTTATCAAAAAAAAAATCCGATTTCAAACTTCCTATGTGCACAAAAAATCAGTGAAATTTTAAGCAAAGAATTTGATTTTTTTTAATCGTCACGTGCACTAAAATCAGTAAATTAGCCCACATATTTTAATCAAAGAAATTTGATTTTTTGAATCGCCACGTGTACTAGAATCAGTGAGTTAGCCCACACATTTAATCAAATAAATTTGATTTTTTGAATCGCCACATGCACCAAAATCAGTGAGTTAGCCTACATATTTTAATCAAAGAAATTTGATTTTTTCGAATCGTCACGTGCACCCAAATCAGTGAGTTAGCCCACATATTTTAATTAAAGAAATTTGATTTTTTCGAATCGCCACATACACAAAAATCAGTGAGTTAACCCACATATTTTAATCAAAGAAATTTGATTTTTTGAATCGTCATGTGTACCAAAATCAGTGGGTTAAAGCAACAATTTTAATTAAAGAAATTTGATTTTTTAAATCACCACGTGCGCCATTTTTATCTTGAAAAATATGAAATCGATTTTTAATGCCACGTATATTAAAATCAGTGAGTTGACTCAACAATCTTAATCAAAGAAAATTAAATCATCACGTGCGTCATTTTCATATTAAAAAGTATGAAATCGATTTTTAATGCTGATGAGTCAATTTGTAACGATTTATTCTATGAAATTTTACTTGATATTTTGTTAATTTGAAAGTGATTTTATTTAGTAATCATTCTTTTTATTGATACGAAAAGAAAGCAATTCGGGGTGAAATCAGAAGAAAAGACGAAGTTTCGGAAAATGATGTACAAGAGGCAAAGGCCGTCGCAGCGGTGGATACATGGCCGTCGCGACGCTCGTATTTAAATCAACAAAGGCCCCAAGACAGGAGCTAGCCGCCGCAGCAGTGGGTACATGTCTGCCGCGGCGCGCGGCGCGATCCCTTTTCTGCACTTCGTCTCGTGTTGTTATCATATCGTTTAGATCCAATTTAAAGGGGATTTAACCCCAATTGTATTCAGAACGTATGGAGGCTATAAGTAATTTATTTTTAGGGTTTATTAAGATTGGGGGAGACGCTAGAGAAGCGGTAAGGGGGAGAGGAGATCAAGTGATTGCTACTGCAATCTCAAATTTTATTGGTTTATTTTTCCTTTCTTCTATGTTTAATTTCAAGATGTTTGTTTCGTATTTCGTTATGAACTAAATTTCGTTTCTAGGGTTGAGATGTAACTCAGATACAATTTCGTAATTGTTTTATTCAAATTCAATTCCTTGTTTTGCAATTACTTATTTGTGTGTCTATTTTGAGTTTAATGCTGTCAAATTTTAAGGCCAAAATTTTGATTGATTTATTGATATAAGTTTATAATGAGAATTAGAATCTAGGTTAGATCAATAAAAAGATCACGTTGGAATGAATGAATGGTAGAGGTACTTTAGCATGTTCTAAAAGGTTAGTAGTTCAATTTACGATAATTCCACAGATTTTATGACTCTTTGGTATTTAAATTCACATAGAGATGTGCTGAGTTAAGATTTAAAAGAGTAATCTAACGTATTTCGAGAGAAAACACTAGTTGGTATAGGGAATTAAACTTTCAAATAAGGCAAAGCAGGAATTACTTTGAATAATCAATTACGTAGGAGTATTTGTAGTGAAGTCGAAAGCCCTAGGTTTTTAATCCATAAGAATCCATTCTTTCTTGTTTCATTGTTATTTCAATTTGCAAGTCTACAATTCTCGATTCATCAAATTGTAATTTAAGTGATTATTTTTTGTACTTAGTAACTTAATCCTCGTGGGAACAATATCTTATATTATTACTTGAAACGATTAGTGCACTTTCTAGCATAAATTATACGCATCAAATGCCACATACATTAAAATCAATGAGTCAACTCAATAATTTTAATTAAAAAAAATTGATTTTTGAAATCACCACGTGCGTCATTTTCATCTTGAAAAGTATGAAATCGATTTTTAATGCCATGTACATTAAAATCAGTGAGTCGACTCAACAATCTTAATCAAAGAAATTTGATTTTTTAAATCACCACATGCGTCATTTTCATCTTGAAAAGTATGAAATTGATTTTTAATGCTACGTATATTAAAATCAATGAGTCGACCCAACAATTTTAATTAAAGAAATTTGATTTTTTTAATCAATGTGTGCGCCAAAATCAGGGAGTTAGCCCACACATTTCGCAAAATCAACAAGTTGATCTATTAACATCACAAAATGAATGAGTCGATCCGATAATATTAGCGATCAATGAATTGATCCATTAATGTCACGAAATCAATGAATCGATCCGATAATATAAAAAAATCAATGAGTTGGCTCTCTAATTTTGTATAAAATTAACTTGATCGATCTATCAACATTAAAAATATTAATCAATACACTAATACTTTGAAAACTCAAAAATTGCTAGTAGTGCCACGTATACCAAAAAAATCGATGAATCAATTAAGATGCTTAAAAAAGAATGAAATCAAGAATTAAATCTATATAATAAAAAAAGACTTACCTTCACCGAATAATCTCGGATGCTTGGATTCCTAAAAAAAAAATTCAAAATAGCGTGTAACGTCAAAGGATGTAAAAATAGGAGGAGATAATGACCATTGTGGGGTGTCCAATAAATCAGAGAAGAAGCGTTCTCGCTGAATAGAGGACGCCAAAGAGAGAGAGAGAGAAGTTGTTATTTTTTTAATGGAGCGAATTGGAGAGAAAGGGGTTGTGGTTGTTTTTTTTTTTTTCTTGAGAAAAAGGGTGGTGGAGAGAAGTTACAGGTTTAATGGAGACACAAAAGGGGTAGCTAAGGGTTGAAGTTGTAGGTATAACGGAGACACCAAGGGGGGGCAGCAAAATAGTGAAGTTGGGGCTGTAAAAACGTGATTAATGGGGTTGAAAAATCGAATGGAAGAGGTGATGTTTGGGGCTGTAAAAACGCGATGAATGGGGCTGAAAAATTGAATGGAAGAGGAGATGTTCGAGACTATAAAAACGTGATGAATGGGGTTGAAAAATCATGAATAGGTGATGTTTGGGGCTGTGAAAACGTGATGAATGGAATTGTAAAAACGTGATGATAAGGACTGTAAAATCGAATGAAAAAGGTGATGTTTAGGGCTGTAAAAATGTGATGAATGGGTGATTAAAGGTAGGGACTGCTGAAAGTTAATGGAGAAGATGAGTGTGACTGCTGGTTTTAATGGTGATGGGTGCAGTAGAAACGTGATTGGGGATGGTTGTGAGGGGGAGAGAGAGAGAGATGAAGGCTGATAGAGTGGTGGTTATGAAGGTTGTTATAGTAGAGTTGTGAAGGAGAAAAAGGCAGGGAAAGTTATTGAACATGAGTTGAAGAAGGTTGGTTGAGAATGAGAGAGGAAATTATTCTCTTTTTTTTTTTTTTTAAATGGTTCCCCCTCCGAGAAGAAGCTTTCTCCTTTTTTTAAAACATCATGAGAGGGAGAGATGTGAGAGGAACATGAGAGGGTGGAGGACGTGGGGAAGAGAGAGGGAGGGCAATTCATTCTTGTAGGAGAAGAAGATGTGGGTTTGCCCACGTTTTTTTTTTTTAACACATTTTTTAAAAAAATGTTTCTCTTTTTGGAGAATGGGGGTGGTGATCCCACACTACTTGCCTTAATGGTCTCTCATAGATAATTGGATTTTCATTTTTAAATCAATTGGTTGGTTGGAATTTGATTCAAATTCGATTGGATTTGGATTTCAAATTGATCGAATGGATTTTAATTTTGCTTTATTTAAATTTTGAATTTATTGGTTGATTGATTTTTAAAATTTTAATTCGATTTTGCATTTTAATTGGTTGAGTAATTTTTAATTGGAAATTAAATTTGATTTGGATCAAATTCAATCGTTTGATTCAATTTTCAATTTGATCGGTTAATTTTTAATTTTGAATTTTAATTGAATTTTCAATTTTTATTAGATTTTCAATTTGATTTTGATTTGATTTGTTTGGTTTTCAATTTGAATTTTGAATGGGTTGATTTGAATTTGAAATTTAAATTGATTTTTAAATTTTAATCGGCCGGTTCAACTTTAATTTTTAATTTTAATTGGATTTTCAATTTTTTTTAGATTTTCAATTTTATTAATTTTTATCATGATTTCCTAAGAATCAGGTTTCTAAGTAACAGTTGGACATTGAAGGGCATTTCGATCATTTTTGTGATTTCTTATAAATCTATCTATTTTTGTCGATTTGAGTCTCGTTAGACTCAAAATCATATTCTGAGTGCAATGGAAGTGCTTTCGAGATTTTTCGGAGGTTTGAAATTCGTGTGGGATATTTTCGTCATTTTGTTGATTTTTTACAGATTTTTATAAATTTTAGCGTGAGGTTTCTTTCAATCCCAACGTGATTATTTCTAAGTCTCGGGGTCATATGTTCCTAGCGTAGTGAGGTCTCAAAGTTATCAAACTGTGTATCAAACTTAGGCGTACGTACTTGCTAAATCGAGTATAAAGTGTACGATCCTAAGTGTGCGTAAATTTCTATATAGAGTCGTGACGAGTAGAGGAATGAAAAGACTAGAAACGGAAGGAATCAAGAACAGTACTCACAAGCTTTTGAGTTCTTTGCGCTCATCATTAGGAATCCACAACTAGGTGATGAATTGTTGAATTAGGCAGATGTAAAAATGGGGTGTCTACATGTGTATGTGCATTAGTGTACTTTATTTACAATATTTTCTTGTTTTAACAATTTTTTAAACTACCCTTAGAACCTATCGTGTTGATACAATGGTCAAATTCTCATTAAAATTCTATCTTTCGTCTTAGTATGGAACAAATACCTCATTTGTTCCCACACTTTTTGTTTCCTTTTTTTACTTTCAAAAGAGAGGATTTTACCTATTATTCAACTAATTGTGACTATGGGACATTGAATTTATTTTTCTTGATCACCCCATTCATATATTTATACCAAATAGAGTTGTGGTTCTCCTATCTAATTTGATTCCCAAAGTGACAAGGACTAGAACGTCATTAGCCTTACCCATTCTAAAATTGAGGACTTTTTTTAAAACTAATTTAGGATTTTTGTTACCTATTTTCTTTGTGTGTTCTTACTTTCATATATCGCTTCATCAACTAATTGTTGTTGATCTTGCTTCCTTTTGGTTCTTCTTTCTAGTCTTTTCGACAATTGTTCCGAAGAATGTGTTTTCTTTTTCCTCTTTCTTTTTTGTCTAGTAGGCTTTGCTACTAGAACTTTAGTTGGCATCTTTTTTTTTCTTCCCTTCTTCACCTCTTCTTTTGTTTTTTTTCTTCCTCCATCGCAATCTCTTGTTGTTTCCTAGAATTTGTTTCTTCTTCTCCAATATTTAGTAGCTTCTCATCAATTGGGTCAGTATGCATTGTAGTCTACCTTGACTTTCCAACCACCCTCTACCTTGTACATTATTCAAAGAAGAATACTTTCCCCCCTCCACCCAATCCAACTATATTGAATGGTTTGGTTTTGCATTTCACAATCAAAGTTCCTTTTGATTTTTCTTATGTCTATTGATAATTGCGAGATTGTTGAACACCTTGCCTTCACATGTTCTTAAAAATATTGTTGATAGTTCTTTGTTACTGCACCTTCTCTATTATTTGTCACTGCATTCGTTGCTTACTCAAAGAAATCGTGAAGAAATACTTCACAACTGCTTCTATTGATTCATATTTTTCATGCTGCCACTGGAATGACACATCTTGGTCATACTCGTATTGACGTGCAACTCTATGCAGATTATATGCTACTAGAGGGGTTGTGGAATCTAGTTTCTTCTTACGTGCAACTAATGTATATGCTAGCATCCCAATTAAAAAACCTCGTGTAGTCATTCTGTATATGTACAACTAGGTAGTCGAATCCCCCCCAACTTTGACCTTATCTTGAAATAATGGCTCTGCTTGATACTCCTTTTTATATGGCCTCCATGTGAATTTAAGCCCTGTAGATACGTGATTTTCGTCGTTAGGACGGCCACATCTACGATGATTTGGAGTCGCCACCATTCAAGTTGTAAGTGGGTGTGAATGGTCACCCGATGTACATTTTTTACAAAAAAAGTGACATTTTTGGCGTTAGTGACTCGCAACGGATAGGGAACTAATCAAATTTTAAGATTCAGGTAAGCGGCTCGGTTGGAGAAAAGGGAAGGTGTTAGGCACCATTTTCTCCCCATCAAGTGACGGTAACCTCTACGTAACTCGGTCCTTTTGATTTGAAATAAATAAAAAAGGTGCCACATGGGTGCATTTGTACCCTAGATGGGATTTATTTTTAGCTCGATCATAGGATCACCTCATTGATAAAGATGATCCTTATAGATCTCAGCCTTAAGGGCCACTCATTTAAAATAAAAATAAAAGAGAGAAAGGGGATATTTAGAAAAGGGAGAAGGAGAGGATAGAGAGAGGGGGGGTACTTTGAACCCACTTTGAAGCTTCAAGTTCTTTTATTCTTCTTCTTCTTCTTTTTTTAACTTCCTTCTCTTGAGTCCTTAGTGAGTTGAGAAGGAAACCTTTCCTTTTTCAGAATATGATATGAGAGAGTAGTGAGGATGAGTAGAGAGAGTAGATTTTTTTTTTCTTAGGGAAATTTGGTAACTATTTTTGGGATGAGAGGGGAGGTATTTATAGATGTTTGGAAGATGTTTGGGGGTATAATGGGGTGAAGAGTTGAGAGAATAGAGAATGGCATGGGTATTTGAAGTAAAAAGTGTGAAATTTAAAGTTGAATGGAGGGTAAATGTGTAATGAGTGAAAATGGGTGAGATTTAGATCCAAATGGGTTGGATCCTACCCAAATCCATTTGGGTAGAGTGTTTGGTGGGATGAGATGAGTGATGGTTGATGGGGGGAGTGGGGGTGTAAGAGGGTTGTTTAGAGGAGGAGTGTTAGGTTGGTTGATGAGGTGAGGTGTGTAGATTTAAGAGAATGGGTTGTGTAAGAGGTTGTTAAATTAATTTTTGGAAGAATGAAGGAGATGATGCAATGTGGCAATCATGATGAGATGGTGAGGGGATGAGATTGGTTAATTGGTTGATGGGGGTTGTTTGATTAGAGAGAGGAGTGTGGGTTAGTTGATTGATGATGAAGGAAGTATGGGTTGAGGTGATTTTGTTGGAGTGTTTTAAGGAAAAGTGATGGGTTGATTTGTAAGGGATATGGGTGGTGATGTGGGTGGCTGATGATGTTAGAGAATGGTGATGGGTTAGGGTATGGGTTGAGGTGCGGGTGGTTAATGATGTTAGAGAATGGAGATAGGGTAAGGTATGGGTTGAGGTGATTTTGGAGAGAGGTGATGTGAGTTAGATGGAGTGTTTAGAGAATGGTGATGGGAGTGGGTGATTAGATGAGGGAGGTGAAAGGTGGTGATGACATGTGTCATCTTTTGATATTGAGGGGTTAATTGGTTGATGTGGGTAATGGGTTAAGGTTATGGGTTAGGTAATGAGTTGGATATGGGTAATAGTTAGTGGGCTTTTAAGTGTTGGGCTTGGGTTTAGGAGGGTTGTGGGTTATATAAAGTTTGTTTGTGGGTTGGATTTTTGAGGGAGGATAGGTGTTAGGGTTTAAGTGATATAGGATTAATTTTGGGTTAAGGGTAAGGTAAGAAATTATTTTTAGGAAAGGAGTAAAGGTTTGTGGGCCTCAAAGGGGCTTAGGGTGTTTGCGGATCTTGAGGTGGGGCGACGGGAGGTAGATGGGGTAGGTATCCCAAGTCTCACATTTTTATTTTTTTGAGTTTTTTGAAATTTTTGAAATCATTGATTTGATCAAAATGTCGCATGTTGACGAATCGGGCTTTTTGGGCCCGTTTGAAGGATTTTATCGATTTTTGGATGTAAGCGTGGAGCGGTGATATTGAACACGTACGGGATGGGTCACAACCCTTCTTGTGGGTCCCTTAGACCATTGGGTGGTCTTAGGGACCTTGGTTCAATTCAAAATGTCATTTTTAGCGTTTTGGGCCTTAGAGGCCCGTTGACCTTTTTGTTGGAAAACCGACATTTTTCATGGAGCGGGGTAGATGTGAGCTTGCCGGGTCCCTTTGGTGGACCTACTAACCCATTGAGAGGTATTAGAGGCTCAGATTTTGGGCTAGAACGTCACATTTTAATGCTTCGGGCCTCCGAGACCCACTGGCCAAATTTCTCAGGAAATCACTGTTTTTGGGTTTTTTCGAGTGAGGGCCCATTCAAATTGGGGTGTCTACAAGCCTTGTACACAATTCTCTCAATTAAAAGATTGTATCCTTCATTCTAGGTTTCTCGATACCATAACAACAAGCCCTATTGATAGTAGCTGGATCTATTGATAGTTGCCTTTTTGACGCGATCGATTTGAAAATCTGATATAGCTGTAGTACCCTTAATGGCCAGCATATACTGTTCAGATTGGCTTTTACTTTCTCCCTTCTTACTCTTTTGGCATCCCGTGTCACCATGTCTTGATGGTAGTTGTCCAAGCCATCGTACAATTGTGTTATTAGTAAACTAGCCAAGCAAACTCTTTCTTAGCCAATAATCTTGTGACGACATTGAAGATAGTTGTGTTGATACATCTGTAAAAGACTTCCAGTGCAACAAATATTGAGGAGTAGTCTACCAAAAAGGCTACAAAATGTGTCTCTTCATAGTAGTACCAGTTGTATTTTTCCCTCCACCGCTTCAAGTACAACTTGCCCTGATCAACTTTAACAGTCTCGACTAGTCTTTTCATTCCATTCATCTGTAGTACTTTGCCTAGCTCTACATCGATGTAGACACCCCATTTTTGCACTCGCTCGATTTCTCGACTTGTCACCTTAGTTGCTATGGATTCCTAATGATGAGTAAAGAGTAATGGAGAACCTAAAGACTCATGCAATCCCTTTTAACCATTTCCCAAATTCTTTTTAATCTTCTCGAGTGCCTCGATTCCTATTGGATCTATTCTTGGATTCCCAAATCCTTTTTGAGCCTCTTTGATTGGTCGACGACCTTGCGACAACATAAAAATTGCGCACGCTTAGGTTCACAACACTAAGATGCCTTTGACATTCACAATACTTCTAGAAACCACTCTATGTTAGGTAAAACGCAACTCTAGACATATAAATAATCATTTTAAACCAAACGAAGTCTCACGCAAAATTTTAATTTTTTTGACGTATTGACGAAAATACCTTTGACCTCAAAACACTCATAGAGACCTTTTTACGCTTAGGAAGACACTACGAACACATGAAATTATATCTAATGTCAAATGAACCTTTTCGCCAAAATTTACAACACAAAATTTTAACAAATAATAAACAAATATTTTGACAATGAATAAATGATAATTTTCTCAACCAATCAACAAATAATTAAACATTTTAATAAAATCTTAAACAAATAAATTTTTAATCAATTTTAATAATAAATGAAATATTTTAATAAATTCAAAATTCTCAATTGCCTAAATAAAATGTGGGACCCACACTAAGCTTTAAATGATTTAACATACAAAAAGACAATAAAACTTTCCAAAACTTGTTGGTCGAACCTAACTAAGTAGGAGGACACACTCACAACGTGAAAATTTTTAAATCCTTTAAACTATGTAAAATTAACCAATTTTATAACCAAGACAAAATAGGAATCCTTTCACCTACAATAAATGGGCCCCACCAACAAATAAATCCATTTAAAAAAAGAAGAATTTCAAAACACATGAAAACCAATGGCCGATACTCATACTAATAGAATCCAATCAAATAGAAGAGAATCCTAAAAAATTTAAAAGAAATAAAATACCGATCGATGTTGCGACAGTGGTGAGTAGTGTGTTGTATAATTTTAGGGGACATTGTGTACGTAACAACTTGTTTAAAGTGATACCCAACCCATTCTTTACCTTTTTGTTATATTAGTTCATCTCTGCATGCATTTCTAGAATTGATATATTGAAGACAATATATAATTTAGGTTTGGGGGTATCAGGTGTGGGGTTGGATTTTAAAATATTTGTTTCTTTTTTTATTTTATTTTTCTTATTCTTAAAAATTCATAAAATTTCAAATTTTCAAAAAAAAAATTAGCAACTCTGTTTAATTATTTTCAAGGTCTTAGGTGATATTTTTAAGTACTTGGTTAAAATCTTAAATCAATCATTGGTTGGAAGCTTTGATCTTGAGTTCTCGTTGGTGTTTCTCTTAAGAAAATAATATAACATAATTACCTCAAGTCTATGAGTTACTTTGACACGAGCACTAAGAGTTTAGGTTGAATTGAGTGAGTTTTGCCTCCTTTTTACCTAGAGTGTTAGGAGAAACTGGATCTAACTTTGACTTCCTTATTCATTTGGTAGATTGGTTAGAAGAAATACATAACTAGGTATATTACGTCTTGTATAGCAAGCAATGAATTAGATTCGTTACCTGAAAAAGGTCTACTTAATTTTCTTTGAAAAAGTCAAAAAAAAAGTGACAAAATTTGATAAAAGAAGAGAAAAAAAAAAAAAAGAATAAAGTATAAGAAAAATAAAAATAAAAATAAATAAGAAAAAGATCCCAAAGAAACAAAAAAAAAAAAAATAGAAAATATAGAATGTTTTAATAGGGTGAAAGTCATCAAGAGTAAAACGTGAGTAAATTGGAATATCATAGATAAAGCCCTTTCGAGATATTAAAGTAAATATCAATACGTTTCGTTATCCCAGACAGGATGCTTAGTTTGGAGTTAAACCTTAGGTTAACCAACCATTCCTGGTTAAATTGGAGGTTAGATATCACTCTAGGAAACAAACTCTCAAGAGTTTCTAAGTTAAATTGCATTTATAAACAAGGATAATTGAAGTCCAAGATTTGTTAAGAAGAGAAATAATGAGTCGTACTCCATACCAAATAGTATACCTAAACGACTGATAAATCTATATTGACCAATGTTTTTTTTTATATAAGTTTTAACTGTGATTATTTTACTTCGAAAAAACCTAAATTTTGTGGGTATATTATCCGCAAACCCTCACGAGTCAAACTCGTCCACTAGGGGTAACCTAAGGGTTTAAGGATTTGATGCATTTGCTAAATGCGGTCGCGAGGCATGCAAAAGTGGCATATATATTATATATTTCTTCCTTTTATTTTTTCCAGGGACTAGCAAAGTTTAAGTTTGGGGGCTTGATCAGTGTCCTAAAATACTGACTTTAATACATTTTTCTCAGATGCTTATTACATTTTAGACTCTAATTATACCTTCATTACCAAATAATCATGTTTATACCTCATTTCAACACTCTACATGCTTTATGATATTAATTAGGCATAATTATATGAATAATTGAATAAATTGAAAATTTTGATGATCATGTGGTTGATTGTGCAAATTGCAGATTAGAAATCCAAATATGAACAAAGTAAAGCAATTCAAGCACACCGAAGCAATCAAGGATATATAATAAATTTGTGGAACTAAATTAACACATTTCCATTGCATCCCAACCGGGCCATGGTGAAAGGGTGATCAAGTAGGATTAATTTGCATGGCCATGCTCCACACGTAAGGGCGACCTTATTGCTAATGATCGCATGTACCAGATCCTTCTAGAACCCAAGAATTATCTATAAATAGGACCCTAGGTCCATTGTAATTTTTCTCTCCTTTAGTCTTTCTCCCAATTTAATTTTAGATCTTTTTTTCCCAATTAGTTTCGGTATATTTTTTGTAATTTTATGTAATTGTGAGTGAAAAAAGAGGGTGTAACCTTTGATCTATCAATGAAAGAAGATTTCTTCTCTTTTACTATTTCTTCTTATCTTGCAATGATCATAGGCTAAGTTCCATCTCTATTGGAGAGATGGAAAAGCCTAGGGCAAGTTCAATTATGCTTTTAAATTGCTTTCCTATTGTTTTTATGTTTATTTCTTAATGGATTATCTTCAAGGTTTATCCAACTCCTATGAAGAAAATCCTTAGTTGAGTACTTTGTACCCTTTATACTTAATCTAGATAAGTCATTCTTAGATAAGACTCAAGATGGTTTATCCTTAACTTAGATATTGGATGGTAGGGATTCACAAAGGAAGCCTAGCTTTAATATTTCATTCTTGGTTTTCAAGGTGAAATCTTCCAACTTAAGGCATTATCATGCTCTAGGCGGGTCCATTTTCTTTAATGGATTTTCTATCTTGATTTCATATTAATTCTAACAATTTAATTTCTGTTTCACTTTTCAAAATAATAACAAACTGATTTTAATCTTGTTTCGATTATTTCTTAACTTGATTTGAAGTTCCGCCCTTATCCTTGTGAATTTGACCTTTACTTGCTCTCTGAGTATGATAAATTTATTTGTCCAAAATGAGCCTTACAACAATATATCAACATCTTATCCATATCAATCAATCATCACGAACTAGCCTCGAGCATCAACCCACAAAAAATATAGTATAAAATAATCCCAAGAGTACAATAATTCTGACAAAAGAAAGTTAGTGCTTAATATTCTCACACAAAGTCAAAATGCTCAAGGTTTGAACCCTCTAATCTTCCCCAATGGAGTTGCCAAGTTGTAGAAAATGTAGGTTTCATTTAAGTATCCTCACTCTACTTGGGTTTTGGAGGTGCTATTCATTGAATTTTAAGGTGTGAACGGTCACCTAAAAGAAGAATTTTCTAAAATTAATTTTTCTTTAAAAGTGACTCCCGAACTATTCTTAACCGAGAGATTCGTGTACGGAGATTCAATTGAGGGATGGTGAAGGTGTTAGGCCCTCCATCATACCCACCATGGTGATGGTTACCTAGGCATTGGCAATGTGTGGGGGCTTAGACTATTTAAAAAAACAAATTAGTCAGTAAAATGATAATGCATGCATGGATGTATATGCAAGAAGAGTCTAAGTATGTATGTGTGTTTGGTGCAAATGGAATGTTCTCACTAGTTAGGGATTTTTAATGTTTGCTTAGAATTGGGAGTGCTAATCAATAAGGATTATACTCTTGTTAACCTCTAGCATTTGATGATGATGAATGCTCAATGACTATTTACCCAAGATTGGATTTGGTTTCTTTGGGTTGGAATTTGAGGAAAACACCATGAAGAGGGATGTCCTCTTGTAACATTCACCATTTTATGCTTTAAACTATATGCATGCATGCAGAGAGTGTATGCTAGATGTATTACCTGCTAAATTTTCCATAAGAATCACCTCAAGAGAGGGTCTACTCCCTAATTTTATTTTACCATTATGAAGTCTAATTAATTACAAGAAAAATGATGCCATTGTGTTTTGTATGATTTTGAACTACATGATATATGCAAAATGCTCTCAATGAGCTTATTGTGAACTACAAGATATGGGCATCACCTCGTAAAGGATATACTTCCTAATTTTACCTTATCATTGCAACTGCTTATACTACATGGATGATATAAGCTATAGTTACACTACATGCTTAGGTTCTAAAAAATTCTTAGAGGGTTCCTATTCACCCTTTCTTTTGATTCTAATTCTGTCACATTTTTTGGATGGGTCTATCGTGATATTAGGTGGGATATGGGCTTAAATTAATTAGGCTCTAATGCAAAAAAGAGAAAATAAGAGTGAGGGGGTAGAAGTGGGAAAAAGGGGCAATGCAAGTAAGCAATAAAATAATTAAAACATTTTCCTACCTTGGTTTTCTTAATTTTCTTCTTCTTCTTCTTAGATCTTCAAGATTTAACTTCAAAAGGGCTTGAGATGGAAGTTAGACAGTAGAGTTTTAGGGTCTTGGAGGCTCTCAAGTAGAAAATTAAACAAAAATTTAGGAAGGAAGTTTGGTCTCTTGACTTGGGAGCCTCTTCTACCTAAAGGCCTTTGAAGACCCTTAGTCCACGTCACAAGTCCAACTTATTTACAAGAAGACCATATTGAATGATCATTTTTTTTCCTTTCTCCAAGAGGCCTTGATGGTCATTTACACCTTAATGAGTGTAAATTACCTTCAAGGTATCTAGAGAATTCTTTGAGGGATAAGGTTGTCCAAAGCCTTGAGGAATGAGATCATTTAAAAATAAATAAAGCAATGGTATGCAATTATCCAATCTTGAGAAGTCTTAATGGTCAATTACTCTCCCATGAGCTCTAACAAATTGGGGTTAGAAGAATAATAATCTCTGAACTTCTAGATAATTTTTTTTTATGGTTAAAGGGGTCTAAACCTCTTGAACTCAGTCAGATTTCATTCAACTTTTGATGAATAGCATAAAATTTTGCTTTGGGTCTCAACAATATGAGGTTAATAGTAATTGACATTTGAAGGAATAAGAACAAGATTACCCTTTGAGATGCTCTAAATTAGAAGAAAAGCTTGGTAAGAACGCATATGGGGAGATTAGAGGAAGGGTAGGGTGGAAAATTCACTCAATCTTCCCAAGACAAAAGTGGTAATGAGGGTGATTTGGAGAGATTAAGGTGTAAAAATATCTTAATAGAAATCTGTAATACATGTGGTAGAGATCCAAAAAATAACAGAAAAATTGTTGGTCCTTGCTCCTAGAACAGACCAGGCAAAAATAAGTCTGGTCCATGCCCCTAGGACGAACCTAGCCTTTGATCTAGGAATGGAACTGATTTAGTTTTGGGCTTGCATTTCAGTCTTTTGAGGGATTTTGGTTAAACTTTTGTGCTGCAAGGTCTCTGGGTTCTCTCGAGGTTGACCAAGACAATTTGGAGTGTCTACATCCGCGGTAACTCAAATATTTACCAAAACATTGGGGGCTTGTCTAAATCATTCTTAAAATTAAGAAAATCCATTTCTTTTTAACATATTCTAATCCCAATCCCACCCCTAACCCCAATTAGTCACTCCAAGAACCCCATTATCTTTTGTTTACACTGACATCAGCTAAACTGATTAATTTCTAACTATTAAATTCAAACATTATCAGGGGGAGGGGGAACTTTGTTGGGATACATATATCTTGAGATTCATTTTATAAATGGTTCATCTCACTATCTTCTTTGTTGTTTCGAATTTTAATTTGTCAGAGTCGATTACATGGCCTCTATTGCTACGGTTAAAATAGGGTGACTCAGTCGAAAAACACATGATTCCGGTCATTAAAACATGAAATCCCACTGTTAGGGATCATACATATCTATGTAATATTATCTCAATTGTTGCTTTTGTGTTTCAATGGTCTGAGATATTCAGTTTTTCTATAAATCATCCAATCCTTTCCTTTCTTATTAGATTTTTATTCTTGATTTCATCTTTACCTTAGCATTTAGCAAGTCTTCCTTTTCATCACATTATTATTTTTTACTATTTGTTTCCATGATTTTCTATGATTATAAGTGACTTCCTTCTTTGGACTATTTTTAAGTCTATATATTCCTTTTCTTAGCTTGACTTGTTCTTAATAATGGCTATTTCTAAAATATCACAACCTCCAAGACATGCTCTCAAGCCTTACAAATGCAATCAAGATTTAAAAAATGGATCTAAGGAACAACTTCGCTAGGGGAGAAAGAGATTCGAGGATAAGAAGAGCCAACAAGAAAAGATGGTTCCTTCGACATCCCCAAAACTTGTATTTGTAGATTTTTTTTATTTTTTATTGGACAAATGCCCACCCCCAGGGGTTGCAAGGGAGGCAATCCCAATCTATTAGAATCAAATGAATAGTGGCAATATGACTAGAAAATTATCTCCCTTCTCGGGCTTTAAATCCTTCAGCCTTGACGTGAGAAAGAGGCTTCTTCCAATCTTCTTTATTTGGATTCTTTCACAAGTCCTCATGTCTTTCCCTTGTCATTCCCTTCGCTCCAATATGTCCTTTGCTACGCACCGTGCCACGCCACGACAATTGGATGATCATCATCATCTTAATTGGCTTAGACACAAGTCAAAATCATAAATGAATCACTATATTTGATATTGAGCAAACACCTTGTCTACCTAAACATTTTACAAACTCACAAATACATGTACAAATTAAAAGATGATAAAATCCTAAGAGTACTTCCACCCCATAACTAATATTCAACCGATCATAATTTTAAAGCTCCTTCGAGGTTGAGATGACTCGACTACTATTTTAAAAAAATCTCATCAAATGTCAGTTGATAGTACTATTTTTAATTTCATAAAAACTGATCATTTTTTTTAATTATTTAAATATCTATAATACATAAAATAAGATATGATGATTGAATATCTATTAACTTAATTTGTAATATAAAAAAATTAATTAACTAATTTTTTATTTAAATATCTATTTATAAAACATCATTTATTTGTAACCAATTTATTACTAGGTGAAGGCTTTATTAACTTATTAAAGGGGTTGGCCAAAAGAGTCTACCACATCATAATATTTATTTCACCTTAACCCTTTTCAGTTTATATCTGAAAATTAGCGGAAAAAAAAAAAAAAAAAAGTCAATTAAAAACTCACAACTCAGAGCTTACATCACACAGCTCATTTGAAAGGTCATCCTTCGTTTGGTATCAATGACTTAGAAGAAATATAATGAGAGCTGTTTTCAGTTGGCGCGTCAGACTTCACCAAAAGTCAATTAATAGTTGAGAACCCAAATTCAAATGCATTATTATAGACTAGCAGACCAATAATATTAAACGTTACAAAATGATTAGGAGTTTAGAACGTTTTCAAAGCACAAAATGTAATACAAATTTTCTTGGGATCAGTACTAGTTTTCTAAGGATCAACGTTTCTAACATAATTTTCCATCTCATCTAATAAATTGAAAGATTTAAAATTTTGACCTATACAAAAAAAAAAAAAAAAAAAAAACAGATTTATAATTTTCAAAACTTGTTAAAATATTAAAATTTAATGACTATAAAATCATCAATCCAATTGTCTATATAGTTGTCAATAGATCAGATCCGATCCTGAAATCCAATTCATTCTTATATGTTAACTTTGGATCGGGTTTTGGATTCCAATAAGGATCTGATTTAGGTGATTTTATATCAATTACCATGTTGATTCCTAGAAGTTTCTAGATGTGCTCTAAAAGTTTGCTAAAGTTTTTTTTTTTTTTTTTTTTTTTTATAAAGTAAATTGAGTGTTTCATGAGTATTTTGGGGGTATTTTTGGGCTTGAGGTAAGCCATGCCATACCAGAGTTATTTTTATTTTTTTAAGAAAATTAGTGGTTCTCTAATAAATGGTTGATTTGGGTCTATGATGATCGTTTCTTCTAGAAAATGGGGTTTTTCTATATGAATATGATCTTTGCCTATATGTCTAAGATTGATTCTCGGAATGCTTGAAGAGTTTTTAAGAATACATTATTTGTCACTAGAAATTAGCCACACTGGAAGATTAGTTGAAAAGTCAGGCAAGTAAAAATGAGTTATTTACATATGACAACTACCTAATAAAAGCCTTGATAATATGACTTTCTTTTTCTATACACTCCCTCCACATAACCATACAAAATTATAAAGATTTGGCATTGTGTATCCCAAAGCAAAGTATTGACAGTTCTATGAAAGGAGTCTACAAAGAGCGTACAGAAAAAGGAGTCAGATTATCACAACCAATTAAAAATGATGTAATGCAACTCTAATTAGGACTTTTATAATCTCAACCCTCTCCATCAACATGACTGTGGAGGGATAAATTCTCCAACTTCTAAGATAACGACAAGTGTCACCCAAATTTTAAAGGATCGTTTGAAAGTAAGGTTTCGACCCAATGATTGAGACCACTCGGGTGCATGACTGAGAGGATGGGCTTGGATCACGGTCTAAAAAATAGAGTTTCGTTAGCAGAAAGCACACGAATCCTTGGATTCTCAAAATTTTAGTGCCATCATATAAGAAAGATTCTAATTGAGGAATTTCACACATTCCTTTTCCGAAAATAGAAAGGGATAAGAGAGAAAAACAAGCAAAATAGAAACTCTCTATATATATAAATAGAGGAAGACCCCCACGTTCAAAGGTACACAATTTTCTTGCATTGATACTTTGTTAAAAATTTTGTGGAATTGACTTAGGCATCGAAGGCTCTGTGAAACAGGGAATAAGGACAATTTCGAAGGAATTCACACCATCCTATACGAGAAGTGAAGTTTTCGAGATGATCACAAAAATCACCTCTATAATAACAACAAGGATTTGGAAAAAAACAAAGATTTCATAGAGATTAATTCTGATCTTCTTGGGATTAATACACATTTTCCTTGAGATGCATTTTCTTGGGAATATATTGTTGGAGAGCCTCAACCCATGGGTTGAGTTATCTTCTATAATGCCTAAGATGTATGACTAAAACTTGTAGAGTCATGCTGGGGTGACATTGGGATTTACTACGATTCTCACATATTTTTCATGGGGTGCATACATAATTGTAAATTTGTTTTCTTGAGATATGAGTAAAAAGTATCTCTGGTTACGTGTGCACCTCCACGTCAAAAGTGTGAGAATCGCAATAAATCCACTGGCACCCAGTATTAGTGAAAATTGTATGTATGCAATAGTAAATCCAATTGAACGAATGTAATAGTAGTCTCATCTCTCTCTCTCTCTCTCTCTCTGCATCAGCCTCATATCTCGAGATATGAGGTCCATTAATAATCTTGTGGCAATGTTAAATGTTAATTTTAATTTTTATAAGAATCTTAGCTGGAGGAGCCACCCACAATATACATGTCACTGTGAGATGTGAATAATTGATATTATCATTTAAAAGAATTATGGATAAATAATGCTAAAGACCCCACCCAAGCTGAATAATGAGGTTAATGAGGCTTTAGCCTGTCTTTTAGTTGGGATTGTTTTAAAAAAGCTACCATCAAGAGTAAGTTGGACCCAAAAAGATTATAAATAGTTCAAAGAATGAAAGAAGTAATAATTGATTTTTAGTATCTTGAGATGTATGAATAATCATGGTTTCAAAGTCTCTCACCTTGTAATGCTTAAATTTAATATCTAATAATCATCTAAGATTTTGTGTAAAGTGATCATAGGCCAAAAAGGTAATGGGTTAATGAGTGTTTCATGTTTGCATTCTTGGTGTGACCAATATGGGGAGTCGAACATTTGCAATTAACAACTTTAAAGAAAAATATAAAATATAAACAAATAAATAAATGAAAACCGTTAATTTTAAGAGTGATTTAGACATACCTCTTCTCATTTTTGTGGATATTTGAGTTACTTCCTATCTTTTGACATGCCTCTTGACCTCGATCTTCTCTAATATATTAATGGAAATGACCTAAATACCCCCATCTTCAACCTATCACTGAACATCTCTTTTTTTTTTTCAAAATCATTCTTCATTTTCTTCGAAAAATTTTTTCCTAAATCTTTAATTGTAAAATGTTAGTTTCATATTTTATCAATTTCTAGACTTAAGTTATGTGTCGGACTGATTTATAATTAAAGATATGTGAAGACTCTGATAAAGTCACTCAACCTCAAGCACATCGACAAATTGCTCCATATGAGTATGCACAAAACCTAAAAGGTAATGAGACCACTTAGACATTTTCCCAATACCTAGATGATTGTTAGGTTGACTCATATTGGTAAGACCATCTTTTTTCCCGACCCATTCCTTCATCAAAACTTTGGGAGTCAAAAATGGTTTATCGGGAGTCAAAACGGCCATAAGGGCATTTTGATAATTTTACCACCCTTGGGTCATCTTCCATCCCTTAATGAGTGTTTGAGGATCTTATATAGGTAAGATCTACTAAATCCCTGAACCATTTCATCACCAGACTTCTCGAAAGTTCAATTTGGTCCAAAATGGCTAAAAGAATATTTTGATCATTTACTACCCTTAGGTCATGACCCACCCCTTGGTGAGTGTTTGGGGATCTTATATTAGTAAGATCTTCAGAATCCCTGAACTGTTTGATCATTGGAGCTTTCAAGAGCTCAAAATAGCTCAAATGACCTAAAATGGCATTTTGGTCTTTACCCTACGCCGCTGGGTAAAATGATCATGGCCCCTAGCAGCAAGCCGCATATTCTACAAGGGCCGTCGCGGTGTCCACCAGGACTGTCAGTAGAGTGAATCCAACGATTATATTTTCCACTGTTGAGCTACCAACGCCACCAGTAGGTCTCGAAAAGCCCCTAAATGTGTATAAACTCATCACTTGAGTTCATTTGTGGGTTAGATTAATTCTTAAAGAACTTGTCATCTCCCATCTCCCTTCTTAGAGACCATTCTCTATAATACTAGAGGATCATGTCTTATTTGAATGCACCATCAACACAAGCAACCTCCATGAAAATCTAGTTTTAGGTGAGTCTTCCCTCAACCTATCTTGATCTCTCATTTGATCCCACTTCAACCATCAAACCTTTCCTTACACACACATTGATACATTCATGAAATAAGGAGAAAAAGGAGAAGATGAAAGGCATAATCATAAGGAGCCGACAAACTTGAAAGCTTGATTGAAATATCTAATCATCGAGACGTATTTATGAGCTCAAAGACTCGAAGAACTCAAGATCATCATTGGCAAACATTAAGTGTTAAGTGAGTCCTTGTTATTTTGGTTTTTCATTTCCAAATCCTTATATGTGATTACTTGATTCAGCCCTCAAAAATTAAGTTCTTGTTGGAATAGAGGATTCTTGACAAGAGTAAAGGTTCGTGAGTTTTCGAGGTACAGAACTCACAACATTTCCAAAGGATGTGTTTCGCTCAACCTTAAGCTTTTAGAATTTAGCCTAGGTATAAAAATTCTATGTACGATTTGAAGTGAATCATAAACCTCATTAATTAGTGAACACCAAGACTTTTGCGAAGGTGACATTGGGAGTAGATGTAGGCACATTACCAAACCACTATAAAATTGTTTGTCTCATGTTTGTAAAAATGCTTCTATCAATTTATACTTAGATGAATGCATACCATAAATGAATATTATGCTATGTATGGCATGCCATGAATGTTTAAACTTTAAGTAAACCTCAATTGCATTACAAACTAAAGATAAATCGTGAGAATAAATGTAGGCATATTCTCGAACCATTATATTGTTATGTCTCATGCATGTTTTATGATTCCACAATTTATACTTAAATACTTTGAATGTCATGAGATACGATATATGCCGAATAAGTAAATCTTATATGAATGAACTATTGAACGACATGAAGAAATGAATGTTTTTATTTCAAGCGTATTTTCATTAAATGCAAATTAGAAACATGAGTGCAAAATCGAAATTGGGTGAATAACTTAGAACACATAGTCAAATTATCAATTTAAGTTAAAATTAGATAAATCGAAATAAATTTTAATTATCCTATTCTCCCCCCTAAGATTAGTCATAGTACGAAGCCCAAAATTTTCAATTGGTATCAGAACGAGTTACTCTTGATAGGCTTAACATCCTAGAGTTAATCCCAAGACTTTGAACTCTGTCTAAGTCCGACAATAGTCATCTACTAGACCTCCATTTATTCATTAGCTCAAATATGCTTATTGGTAACTTAGGAAAATGATTTACATCAATTCTTTTGGGCTATGATGTATGGAACTTAGTAAATGAAGGATATGAGCCACCCAAACAATTGAAGACTAAAAGTTTCATTAGTTTATTAGAATACATCGTGGTCAAGGAATATGTCATCAATTTGAAAACATAGGGGTATCTCAAATTTTTACCAAAATATGGAGAAATATGTCTAAATCATTCTAAATTAATGCTCTCATGGCTCTTGAGGCCCACATCCAAAGTACCAACAGAGGCTCTAATGTGCCACTAAAACATGACATTGTCGATTTTGGCCACTTTCGTGGAATTGTACACAAGTCTACTTGATTACTTATCACTCCCCCGATTAAGGATCTAAATTTTCTTAAATCTCGATGGTGGAACAAAAAAAAATTTAAATCCAAATAAAGATTTTCAAAACTTAAATATGGTATAGATTTTTTCCAAATAATTTTGATAGAATTTTTTTAAAAAATTGGACTTATGAACAATTTTCACCTATAGAAATATACTTGTATAATTAAAATTCATATATCCACTACATTCCAATCACCATATCATAAGGAATATATATCACTTCAAAAAAAAATTATAATTACAATTCAAAAGTGTATATAAATCAACTACACATCTCGTATCGATCAACAGTTATCCACGTCATAAACATTAACTCACTCTCTAGACGTATACATACAAAAATACACAATACACATGATGTTAATATATACAAAGAAGTCCAAAACTACATAAAATAGTTTCACTAAACTCAAATCTCAACTCACATATAACAGAAATAGTGTTCATCATCTTAATCTTGCAATCTCTTTATATAATGTTCTTCATCAAGAATAAGCATTTCAGTAATTGGGACATCTGTAATGTTTTGTTAGTATGGTGAGTAATAGGAAAGTTATTCAACAGTAAACTTACATTTCAAATTAATAGTCATAATATGAATGGATAAACAAATTAATATATTATAAATAATGTAAATTTTTAAATAAATAAACAAAATAAATAACACTCGAAACAGACTAATTTTTAATAAAACGATAACGAAATATCTTCATCTCACAATGAAAAAGAAAAAAAAACATAAACATGTCCTAATGATATTGTATACACCCCATTTTTGCATTCGCCTGATTAATCAACTCGTCAACCCGATCGCAACGGTTCCCAATTATGGATGTTTATTCCAATGTTTTATTTTGTTACCAGATATGTTTCAGAAATCCGGATGAGGTATCTCGAACTGACAAAACTGTAGAAACCACGCTACGCTAGGAAAATATAATCCCAGAAGATTAGAAATCATCATTTCTCAGACAAAAAGAAGCTTCACGATAAAAATCACTAAAAAATGACCAAATTACCAAACTACCCCTAACATCAAAACATCCCTAGAGCCTACATTACGCTTAGAAAAATCCTTTCGAATACATAAAACAACAAATCGAAATCAAATATATCATTTCACCAATTTTCACAGAATTTGACAAAATTACGAAAATGCCCCTCATAAAGTTTACGACCATTTCACACAAAAAATTTCATAAATGATACAAATCAATATTTTCACTGAATTCCTTACGAAAAATTGATTCTAAAACATCCTAGAACATAAAAAAATCGACTTAAAAAGTAAAAAATCCTCTCTAAGGGTAAAACGGTAATTTTATAATTAAAAATTTTGAAATTAATAAATAAAATATTAAATAATTAAAGTGAAACATTAATAAAATTTATTTAAAAATTTAAACTAAAAAAATCGATCAATTAGGCTCTCAGGCAAAATTGTTGAAGGTTGCCAAGATATTTCTTCAAGGACCCCTCCATTTGGGGGTCAAAAGAATTAAAGATATAATAGAGGGAGGTTCTCCAAAAAAATTAAAGTCAATCAAGCAAGACTAAAATCAAAAAATTAAAGTCATTTAAGTAAGACTAAAGTCAAGAAATTAAAGTCAATTAAGTAAGACTAAAGTCAAGATATTATAGTCAATCAAGTAAGATTAAAGTCAAAATCTTAAAGTCAATCAAATAAGACCAAAAGTCAAAATCCTAATAGAGTTCTACTTAAATAATAACTCTATTTAATAGAATTCTAACTAAAATACAACTCTACCTAAAATAATTCTAACTAAAATATAACTCTAACTAAAGGAATTCTAATTAAACACTAATTATATCTAAACAAACCCTTAAAAAAATCTATAAATAGGGGTCATCACACTCTATTTTCGTATCAAATCATAAACCCTAAGAGAAGTAGGTCAAAAAGCTTTCCTATCCTCTCATAAACCCTAATTTTGAAGTCCCAACTCCTTACTTAACACCCATACTTCGATTTTAGCTTGAAAAACACCTAAAAGCCCTTCAAAAACACCCCAAAATCTATAACAAAATTTGAAGAATCCAGATCTAAGAAAAAGATACCTTGCCTCGGAGATCAGGAATCAGATCTAGAGATAGAACGAGGCAAGGAGTATGGTACAAGGAGCGATTTTATCAAATCTGAGGGAATAAAACCGTTGCGTTCGAAGGTCAAATTTCTTTTATTTTTTCTATCTAGATTTTTTGTTAGCAATGTAGTCTTATTTGGGATAAGTAGAGATCGGCATTGGCCGGGCGAGGTTAGTGCCTAACACCTTTCAACCCCGTAACGTCATCACCGAAACTTTTTTTCTTTCGTAGATTAGTAATATTTGTCTTTTTTAGAGTCAGTTTGGTTCCTAGACCGTAATAACTAGGTGGCGACTCCCAAACCTCAAGGGTCAAAAGCGGATCCGCGCACCCGTCGGATCGAGGGCGCTTTCAGATATATTTGATAAGAATGATGAAGCACATGACCGATACAAAAGTACCAATTTGTATATCGATGCTCTAGTACTTAACTAGTGTGGAACACACCATTAATTCCTGATTTTATAGTCGGTTTAGCAATTTATTATAATTGGTTGACCATGTTTTTCGGCTCAAATTGGCCATTGATCCCTAACAGAGATCAATCGTTTGACTACTATATACTATAAATGATTATTTAACAATCCAACTTCATCATACATTTATGGTATGCATCTATCCTCAATTAATCTAATCAACTATAAACCATCTTTATAGTACAATTTGTTATTTTTTAATAAAGATAAGATAAGAATTTCTCGAATAATATGTATAAAGATATTCTCAAGTGACATCCCATATTTCATCAAATCCATATTATTCTCAATTAATTGGTTGGTTTTGGAAAGAGCTACTGATTAATTTTATGGGCATTCCTTATCCCTTTAATAGATAACAAAAATAATTATTATATTTTTCAAATTTCATTTGAAATAAATTAAAGTAAATTTGCAAGTGTGACGATATTCCCAAGTATTCTAGAATTATAAACATATAGTAATATATTGAAAGCATTAAACATGTAAGTATATTGTCTCATGATTACCATATTAATTGCATCCCATACTCTATTACTCAGTGTTTCAAAGCACTATAAATCTGAAAATTTCTCAACACAAGCACATACAATCAAAAATCTCATTCTCAATTCCAATCAATTGAGACTTTCATTCTCGATTTTGAATTTAAACTTAATCATTTCATTTCAAATTTAAACTTAAAACTGGACGTCTTAACAATTTTTAAAATGAACATTCTAAGAAAATTACAATGAAAATCAAATTGATTTTTTGGTTACACTCACCTAAATTCATTTATTTTTATTTCACGATATTTAAATATTAGAGAAAATATTTAAAACTAATTATTCTACAATTCGATACATGGATTTTAAATGTAAATTATAATAAATTTGAAATTAATTATCAAAATTAAAATAAAACAGATCTCATTGAAAACTATATTATGAATTTGAAATTATAAGTTTTCAACTTTCGCAACTGGATTTTATGCGTCCCTATAATATAAAAATGATATTTCTAGCTAATTCCCTCGACGATTCGATCAAATAATCCATTGACTAAGTAGATCTCGAAGTCGTAGATATTTTCTTCTTTAGTGTCGAATTTTTTTTTATATCACAAACATGTTTAAATCTCGATTGAAAGCAACATGCGCGAACCCACTTTTGAACTCACTCGTCTCTTTTTCAATTTCAATCTTATAGGTATAATGAACATCAACTTATTTTTTTACTTTATAATAATATTATATTTTATATTATAATATATAAATATTATTATATTTATATTTATATTAATTACACTCTGCCCCTTTAACACTTCAATAATTTTAAATATATTCCTTTTATATAAATAATTATAATTAAATCTAATTTTAATATTTTAATAATATAAAAAATAATTAAATATTTTTTTTTCATATATTTTTCTTTTCTCCTGTTATATCTGTTATAGTAGTCCAATTCGAATTGTGTATTTTAGATTTTCGAAATTCCTCATCGATTTTTCTCTATTGACTAAAATATCCCTTATGTCTTTAGTTTTCTTGATAAAATTAATATTTTCATAATTTATCATATTAAAGTCGGATTTACGAATGTCGACAGTCTAAACTATGTTTTTCGATGTTTTAAATTTAATGATAATGTTTATTTGACCAAAAAAACTTCCTATAAAATTTTGAATTTTATCTACTTCGACTAAATGTTTTAATTCTTTGATAATAATTATGATAAGGTTATTTGAATTGTACATTTCATTCAGGAAACTCTCATTTCTAAAAATTATTCTTTTAGATCAATAATATCATGATTTATTTTTAACAATTTATTTATTTATTTGTCTTAATAGGAAAACGAGTCAATATAATTGACTTAATTCCTTGATATACGTAATAAATTTTATGGCGTCACATTACTATTAGTTTTCAGACCTTAGATTTACACATTTCTCATCTTGATGCTGACATTATTGTTTTTACTTGACTAATGAAAACTCCTTAAATTCAATGTTTTTTGTAGGTTAATTATATCAATGGACCTACAAAAGTGTAGTGTATAATATGACATTGTCCTTTAAATAAACATCTCCATTACCAAATTGTTTTAGGTAAACCATGGAAACTTTCAAGCCTTGTTTGGGAAGCAATACATCTAGCATAAATGTTTCTCAGTTGAATATAATTATAATGAAATCGTGATTGCATAATTGGTTATTAGATAACCATACTCAGTAAATTCTTTTTAGAGGCTAGTAGGAGGTTCAAGGATAAGAGTTTGTAGGTTATGAGGAAAGCCAACGAGGTGTGGTTCCTTTGACCTCCTAAGGTACTTGAAAGTGAGGCAATATATTCTCTGATCGTGCGGTGATCTTTGATAAAAGGCAAAAATGATGACAACATCCATTAGAAGTAATGTTTTAAAACCTAGATTGGTTGTTGAGTGGCCGAGTTGGTCCAAATCAGTTTGACCAACAAGTTAAACCGGTTTGACCCAAAAGTGAAATATTAAATAATTTTTTTATTTCTTCCCAAAATCGACATCTTCAACTTTTTGCTTAATTTTTTTTTTTTACCTTATTGCTCAATGTTAAGATTCTATCTACATCAATCGTTGGAAAAGAATACCTCCCTCTTCCACTTAAGATTTTATCTATTTTTTTCACCTTCAAATGTGTGGAGGCTTTTTTGAGCTTCCACTTCTCGAGATTGGATTGGTACCTTGATGAGGATGATATTGGTGATGATCTTGATTAACAAATCTTCTCTTTGAGGCTTCAATGGTTTAGGACAGTTGAAGGAAAGAATAAAGAAAGAAGAGGCCCTGGTGTAATGCCTACCAGAGATTCTTCGAAGATTTAACTAGTAAAAATGATGGAGATCAATCAAATGAAAAATATGATGAACAATGAAAATGCATGATGATATTCTTGGGAGAGTGAAGGCTGATAATTTTTAAACCATATCTCAGTCTTTTAAAAGGGGCGGTTTATAGTTTAAATTCAGGGATAGGTGTCACCACATGATTTGTTCAAATGTAATACCACATGAGGCATGAGCTGGATGAGAATTGGTGCTTCTATCCTTGGACTTTGCGTCTATCCCTTATTAATCTTGATACTTGAGTTTGATTAGCATTGTCTCAAGTCAATTAATACTGAGTTGGTATGTAATTCATTATTTGATGGTGAGTGAGTTAGAAAACGTCACACCCACTTCAGGTTTGATAAATACTTTTAGATATTGCATTAAATGAGGAGATTTATCGTATGGAAGGATTCAGATCATATTTAATTCTATTTTATTCTAATGTGCATATTTATCATGCCTCAAAATCCAACACGAATCCAGAGGATTCCTATGTTAGATCTCAAGGAATGATTAACCATCTCATCCTATGATAATATATAATAATAATAATAATAGATCTTAATAAACAATTATAAAGTAGCGGAAAGATATAAATAATACCAAAGGTTAATAAAATGCGAAAGTTAATAACAATCAAATTATTATCCAAAATCCTAAAGTCTCAAAATAAGAATTGTATTGAGTAAAAAATGACATAACTAGATGACGGTACTGAATATAAATTGGCACATAGTGCCTTAACATAAGAGTTTCAATATGAAATATAAAATAAAAACTATTAAGACTCTAAGACAATTCAAACTGACGAAAGTGACTGCTTATCCACATATTCAGCCTCAGGTGCTTCCTCATAAATCTTATCATCAATAAATGTTTTTTCGACATCTAAAAAATCTGAAAGGTGAATGGTAGGGTGAGTAACCGGAGTTACCCAACAGGAAATGTATAATTCTAATACTAGTTATAACATGCCACGTATAATCATTTTGAAGTTTAAATCATGCAAATTTTAATATAATATAATATTTCAATAAAGACTAATTAAAACAAGAAAAATAAATACGAATATAATAAGTAACGATTTATCGATCAAATCATTTAACAAAGTAATCATTTCATTATACTTTCAAACTAAAATTCTTGTCCATCGACATACAATAAGGATATGCATAATACATACATGACAGTGTAATTGATAAGAGTGTTGAAGAGCACGCTGATATTATCACCTCGGTTATGAAAAATTGATATTCCAATACTTAACCTCCGGTGTGGAATCTCATTGATCTTATTTGATTTCGTGACCACTCTAGCATATCACGGTTGGGTAACCATTTATCCGACTCAAATTGGGCATTGACTATGAATCCAATACTAAGATCAACTAACGATAAGGTCGACCTTTTGACGAGTACAGACTCTTAGTGATCATTAATTAGTTTAGGAAAAACTCTTCACGTCTAAGCTTCTCAAGAGAAAATACATGCGAACCTCAAACTATCTCTATACTATACAAAGATCGCATTTACACATAAATGTTCCCCCAAAAAAGAAGAGAAATTGACAGATCTCACAAGTTATTCTATTCTCTAAGGTATCTCATATTACCCCTAAGACAATAAAACATCAAGTATTATCCTAGATTGATCCGCTGCTTTCGAAAGTATAGCAATACGTCATTCTTTATAAGTTTTCTACGACCATTTTGTAGTAAACAAAATTATTATATATATATATATAACTTTTTTATATCGAAAATACAAACAAGATATGGTGGTGCCCTCTAGTGATATCCATCTGTCAATTAATCCATCCATCAATCATATCTCACATAGTCGTGAAAACGTGAGATATCCATCCATCTATATATCTTTCACGCAAATTCCCATCAATCAGTTGAGAATATTTGTTCTCTCTATTCATTCATCAATCCATCAATAAAATATTTATCTTTTTACGTATCTATCAAAGTATATATTTTCTATAAAGTGTTTATAATTCTAAGGCATGAACCAATTAAATATGATGGTCTTGGTTGAGTAGAAAAAACTTATAAAACGCGATAAAATCATAACTGGTTAAAATTGTAGAAAGTTGTGAAAATTTGACTAAGTATTAGAAAAATAATTTTTTTTAATTTTCTAAACGTAAAAATGAGTTTTTTTAAATGAAAGCCTTAGATAAATGTATTGACATTATGTAATTTTTGTAACTTAATACAAAGTGACGTAAAAGATAAAGGGATTTAAAAATCTGATAAAAATATCGTAAATTATGTTTTATTCTTAGAATCAAAAATTAGATTTTGATAAGTTTATTTGGACTTTTAAATCATTCTCATTGCTTTCAAATGGGGGGGGGGGGGGTTAATGAAAATGAGGTGTTGGAAAATGCGTATGTTGGTGGGAGAAAAACTATGCTAAAAAAAGTTGAATTGGGCATTTCAACATAGGATCAGTCGATCGAGGTAGGTCGGACGACCAAACCAGGTCAATCGAGGTAGGTTAGTTGACCAAACTTTTCTTGGGTCGACAAAACTCGAGAGGAGTGTATTCTGCAATCATTTGGATGGGCTGATGGAACATTGTTGGGTCATTGAGCATAATTATTTTTTATCTTCTTCTCCGATTTCACCTCAAACTCGTCCACAATGCTTTTCAACATTTTCTCAATTATTCATAACCATAAAACTAATAGATGTATTCTTTTCTAACTTTTAACACAAGTTTTACAAAAAAAAAAAAGATCAAGGATAAAAATCATCTAATCATGCATGATTTTTTGAAGAATGTGCCCTTAGATTGAAAACCAAATTTAATTCTTAGATGTAAAATGATTTTTTACTAAAAACTTAATAATTAAATGCTAGAAGGGAAGGATTCTTCCATGTTTAGTATTTTCTATGATGTAATGGTTCTGACATCAACTCTCAATATCTCTTTTTGTTCATTTTCATTTTTTCCTCTCCGACGAAATCACGATCTCCTTGATTTTCACACGAAGCCTTTGGCAAGAGGAAAATGTTCTTCTCTTTTTTTAGAGTGTTAATTATCGCTCTATAGTCCTCACATCGATTATTCTATCTCTTGGGAGGCTAGTGTTATGATTTGTCTTCGGAGAAGAGAATGAAAAACCTATAAATTTATAATAAGTTCGATATTTATAGTGACTTAAGGATGTAAAAGTCATTTTTGAATTTATTTTATTTTATATTTAAAAAATCTATGTCTTGGGCTTTGATTTTCGCAAAAATTTAGTCTATTTTGGATAATTTTTCGATACAAACCTAATGATATTCTTGGATTTTCAAGAATTATTTTTTAAGAAAAAATTTATTTCTAAGTGCCTAAACTTAACTATCAATCAAAATCTCTCAAGATACGTAATGGATTTTTAAGACGTTACAACTTCCCCCACTTAAAGAAAATTTTGTCCTTAAAATTAAAACGTACCTCAATCTAAAAATTATGCTCGCATCTCTGCTTCCTTTTCCTAAGTTACTTCTTTGACATTGTGATGCCTCCACAACACTTCTACTAATGGGATAACTCATGATCTCAACATCTTCTCTTTATGATCAAGAATCTATACTAGCCCTTTTTTATATGATGTTTTCTTTTAAATTTAAAGATTGCAAATCTATGACGTGGGACGAGTCTGATTCATATTTCTTCAACATTGATACATGAAAGACATTATGAACCCTCTTCAACTGATCAGGTAAAGCTAAGTTATATACAATACATGCCAATCATTTCTATGATCTCAAATGGTCCCATATATCTTAGCTTCAGTTTACCTTTTACGTCGAACCTACTAATTTTTCTTGTAGACACCTCGATTTGAACGGGCCCTCACTTGAAAGGGCCCAAAAATAGTAGGGTTTCAATAAGTTCGACCAACGGGCCTCAATGGCCCGAATCATCGAAAAATGATACTTTCGCCGAAACCCAAGCCACTAACACCTTTCAATGGGTTAGTAGGTCCACCAAAAGGGCTCGGCACACTCCCATCCACCCCGCTCCATGCAAAATATCGATTTTCCAACAAAAGGGGCCAACGGGCCCCTAAGGCCCAAAAACATCAAAGGTGGTGACTTCGGTCAAATCAATGTTCTTAAGACCACCCCAGGGTCTCGAGGACTCGCAAAAAGGGTGGTGACCCATCCTACAGTTGTTCAACGTCGTCGCTCCGCACTCGCGTGCAAAAAACCGATAACGGGCCCAAAAGCCCGATTCGCCAACACGTGGCATTTTAATTAAATCAATGATTTCAAAATCAAAAAAATCAAAAAAATCAAAAGAAAAATAATATGAGACTTGGGATGCCTACCCCTTCATCCAACCTTCACCGTTCCATCTCCAAATCCGATATCCAATCCAAAACAACCCACAACCCTTCTAAACCCAAGCCCAATACATTAAAAGCCCATAAACCACTATCCATACCCCATTCACTATCCAACCCACCACCCAACCCATCAACCCTACCCACATCAACATCAAAAGATGACACTTGTCATCACCATCCTTCACCTCCCTCATCCAATCACCCACTCCCATCACCATGCTCTAAACAACTCATCTAAAATCACCTCAACCCATACCCTACCCTAACCTAACCTACCCCCATCCTCTAACATCAATAACCAACCATCCTTCACCCATACCCTAACCCATCACCATTATCTAACATCATCAACCACCCACATCATCACCCATACCTCTACCCATCATCTTCCTTAAAACACTCCAATAAAATCAACTCAACCCATACTTCCTTCATCATCAATCAACTAACCCATTTCTCTCTCTCTAATCAAACAACCCCCATCAACCAATCAACCAATCTCATCACCTCACCCCCTCATCATGATTGCCATATGGCATCATCTCCTTTCTCCTCCCAAAAACTAACTTAACAACCTCTTACACAACCCATTCTCTTAAATCTACACACCTCACCTCATCAACCAACCTAACACTCATTCTCTAAACCACTCTCTTACACCCCCACTCCACCACCAACCATCACTCATGTCAACCCATCAAACACTCTACCCAAATGGGTTTGGGTAGAATCCAACCCATTTAGGTCTAAACCTCACCCATTTTCATTCATTACACATTTACCCTCCATTTCACCTTAAATTTCACATCCCTCACTCCTAAATCCTATACCATTACCCCTTCTCTCACATTTCAACCCCATTATACCCCCAAACCCCCTCCATACACCTATATATACCTCCCCTCTCACCCCAAAAAGGGTACACACACCAAGTTTCCATAAGAAAAAAATCTACTCTATCTACTCCTCCTCACTACTCTCTTATAACACACTCTAAGAGAAATAACTTCACTCAACTCACCAAAGACTAAAGAGAATTCAAAGAAGAAGAAGAAGAAGAAAAAGAAGAAGAAGGAATCCAAGAGTACAAGGTGGGAGCAATCAACACCCCCCCCTTTTTTTTTTTCCTTTCTCTACCCTCTCCTCTTCCCTCTTCTATCTTCCCCCTCTTTTCATTTCACTTTAAATGAGTTGAGCATGTATGGACTTCAAGGCTTGGATCTACAAGGATCATCTCCATTGATGAGATGATCCTATGATCAAGCCAAAATTAAATCCTACTTAGGGAACAAATATACCCATGGGACACACCTTCCACTTTCTTTTAAAAATCAAAATGACCGAGTTATTTGAGGTTACCGCCACGTGGCGGGGAGAAAGGGGTGCCTAACACCTTCCCTTTTCTCCAACGGAGCCGCTTACCCGAACCTCTAGGTTTGATCAACCCTATCCGTTGCGAGTCACTAACGTCAAAAATGGCAATTTTTCGACAAGGCACACACCGGGTGACCATTCACACCCCTTTCCAATCTGAATGGTGGCGACTCCAATATTTAGTAGTTGTGGTCGTCATGACGACGAAAACCACGTAGCTACATTTCTTTTAGGAGATACCCTCAAGAACACAAAATCACTCACTACAACTTCAATTATCATTTGTGATGGTCTACATAACTTTTTTGTCTATTTTGTGCAACTCGCAATTTCTCTCAGATGTTTCTAATCTCCTTGGTGATTTCTAAGACTACGTCAGGCCCCAAAATAATATTGTTCCCAACTTCTGCCCAACAATTTAGTGATCTACATAGTCTGCCATACAATACTATAAACGATGCCATTCTTATGTTGAATTGATAATTATTATTATAGGCAAATTCAAGTAATGCCAAATGATTCTTCCAATTACCTTCGAAATCTAGCATACAAGCCCTCAACATATCCTCCAATATCTGAATAATCCATTTTGACTGCCCATCCTTCTATAGGTAAAACGATGTACTCATCTTCAACTTCGTACAAAAGACAAGTGGAAAACTTTGTCAGAATTGGGATGTGAAACATGGATCCCTATCTGATACAATCGAAATTGAGACTCCATATAACTTTACTAACTTTCAAATATAAATTTTGTTCATTCTATCTATAGTATAAGTCATCTTAATAGGTAAAAAGTGATAGATTTAGTAAGCCTATCCACAATTACCCATACTATATTGATCCCTTCACTAGCTTTCGATAACCCACAAATAAAATCTATGTGGATTTTAGAATAGGAAGTGGTTGCAACAATCCTACTGGTCTCTTATACTAGACCTTTACCTACTTACAGGTCATACATCGACTCATATATTGAGCAATATGTTTTTTCATTCTTGACCACCCAAAAGTTTTTTTCATGTCTTGATACATCATGGTACTACTTGACTGAATGACAAAAAGTGACTTATGAGCTTCATTCATGACACTTGTCCTCAACGAGTTGTTGCGAGGAACCCAAAGTTTTTCCTTGAGCATTATGTTGTCATTATCATCAACTCTCCAACCGTGATCATCAATATCATCAACTTTCTCCTGATACATTTTCATTCTTTATCTACCTTATATGCTTTAATAACTCTTGCAATGATTTGAGGTTGTATCCTCATCTAAGCTATATAAGTCTTTTCTTTATCTACTTCTAAGGGAACGTTGATTGATTTTGGGAACGTTGAATGTAAAATCAATCGTTATTTCTATCATTCTCCACTATTCTATCCTTATGTGAGCAAACACTCTATCTTTCTTGTTACTTAACATGTCCGTCACCATATTAGCCTTACCAGGATGGTAATGTAATGTGAAGTCATAGTCCTTCAAGTACTCCATCCATCGCCTTTATTTCATATTTGAATATTTATGTGAAAACAATTATTTTAGGCTCTTGTGATCTGAATATATTTCAAATGTCTTCCCATATAGATAATATCTTCAAACCTTGAGTACATGGACTATAGTGGCCAACTATAAATCATGAGTCAGATTATTCTTCTCATGGGTCTTCAACTATCTTTATGCATAAGCTATCACCCAATCATCCTGCATTAGTACACAATCAAATCCCGTGTGAGAGGGATCTACATAGATTATGTACTTGTCTCCTGGCATACACATTATCAAAACTAGTGTCATGGTCTGTCGAGTCTTCAACTCCTGGAATGTTATTTCACGATTATCTGTCTATTCAAAGTTGACCCCTTTCTGAGTTAACTTTATTAACGATGAAGCTATTTTGGAAAATTCTTCTACAAATCTTCGATAATATCCAGCAAGTCCAAGAAAACTCTTAATCTCAGTACCTACTAGTTACTAGTGCCCTAACCATGTCCTAGTAGTTTCCAAATCTTTGGTCAATTTTTGAGAAGTATTTCGCACTTCTTAGTTGGTCAAACAAATCATTGATCTTAGGAAATGATACATATTCTTTATAGTTATCTTATTCAATTTTTGATAGGTAATGCATAGTCTCAGTAACTCATCTTTCTTCTTTATGAATAAGACTAAAACACCCCAAGGTGAACTACTCAGGCAAATAAAATGCAGTCCTATCAATTTTTCCAATTGATTCTTCAACTCTTTCATTTCTATTGGAGACATCTGATGGGGTATAATCTATATAGGTCTAGTTCTTGGAATCAGTTCAATTGAGAACTTGTATTTTCTAATTGGGGGTAGTCTTGATAATTCTTCAGGAAACACATCCGGGAACTCACACACCATTTGAATTGCTTATACTTTTAGTGGTTCATCATTTATTTCACTAACGATAGTCATCATGCCACATATATTATCCAAATCTACTCTACTTTTTGGGGGTTCTATCATTCGAACTATCCGATTCTGAAATCCTTTGAACTTGGACTTTGGTTGTCCTGGTGTAACAAATCTAATTGTTTTTGCGAAATAATCCACAATTGCACGGTATGCTACTAAGCAATTTATTATGCCTAGGATAATGTCAAAGTCTTGGAGGACTAAGACTGTCAAGTTTAGTTCAAATGAACTATCTCCTATCTTGAAAACATAAGATTTACATACGTGAAATAGTATTATTTTGTTTCTTAGGGTAGTTAGTACAGATAATGTTCGTTTTGTGTCAGTTATGAATAAACATAGTTTTCCTACCATACTATAGGAAATAAAGGAGTATGTAGATCCTGAATCTATCAACACATGAACTAGACAGTTGTATATCATAATCATAACTTCTACCAAAGCCTCTGAAACTGTCACGTCAGCTTGTGATATAGCATAGACCCTAGCCTGGATCATTGCATCTCGTGTCTATTGAGGAATCTTAGGATACTACCTCCTCAAGTGTCCCAATTGTCCATACTTGTAACATTTGATCGATTCCCTATCCGTCTTACACATAGATACCTTTTGTGATTAAGGTGGGGGTCTACAAAATGAGTTTGTGGCCTCGTAGTCTGATATTGACCTCTAGTCATCTGAGCATGTGGCCTTGTAGTTTGACCCTGACCTCTATTTTGTACAAGTACTACCACCCTCTATGTGTACTGGCTTGTTGGTGTTGTTGCTTTGTCCCTATGGCTTACTAATCCACTATTGGCTTGATCTACCAGGCCTGTATATCAACTGTCTCTTACCCTTGTGGGGGTACTGACCTTGTCCTAACACTCTACTCTTGAATAATTTTATCTGCCCTTTCTAGCCTCTGGGATCTAGTGATTATCTTAGAATAGTTGCTGATCTCAAATGCATCCATCATACTCTTGTAAAAAAATTTCAAGCTTTTAACAAAAAATTTAGCCTTCATCTGATTAGTGAAGATTAGCTCGGGTGCATAACGAGCCAATTACGTGAATCGTGACTCATTAATCCACCGTCATGGTACTCTAAATCAATCTGTCAAACTCCATCATCTTCTTATCTCTAGAGCAAGTAGAGACGTATTTCTCAAAGAACTTACTCTGAAAAATTGTCCAACTATTTTGTATCCCTGATTGATTATCTTTTGCTGATGTCCATTAATGTGCAACATTCCTTTGTAACATAAAAGTAGCATATAAAACCTTTTGCGTATCTAAGCACTTTATGGTACGCAAGTACTTGTCTAATTCCTCCAACCACTCCTCAGCCATGGTCGGGTGTGCAGTACTATCAAAACAAAAGGGGCATCATCCCTCTATACTCTGTCGCCCCGCCAAACGCTAACACAAATTCCCATGTCAGATCTCGAGGTACTAGGTGGTACCTCAAAATTTCAGCATGGTATCCTCTATTTATGTTAGCATTCCAAGGCATTCAACTTGCACCTGATAAACGACATACATTCTTGCATATATACATACAAAATATAATACTAGCGAAAACCTATATACATCTAATAACGTACGAAAGATCAAAGTGTGGAAAAATAACCAGAATATAGGATTATACAAATATTTCTAACTCTAATAAAAGTCATAACGCTCAGAACAAAATCTATAATACTTTTGGAAAAATCGATACCACTAGGGGCTATCACCCTAATACTCACCAAGTGACAGACTTTAACTGTCTATCTGACCTACTAAATGATTCTCACTCGTTTTCTACACTTGCCTCACCAAGCTTTGGATCTGAAACTAAAAAAAAATGGAGAAGAAAATGGTGAGTAACAATGGTTACCCAGTAAAAAAAAATATTTTTTTCCAATAACCTCTTCTAACATGCATGAATAAGCATGCTAAATCATTTTAAAATCTGCAAAATTTTACAAAACAAACTACGATTAACTGGTACATATAATCAGGGATAAGCAACTAAACATTTTAAAACTCACATTACATCGATCAATAGTACTCACTATAACATTCTATTTTTATATAAATCTAATTGATCAAATGAAAATATTAAACGTGCATTTCATTTTATATATCAAAATAAGGCAACAGATACATAATACACAATGGTGGAGTAGTGGAATTAAATAGTTGGGATTCACGACTGGATCGCTCCTAGTTAGGACATGGTGTTTCATAATAAAGTATTAGTTCCTGATTTTGTGGTTCGTCGATGTTTACCACACTTGCGGGACTATTTATCTAGCTCAGGTTGGTCGTTTGACGTGACCGTAAGCAATGGGTCTCTTTTCGATGTGTCAGAACGTTCGACTACTATAGATTGTTAGTGATCACTGACTAATCATCTTCGTCTATGCCTATCAGGCGTGCATGTCATTCCCAAATATACAAATCATTCATATACGACCACCTTTACATTATAAGTTCACTGGTAAAGATAAAGAAGAATAACCCGGATTCCAGTTGTGACTCCACTCTCATACGTGTCTCATACCACATATGAGTTTGGTGGTCCCTACCGTACATCCCAGGATAGTACACCACTCCGGATGATATGACGCACTATCCCTTCAGGCATTCATAGACTCTTTAACAGCTCACAAAGTAGCTATATATATATATATATATATATATATATATATATATATATATATATATATTATTTTCATTTAAAAAATAAAAGGGAAATTAACAATAAAAGGTTGAGAATGGATATCCAATTTTCTATCATGCAAGTGTGACCACCTGGCTTAAAATAAATAACAGAACAAAAAAGTAAACAGCGCCTCGCGCTAACAGAAAATAAATAAACATGCAACCAGTAACATTATCCATGGATATCTGTTCACCAACCTATACACAACACAATAATGTAAAATGCAGACATCACCCATCGGGTGTGATTCTGACATTTTACCATTTCATACCCTTTTTTCATTTTTTTCATTTTTTACAGTTTTTAATCTCTCAAATAAAATATTAATTTTCTGATATTCATCAACTCAATATGAATTCATTGAATATTAAATCATATTTTCCAACTATAGAATTTATTTTTATAAATAATATTACAAAAGCACAAAATTTATACCAAAACAGGGTTCGAGATGTGCACAGGACCCAATTGATGGAAATAACCCGTTGAAATATCCTACCCACGTATAATTTATTATAAAATACAATTAAACATATCAAATATGCAAGTTCTGACGTGAATTTGAAATAACCAATTGAATTCTATATTTTTGGAAACTCACCACAAATTTTTAATAAAATTCTAAATGCAATTTTCACAATCTACGATTACTAATAGAAATTGAGAGTTCCTTACAATCTTTGTGAGAGATAATCAAAGCGCGTGAGCGAAAATCAAGGTGAAGAGCACAAAAATCGAGATGGATTAGATTTTGAAGTGGCTGATTTTTGAATCTGACCAGGTGGTTTTGAAGATTTCGATGTCGTCATCATTTCTCTCTTCTGCGGCGGAAGACGGTTTGACCCCGAAATAGGCAAAATCCGAGGTCGAAGTTTCGAAACTCCCGTATATATATACGGCTAATTTTTTATGATACAGGGTGAAAGAAAATTTGAAATGAAAAGATTTTGGGTGGGTTTTGTAGATGTTGAGGCTGCCGACCTTTTTCCCTTCTGCGTCGATCGTCGAAAGCGGGAGTTCACAATAAATCTAAGGTTGGAAATCGGAGAAAAAATTGACAAATAAATATTTTATTTTATCTAATTTTTCGTTTTGAATCTAATGGTATGGTCAATTTCTACAAATTCTATCTCTAACAAAAATTTACATTTTTACCCTGAGGTGACCTTTAAAATTGACGTCGTTTCATTTTTGACGATAATTCAACTTCTTGATCTCCAAAAATGATAAATAAATAGTCCATGTTCAATAATTTTTTATTACGAACCCAATGGTATAATTGAATCTTAATAATTCTTTCTCTATTAAAAAATCACTATTTTAACGTGGTTCGACTCGGTAATCGAGGATTTTGTAACTTTTAGGTTCGGACTCGCATTTGAGCGTGCTTACGGGCTAAAATATATTTTTTAATCATTTTGAATCCAATGGTGAGGTCAGATTCCATTAAAAATGTTCAGAAATATCCTAAAATTTTACCCATAAGTCTCACTTTCAAGTTTTTTCAAAATTCTAATATTTATTTTTCCTCGAGATACGAATCGAGAACTCGGGGTTTTACACTCTCAACTCCTACTTGACTTTGATAAGGTGGTATAGATATCCCATTTTTATACCCACCTAATTCAACAATTCATCACCCGACTGTGATGGATTCTTAATGATGAGCGCAAAGAGCTCGAAATCTTGTGAGAGGCCTTCTTCCAATTCTCTCTATTTTCCTCACAGTCCTTTTAATTACATTTTCTTCTTTTTCTTTGTCACGCGACATAGAATTACACGAGCTTAGAATCGTTATACCATACACTTGAATTGGTAAGTACGCATGATTAGGTTCGCTACGCATTTTGATAACTTAGAAATCTTACAATGCTAAAAAAATGAGACCTTGAGAATTAGAAACAATCACATTGGATGTAAAAGAAATCTCACGCCAAAATTCGTAAAAAATAACAAAAATTAACAAAATGATAAAAATACCTCTTATGAATTTTGGACCTCCAAAAAGTTTCGAAAGTACCTTTATTGCATCCAGAATATAATTTCAAGTCTAACGAGACCCAAATCAACGAAAACAGAGAAATTTAAGAGAAATCACAAAAATGATCGAAACACCTCTTAATATTTGACTCCTACTTAGAAACTTTGAAGCTTAGGAAAATGTAATAAAAGAATTAAAAAAGTTGGAAAACTCTCAACTAATCAAAATTAAATTAAAACACCCAATTAAAATTCACAATCAAATATAAAAAAATTCAAATTGAAAATAACCATTAAATTAAAATTAAAATTAAATTGACCAATTAAAATTTAAAATCAACTTAAAATTAAAATTAAAATGCAAAATTAAATAAAAAAATCAAATCTAAAATCAAATTAAAGACTAATAACCAATTTGAATTAAAATTCCATCAAAACCCAACTAAAGTCAAGCGACAAATTAAAAAATCAAAATCAAATCTCAAATTAAACTCAATCGACCAATCAAGATTAAAGATAAAATTAAATCAACCATTTAAGGATAAAAATAAAATTAAATAAACCATTCAAGATTAAAAAAAATAAAATTAATCAACCATTCAAAATTAAATCATATTAAAAATCGAAGAAAAAAATAACCGACCAATCACGAACCCATCAATGAGGGACTATTAAGATAGGTAGTGTGGGATTACTCCCCATTCTCTTAAAGAAAAACGTTAGAAAGAAAAGGAAAGAAAAAAAAAAAGAAAAGAAGGAAAAATAAAAAGAAAGAATCAATAAAAAAGAAAAAGAAACTCTTTTAAAAAAGAAGGCTCTCTCTGCCTCTCCTTAACTCTCTCTCACGTCCCCCACTCCCTCTATTTTCTTTGGAAAGAATAGCAAGAAGAGAATGGAAAAGAAAGGCAAAAGAAAATAAGATTGAAAAGAAAAAGAGAGAAAGATGAGAGAGATCGAACTTACCTTCTTCCTCTTTTTCATCATACACAATCTTCTTCCTTCTTCATCACAGCAGCCCATCCAATGCCATTACCTCCATCTTCATCTCCATTACCAATGATGTCACCCTTTTCATGTCCTCATACCAATAGCAGTCCCTCTTCTTCCCATATCCATTTTCATCTTCTCAAAAGTAGTTGAACCATCCATCTCCATAATAGCCAAACCACTCACCTTCTTATCCTCCTCATCACAACAACCTCTACAGCCATATAAAATCTTTACGACCTCTCTCAGTCACCCTCTCTTTCACGTCTACAGCAAGAGAGAACAACGAGAAAAATCAAAACAGAAAAAAGAAAGAAGAAGAAGATATCAAAATAAAAGGAATAAAACTTACCTATCTCTCCTCAACGTTCCAACAACAGCACTCATCCCTTCAATGCTATCTCTTCATTTTTTCTTTGGACGACACGACAATAAGGGAGTAGACGAGCAATCAAAGAAAAGATAAAAAAAGGAAGAAAGAAAAATAAGAAAGCAGAGAAAGAAGTCAACTCACCTCAGGCCCTCTATTCATTTTTCTCTACTTCTTAAACATCTAATAGCAGTATAATCGATCTATTATCTTATTCTTTTTAATGCCTATAGCTGCCACCATTCGCGCCTCTCTCATGAGTTTTCATTGGTTCGAATTTGAAGGAACTACACCGCGGTACCTTTTCGCTATTCAAAGTGAGTTCGTTTTTCTTTAGTTATATGTTTTTTTATTTTTCTATTTTCACTTTTCCTTTATTCCCTTTCAGGTTTCATTAAAAAATAATAATAAAATTCGTTTATTTTGCGTTATTTTGCTTGCGATCATCTCATAAGTTGCTTTAATTGATGTTCAAGTAATCCATGCATAAACAACGTTCTGAACTCTGTCCGATTTAGTAAAGCTTTTTCTTAATTTTAGTTTGTTTTAATTTTTACGTTTTATTTACGATAGATAATGTTTTTTTTTTTTTTTGTATCTTTCTTACTTTTTTTTTTCTTTTTCTCTTTATCAAGGCATGCCTTGCACGGTGAAATTTCATGCCTAGATTGATGATGTTACTTTCCTAGCAATTCACGCCTAGGTCTTTGTCGTACTAAAAATTCATGTTCATAATCTCTATTTTGTAAAATCCATATTCATAGATTTCTATTTTTAGAAAAGTTCGCATTTGCAAATTGTTAAAATTTCATGTTCATATTATCTATTTTAGAAAGTTCATAATAATTAAGTTTTTATTTGGGAAAATTTATATTTAGGGACTTTCTAATGTAGGATTCTTATAATTTTCTATCTTGAAAAAATTCATATTCATCAATTTTTAATTTAGGAACTTGTCATGTATTTGTAATTATATATTTTAGAAATTTTATTTTTATAAATTTCTAATTTAAGAATTTATCATATATCTGTAATTTTCTATTTTAAAATTTTAATTTTTATAAATTTTTAATTTCAGAATTTGCATATATCTTTAATTTTCTACTTTGAAAAATTCATATCTGTAATTTTCTATTTTAGAAAATTCATATTTGTAAATTGTTAATTTGGGAAATTTCATATTTATAATTTTTATTTTGGAAAATCCATATTCATGATTTTTTATTGTGGAAATTTCATATTCTTAATTTAGAAATTTCATAAATTGTCAATTTAGAAATTTCACATTCATGACTTTTCAACTTGAAATTTTTTTGCAAATTCCTATTTTAGTTTATTTGGAAAATATTTGCATACCTGGATTGGTAATTGATTTTAGATCATGAGATATGATTAGGTTTTTTTTTTTGCATTTTTTTTTTTCGAGATTCAATGAATTATTTAAATATTTGGGAGAATTTTGATCATAAGATTCGTTTAGCACATCTGATATAAATTAATGATGTTGGTACCCTAGCTTGACTTTAGTCTTTATCCGTTGACCGTAGGATAGTTTGGATCATAATAGAGACCAATCATCTCAATAAGGCGGGTTCGATGTCTAACACCTTCCAAAACCCATAATTTGATCCTTTACTGTTGCGCCCCGCCAAACACTAACACAAAACCTCATGTCAGATCTCGAGGCACTACGTGGTACCTCGAAATTTCGGCATGGTCTCCTTTGTTTATGTTAGCATTCCAAGGCGTTCAACCTGCACCTGATAAACGACATACATTATCTTGCATATACATATGTAAAATGTAATACTAGCAGAAGCCTATATACATCTAATAACGTACGATAAATCAGAGTACGGAAGAATAATCAAAATAAAAGATTATACAAATATTCTTTACTATAATAAAAGTCATAACACTCAAGACAAAATTCATAAGACTACCTGGATGAACTGACACTACTAGGGGGTATAGCCCCAATACTCGGTGGTAACGCACTTTGGTCGTCTATCTAACACACCAAATGATCCTCACTTGACTCTATATTTGCCTCACCAATCTCTAAATCTAAAACTAAAAAAGTGCAGATGGAAATGGTGAGTAACAATGATTACCCAATAGGGAAGCAAACAATTCCTACCAATAACCTCTCCTAACATGAACAAATAAACAAACTAAATAATTTTAACATATGCAAAGTTTTACAAAAAAAATTACAATTAACTGATACATATAGCTAGGGATGAGCAATTAAACATTTTAAAATTCATATTATATCGATCATCAGTACTCACTATAACATTCTCTTTTTATACAAATTTAATTAATCAAAAGGAAACATTAAACATACATTTCATTTTATATATCAAAATAAGGCAATAGATACATAATACACAATGGTGGAGTAGTGGAATTAGAGAGTTGGGATTCACGATTGGATTGCTCCTAGTCAGGACATGATGCTTCATAATAAAGTATTAGTTCCTGATTTTGTGGTTAGTCGCTGTTTACCACACTTGTGGGACCATTTATCCGGCTCGGGCTGGCCGTTTGACATGACCGTAAGCAATGGATCTCTTTTCGATATGTCAGAACGTTTGTGTAACACCCCAAATTTTTAATTCGTATCTCGAGGAAAATAAATAGTGGAATTTTAAGAAAATCTTGAAAGTGGGACTTAGGGTAAAACTGTGGGACCTTATTCTGATCATTTTTAATAGAATCTGACCTCACCATTAGATTCAAAATGATAGAAAAACATAGTTTAGCCTGTAAGCACGCTCAAATGCGAGTCCGAATATAAAAGTTGCAAAGTCCTCGATTACCAGGTCGGACCAGGCTAAAATAGTGACTTTTTGTTAGAGGAATAATTTTTAAAATTCGATCATACCATTGGTTACATAACGAAAAATTATTCAACATAGACTATTTATTTGTCATTTTTGGAGATCAGGAAGTTGAATTATCGCCAAAAACGAAAACGACATCAAGTTTAAGGGTCACGTCAGGCCAAAAATGTAAATTTTTGATGGAGACATAATTTGTAGAAATTGACTATACCATTAGATCCGGAATGAAAAATTAGGCGAAATAGAGTATTCGTTTGTCAGTTTTGGAGACCGAATGACCAAGTTATAGTCGATCAAAACAATAGGCGAAATACCAAATTCGTCCCAAATTTCATTTAAATAATAATTTAATTTTTTTATTATATAACTCATCTTCCCCAACGCGTCATATGGCCGAGACATGTAAAACGAAAAATTTGATTTTCCTCCGATTCTTCCACCTCAGATCTCTCACAAACGGCTCGTCGTCGACGATCGACGCAGAAGGGAGAAATGTCCGCAGCTACGTTCTCTACAAAACCCACCCAACCTTTCTTCGTTTCACTTTCTATTTCATCCGATATCGTCAAAAATCAGCCGTATTTGGATACGAAAATTTCGAAACTTTGACCTCGGATTTCGTCCGTTTCGGGGTCAAATCGCTTTCCGACGCAGAAGGGAGAAACGTCCGCAGCCTCATTCTCTACATAACCCAACCAAGTTCCTTCCGTTTTCTCGTCTTTTTCACCCCGTATAGTAAAAAATCAGCCGTATTTTTATACGGAGATTTTCGTAACTTCGACCTCGGTTTTCATCGATTTCGGGGTCAAATCGCCTTTCGCCGTAGAAGGGAGAAGAGACAAGCACATCGAGATCTTCAAAACCACCAGGTCGATTTCAAAAATCAGCCGCTTCGAAGTTCGGTCCGCCTCGATTTTCGTGCCAATCGTCTCGATTTCCGTGCACGTGCTTTGATCCTTTCGCCTAGAGATTGTAAGGAACTCTGAATTTCTATTAATAATCATAGATTGTGAAAATTGCATTTAGGATTTTATTGGAAAATTTTGGATGTATTTTCGAAATATAGAATTCTTTGTTTATTTCAAAATTCACGCCAGAAATTGCATGTTTGATATGTTTAATGGTATTTTTAACAAATTATACGTGGGTAGAGTATTTTAACTGGTTATTGCCATAAATTGGGTCTTGTGCACTGCTCGGACCCCGTTTTGATATGAAATTTGTATTTTTTTTCAATATTATTGATAGAAATAAATTCTATAGTTGAAAAATGTGATTTAATATTCAATGAACTCATATTGAGTTGATGAATATCAGAAAATGGATATTTTATGAAGAGATTGAAAACTGTAAAAGTCGAAAAAAGGGAAAAAGGGTATGAAACGGTAAAATGTCAGAGTCACACCCGAGGGGTGATGTCTGCATTTTACGTTGTTGTGTTGTATGCAGGTTGGTGAACGGATATCCAGGGATAATATTACTGGTTGCATGTTTATTTACTTTCTGTTAGCGCGAGGCGCTCTGTTATGTTATTTATTTTAGGCCGGGTGGCCACACTTGCATGATAGGAAACTGGATATCTATTCTCAACCTTGTATTGTTAATTTCTCTTTTATTTTCAAATGAAAATAATATACATATGTAGCTATTTTGTGAGCTGTTAAAGAGTTTGTGAATGCCTGAAGGGATAGTGCGTCATATCATCCGGAGTGGTGTACTATCCTGGGATGTACGGTAGGGACCACCAAACTCATACGTGGTATGGGACGCGTATGAGAGTGGAGTCACAACTGGAATCCGGGTTTATTCCTCTCTATCTTTACCAGTGAACTTGTAATGTAAAGGTGGTCGTATACGAATGGTTTGTATATTTGGGAATCACATGTACGCCTGATAGGCATAGACGAAGATGATTGGTCAGTGATCACTAACAATCTATAGTAGTCGAACGTTCTGACACATCGAAAAGAGACACATTGCTTACGGTCACGTCAAACGGCCAGCCTGAGCCGGATAAATGGTCAACCAAACGTGGTAAGGGCAGCGACCGGCCACAAAATCAGGAACTAAAAGCCAGAAAGGAATTGTAACATCATGTCCCGACTGGGAGCGATCCAGTCGTGAATCCCAACTCTCTAATTCCAATACTCCACCATTGTGTATTATGTATCTGTTGCTTATTTTGATATATAAAATGAAATGCATGTTTAATATGTCCATTTGATCAATTTGAATTGTATAAAAAGAGAATGTTATAGTGAGTAATGATGATCGATGTAATGTGAGTTTTAAAATGTTTAGTTGTTCATCCCTGGCTATATGTACCAGTTAATCGTAATTTCTTCTGTAAAACTTTGATTATTTTAAAATGATTCAGTATGCTTGTTCGTTCATGTTAAGAGGGGTTATTGGCATAAATTGTTTGTTTCCTTACTGGGTAACCATTGTTACTCACCCTTTCCTTCTCCATTTTTTAGTTTCAGATCTGAAGCTTGACGAGGCAGGTATAGAGCATGAGTGAGAATCATCTGGTGGGTCAGATAGACAGCCAGAATTCGTCACTTGGTGAGTATTAGGACTACATCCCTCTAATGGTGGTAGTTTGTCTAGGTAATATTATAGATTCTGTTATGAGCGTTAGGACTTTTGTTAGAGTGAGGAATCTCTGTATAATCCTGTATATAAGTTTTCTTCTTCCGCACTCTGATAATTCGTACGTTATTAGACGTGTATAAGCTTCCGCTAGTATTATATTTTGTATATGTATGCAGGATTGTATGTCGTTTATCAGGTGCAGGTTGAACGCCTTGGAATGTTAACATAAACAGAGGAGACCATGCCGAAATTTCGAGGTGCCACTTAGTACCTCGAGATCTGACATGGGGATTTGTGTTAGTGTTCGGCGGGGCGCCACAGATGGTATCAGAGCATAGTATTAGATCCGTATGGGATACTGATCTGCTATGTTTTGAAGAGTTAGCTGATACCACAGATATTAGAGCGATAATCATAAAGTGTCACTAGGAATTCGGTATCCGAGCTCATTAGTAATTCCGTATTGGAATTATGAGTTCTTCCGTGTCTAGATGTTTATAGAGCCTTGTAAGCCTAAGATAGGATTCTAAGTTTATTCTTTAGTAATGGAAATGGAGTCCATTACTAAGTTCCAATCTATGATAGTAATTCATAGTTACGTAAGAGTAGCTTTGGCCTTATTATGATAAGTGTCTTAATACGAATGAACATAAGCTAGAGGAATAGACAAGGTAGAGGCCAAAACGCAACAGAGACAAGATAGGTTCTGGATCAGACATTTGACCTGATACCACAACTAATATCATTCATCGGATAGGTGGTTGAGTCTCATGACAAGTTTAGAGAAGAAATATGAATAATTCAACTACCACCACCCCGAAACCAAATGGAAATAAGACAATTAGTATCTAATAAAAGATAAATAACTACGAAACTAGCAAATTCATAGGAAACATAATCATACTTGAAGAGTGAGATGATAGACATACCCACTTAATGGATAGAAGAATTTTATAAGAAACAACAACACATACTACTAAATCAGTTAAAAGAAAGAGTTGTAGTATGTTATGACTGTGGTAAATCGGGACATAAAGGAAAGCAAGGTTCGGGTTGATGTCAACCGATTAATGATGCGTGGCTCAGAAAGATGTTAGACAAATCAATTCAATGAATAATAAGGCCACCAGATTTCAATAAAGTTAATAATGTACTCGTGCCACCCCGAATAGACAAGACTACCAATTGGAAGCAAGAAATTGTATAAGACTTACCACAATTGGAAGGTTTACCACTAAATCCAAGAAATGAGGAAGTGTTGGACTTCCTCGCAAAAGGGAAATACTATTCCACCTTAAAGACCATTACCACAAGGTCATGCCTTTGAAGAATAAGAGAATTTCCTAGCCCAAAGGACAGGTAAATCCAAGGATGTGGTTGTAGAATTTTCAACGATTACGTCTATCAAGATTTGGGGATTTTTCCGATCCGATTGAGGTTAATGAGTGGATTTTAAAGACCTGAAAGATTTTGAGTGACATGTAATGCCCAAGAGATCGGTGGGTAATGGTCGATTACATTCTAGTTGGACGAGGATACCAATCATTAGTAATGTTTTGAGATGAATGTATTGGGAAATGGATCATTTGAGTGGGTAGAATTCGAGAGGATATATTTATATCCGAGACTGCTCAAGAAATCAAGTACAAGGAGTTTTTGAGATTAGTTCAAGGTCATCTATCGATTATAGACTATGATATGATGTTCACTAGGTTGTCACGATATGCGCCCGAGCTTATCCTGGCAGATCTGCAGAAGGCCCGTGGATTCTTTAGAAGACTATAACCTACCTAAGGGCCAGGAGGTAGATGATTGAGACTACCAATTATAGAGATACGGTAAATCGAGCTTAAATGATAAAATGAGAGGAGATAGAGTTTCAAACCTCCAAGGGGCAAATGAGTTGACCTTAGATTTCTTTTCTTCCCAGATTAGATTCGGTCAAGAGGCCGATGTATTCGAGGCTAATCTTCATCGGATCATTGTATCCACAATATAGAACTCCTCCACTATCAAGTTGTAGAGTTCCCCAATCGCCGAGTTATAGAGTAGTTGGAGCTCCAATGATGCCAACAAGGCCAAAGGAATCAACAAGGTAGATTCAGAGCCTGCAAACCCCAGTCTACCAACTGCCTACTCCACAGAGATCTATGAAGACAAAATCATTGACACTGTTACGCGTGTGGTCAGATGGAACATATTAGGAAATAATGTTCTCTATCATAGTCGCGAGCAAGGATTGTGACCCAGGAGAGAGTACCTGTCTCCAACGAAGTTTTGGAAGGTACAATTTCCAATTATAATGTTAGAACGAGAAGTTTTACTCAATATTGGTTCCTCTAGATTATATAATTCTGTGAAGAGTTTGCACACTTACTAGAGCTAGAAACTATTGACACGAATCGAGTAATGAAATTATTTATACTATTGGGAAGCCTGCAAAGAAAGAATAAGATTTTTGGAAGATCATTTAAGAACTTGCAAAATAGGTATTAGAATAATTGTAAAGTGTGAAAAGACAAGTGATGTTCAATTGGTACGCTAGTCTTTATATCAATAGTCTAGTCAATTACCCGTATATTACGCTAGTAGATAAGCAGGTGTTGCTTGTATATCCTTCATGTCGAGAGCTACTTCCTCGAATATCAACACAGGGAGTTGCGTATCTTTCCTTTCGATTGAAGATGACTTAACTTTGGGAGGCCTAACGATTGAACTGTTAGATGAAGCAGCTCTTGCTTTACGACTTCTTGAATTGATTATCATTCTTTAAAAAGATAGATCATCATTTGCCTTTCATCTTTCTATCCTCAGTGTCAGCTTTAACTCTTCTTTTGCCTTCTCATTTCACGATCGCTTTCTAGTAGAGGATTTCATTATTATCGTTTTCGTTACGTGATCAATACTTTCTATAGACAAGTACTCGTTTCGAGATTTCGATTATGGCTCATTTTCACTCATCGAAACAAAAGTGGTATAAGTAAATATTATGATTCCGTAGAAGCAGTGACCACCACCTGCCTGTGCCCACATCCATCCTAAAGAGATTTAGTAGAGCATAAGTTAGGAAGTGGGTCGATGTAAAATGTGAGAAAGAATAATCTTGTGATAATGTTACATTAATGGTGACTTAATGGAATTGTGAGAAAATAAATGTAGGATTTATCCCCTCGAGTAAGATTTTAAATTATAAAGGTTATGACAAAGGTTTTGAGGAAACATCGCAATAAGTAAAAATGTAATATCGAATCGAATATAAGGATAGTGGTGTGTTGCGGTAAGACTATGCTTTTGGGAGTAATATTCATAATAATTATGAGTAAAACATAATATACGATGTAATTGATGAGAGAAGTAATGAAGAATAAAGAAGATATGAAAGGATTGTGCTTGATAGACATTGGTGGGGAAGTGATATAAGTTAAATTGATTGTTATCTTAGGATTATACAAATAATGGATTAGTTGGAGTATGGGTTTAAAATAGAGATTAATTAATAAATGTATTGGGTTGACGGAATATGGGAGATATAAGTCTACGAGTTATAAATGAGATTGGTTTGGGACTAAGAATAGATAGTAATCGAAAATAAGTAGTATTTATTATATATGTCGTATTAGTAAAATCGCGACAAAGCTCAATAAGGTATGATTTAAATTTCGAGGACGAAATTTTTATTAAGGGGGGGAGAATGTAACACCCCAAATTTTTAATTCGTATCTCGAGAAAAATAAATAGTGGAATTTTAAGAAAATCTTGAAAGTGGGACTTAGGGTAAAACTGTGGGACCTTATTCTGATCATTTTTAATAGAATCTGACCTCACCATTAGATTCAAAATGATAGAAAAACATAGTTTAGCCTGTAAGCACGCTCAAATGCGAGTCCGAATATAAAAGTTGCAAAGTCCTCGATTACCGAGTCGGACCAGGCTAAAACAGTGACTTTTTGTTAGAGGAATAATTTTTAAAATTCGATCATACCATTGGTTACATAACGAAAAATTATTCAACATAGACTATTTATTTGTCATTTTTGGAGATCAGGAAGTTGAATTATCGCCAAAAACGAAAACGACATCAAGTTTAGGGGTCACGTCAGGCCAAAAATGTAAATTTTTGATGGAGACATAATTTGTAGAAATTGACTATACCATTAGATCCGGAATGAAAAATTAGGCGAAATAGAGTATTCGTTTGTCAGTTTTGGAGACCGAATGACCAAGTTATAGTCGATCAAAACAATAGGCGAAATACCAAATTCGTCCCAAATTTCATTTAAATAATAATTTAATTTTTTTATTATATAACTTATCTTCCCCAACGCGTCATATGGCCGAGACATGTAAAACGAAAAATTTGATTTTCCTCCGATTCTTCCACCTCAGATCTCTCACAAACGGCTCGTCGTCGACGATCGACGCAGAAGGGAGAAATGTCCGCAGCTACGTTCTCTACAAAACCCACCCAACCTTTCTTCGTTTCACTTTCTATTTCATCCGATATCGTCAAAAATCAGCCGTATTTGGATACGAAAATTTCGAAACTTTGACCTCGGATTTCGTCCGTTTCGGGGTCAAATCGCTTTCCGACGCAGAAGGGAGAAACGTCCGCAGCCTCATTCTCTACATAACCCAACCAAGTTCCTTCCGTTTTCTCGTCTTTTTCACCCCGTATAGTAAAAAATCAGCCGTATTTTTATACGGAGATTTTCGTAACTTCGACCTCGGTTTTCATCGATTTCGGGGTCAAATCGCCTTTCGCCGTAGAAGGGAGAAGAGACAAGCACATCGAGATCTTCAAAACCACCAGGTCGATTTCAAAAATCAGCCGCTTCGAAGTTCGGTCCGCCTCGATTTTCGTGCCAATCGTCTCGATTTCCGTGCACGTGCTTTGATCCTTTCGCCTAGAGATTGTAAGGAACTCTGAATTTCTATTAATAATCATAGATTGTGAAAATTGCATTTAGGATTTTATTGGAAAATTTTGGATGTATTTTCGAAATATAGAATTCTTTGTTTATTTCAAAATTCACGCCAGAAATTGCATGTTTGATATGTTTAATGGTATTTTTAACAAATTATACGTGGGTAGAGTATTTTAACTGGTTATTGCCATAAATTGGGTCTTGTGCACTGCTCGGACCCCGTTTTGATATGAAATTTGTATTTTTTTTCAATATTATTGATAGAAATAAATTCTATAGTTGAAAAATGTGATTTAATATTCAATGAACTCATATTGAGTTGATGAATATCAGAAAATGGATATTTTATGAAGAGATTGAAAACTGTAAAAGTCGAAAAAAGGGAAAAAGGGTATGAAACGGTAAAATGTCAGAGTCACACCCGAGGGGTGATGTCTGCATTTTACGTTGTTGTGTTGTATGCAGGTTGGTGAACGGATATCCAGGGATAATATTACTGGTTGCATGTTTATTTACTTTCTGTTAGCGCGAGGCGCTCTGTTATGTTATTTATTTTAGGCCGGGTGGCCACACTTGCATGGTAGGAAACTGGATATCTATTCTCAACCTTGTATTGTTAATTTCTCTTTTATTTTCAAATGAAAATAATATACATATGTAGCTATTTTGTGAGCTGTTAAAGAGTTTGTGAATGCCTGAAGGGATAGTGCGTCATATCATCCGGAGTGGTGTACTATCCTGGGATGTACGGTAGGGACCACCAAACTCATACGTGGTATGGGACGCGTATGAGAGTGGAGTCACAACTGGAATCCGGGTTTATTCCTCTCTATCTTTACCAGTGAACTTGTAATGTAAAGGTGGTCGTATACGAATGGTTTGTATATTTGGGAATCACATGTACGCCTGATAGGCATAGACGAAGATGATTGGTCAGTGATCACTAACAATCTATAGTAGTCGAACGTTCTGACACATCGAAAAGAGACACATTGCTTACGGTCACGTCAAACGGCCAGCCTGAGCCGGATAAATGGTCAACCAAACGTGGTAAGGGCAGCGACCGGCCACAAAATCAGGAACTAAAAGCCAGAAAGGAATTGTAACATCATGTCCCGACTGGGAGCGATCCAGTCGTGAATCCCAACTCTCTAATTCCAATACTCCACCATTGTGTATTATGTATCTGTTGCTTATTTTGATATATAAAATGAAATGCATGTTTAATATGTCCATTTGATCAATTTGAATTGTATAAAAAGAGAATGTTATAGTGAGTAATGATGATCGATGTAATGTGAGTTTTAAAATGTTTAGTTGTTCATCCCTGGCTATATGTACCAGTTAATCGTAATTTCTTCTGTAAAACTTTGATTATTTTAAAATGATTCAGTATGCTTGTTCGTTCATGTTAAGAGGGGTTATTGGCATAAATTGTTTGTTTCCTTACTGGGTAACCATTGTTACTCACCCTTTCCTTCTCCATTTTTTAGTTTCAGATCTGAAGCTTGACGAGGCAGGTATAGAGCATGAGTGAGAATCATCTGGTGGGTCAGATAGACAGCCAGAATTCGTCACTTGGTGAGTATTAGGACTACATCCCTCTAATGGTGGTAGTTTGTCTAGGTAATATTATAGATTCTGTTATGAGCGTTAGGACTTTTGTTAGAGTGAGGAATCTCTGTATAATCCTGTATATAAGTTTTCTTCTTCCGCACTCTGATAATTCGTACGTTATTAGACGTGTATAAGCTTCCGCTAGTATTATATTTTGTATATGTATGCAGGATTGTATGTCGTTTATCAGGTGCAGGTTGAACGCCTTGGAATGTTAACATAAACAGAGGAGACCATGCCGAAATTTCGAGGTGCCACTTAGTACCTCGAGATCTGACATGGGGATTTGTGTTAGTGTTCGGCGGGGCGCCACAGATGGTATCAGAGCATAGTATTAGATCCGTATGGGATACTGATCTACTATGTTTTGAAGAGTTAGCTGATACCACAGATATTAGAGCGATAATCATAAAGTGTCACTAGGAATTCGGTATCCGAGCTCATTAGTAATTCCGTATTGGAATTATGAGTTCTTCCGTGTCTAGATGTTTATAGAGCCTTGTAAGCCTAAGATAGGATTCTAAGTTTATTCTTTAGTAATGGAAATGGAGTCCATTACTAAGTTCCAATCTATGATAGTAATTCATAGTTACGTAAGAGTAGCTTTGGCCTTATTATGATAAGTGTCTTAATACGAATGAACATAAGCTAGAGGAATAGACAAGGTAGAGGCCAAAACGCAACAGAGACAAGATAGGTTCTGGATCAGACATTTGACCTGATACCACAACTAATATCATTCATCGGATAGGTGGTTGAGTCTCATGACAAGTTTAGAGAAGAAATATGAATAATTCAACTACCACCACCCCGAAACCAAATGGAAATAAGACAATTAGTATCTAATAAAAGATAAATAACTACGAAACTAGCAAATTCATAGGAAACATAATCATACTTGAAGAGTGAGATGATAGACATACCCACTTAATGGATAGAAGAATTTTATAAGAAACAACAACACATACTACTAAATCAGTTAAAAGAAAGAGTTGTAGTATGTTATGACTGTGGTAAATCGGGACATAAAGGAAAGCAAGGTTCGGGTTGATGTCAACCGATTAATGATGCGTGGCTCAGAAAGATGTTAGACAAATCAATTCAATGAATAATAAGGCCACCAGATTTCAATAAAGTTAATAATGTACTCGTGCCACCCCGAACAGACAAGACTACCAATTGGAAGCAAGAAATTGTATAAGACTTACCACAATTGGAAGGTTTACCACTAAATCCAAGAAATGAGGAAGTGTTGGACTTCCTCGCAAAAGGGAAATACTATTCCACCTTAAAGACCATTACCACAAGGTCGTGCCTTTGAAGAATAAGAGAATTTCCTAGCCCAAAGGACAGGTAAATCCAAGGATGTGGTTGTAGAATTTTCAACGATTACGTCTATCAAGATTTGGGGATTTTTCCGATCCGATTGAGGTTAATGAGTGGATTTTAAAGACCTGAAAGATTTTGAGTGACATGTAATGCCCAAGAGATCGGTGGGTAATGGTCGATTACATTCTAGTTGGACGAGGATACCAATCATTAGTAATGTTTTGAGATGAATGTATTGGGAAATGGATCATTTGAGTGGGTAGAATTCGAGAGGATATATTTATATCCGAGACTGCTCAAGAAATCAAGTACAAGGAGTTTTTGAGATTAGTTCAAGGTCATCTATCGATTATAGACTATGATATGATGTTCACTAGGTTGTCACGATATGCGCCCGAGCTTATCCTGGCAGATCTGCAGAAGGCCCGTGGATTCTTTAGAAGACTATAACCTACCTAAGGGCCAGGAGGTAGATGATTGAGACTACCAATTATAGAGATACGGTAAATCGAGCTTAAATGATAAAATGAGAGGAGATAGAGTTTCAAACCTCCAAGGGGCAAATGAGTTGACCTTAGATTTCTTTTCTTCCCAGATTAGATTCGGTCAAGAGGCCGATGTATTCGAGGCTAATCTTCATCGGATCATTGTATCCACAATATAGAACTCCTCCACTATCAAGTTGTAGAGTTCCCCAATCGCCGAGTTATAGAGTAGTTGGAGCTCCAATGATGCCAACAAGGCCAAAGGAATCAACAAGGTAGATTCAGAGCCTGCAAACCCCAGTCTACCAACTGCCTACTCCACAGAGATCTATGAAGACAAAATCATTGACACTGTTACGCGTGTGGTCAGATGGAACATATTAGGAAATAATGTTCTCTATCATAGTCGCGAGCAAGGATTGTGACCCAGGAGAGAGTACCTGTCTCCAACGAAGTTTTGGAAGGTACAATTTCCAATTATAATGTTAGAACGAGAAGTTTTACTCAATATTGGTTCCTCTAGATTATATAATTCTGTGAAGAGTTTGCACACTTACTAGAGCTAGAAACTATTGACACGAATCGAGTAATGAAATTATTTATACTATTGGGAAGCCTGCAAAGAAAGAATAAGATTTTTGGAAGATCATTTAAGAACTTGCAAAATAGGTATTAGAATAATTGTAAAGTGTGAAAAGACAAGTGATGTTCAATTGGTACGCTAGTCTTTATATCAATAGTCTAGTCAATTACCCGTATATTACGCTAGTAGATAAGCAGGTGTTGCTTGTATATCCTTCATGTCGAGAGCTACTTCCTCGAATATCAACACAGGGAGTTGCGTATCTTTCCTTTCGATTGAAGATGACTTAACTTTGGGAGGCCTAACGATTGAACTGTTAGATGAAGCAGCTCTTGCTTTACGACTTCTTGAATTGATTATCATTCTTTAAAAAGATAGATCATCATTTGCCTTTCATCTTTCTATCCTCAGTGTCAGCTTTAACTCTTCTTTTGCCTTCTCATTTCACGATCGCTTTCTAGTAGAGGATTTCATTATTATCGTTTTCGTTACGTGATCAATACTTTCTATAGACAAGTACTCGTTTCGAGATTTCGATTATGGCTCATTTTCACTCATCGAAACAAAAGTGGTATAAGTAAATATTATGATTCCGTAGAAGCAGTGACCACCACCTGCCTGTGCCCACATCCATCCTAAAGAGATTTAGTAGAGCATAAGTTAGGAAGTGGGTCGATGTAAAATGTGAGAAAGAATAATCTTGTGATAATGTTACATTAATGGTGACTTAATGGAATTGTGAGAAAATAAATGTAGGATTTATCCCCTCGAGTAAGATTTTAAATTATAAAGGTTATGACAAAGGTTTTGAGGAAACATCGCAATAAGTAAAAATGTAATATCGAATCGAATATAAGGATAGTGGTGTGTTGCGGTAAGACTATGCTTTTGGGAGTAATATTCATAATAATTATGAGTAAAACATAATATACGATGTAATTGATGAGAGAAGTAATGAAGAATAAAGAAGATATGAAAGGATTGTGCTTGATAGACATTGGTGGGGAAGTGATATAAGTTAAATTGATTGTTATCTTAGGATTATACAAATAATGGATTAGTTGGAGTATGGGTTTAAAATAGAGATTAATTAATAAATGTATTGGGTTGACGGAATATGGGAGATATAAGTCTACGAGTTATAAATGAGATTGGTTTGGGACTAAGAATAGATAGTAATCGAAAATAAGTAGTATTTATTATATATGTCGTATTAGTAAAATCGCGACAAAGCTCAATAAGGTATGATTTAAATTTCGAGGACGAAATTTTTATTAAGGGGGGGAGAATGTAACACCCCAAATTTTTAATTCGTATCTCGAGAAAAATAAATAGTGGAATTTTAAGAAAATCTTGAAAGTGGGACTTAGGGTAAAACTGTGGGACCTTATTCTGATCATTTTTAATAGAATCTGACCTCACCATTAGATTCAAAATGATAGAAAAACATAGTTTAGCCTGTAAGCACGCTCAAATGCGAGTCCGAATATAAAAGTTGCAAAGTCCTCGATTACCGAGTCGGACCAGGCTAAAACAGTGACTTTTTGTTAGAGGAATAATTTTTAAAATTCGATCATACCATTGGTTACATAACGAAAAATTATTCAACATAGACTATTTATTTGTCATTTTTGGAGATCAGGAAGTTGAATTATCGCCAAAAACGAAAACGACATCAAGTTTAGGGGTCACGTCAGGCCAAAAATGTAAATTTTTGATGGAGACATAATTTGTAGAAATTGACTATACCATTAGATCCGGAATGAAAAATTAGGCGAAATAGAGTATTCGTTTGTCAGTTTTGGAGACCGAATGACCAAGTTATAGTCGATCAAAACAATAGGCGAAATACCAAATTCGTCCCAAATTTCATTTAAATAATAATTTAATTTTTTTATTATATAACTTATCTTCCCCAACGCGTCATATGGCCGAGACATGTAAAACGAAAAATTTGATTTTCCTCCGATTCTTCCACCTCAGATCTCTCACAAACGGCTCGTCGTCGACGATCGACGCAGAAGGGAGAAATGTCCGCAGCTACGTTCTCTACAAAACCCACCCAACCTTTCTTCGTTTCACTTTCTATTTCATCCGATATCGTCAAAAATCAGCCGTATTTGGATACGAAAATTTCGAAACTTTGACCTCGGATTTCGTCCGTTTCGGGGTCAAATCGCTTTCCGACGCAGAAGGGAGAAACGTCCGCAGCCTCATTCTCTACATAACCCAACCAAGTTCCTTCCGTTTTCTCGTCTTTTTCACCCCGTATAGTAAAAAATCAGCCGTATTTTTATACGGAGATTTTCGTAACTTCGACCTCGGTTTTCATCGATTTCGGGGTCAAATCGCCTTTCGCCGTAGAAGGGAGAAGAGACAAGCACATCGAGATCTTCAAAACCACCAGGTCGATTTCAAAAATCAGCCGCTTCGAAGTTCGGTCCGCCTCGATTTTCGTGCCAATCGTCTCGATTTCCGTGCACGTGCTTTGATCCTTTCGCCTAGAGATTGTAAGGAACTCTGAATTTCTATTAATAATCATAGATTGTGAAAATTGCATTTAGGATTTTATTGGAAAATTTTGGATGTATTTTCGAAATATAGAATTCTTTGTTTATTTCAAAATTCACGCCAGAAATTGCATGTTTGATATGTTTAATGGTATTTTTAACAAATTATACGTGGGTAGAGTATTTTAACTGGTTATTGCCATAAATTGGGTCTTGTGCACTGCTCGGACCCCGTTTTGATATGAAATTTGTATTTTTTTTCAATATTATTGATAGAAATAAATTCTATAGTTGAAAAATGTGATTTAATATTCAATGAACTCATATTGAGTTGATGAATATCAGAAAATGGATATTTTATGAAGAGATTGAAAACTGTAAAAGTCGAAAAAAGGGAAAAAGGGTATGAAACGGTAAAATGTCAGAGTCACACCCGAGGGGTGATGTCTGCATTTTACGTTGTTGTGTTGTATGCAGGTTGGTGAACGGATATCCAGGGATAATATTACTGGTTGCATGTTTATTTACTTTCTGTTAGCGCGAGGCGCTCTGTTATGTTATTTATTTTAGGCCGGGTGGCCACACTTGCATGATAGGAAACTGGATATCTATTCTCAACCTTGTATTGTTAATTTCTCTTTTATTTTCAAATGAAAATAATATACATATGTAGCTATTTTGTGAGCTGTTAAAGAGTTTGTGAATGCCTGAAGGGATAGTGCGTCATATCATCCGGAGTGGTGTACTATCCTGGGATGTACGGTAGGGACCACCAAACTCATACGTGGTATGGGACGCGTATGAGAGTGGAGTCACAACTGGAATCCGGGTTTATTCCTCTCTATCTTTACCAGTGAACTTGTAATGTAAAGGTGGTCGTATACGAATGGTTTGTATATTTGGGAATCACATGTACGCCTGATAGGCATAGACGAAGATGATTGGTCAGTGATCACTAACAATCTATAGTAGTCGAACGTTCTGACACATCGAAAAGAGACACATTGCTTACGGTCACGTCAAACGGCCAGCCTGAGCCGGATAAATGGTCAACCAAACGTGGTAAGGGCAGCGACCGGCCACAAAATCAGGAACTAAAAGCCAGAAAGGAATTGTAACATCATGTCCCGACTGGGAGCGATCCAGTCGTGAATCCCAACTCTCTAATTCCAATACTCCACCATTGTGTATTATGTATCTGTTGCTTATTTTGATATATAAAATGAAATGCATGTTTAATATGTCCATTTGATCAATTTGAATTGTATAAAAAGAGAATGTTATAGTGAGTAATGATGATCGATGTAATGTGAGTTTTAAAATGTTTAGTTGTTCATCCCTGGCTATATGTACCAGTTAATCGTAATTTCTTCTGTAAAACTTTGATTATTTTAAAATGATTCAGTATGCTTGTTCGTTCATGTTAAGAGGGGTTATTGGCATAAATTGTTTGTTTCCTTACTGGGTAACCATTGTTACTCACCCTTTCCTTCTCCATTTTTTAGTTTCAGATCTGAAGCTTGACGAGGCAGGTATAGAGCATGAGTGAGAATCATCTGGTGGGTCAGATAGACAGCCAGAATTCGTCACTTGGTGAGTATTAGGACTACATCCCTCTAATGGTGGTAGTTTGTCTAGGTAATATTATAGATTCTGTTATGAGCGTTAGGACTTTTGTTAGAGTGAGGAATCTCTGTATAATCCTGTATATAAGTTTTCTTCTTCCGCACTCTGATAATTCGTACGTTATTAGACGTGTATAAGCTTCCGCTAGTATTATATTTTGTATATGTATGCAGGATTGTATGTCGTTTATCAGGTGCAGGTTGAACGCCTTGGAATGTTAACATAAACAGAGGAGACCATGCCGAAATTTCGAGGTGCCACTTAGTACCTCGAGATCTGACATGGGGATTTGTGTTAGTGTTCGGCGGGGCGCCACAGATGGTATCAGAGCATAGTATTAGATCCGTATGGGATACTGATCTACTATGTTTTGAAGAGTTAGCTGATACCACAGATATTAGAGCGATAATCATAAAGTGTCACTAGGAATTCGGTATCCGAGCTCATTAGTAATTCCGTATTGGAATTATGAGTTCTTCCGTGTCTAGATGTTTATAGAGCCTTGTAAGCCTAAGATAGGATTCTAAGTTTATTCTTTAGTAATGGAAATGGAGTCCATTACTAAGTTCCAATCTATGATAGTAATTCATAGTTACGTAAGAGTAGCTTTGGCCTTATTATGATAAGTGTCTTAATACGAATGAACATAAGCTAGAGGAATAGACAAGGTAGAGGCCAAAACGCAACAGAGACAAGATAGGTTCTGGATCAGACATTTGACCTGATACCACAACTAATATCATTCATCGGATAGGTGGTTGAGTCTCATGACAAGTTTAGAGAAGAAATATGAATAATTCAACTACCACCACCCCGAAACCAAATGGAAATAAGACAATTAGTATCTAATAAAAGATAAATAACTACGAAACTAGCAAATTCATAGGAAACATAATCATACTTGAAGAGTGAGATGATAGACATACCCACTTAATGGATAGAAGAATTTTATAAGAAACAACAACACATACTACTAAATCAGTTAAAAGAAAGAGTTGTAGTATGTTATGACTGTGGTAAATCGGGACATAAAGGAAAGCAAGGTTCGGGTTGATGTCAACCGATTAATGATGCGTGGCTCAGAAAGATGTTAGACAAATCAATTCAATGAATAATAAGGCCACCAGATTTCAATAAAGTTAATAATGTACTCGTGCCACCCCGAACAGACAAGACTACCAATTGGAAGCAAGAAATTGTATAAGACTTACCACAATTGGAAGGTTTACCACTAAATCCAAGAAATGAGGAAGTGTTGGACTTCCTCGCAAAAGGGAAATACTATTCCACCTTAAAGACCATTACCACAAGGTCGTGCCTTTGAAGAATAAGAGAATTTCCTAGCCCAAAGGACAGGTAAATCCAAGGATGTGGTTGTAGAATTTTCAACGATTACGTCTATCAAGATTTGGGGATTTTTCCGATCCGATTGAGGTTAATGAGTGGATTTTAAAGACCTGAAAGATTTTGAGTGACATGTAATGCCCAAGAGATCGGTGGGTAATGGTCGATTACATTCTAGTTGGACGAGGATACCAATCATTAGTAATGTTTTGAGATGAATGTATTGGGAAATGGATCATTTGAGTGGGTAGAATTCGAGAGGATATATTTATATCCGAGACTGCTCAAGAAATCAAGTACAAGGAGTTTTTGAGATTAGTTCAAGGTCATCTATCGATTATAGACTATGATATGATGTTCACTAGGTTGTCACGATATGCGCCCGAGCTTATCCTGGCAGATCTGCAGAAGGCCCGTGGATTCTTTAGAAGACTATAACCTACCTAAGGGCCAGGAGGTAGATGATTGAGACTACCAATTATAGAGATACGGTAAATCGAGCTTAAATGATAAAATGAGAGGAGATAGAGTTTCAAACCTCCAAGGGGCAAATGAGTTGACCTTAGATTTCTTTTCTTCCCAGATTAGATTCGGTCAAGAGGCCGATGTATTCGAGGCTAATCTTCATCGGATCATTGTATCCACAATATAGAACTCCTCCACTATCAAGTTGTAGAGTTCCCCAATCGCCGAGTTATAGAGTAGTTGGAGCTCCAATGATGCCAACAAGGCCAAAGGAATCAACAAGGTAGATTCAGAGCCTGCAAACCCCAGTCTACCAACTGCCTACTCCACAGAGATCTATGAAGACAAAATCATTGACACTGTTACGCGTGTGGTCAGATGGAACATATTAGGAAATAATGTTCTCTATCATAGTCGCGAGCAAGGATTGTGACCCAGGAGAGAGTACCTGTCTCCAACGAAGTTTTGGAAGGTACAATTTCCAATTATAATGTTAGAACGAGAAGTTTTACTCAATATTGGTTCCTCTAGATTATATAATTCTGTGAAGAGTTTGCACACTTACTAGAGCTAGAAACTATTGACACGAATCGAGTAATGAAATTATTTATACTATTGGGAAGCCTGCAAAGAAAGAATAAGATTTTTGGAAGATCATTTAAGAACTTGCAAAATAGGTATTAGAATAATTGTAAAGTGTGAAAAGACAAGTGATGTTCAATTGGTACGCTAGTCTTTATATCAATAGTCTAGTCAATTACCCGTATATTACGCTAGTAGATAAGCAGGTGTTGCTTGTATATCCTTCATGTCGAGAGCTACTTCCTCGAATATCAACACAGGGAGTTGCGTATCTTTCCTTTCGATTGAAGATGACTTAACTTTGGGAGGCCTAACGATTGAACTGTTAGATGAAGCAGCTCTTGCTTTACGACTTCTTGAATTGATTATCATTCTTTAAAAAGATAGATCATCATTTGCCTTTCATCTTTCTATCCTCAGTGTCAGCTTTAACTCTTCTTTTGCCTTCTCATTTCACGATCGCTTTCTAGTAGAGGATTTCATTATTATCGTTTTCGTTACGTGATCAATACTTTCTATAGACAAGTACTCGTTTCGAGATTTCGATTATGGCTCATTTTCACTCATCGAAACAAAAGTGGTATAAGTAAATATTATGATTCCGTAGAAGCAGTGACCACCACCTGCCTGTGCCCACATCCATCCTAAAGAGATTTAGTAGAGCATAAGTTAGGAAGTGGGTCGATGTAAAATGTGAGAAAGAATAATCTTGTGATAATGTTACATTAATGGTGACTTAATGGAATTGTGAGAAAATAAATGTAGGATTTATCCCCTCGAGTAAGATTTTAAATTATAAAGGTTATGACAAAGGTTTTGAGGAAACATCGCAATAAGTAAAAATGTAATATCGAATCGAATATAAGGATAGTGGTGTGTTGCGGTAAGACTATGCTTTTGGGAGTAATATTCATAATAATTATGAGTAAAACATAATATACGATGTAATTGATGAGAGAAGTAATGAAGAATAAAGAAGATATGAAAGGATTGTGCTTGATAGACATTGGTGGGGAAGTGATATAAGTTAAATTGATTGTTATCTTAGGATTATACAAATAATGGATTAGTTGGAGTATGGGTTTAAAATAGAGATTAATTAATAAATGTATTGGGTTGACGGAATATGGGAGATATAAGTCTACGAGTTATAAATGAGATTGGTTTGGGACTAAGAATAGATAGTAATCGAAAATAAGTAGTATTTATTATATATGTCGTATTAGTAAAATCGCGACAAAGCTCAATAAGGTATGATTTAAATTTCGAGGACGAAATTTTTATTAAGGGGGGGAGAATGTAACACCCCAAATTTTTAATTCGTATCTCGAGAAAAATAAATAGTGGAATTTTAAGAAAATCTTGAAAGTGGGACTTAGGGTAAAACTGTGGGACCTTATTCTGATCATTTTTAATAGAATCTGACCTCACCATTAGATTCAAAATGATAGAAAAACATAGTTTAGCCTGTAAGCACGCTCAAATGCGAGTCCGAATATAAAAGTTGCAAAGTCCTCGATTACCGAGTCGGACCAGGCTAAAACAGTGACTTTTTGTTAGAGGAATAATTTTTAAAATTCGATCATACCATTGGTTACATAACGAAAAATTATTCAACATAGACTATTTATTTGTCATTTTTGGAGATCAGGAAGTTGAATTATCGCCAAAAACGAAAACGACATCAAGTTTAGGGGTCACGTCAGGCCAAAAATGTAAATTTTTGATGGAGACATAATTTGTAGAAATTGACTATACCATTAGATCCGGAATGAAAAATTAGGCGAAATAGAGTATTCGTTTGTCAGTTTTGGAGACCGAATGACCAAGTTATAGTCGATCAAAACAATAGGCGAAATACCAAATTCGTCCCAAATTTCATTTAAATAATAATTTAATTTTTTTATTATATAACTTATCTTCCCCAACGCGTCATATGGCCGAGACATGTAAAACGAAAAATTTGATTTTCCTCCGATTCTTCCACCTCAGATCTCTCACAAACGGCTCGTCGTCGACGATCGACGCAGAAGGGAGAAATGTCCGCAGCTACGTTCTCTACAAAACCCACCCAACCTTTCTTCGTTTCACTTTCTATTTCATCCGATATCGTCAAAAATCAGCCGTATTTGGATACGAAAATTTCGAAACTTTGACCTCGGATTTCGTCCGTTTCGGGGTCAAATCGCTTTCCGACGCAGAAGGGAGAAACGTCCGCAGCCTCATTCTCTACATAACCCAACCAAGTTCCTTCCGTTTTCTCGTCTTTTTCACCCCGTATAGTAAAAAATCAGCCGTATTTTTATACGGAGATTTTCGTAACTTCGACCTCGGTTTTCATCGATTTCGGGGTCAAATCGCCTTTCGCCGTAGAAGGGAGAAGAGACAAGCACATCGAGATCTTCAAAACCACCAGGTCGATTTCAAAAATCAGCCGCTTCGAAGTTCGGTCCGCCTCGATTTTCGTGCCAATCGTCTCGATTTCCGTGCACGTGCTTTGATCCTTTCGCCTAGAGATTGTAAGGAACTCTGAATTTCTATTAATAATCATAGATTGTGAAAATTGCATTTAGGATTTTATTGGAAAATTTTGGATGTATTTTCGAAATATAGAATTCTTTGTTTATTTCAAAATTCACGCCAGAAATTGCATGTTTGATATGTTTAATGGTATTTTTAACAAATTATACGTGGGTAGAGTATTTTAACTGGTTATTGCCATAAATTGGGTCTTGTGCACTGCTCGGACCCCGTTTTGATATGAAATTTGTATTTTTTTTCAATATTATTGATAGAAATAAATTCTATAGTTGAAAAATGTGATTTAATATTCAATGAACTCATATTGAGTTGATGAATATCAGAAAATGGATATTTTATGAAGAGATTGAAAACTGTAAAAGTCGAAAAAAGGGAAAAAGGGTATGAAACGGTAAAATGTCAGAGTCACACCCGAGGGGTGATGTCTGCATTTTACGTTGTTGTGTTGTATGCAGGTTGGTGAACGGATATCCAGGGATAATATTACTGGTTGCATGTTTATTTACTTTCTGTTAGCGCGAGGCGCTCTGTTATGTTATTTATTTTAGGCCGGGTGGCCACACTTGCATGATAGGAAACTGGATATCTATTCTCAACCTTGTATTGTTAATTTCTCTTTTATTTTCAAATGAAAATAATATACATATGTAGCTATTTTGTGAGCTGTTAAAGAGTTTGTGAATGCCTGAAGGGATAGTGCGTCATATCATCCGGAGTGGTGTACTATCCTGGGATGTACGGTAGGGACCACCAAACTCATACGTGGTATGGGACGCGTATGAGAGTGGAGTCACAACTGGAATCCGGGTTTATTCCTCTCTATCTTTACCAGTGAACTTGTAATGTAAAGGTGGTCGTATACGAATGGTTTGTATATTTGGGAATCACATGTACGCCTGATAGGCATAGACGAAGATGATTGGTCAGTGATCACTAACAATCTATAGTAGTCGAACGTTCTGACACATCGAAAAGAGACACATTGCTTACGGTCACGTCAAACGGCCAGCCTGAGCCGGATAAATGGTCAACCAAACGTGGTAAGGGCAGCGACCGGCCACAAAATCAGGAACTAAAAGCCAGAAAGGAATTGTAACATCATGTCCCGACTGGGAGCGATCCAGTCGTGAATCCCAACTCTCTAATTCCAATACTCCACCATTGTGTATTATGTATCTGTTGCTTATTTTGATATATAAAATGAAATGCATGTTTAATATGTCCATTTGATCAATTTGAATTGTATAAAAAGAGAATGTTATAGTGAGTAATGATGATCGATGTAATGTGAGTTTTAAAATGTTTAGTTGTTCATCCCTGGCTATATGTACCAGTTAATCGTAATTTCTTCTGTAAAACTTTGATTATTTTAAAATGATTCAGTATGCTTGTTCGTTCATGTTAAGAGGGGTTATTGGCATAAATTGTTTGTTTCCTTACTGGGTAACCATTGTTACTCACCCTTTCCTTCTCCATTTTTTAGTTTCAGATCTGAAGCTTGACGAGGCAGGTATAGAGCATGAGTGAGAATCATCTGGTGGGTCAGATAGACAGCCAGAATTCGTCACTTGGTGAGTATTAGGACTACATCCCTCTAATGGTGGTAGTTTGTCTAGGTAATATTATAGATTCTGTTATGAGCGTTAGGACTTTTGTTAGAGTGAGGAATCTCTGTATAATCCTGTATATAAGTTTTCTTCTTCCGCACTCTGATAATTCGTACGTTATTAGACGTGTATAAGCTTCCGCTAGTATTATATTTTGTATATGTATGCAGGATTGTATGTCGTTTATCAGGTGCAGGTTGAACGCCTTGGAATGTTAACATAAACAGAGGAGACCATGCCGAAATTTCGAGGTGCCACTTAGTACCTCGAGATCTGACATGGGGATTTGTGTTAGTGTTCGGCGGGGCGCCACAGATGGTATCAGAGCATAGTATTAGATCCGTATGGGATACTGATCTACTATGTTTTGAAGAGTTAGCTGATACCACAGATATTAGAGCGATAATCATAAAGTGTCACTAGGAATTCGGTATCCGAGCTCATTAGTAATTCCGTATTGGAATTATGAGTTCTTCCGTGTCTAGATGTTTATAGAGCCTTGTAAGCCTAAGATAGGATTCTAAGTTTATTCTTTAGTAATGGAAATGGAGTCCATTACTAAGTTCCAATCTATGATAGTAATTCATAGTTACGTAAGAGTAGCTTTGGCCTTATTATGATAAGTGTCTTAATACGAATGAACATAAGCTAGAGGAATAGACAAGGTAGAGGCCAAAACGCAACAGAGACAAGATAGGTTCTGGATCAGACATTTGACCTGATACCACAACTAATATCATTCATCGGATAGGTGGTTGAGTCTCATGACAAGTTTAGAGAAGAAATATGAATAATTCAACTACCACCACCCCGAAACCAAATGGAAATAAGACAATTAGTATCTAATAAAAGATAAATAACTACGAAACTAGCAAATTCATAGGAAACATAATCATACTTGAAGAGTGAGATGATAGACATACCCACTTAATGGATAGAAGAATTTTATAAGAAACAACAACACATACTACTAAATCAGTTAAAAGAAAGAGTTGTAGTATGTTATGACTGTGGTAAATCGGGACATAAAGGAAAGCAAGGTTCGGGTTGATGTCAACCGATTAATGATGCGTGGCTCAGAAAGATGTTAGACAAATCAATTCAATGAATAATAAGGCCACCAGATTTCAATAAAGTTAATAATGTACTCGTGCCACCCCGAACAGACAAGACTACCAATTGGAAGCAAGAAATTGTATAAGACTTACCACAATTGGAAGGTTTACCACTAAATCCAAGAAATGAGGAAGTGTTGGACTTCCTCGCAAAAGGGAAATACTATTCCACCTTAAAGACCATTACCACAAGGTCGTGCCTTTGAAGAATAAGAGAATTTCCTAGCCCAAAGGACAGGTAAATCCAAGGATGTGGTTGTAGAATTTTCAACGATTACGTCTATCAAGATTTGGGGATTTTTCCGATCCGATTGAGGTTAATGAGTGGATTTTAAAGACCTGAAAGATTTTGAGTGACATGTAATGCCCAAGAGATCGGTGGGTAATGGTCGATTACATTCTAGTTGGACGAGGATACCAATCATTAGTAATGTTTTGAGATGAATGTATTGGGAAATGGATCATTTGAGTGGGTAGAATTCGAGAGGATATATTTATATCCGAGACTGCTCAAGAAATCAAGTACAAGGAGTTTTTGAGATTAGTTCAAGGTCATCTATCGATTATAGACTATGATATGATGTTCACTAGGTTGTCACGATATGCGCCCGAGCTTATCCTGGCAGATCTGCAGAAGGCCCGTGGATTCTTTAGAAGACTATAACCTACCTAAGGGCCAGGAGGTAGATGATTGAGACTACCAATTATAGAGATACGGTAAATCGAGCTTAAATGATAAAATGAGAGGAGATAGAGTTTCAAACCTCCAAGGGGCAAATGAGTTGACCTTAGATTTCTTTTCTTCCCAGATTAGATTCGGTCAAGAGGCCGATGTATTCGAGGCTAATCTTCATCGGATCATTGTATCCACAATATAGAACTCCTCCACTATCAAGTTGTAGAGTTCCCCAATCGCCGAGTTATAGAGTAGTTGGAGCTCCAATGATGCCAACAAGGCCAAAGGAATCAACAAGGTAGATTCAGAGCCTGCAAACCCCAGTCTACCAACTGCCTACTCCACAGAGATCTATGAAGACAAAATCATTGACACTGTTACGCGTGTGGTCAGATGGAACATATTAGGAAATAATGTTCTCTATCATAGTCGCGAGCAAGGATTGTGACCCAGGAGAGAGTACCTGTCTCCAACGAAGTTTTGGAAGGTACAATTTCCAATTATAATGTTAGAACGAGAAGTTTTACTCAATATTGGTTCCTCTAGATTATATAATTCTGTGAAGAGTTTGCACACTTACTAGAGCTAGAAACTATTGACACGAATCGAGTAATGAAATTATTTATACTATTGGGAAGCCTGCAAAGAAAGAATAAGATTTTTGGAAGATCATTTAAGAACTTGCAAAATAGGTATTAGAATAATTGTAAAGTGTGAAAAGACAAGTGATGTTCAATTGGTACGCTAGTCTTTATATCAATAGTCTAGTCAATTACCCGTATATTACGCTAGTAGATAAGCAGGTGTTGCTTGTATATCCTTCATGTCGAGAGCTACTTCCTCGAATATCAACACAGGGAGTTGCGTATCTTTCCTTTCGATTGAAGATGACTTAACTTTGGGAGGCCTAACGATTGAACTGTTAGATGAAGCAGCTCTTGCTTTACGACTTCTTGAATTGATTATCATTCTTTAAAAAGATAGATCATCATTTGCCTTTCATCTTTCTATCCTCAGTGTCAGCTTTAACTCTTCTTTTGCCTTCTCATTTCACGATCGCTTTCTAGTAGAGGATTTCATTATTATCGTTTTCGTTACGTGATCAATACTTTCTATAGACAAGTACTCGTTTCGAGATTTCGATTATGGCTCATTTTCACTCATCGAAACAAAAGTGGTATAAGTAAATATTATGATTCCGTAGAAGCAGTGACCACCACCTGCCTGTGCCCACATCCATCCTAAAGAGATTTAGTAGAGCATAAGTTAGGAAGTGGGTCGATGTAAAATGTGAGAAAGAATAATCTTGTGATAATGTTACATTAATGGTGACTTAATGGAATTGTGAGAAAATAAATGTAGGATTTATCCCCTCGAGTAAGATTTTAAATTATAAAGGTTATGACAAAGGTTTTGAGGAAACATCGCAATAAGTAAAAATGTAATATCGAATCGAATATAAGGATAGTGGTGTGTTGCGGTAAGACTATGCTTTTGGGAGTAATATTCATAATAATTATGAGTAAAACATAATATACGATGTAATTGATGAGAGAAGTAATGAAGAATAAAGAAGATATGAAAGGATTGTGCTTGATAGACATTGGTGGGGAAGTGATATAAGTTAAATTGATTGTTATCTTAGGATTATACAAATAATGGATTAGTTGGAGTATGGGTTTAAAATAGAGATTAATTAATAAATGTATTGGGTTGACGGAATATGGGAGATATAAGTCTACGAGTTATAAATGAGATTGGTTTGGGACTAAGAATAGATAGTAATCGAAAATAAGTAGTATTTATTATATATGTCGTATTAGTAAAATCGCGACAAAGCTCAATAAGGTATGATTTAAATTTCGAGGACGAAATTTTTATTAAGGGGGGGAGAATGTAACACCCCAAATTTTTAATTCGTATCTCGAGAAAAATAAATAGTGGAATTTTAAGAAAATCTTGAAAGTGGGACTTAGGGTAAAACTGTGGGACCTTATTCTGATCATTTTTAATAGAATCTGACCTCACCATTAGATTCAAAATGATAGAAAAACATAGTTTAGCCTGTAAGCACGCTCAAATGCGAGTCCGAATATAAAAGTTGCAAAGTCCTCGATTACCGAGTCGGACCAGGCTAAAACAGTGACTTTTTGTTAGAGGAATAATTTTTAAAATTCGATCATACCATTGGTTACATAACGAAAAATTATTCAACATAGACTATTTATTTGTCATTTTTGGAGATCAGGAAGTTGAATTATCGCCAAAAACGAAAACGACATCAAGTTTAGGGGTCACGTCAGGCCAAAAATGTAAATTTTTGATGGAGACATAATTTGTAGAAATTGACTATACCATTAGATCCGGAATGAAAAATTAGGCGAAATAGAGTATTCGTTTGTCAGTTTTGGAGACCGAATGACCAAGTTATAGTCGATCAAAACAATAGGCGAAATACCAAATTCGTCCCAAATTTCATTTAAATAATAATTTAATTTTTTTATTATATAACTTATCTTCCCCAACGCGTCATATGGCCGAGACATGTAAAACGAAAAATTTGATTTTCCTCCGATTCTTCCACCTCAGATCTCTCACAAACGGCTCGTCGTCGACGATCGACGCAGAAGGGAGAAATGTCCGCAGCTACGTTCTCTACAAAACCCACCCAACCTTTCTTCGTTTCACTTTCTATTTCATCCGATATCGTCAAAAATCAGCCGTATTTGGATACGAAAATTTCGAAACTTTGACCTCGGATTTCGTCCGTTTCGGGGTCAAATCGCTTTCCGACGCAGAAGGGAGAAACGTCCGCAGCCTCATTCTCTACATAACCCAACCAAGTTCCTTCCGTTTTCTCGTCTTTTTCACCCCGTATAGTAAAAAATCAGCCGTATTTTTATACGGAGATTTTCGTAACTTCGACCTCGGTTTTCATCGATTTCGGGGTCAAATCGCCTTTCGCCGTAGAAGGGAGAAGAGACAAGCACATCGAGATCTTCAAAACCACCAGGTCGATTTCAAAAATCAGCCGCTTCGAAGTTCGGTCCGCCTCGATTTTCGTGCCAATCGTCTCGATTTCCGTGCACGTGCTTTGATCCTTTCGCCTAGAGATTGTAAGGAACTCTGAATTTCTATTAATAATCATAGATTGTGAAAATTGCATTTAGGATTTTATTGGAAAATTTTGGATGTATTTTCGAAATATAGAATTCTTTGTTTATTTCAAAATTCACGCCAGAAATTGCATGTTTGATATGTTTAATGGTATTTTTAACAAATTATACGTGGGTAGAGTATTTTAACTGGTTATTGCCATAAATTGGGTCTTGTGCACTGCTCGGACCCCGTTTTGATATGAAATTTGTATTTTTTTTCAATATTATTGATAGAAATAAATTCTATAGTTGAAAAATGTGATTTAATATTCAATGAACTCATATTGAGTTGATGAATATCAGAAAATGGATATTTTATGAAGAGATTGAAAACTGTAAAAGTCGAAAAAAGGGAAAAAGGGTATGAAACGGTAAAATGTCAGAGTCACACCCGAGGGGTGATGTCTGCATTTTACGTTGTTGTGTTGTATGCAGGTTGGTGAACGGATATCCAGGGATAATATTACTGGTTGCATGTTTATTTACTTTCTGTTAGCGCGAGGCGCTCTGTTATGTTATTTATTTTAGGCCGGGTGGCCACACTTGCATGATAGGAAACTGGATATCTATTCTCAACCTTGTATTGTTAATTTCTCTTTTATTTTCAAATGAAAATAATATACATATGTAGCTATTTTGTGAGCTGTTAAAGAGTTTGTGAATGCCTGAAGGGATAGTGCGTCATATCATCCGGAGTGGTGTACTATCCTGGGATGTACGGTAGGGACCACCAAACTCATACGTGGTATGGGACGCGTATGAGAGTGGAGTCACAACTGGAATCCGGGTTTATTCCTCTCTATCTTTACCAGTGAACTTGTAATGTAAAGGTGGTCGTATACGAATGGTTTGTATATTTGGGAATCACATGTACGCCTGATAGGCATAGACGAAGATGATTGGTCAGTGATCACTAACAATCTATAGTAGTCGAACGTTCTGACACATCGAAAAGAGACACATTGCTTACGGTCACGTCAAACGGCCAGCCTGAGCCGGATAAATGGTCAACCAAACGTGGTAAGGGCAGCGACCGGCCACAAAATCAGGAACTAAAAGCCAGAAAGGAATTGTAACATCATGTCCCGACTGGGAGCGATCCAGTCGTGAATCCCAACTCTCTAATTCCAATACTCCACCATTGTGTATTATGTATCTGTTGCTTATTTTGATATATAAAATGAAATGCATGTTTAATATGTCCATTTGATCAATTTGAATTGTATAAAAAGAGAATGTTATAGTGAGTAATGATGATCGATGTAATGTGAGTTTTAAAATGTTTAGTTGTTCATCCCTGGCTATATGTACCAGTTAATCGTAATTTCTTCTGTAAAACTTTGATTATTTTAAAATGATTCAGTATGCTTGTTCGTTCATGTTAAGAGGGGTTATTGGCATAAATTGTTTGTTTCCTTACTGGGTAACCATTGTTACTCACCCTTTCCTTCTCCATTTTTTAGTTTCAGATCTGAAGCTTGACGAGGCAGGTATAGAGCATGAGTGAGAATCATCTGGTGGGTCAGATAGACAGCCAGAATTCGTCACTTGGTGAGTATTAGGACTACATCCCTCTAATGGTGGTAGTTTGTCTAGGTAATATTATAGATTCTGTTATGAGCGTTAGGACTTTTGTTAGAGTGAGGAATCTCTGTATAATCCTGTATATAAGTTTTCTTCTTCCGCACTCTGATAATTCGTACGTTATTAGACGTGTATAAGCTTCCGCTAGTATTATATTTTGTATATGTATGCAGGATTGTATGTCGTTTATCAGGTGCAGGTTGAACGCCTTGGAATGTTAACATAAACAGAGGAGACCATGCCGAAATTTCGAGGTGCCACTTAGTACCTCGAGATCTGACATGGGGATTTGTGTTAGTGTTCGGCGGGGCGCCACAGATGGTATCAGAGCATAGTATTAGATCCGTATGGGATACTGATCTACTATGTTTTGAAGAGTTAGCTGATACCACAGATATTAGAGCGATAATCATAAAGTGTCACTAGGAATTCGGTATCCGAGCTCATTAGTAATTCCGTATTGGAATTATGAGTTCTTCCGTGTCTAGATGTTTATAGAGCCTTGTAAGCCTAAGATAGGATTCTAAGTTTATTCTTTAGTAATGGAAATGGAGTCCATTACTAAGTTCCAATCTATGATAGTAATTCATAGTTACGTAAGAGTAGCTTTGGCCTTATTATGATAAGTGTCTTAATACGAATGAACATAAGCTAGAGGAATAGACAAGGTAGAGGCCAAAACGCAACAGAGACAAGATAGGTTCTGGATCAGACATTTGACCTGATACCACAACTAATATCATTCATCGGATAGGTGGTTGAGTCTCATGACAAGTTTAGAGAAGAAATATGAATAATTCAACTACCACCACCCCGAAACCAAATGGAAATAAGACAATTAGTATCTAATAAAAGATAAATAACTACGAAACTAGCAAATTCATAGGAAACATAATCATACTTGAAGAGTGAGATGATAGACATACCCACTTAATGGATAGAAGAATTTTATAAGAAACAACAACACATACTACTAAATCAGTTAAAAGAAAGAGTTGTAGTATGTTATGACTGTGGTAAATCGGGACATAAAGGAAAGCAAGGTTCGGGTTGATGTCAACCGATTAATGATGCGTGGCTCAGAAAGATGTTAGACAAATCAATTCAATGAATAATAAGGCCACCAGATTTCAATAAAGTTAATAATGTACTCGTGCCACCCCGAACAGACAAGACTACCAATTGGAAGCAAGAAATTGTATAAGACTTACCACAATTGGAAGGTTTACCACTAAATCCAAGAAATGAGGAAGTGTTGGACTTCCTCGCAAAAGGGAAATACTATTCCACCTTAAAGACCATTACCACAAGGTCGTGCCTTTGAAGAATAAGAGAATTTCCTAGCCCAAAGGACAGGTAAATCCAAGGATGTGGTTGTAGAATTTTCAACGATTACGTCTATCAAGATTTGGGGATTTTTCCGATCCGATTGAGGTTAATGAGTGGATTTTAAAGACCTGAAAGATTTTGAGTGACATGTAATGCCCAAGAGATCGGTGGGTAATGGTCGATTACATTCTAGTTGGACGAGGATACCAATCATTAGTAATGTTTTGAGATGAATGTATTGGGAAATGGATCATTTGAGTGGGTAGAATTCGAGAGGATATATTTATATCCGAGACTGCTCAAGAAATCAAGTACAAGGAGTTTTTGAGATTAGTTCAAGGTCATCTATCGATTATAGACTATGATATGATGTTCACTAGGTTGTCACGATATGCGCCCGAGCTTATCCTGGCAGATCTGCAGAAGGCCCGTGGATTCTTTAGAAGACTATAACCTACCTAAGGGCCAGGAGGTAGATGATTGAGACTACCAATTATAGAGATACGGTAAATCGAGCTTAAATGATAAAATGAGAGGAGATAGAGTTTCAAACCTCCAAGGGGCAAATGAGTTGACCTTAGATTTCTTTTCTTCCCAGATTAGATTCGGTCAAGAGGCCGATGTATTCGAGGCTAATCTTCATCGGATCATTGTATCCACAATATAGAACTCCTCCACTATCAAGTTGTAGAGTTCCCCAATCGCCGAGTTATAGAGTAGTTGGAGCTCCAATGATGCCAACAAGGCCAAAGGAATCAACAAGGTAGATTCAGAGCCTGCAAACCCCAGTCTACCAACTGCCTACTCCACAGAGATCTATGAAGACAAAATCATTGACACTGTTACGCGTGTGGTCAGATGGAACATATTAGGAAATAATGTTCTCTATCATAGTCGCGAGCAAGGATTGTGACCCAGGAGAGAGTACCTGTCTCCAACGAAGTTTTGGAAGGTACAATTTCCAATTATAATGTTAGAACGAGAAGTTTTACTCAATATTGGTTCCTCTAGATTATATAATTCTGTGAAGAGTTTGCACACTTACTAGAGCTAGAAACTATTGACACGAATCGAGTAATGAAATTATTTATACTATTGGGAAGCCTGCAAAGAAAGAATAAGATTTTTGGAAGATCATTTAAGAACTTGCAAAATAGGTATTAGAATAATTGTAAAGTGTGAAAAGACAAGTGATGTTCAATTGGTACGCTAGTCTTTATATCAATAGTCTAGTCAATTACCCGTATATTACGCTAGTAGATAAGCAGGTGTTGCTTGTATATCCTTCATGTCGAGAGCTACTTCCTCGAATATCAACACAGGGAGTTGCGTATCTTTCCTTTCGATTGAAGATGACTTAACTTTGGGAGGCCTAACGATTGAACTGTTAGATGAAGCAGCTCTTGCTTTACGACTTCTTGAATTGATTATCATTCTTTAAAAAGATAGATCATCATTTGCCTTTCATCTTTCTATCCTCAGTGTCAGCTTTAACTCTTCTTTTGCCTTCTCATTTCACGATCGCTTTCTAGTAGAGGATTTCATTATTATCGTTTTCGTTACGTGATCAATACTTTCTATAGACAAGTACTCGTTTCGAGATTTCGATTATGGCTCATTTTCACTCATCGAAACAAAAGTGGTATAAGTAAATATTATGATTCCGTAGAAGCAGTGACCACCACCTGCCTGTGCCCACATCCATCCTAAAGAGATTTAGTAGAGCATAAGTTAGGAAGTGGGTCGATGTAAAATGTGAGAAAGAATAATCTTGTGATAATGTTACATTAATGGTGACTTAATGGAATTGTGAGAAAATAAATGTAGGATTTATCCCCTCGAGTAAGATTTTAAATTATAAAGGTTATGACAAAGGTTTTGAGGAAACATCGCAATAAGTAAAAATGTAATATCGAATCGAATATAAGGATAGTGGTGTGTTGCGGTAAGACTATGCTTTTGGGAGTAATATTCATAATAATTATGAGTAAAACATAATATACGATGTAATTGATGAGAGAAGTAATGAAGAATAAAGAAGATATGAAAGGATTGTGCTTGATAGACATTGGTGGGGAAGTGATATAAGTTAAATTGATTGTTATCTTAGGATTATACAAATAATGGATTAGTTGGAGTATGGGTTTAAAATAGAGATTAATTAATAAATGTATTGGGTTGACGGAATATGGGAGATATAAGTCTACGAGTTATAAATGAGATTGGTTTGGGACTAAGAATAGATAGTAATCGAAAATAAGTAGTATTTATTATATATGTCGTATTAGTAAAATCGCGACAAAGCTCAATAAGGTATGATTTAAATTTCGAGGACGAAATTTTTATTAAGGGGGGGAGAATGTAACACCCCAAATTTTTAATTCGTATCTCGAGAAAAATAAATAGTGGAATTTTAAGAAAATCTTGAAAGTGGGACTTAGGGTAAAACTGTGGGACCTTATTCTGATCATTTTTAATAGAATCTGACCTCACCATTAGATTCAAAATGATAGAAAAACATAGTTTAGCCTGTAAGCACGCTCAAATGCGAGTCCGAATATAAAAGTTGCAAAGTCCTCGATTACCGAGTCGGACCAGGCTAAAACAGTGACTTTTTGTTAGAGGAATAATTTTTAAAATTCGATCATACCATTGGTTACATAACGAAAAATTATTCAACATAGACTATTTATTTGTCATTTTTGGAGATCAGGAAGTTGAATTATCGCCAAAAACGAAAACGACATCAAGTTTAGGGGTCACGTCAGGCCAAAAATGTAAATTTTTGATGGAGACATAATTTGTAGAAATTGACTATACCATTAGATCCGGAATGAAAAATTAGGCGAAATAGAGTATTCGTTTGTCAGTTTTGGAGACCGAATGACCAAGTTATAGTCGATCAAAACAATAGGCGAAATACCAAATTCGTCCCAAATTTCATTTAAATAATAATTTAATTTTTTTATTATATAACTTATCTTCCCCAACGCGTCATATGGCCGAGACATGTAAAACGAAAAATTTGATTTTCCTCCGATTCTTCCACCTCAGATCTCTCACAAACGGCTCGTCGTCGACGATCGACGCAGAAGGGAGAAATGTCCGCAGCTACGTTCTCTACAAAACCCACCCAACCTTTCTTCGTTTCACTTTCTATTTCATCCGATATCGTCAAAAATCAGCCGTATTTGGATACGAAAATTTCGAAACTTTGACCTCGGATTTCGTCCGTTTCGGGGTCAAATCGCTTTCCGACGCAGAAGGGAGAAACGTCCGCAGCCTCATTCTCTACATAACCCAACCAAGTTCCTTCCGTTTTCTCGTCTTTTTCACCCCGTATAGTAAAAAATCAGCCGTATTTTTATACGGAGATTTTCGTAACTTCGACCTCGGTTTTCATCGATTTCGGGGTCAAATCGCCTTTCGCCGTAGAAGGGAGAAGAGACAAGCACATCGAGATCTTCAAAACCACCAGGTCGATTTCAAAAATCAGCCGCTTCGAAGTTCGGTCCGCCTCGATTTTCGTGCCAATCGTCTCGATTTCCGTGCACGTGCTTTGATCCTTTCGCCTAGAGATTGTAAGGAACTCTGAATTTCTATTAATAATCATAGATTGTGAAAATTGCATTTAGGATTTTATTGGAAAATTTTGGATGTATTTTCGAAATATAGAATTCTTTGTTTATTTCAAAATTCACGCCAGAAATTGCATGTTTGATATGTTTAATGGTATTTTTAACAAATTATACGTGGGTAGAGTATTTTAACTGGTTATTGCCATAAATTGGGTCTTGTGCACTGCTCGGACCCCGTTTTGATATGAAATTTGTATTTTTTTTCAATATTATTGATAGAAATAAATTCTATAGTTGAAAAATGTGATTTAATATTCAATGAACTCATATTGAGTTGATGAATATCAGAAAATGGATATTTTATGAAGAGATTGAAAACTGTAAAAGTCGAAAAAAGGGAAAAAAGGTATGAAACGGTAAAATGTCAGAGTCACACCCGAGGGGTGATGTCTGCATTTTACGTTGTTGTGTTGTATGCAGGTTGGTGAACGGATATCCAGGGATAATATTACTGGTTGCATGTTTATTTACTTTCTGTTAGCGCGAGGCGCTCTGTTATGTTATTTATTTTAGGCCGGGTGGCCACACTTGCATGATAGGAAACTGGATATCTATTCTCAACCTTGTATTGTTAATTTCTCTTTTATTTTCAAATGAAAATAATATACATATGTAGCTATTTTGTGAGCTGTTAAAGAGTTTGTGAATGCCTGAAGGGATAGTGCGTCATATCATCCGGAGTGGTGTACTATCCTGGGATGTACGGTAGGGACCACCAAACTCATACGTGGTATGGGACGCGTATGAGAGTGGAGTCACAACTGGAATCCGGGTTTATTCCTCTCTATCTTTACCAGTGAACTTGTAATGTAAAGGTGGTCGTATACGAATGGTTTGTATATTTGGGAATCACATGTACGCCTGATAGGCATAGACGAAGATGATTGGTCAGTGATCACTAACAATCTATAGTAGTCGAACGTTCTGACACATCGAAAAGAGACACATTGCTTACGGTCACGTCAAACGGCCAGCCTGAGCCGGATAAATGGTCAACCAAACGTGGTAAGGGCAGCGACCGGCCACAAAATCAGGAACTAAAAGCCAGAAAGGAATTGTAACATCATGTCCCGACTGGGAGCGATCCAGTCGTGAATCCCAACTCTCTAATTCCAATACTCCACCATTGTGTATTATGTATCTGTTGCTTATTTTGATATATAAAATGAAATGCATGTTTAATATGTCCATTTGATCAATTTGAATTGTATAAAAAGAGAATGTTATAGTGAGTAATGATGATCGATCATCCCTGGCTATATGTACCAGTTAATCGTAATTTCTTCTGTAAAACTTTGATTATTTTAAAATGATTCAGTATGCTTGTTCGTTCATGTTAAGAGGGGTTATTGGCATAAATTGTTTGTTTCCTTACTGGGTAACCATTGTTACTCACCCTTTCCTTCTCCATTTTTTAGTTTCAGATCTGAAGCTTGACGAGGCAGGTATAGAGCATGAGTGAGAATCATCTGGTGGGTCAGATAGACAGCCAGAATTCGTCACTTGGTGAGTATTAGGACTACATCCCTCTAATGGTGGTAGTTTGTCTAGGTAATATTATAGATTCTGTTATGAGCGTTAGGACTTTTGTTAGAGTGAGGAATCTCTATATAATCCTGTATATAAGTTTTCTTCTTCCGCACTCTGATAATTCGTACGTTATTAGACGTGTATAAGCTTCCGCTAGTATTATATTTTGTATATGTATGCAGGATTGTATGTCGTTTATCAGGTGCAGGTTGAACGCCTTGGAATGCTAACATAAACAGAGGAGACCATGCCGAAATTTCGAGGTGCCACTTAGTACCTCGAGATCTGACATGGGGATTTGTGTTAGTGTTCGGCGGGGCGCCACAGTTTGACTACTATAGATTATTAGTGAACACTGATTAATCATCTTCGTCTATGTCTATTAAGCGTGCATGTGATTCCCAAATATACAAACCATTCGTATACGACCACCTTTACATGACAAGTTCACTAGTAAAGATAGAGAGGAATAACCTGGATTCTAGTTGTGACTCCATTCTCATACGCGTCCCATACCACGTATGAGCTTGGTGGTCCCTACCGTATATCCCAAGATAGTACACCACTCCGGATGATATGACGCACTATCCCTTCAAGCATTCACAGACTCTTTAACAACTCACAAAATAACTATATATATTATTTTCATTTGAAAACAAAAGAGAAATTAACAATACAAGATTGAGAATGGATATTCAGTTTCCTACCATGCAAGTATGGCCACCCGACGTAAAATAAATAACGGAACGGAAAAGTAAACAATGCCTCGCACTAACAGAAAGTAAATAAACATGCAACCAATAACATTATCCCTAGATATTCGTTTACCAACTTACACACAACACAACAATGTAAAATGCAGACATCACCCCTCGGTGTGACTTCATTTTACCGTTTCATACCCATTTTCTTCTTTTTTTTGATTTTTACCGTTTTCAATCTTTCAAACAACATATCCACTTTCTGATATCATCAACTCAATTTGAGTTCATTGAATATTAAATCATTTTTTCAACTATGAAATTCATTTTTATCAATAGCATTGAAAAATACCAAAACTTAGATCAAAATGGGGTCCGAGCGGTGCACAGGACCCAACTGACGAAAATAACCTAATGAGATATCCTACCCACGTATATTTGTTATAAAATACAGTTAAACATATCAAACATGCAAGTTTTGACGTGAATATAAAATAACAAAAAGAATTCTATATTTTTGGAAACATACCACAAATTTTTAATAAAATCTTAAATGCAATTTTCACAATCTGCGATTATTAATAGAAATTGAAAGTTCCTTACAATCTCTAAGCGACGGAATTGAAACACGTGCGTAGAAATTGAGGCGATTGACAATGAAATCGAGACGGTTCAAACTTTGAGATGGCTGATTTTCGAATCTAACCTGGTGGTTTTGAAGATCTCGACGCCGTCGTCTTTTCTTCCTTCTACGGTGAAGAATGGTTTGATTCTGAAATGGATGAAATCCGAGGTTGAAGTTTCAAAATCCCATATATAAATACGATTGATTTTTGAAGATACGGGGTAAAAAAGAAAGTGAAATAAAAAGATCTTGGGTGGGTTTCATCGATGTTGAGGCTGCGAACATTTTTTCCTTCTGTGTTGGTCGTTGAAAGCAGACTGTTCGTAGTGAATCTAGAGTTGAAGATCGGTTAAAAAATAAAAATATTTCATTTAAATGTCACGACTTTGGATAGGTTGGGGAAGACGATGATTAAAAAAAATTATTTATATAAACTTCGGGACGATATCGGTATTTTGCCTATTATTTTGATCGATGATAACTTGACCATTCGGACTCCAAAAGTAACGAATGAATGCTCTATTTCGTCTAATTTTTCATTCTAGATCTAATGGTGTGGTCAATTTCTACAAATTTCTTTCTCTAGCAAAAATTTACATTTTTGACCCATTATGACCCTAAAATTGACGTCGTTTTCGTTTTTGACGATAATTCGACTTTTTGGGCTAAAAAAATGACAAGTAAATAATCCATGTTCAATAATCTTAATAATTATTACTTTAAAAAAAAGTCACTATTTTAGCTTGGTCCGACTCGGTAATCAAGGATTTTGCAACTTTTATTTTCAGACTCGAATTTGAGCGTGCTTACATGCTAAAGTATGTTTTTTGATCATTTGAATCTAATGGCGAGGTCAGATTTTCTTAAAAATGATCAGAACAAAGTCCTACAATTTTATCCTAAGTCTCACTTTTAGGATTTTCTTAAAATTTTACTATTTTCTCGAGATACGAATAAAAACTCGGGATTTTACACTTACCCATTTATCTTACTCATTAACCAACCCAATCCATTTTGGAGTTATCTATGGTTCTCAAACCTAAATTAGGTGGCCGTTTTTAATTTTTAGAAAATCCTCAATTTACTAATAGGACTCATTTTGATATTTAATGAAAAAGGGGGTCGAGGCGATTTCAGGTGGTCATACCAATTGCACACCCCTAGGTATCTCTACTAATGGGGGTGGGGTAGAGGTATACCTTACTTTGGTATGGTGTCAAGAGTGTGCTCAACCGGATGATTCTGTCCTCATAATATCCCAGTCAACTGTCTCATAATAACTATGTGATCCTCCCACATCTTACCTTACATCTCTTCCATTTTAACCTGATTATGAGATATTGTAGTTATGACTTATACTATAGTCTCAATCTCACTAGGTTGCCAGATATGTCTTGACATCTATGAGATGTGCCCTAGTATTTAGTCTACCTCTGCCCCTCACAGTGTATAATCTACAAATCCAATAATCCTTGTAAGTTTAGCTAATCTAAAATATTCCAAAATAATTTCGACAATACATTGATTGTATATCAAGTTCGTATATATTTATATTTTTAAATCTTGCCCGTCATGTTATCTCCTATAATAGAACATTGTTGCATGACTTACCAGTCACACTGAATTTCCTAATATTCCTGGTCATATCTCCCATCTAAACTCTAATAGACCTTTGGACACAAGTGGACCCTTATCCCATATAGAATCATTATTGAGTTTTGATACCACACTATCACACCCCAAAATGCACACAAATCCCAATGATTCCTATGTTAGATCTCAAGGAATAATTAACCATCCCATCCCATGATAATATATAATAATAAGAAAAATAGATTTTAATAAACAATTATAAAGCAACAGAAAGATATAAATAATACTAAAGGTTAATAGAGTACGGAAGCTAATAACAATCAAATTATGATCCAAAATCCTCAAGTCTCAAAATAAGAATCGTACTGACTGAAACAATACATAACTAGACAACATTACTAAATATAAATTAGCACACAATGCCTTAACATATGAGTTTCAATTTGAAATATAAAATAAACAACTACTTCACTCTAAGACTATACAAACTGATGGAAATGGTTGTTCATCCACATATTTGGCCTCGAGTGTCTCCTCATAAATCTTATCCTCAATAATTGTCTCCTCGACAATTACAAAATCTAAAAAGTGAATGGTACGGTGAGTAATGAGAGTTATCCAACAGGAAATTACTGTTCAAACACTAGTTACAGCATGCCACGTATAATCATTCTGAAGTTTAAATCGTGTAGATTTTAATATAATATAACATTTGAATAAAAGCTAATTGAAACAAGAAAAATAAACACAAATATAATAAGTAACGGTTTATTGATCAAATCATTTAACAAAGTAATCATCTCATCATACTTTTAAAGTAAATTCTCATCCATCGATATATAATGAGATACATAATACATATATGGCGGTGTAATTGATAAGAGTGTTGAATAACATGCCATATAACCGCATCGACTATGGAAAATCGATATTCGAATACTTAACCTTCAATGTGGAGTCCTACTGTTCTTATCTAATTTTGTAATCGGTCTAATATACCACGATTGGGTGACCATTTATCCGACTTATACTGGCCATTGATTAAGAACCCAATAATGAATTCAATTAATGGTAATGTCGACCGTTTGATGACTATAGACTCTTAGTGATCACTAACTAACTTATGAAAAACTCTTTGTGTCTAAGCCTATCAAAAGGAAATACATGTGAACCTCAGACTATTTCTACAAAGATTGCATTTACACACAAATATTCCCTAGGAAAAAAGAGCATTCTCAGATCTCACGAGCTATACTACTCTCTAAAGTATCTCATACTAAATTGATCCGTCGCTTTTGAAAGTATAGTAACACGATACTTTTTTTTAGGTTTTTTATGATCATTTTCTAGTAAACAAAAATAATTTTATTTATATATATATATACTAATGCCTCTAGTGACATTCATCTGTTAATTAATTAATTCATCAATCATATCTCACGTGGTCATGGGAACGTGAGATATTCATCCATCTATCTATTTTTCATGTATCATGTAACATAGCCACTACATAAGTTTGTAGTATTGTCTCATCAATCAGCTGAGAATATAAGTTCCCTCTATCCATCCATCAATAAAATATTTATTTTCCTATACATCTATCAAAATATATATTTTTTAGAAAGTGTTTGTGATTTTAAGGTATGAACCAATTCCATATGATGCTCTCGATTGAGTAGAAAAGACTTGGAGAGATAAAATCATAAATAGTTAAAATTGTGGAAATTTGGCTAAGTATTGGTGAAACCGCCCTCGATCCGCGGGGTGCGCGGATCCGCTTTTGACCCTTGAGGTTTGGGAGTCGCCACCTAGTTATTACGGTCTAGGAACCAAATTGACCCTACAATGGATAAAAAGAACTAATCTACTATAGAAATCTGAATCCGGGGATCATGTTACGGGGTTGGAAGGTGTTAGGCACCAACCCCGCCCGGCCAATGCCGGTCTCTACTTATCCCAAATAGATCTACATTGCTAATGATGAAACCTAGATTAAAAAAATAATAAAAAAACCTTACCTTCGATCTGCAAAAGCACTATTCCCTCAGATCTGAAAAACAGTTCCTTGTACCGTACTCCTTGCTTCGTTTTGTCTCCGGATCTGATTTCTGATCTCCGAGGCAAGGTGTCTCCTTCTTGGATCTGAATGCTTTGAATTTGTAGTGGATTTTTGGGATGTTTTGGGAGGTTTTTGGGTGTTTTTTAGGCTAAAATAGGAGTAGGGGTGTTAGGGAAGGAATTGGGGCTTCAAAATTAGGGTTTTGGAGGGGTTGTGGAGGCTTCTTCACCTACTTTTTCTAGGGTTTTTTCTTTGATACGAAAATAGGGTGTGGAGGCTCCTATTTATAAAGTTTTTAGAAGCATTAGGGTTTGATTAGGGTTTCTTTTAGGGTTTTGACTTAGTCTTTAGGGTTTTAGGGTTTTGACTTTAGTCTTATGAGATTGACTTGATTAGTTTTAGATTAGGGTTTGGATTTAGGGTTTTGACCTTAGTCTTATGAGATTGACTTGATTAGTTTAGATTAGGATTTTAATTTAGGATTTTGACTTTAGTCTTATGAGATTGACTTTAATTTTGACTTCAGTCTTGCTTGATTGACTTTAATTTTGACTTCAGTCTCACTTGATTGACCTTGACTTCAGTCTTGCTTGATTTACTTTTATTTTGACTTTGGTCTTATTTGATTGACTTTAATATCTTGACTTTAGTCTTGCTTGATTGATTTTAAATTTTTGGAGAATCCCTTTCTATTATATCTTTAATTCTTTGGACCCCCAAATGGAGGGGTCCTTAAAGAAATATCCCACGAACCCTCAACAATTTTGCCTGACAGTCCAATTAATCGATTTTTTAGGTTCAAAATGTTAAATTAATTTCATTAATGTTTCACTTTAATTATTTAATGTTTTATTTACTAATTTCAAATTTTTTAATTATGAAAATTGTGAAATTACCGTTTTGCCCTCGGAGAGGATTTTTTACGTTTTAAGTCGTTTTTCAATGTTCCAAGATGTTTTGGAATCAGTTTTTCGTAAGGAATTCAATGGAAATATTGGTTTTTGTCATTTATGAAGTTTTTTGCATGAAATGATCGTGAACTTTATGAGGGGTATTTTCGTAATTTTGTCAAATTTTGTGAAAATTGACGAAGTGGTTTACTTGGTTTCGATTTATTGTTTTATGTGTTTGAGTGGGTTTTCCTAAGCGTAATGCAGGCTCTAGAGTTGTTTTGATGTTAGGGGTATTTTGGTAATTTAGTGATTTTTATCGTGAAGCTTCTTTTTTATTTGCAAGATGATGATTTCTATGTTTCTGGGGTCGTATTTTCCTAGCGTAGCGTGGTTTCTAAGTTTTGTCAGTTCGAGATACCTCATCCGAATTTCTGAAACATATCTGGTAACAAAATAAAGCATTGGAATAGACATCCATCATTAGGAACCTTTGCGATCGGGTCGACGACTTGATTAATCAGGCGGATGCAAAAATGGGGTGTCTACAGATGCCCCTCTTTGGCAGAGGGTTGAAGCAAACTAGATAGCAAATCTATCTTGGTAGATTAGTGCGATATCCGAATGCCAAAGCTAGTGACAGTTCATTTTGCAGCCTGATTTAACAATTCGTTGGGGTATTCGGATCATTGAGCATGAAACTCTCCCCGAACTAGAAAAAATGTCAGGTCCTTGAGCGCGAGCTCTCACTGGCAGTGTCAGATCCTTGAATTAAAAAATTCTCCTTGACTGATATAACAACTGTGCAAGTGTGTGGGCTCAAAATCTGAGATAAATTTCAAAGAGTTTGAGTTGGAAAAGAGTCAAAATGAAGTAAATTTAAACTGAGCGTAAACTGAGCATAAATCCAAGAAAACCCTTGGCTACAACCGAGCAAGGTCCAAGATAACCCTTGGCGGCAACTAAGCAAGATCCAAGATAACCCTTGGCGGAAACTGAGCAAAGTCCAAGATAACCCTTGGCGGCATCTGAGCAAAATCCAAGATAACCTTTGGCGGCATCTGAGCAAAATCCAAGATAACCCTTGGCGGAGACTGAGCAAAATCCAAGATAACCCTTGGCGGCATCTGAGCAAAATCCAAGATAACCCTTGGCGGAAACTGAGCAAAATCCAAGATAACCCTTGGCGGAAACTGAGCAAAATCCAAGATAACCCTTGGCGGAGACTGAGCAAAATCCAAGATAACCCTTGGCGGAAACTGAGCAAAATTCAAGATAACCCTTGGCGGAGACTGAGCAAAATCCAAGATAACCCTTGGCGGCAACTAAGCAAAACTGAGCAAAATCCAAGATAACCCTTGGCGGAGACTGAGCAAAATCCAAGATAACCCTTGGCGGAAACTGAGCAAAATCCAAGATAACCCTTGGCGGCATCTGAGCAAAATCCAAGATAACCCTTGGCGGAGACTGAGCAAAATCCAAGTTAACCCTTGGCGGAAACTGAGCAAAATCCAAGATAACCCTTGGCGGAGACTGAGCAAAATCCAAGATAACCCTTAGCGGAAACTGAGCAAAATCCAAGATAACCCTTGGCGGAGACTGAGCAAAATCCAAGATAACCCTTGGCGGCAACTGAGCAAAATCCAAGATAACCCTTGGCGGAAACCGAGCAAGGTCCAAGATAACCCTTGGCGGAAACTGAGCAAAATCCAAGATAACCCTTGGAGGAGACTGAGCAAAATCCAAGATAACCCTTAGCGGCAACTGAGCAAAATCCAAGATAACCCTTGGCGGCAACTGAGCAAAATCCAAGATAACCCTTGGTAGAGACTGACTGAGTAAAACTGAGAACAAAGAAATAAATCTGGGAGAGAAACGATCGAAAATGAGTCTGGAGAAGAGTGGTTGAATCTGGGCATGAATAGATTTGGGACATAATGGATGTCCTATCTCCTATGTGAGATTCAGAATGCATTTATTTGAACCTCAAGGTTTTATCAAAAAAGTTTTGTAAATTTAAAACCTAAGTTTGAACCTTAAGAGTTTTTTGAAAAACTACTATCAAGAGGGTAACCTTAGGTTTGGAGTTCTCATTTTAGGATTAACATTGCTCAAAAATAAAATGTCCCTAGTTTGACAATAAACATGGCATTGAAAATAATTGAACACATCATTAAAAAATGCCTCTAGTATAAAGGGGGGAAATTACATATCTAGAGGAGAAAGAAAAAATGCCCCTTGTATGAAGGTTTGAAATATTTGATTACCACAAGCGCAATAAAGATCCAACTTTTAATTTTATTAAAGATTTTGAGTCAGGCTCAAGAGAACAAAATATTTCCTTTTGAGACTCATCATAGAATTCACCATTCTCTCCATTGGCTCACTTGGGGAAGTAAGAATTTTCAGATCGATCGTAGACAATATACTTGTGGCTTCTGAATCTATGCCTGGTTTAAGCTGAGTATTGAACTTGATTATTCGGATTTCTGATGTTTCAGCTCGAACTACTCTCAGCTTGGGGATTTTTTTCTGTTTTTTTTTTTTTTTTTTTTTTTTTTTAACTTTTGCCTAGATCGCCTTTCCAGGTTTTCAATCTATCGAGCTTGCTCTAACTTTTGCCTAGATCGCCTTTTCAGGTTTTCAATCTAGCGAGCTTTTTCTTTTTTCTTGGCTCTGATTGTTGCCAAAGTTGTCCTTTCAGATTTTCAACTTTGCGAGCTTGCCTTAATTTTTGCCTAAGTCGCCCTTTTTCGGATTTTCAACTTAGCAGGCTTCATCATTTTTTTTTTATCTTTTCCTTTTCCTCTGACCTTCTAGAATCACTGTCTGATCATGTTCTACTACCCTTATTGACTTTTTCACACGGTACTTAGGAGGACTTTTATAGGTAGGCTTGGGACTAGGCATAAAATGAAAGGGATTTTGAGGCTCAAAAACCCAAATGCCCCTTGTGTGGCATTTCATTTAAACTTTTTCTTGAATTTTCTTCCCCATTTTTTTGAATTTTTTCTTTTTAGATTTTTTCTTCATCGGGGAATCTATTTTTTATTTTGGTGTGGTCGGGCCTGAAATAACTTCTCAGGTTGCCTACGTACCCCAAATTTTTGGGATCAGACCAAAACATAGTTCGGATTTTCCCTCCCCTAGGTTAGGTGATCGGGCTGAGAAAGAAAAAGGCATCATTTTTTTTTTTTTTTAAAGGCTGCAAAGGGCTGAGAAAGGAGATAATGAACTGGGTAGCAGGAAAATTGATTCGGCCAAAGATGGCCTCCTTAAATGTAGTACCATTTGATCTGGTCAAGGTTGGTTGACTCTGGTAGTTCACTTCCATCATGATCTTGAAGTCTGACAACTTTTCCAGACAGTATTTCCTTAATGAATGAATTTCTCCAATTGGGTTCAGACTTTCTCCTATAGTCGAGGAGGAGTGTTCAATTTTCTTTGAAGTCTGATAGTTAAATCCTTGACTTGTAAATGATGAGCTTTGACCTTTTTGTCAAATGCACAGGTGACTCTTCTTAGATAAGCTTGCACATGGTACAGGGCTTTAACTCGTTTTCTTCGATCAAGTTTAATTCTTCATATGCTGACGAACCCAATCTGTTTCTAACAAATGATTTTCCAACAAGATCCTGAGAGACGGAATTTCCATTTCAACTGGCAAGACTGCTTCCATGCCATACACTAAGGAGTAGGGAGTAGCTCCAGTAGAGGATCGAATTAGAGTTCGATATGTCCACAGTGTGAATGATAATTTTTCTGACCAATCTCGATGTGATTGACTCATTTTCCTGATGATAGTCTTGATACTCTTACTAACTGCTTCAACCGTTCCATTGATCTGAGAACGGTAGGGGGATGATTTGTGATTCCGGATCTTCAACTTTGAACACGGAGTAATGATTTATGCTTTGAAGTACGATCCATTATCAGAGATCAGTTCAAAAAATATCCCCGTATCGATTGATAATATGTGATTTGCAACTCAAGATGTAGTGAGGATAGCACTGATACATTTTATAATATCTTCTTTGATTCCATTGATATAGACGAGTACTTATTTCATGTTGAATAACACCCAAGCTTGCACTTAACATATCCTCATAGGCCCATGCGAACAAGTCTTTTGAAATTTCTAAGAAAATTCATTATCCCCTTATGTTCCTCTAGAGATAAGATGGTTTCTATTTGAATCTCTTTGGGAATTTATTTCTGTTTCGAGGTCAATGACCTTTGCTTTCTTGAGCCCGACTCTTATCTTCTTGTTCAGGAGAAAAATATATCCTTGAAGCTAGATTATTAGTTAATTCTTTAATGCGCTTGAGGTATTCAAAAATTTTCTTTATCCAATCAATTTCAGATGGGACAACAGACACCTCTATAGACTCAATGAACTAACTTGACTCAATAGGAAAAGAGTAGACTCGATCTAAAGAAAATATGACATTGAAAATTTGGACTCGAGCTAACTCAAATAACTCATGAAAACTCAATACAGTTCCACAATGGGCTTGATTAGGACTGAGGACTGAGACATTGCTTACAAACAACAGGATTGAGGCACGATGATCTTCATGGAACAACTGTGCGATATTGAGAAATTTTGAGGTCATTTCTGACTGTTGACTTGATATTGACGTTTACTCTAACTGATCGGATTTACAACCCTAGCTAGACGATGGATGATTGAGCTTAGATACAATGATAACCCTTAAACCTCTTTGAAGGTGAATTTAACCAATTTCAGTGTCACCCCCTTGATAACATTTTAAATGAAGCCTGAGATTTTATTAAATTTTGTGCACCAATCCATTAAAAAATTCATCCATTCAATGATTATTCAGAAGAAAAATAATTATGTTGAACTCTTGAAAAATATTGGAAAATAATGTTTTTATTTCACAAATCTGATTATTTTTTGCAACATTTTTTGGTAATTTTCCAAGGTCCATAAAAATTTTTCATGCAAAAATAGATCTTTTGCAAATTATTTTTCCTTCTTTTTTTTTGGAAAACATTTTCTTCTGGAAAATATTTTTTCTGGAAAACATTTCTTCTAAAGAACACTTCTTTTGGAAAATAATCTTTTTTGGAAAAGATTTTCTTTCTGAAAATTATTTGAAAATTTGATTTCCATTTTCAATTTAAATGACTCGGCCCACCATGATTGTTGGATCGGGATGGACTGAGTCATTATTGTAAAAGAATGGATTCTTTATTTGGTCGGTGCACCCATTTTAATTTTCAAAAACAACATTTGATCCTTGAGGACAATCTTACACCTTGATCTCATCATTCACATCACACACATACATTCATTAATCACATGCATTCATTCACTAAACAACCCGGGAACACCCACGATAAGTTCGAGTCGTGACCTACTGGGAAGGTTTCTAGACTCTAAGCTTACTACGTGCAATGCATTTTTATCTAGCCACCCTTGCCCAAGCACACCTATATACCTTTCGGTACGTGGTGACTTGGTTTGATATACCGTATAGGTGATAATCTAAAACCTCAATTCACTTCTCTGAAGCCAAAAACAGCCAGTTTGATCTCCAGTTGAGAGGTGGCGCACAATGCTGAGCAAGGGCCCACTTAAATACCTCTCGTCTAGAATAGACGTAGTCTATCCCGCTAGTACAGTAGGGTACAGTGGGGCAAGATCTGCTTAGGCACCGGTTTTGACCAAGAAGTGCAACTGATATACTTAGATTATCTTTTATACCTACGGGTACGAGTCAAGGGTTGTAGCTTTCATAAATGGTTTGGCATCCCACGAGGGGACCGACCACGTACTAGTACTACGTTGGCAATCGGGACATGTGACTGTGTGGCTTACAATAGGTCAAAGGCTCAGATCGCTCCAGCCCGGGTACATCAATATACTTCTCAGAATCACCTGATCAGACGGTATTGATGCCCCCAGTTTGATATACCCTAAGGTACGTGACTGGAGTTGTGGTTTTCATGAATGACGTCGCATCTCCAAAGAGACCGGGCCACGCACTAGTGCCACGTTGGCTATATGGGACGTGTAAGTGCTCAAAACAGTAAACGTGCATGTGGTGTGTGCAAAACAGGGTGGGGTGTGCCCGGGGCCTTTTTCAAACACATGGGCCCATGGGCCTGATCATACTATTAACATATTAAAAATACATAAACCGTAACATCTAAATCCAAATCAGGGCATGTACATCAAAATTAAGATCATGGCATATGTATGAGATATCACATAAATATAAATGAATTGATCATCAATCAATGGCATGTGATTAAGGTATTAAAGAAGGTTGGATATACCTTAGGCATCAAAATATGGCATATGATAATTAATTAGATCCGATCATTGCAAAAGGCACAATTTTGTAATTTTCATAGTCCAATCAAAAGTTGCTTTGAGTGATCCTAAAATAATTCAAAATTTCAAGAGATATCGAGAATGAAACAATGATTAATAAGATGAGAATTTTTTTTATTTTTTTTTAATTATTTTTTGAAAAACATGCATGGCAAATCCTTTGAGAACATAGGCTAGTGTACCAACTCATACGGCTTCAAATTTTACTAAGAGTCATTAGGCCACGTGGTTCATCATATTAGTAATCCAATGTCACAAACTTCCAGTTTTAATAGAAACATTTGGATCTAAACTTCACTTTTTTATTTGATCCAATGTTTTGAAAATGGGTGATCACAAAATCAAATTTAAAATCAACATTCAAAATAAAAAGAAGCTTCTTAAAATACCTTTTTTTTTAAAAAAAAAAAAATTGTTAGACTTTCGCCCTCCATAAGTACGTGATATTGAATCACTCTTAAATGTGACGTGACGAGGTCAATGACTCATGGTAAAAAGAAAATCTACTAAACTAATAAGATTAGCCCGTTCATAGTTTTTTTTTTTTTTTTTAAATAAAACTTTTATGTTGTTGCTAGCATCATCTCCATTTTTTTTTTATATGAGTTGCTGTCACAAAAAAAAAATTTTAAAATATATGTTGCTACCAGCAACATAGAATTCAAAGCCTTTTTTTTTATATTTATAAAACATGTGATGCTGCCACAAGATACAATTCAAAAGGTTTTTCTTTTTTTATAAATGTTGCTGCCAGCAACATAACTTAAGATTTTTTATATAAGTTGCTGCCCCAAAATACCTTCAAAACTCTTTTTTTTTTTTTTTTTAAATACGTTGCTGCCAAGAGAGGACTAGAGAGATAAATTGATGGTAGAGGAGAGCGAGAGAGAGAGAGAGGAGGCATTTTTTCCCTCTTGCTGTTTCCAACTATATCAATCTCTTCCATTGGTTTCGGATCCGAGAATGCTAAGAATGTTGGAGAGTTCGATTGAGGAGATCTTTCTGTCTCCATTGGCCTTTGATGGAGATGGAATCGGATGGTTCAAATAGAAATCAAGGAAAAAAAACAGCCATGGATGACACAACCAGATCTCAAATTTAAATCCCTCTTTGTTCTTGGAATTAAAGATCACAAATTCGGAAACCCACCCCTCAAAAAACAAATCAAACCTTAGACATAAATCTGTACCGGATTTGAATACATGAATATAAATCGAATTTGGGAGAGACGTAAAACGTATGGAAATCTAGAACGATATTTACAGCCTTAGAGATTCAAAACGAAATCTTGATTCTTCTGAGAAAATTTTCTGCGTGAGAAAGAGTCAAAGAAGTTTTGTTGAGAAAACGTTGGATCTCCGAATTGGAGAAAAATACTTCGATTACTCCCTCTCTCTCTCTGAAATTCTTTGCTTTTAACGTGTATGGTTGCTGCACTTTCAGCTCATGTAAGAAGGAGATAGAAAATGGAAAAAAACAGTTTTTGTTAATAGCACCCCACTCACAAAAAACCTTAGTTGTTGCTGTTTGTCAACAGCACACTTAAAAGCCAAAAAAAAATTTTGTTTTGTTATTTTTTTTTAAAAGGAAGAGGTACACCATCCAACTTTTTTTTTTAAACTTCACTTGTCAGCAACATCATAGTATATAAAAAAAAAAAAATTTAAAAACAATAATTTGAAAAAAAAAATTAGGAACAGGAGAAAATCTGTATTTTTTTTATTCTTTTTTTTTTTTTTTCTAAATCATCCATCACGTAGAAAAAAAACAACCACACGCCAAAACAAAAATAATAATAATAATAAATAAATAAATAAAAATAAAAATAAAAATGATCGCTTCCTATCCCAATCACCATCATCCCATTCTCGATTTATATGTCAATTTGGATATTTCATTATTTAGGATCGTTCTAAATGATCCTCGATTGAACCATAAAAATTAACATGTTAGATCAAAGTGCTCCGAGTAGAATCAGATAATTAATGATGTACTAATAAAAATAAAAACAATAAACAAATAATAAAAAGAAACTAACTGAGAATTAAACAAAATAAACAAAAACAAAAAACTAGGTCGTTGGCAATGCTCCCATACTTGGGTTTTTCAAGTCTGATCCTCAATGTCCCCAGTGGAGTCGCCACTGAAAGCGCCCTCGATCCGCGGGGTGCGCGGATCCGCTTTTGACCCTTGAGGTTTGGGAGTCGCCACCTAGTTATTACGGTCTAGGAACCAAATTGACCCTACAATGGATAAAAAGAACTAATCTACTATAGAAATCTGAATCCGGGGATCATATTACGGGGTTGGAAGGTGTTAGGCACCAACCCCGCCCGGCCAATGCCGGTCTCTGCTTATCCCAAATAGATCTACATTGCTAATGATGAAACCTAGATTAAAAAAATAATAAAAAAACCTTACCTTCGATCTACAAAAGCACTATTCCCTCAGATCTAAAAAACAGTTCCTTGTATCGTACTCCTTGCTTCGTTTTGTCTCCGGATCTGATTTCTGATCTCCGAGGCAAGGTGTCTCCTTCTTGGATCTGAATGCTTTGAATTTGTGATGGATTTTTGGGATGTTTTTGGGAGGTTTTTGGGTGTTTTTTAGGCTAAAATAGGAGTAGGGGTGTTAGGGAAGGAGTTGGGGCTTCAAAATTAGGGTTTTGGAGGGGTTGTGGAGGCTTCTTCACCTACTTTTTCTAGGGTTTTTTCTTTGATACGAAAATAGGGTGTGGAGGCTCCTATTTATAAAGTTTTTAGAAGCATTAAGGTTTGATTAAGGTTTCTTTTAGGGTTTTGACTTAGTCTTTAGGGTTTTAGGGTTTTGACTTTAGTCTTATGAGATTGACTTGATTAGTTTTAGATTAGGGTTTGGATTTAGGGTTTTGACCTTAGTCTTATGAGATTGACTTGATTAGTTTAGATTAGGGTTTTAATTTAGGATTTTGACTTTAGTCTTATGAGATTGACTTTAATTTTGACTTCAGTCTTGCTTGATTGACTTTAATTTTGACTTCAGTCTCACTTGATTGACCTTGACTTCAGTCTTGCTTGATTTACTTTTATTTTGATTTTGGTCTTATTTGATTAACTTTAATATCTTGACTTTAGTCTTGCTTGATTGATTTTAAATTTTTGGAGAATCCCTTTCTATTATATCTTTAATTCTTTGGACCCCCAAATGGAGGGGTTCTTAAAGAAATATCCCACGAACCCTCAACAATTTTGCCTGACAGTCCAATTAATCGATTTTTTAGGTTCAAAATTTTAAATTAATTTCATTAATGTTTCACTTTAATTATTTAATGTTTTATTTACTAATTTCGAATTTTTTAATTATGAAAATTGTGAAATTACCGTTTTGCCCTTGGAGAGGATTTTTTACGTTTTAAGTCATTTTTCAATGTTCCAAGATGTTTTGGAATCAGTTTTTCGTAAGGAATTCAATGGAAATGTTGGTTTTTGTCATTTATGAAGTTTTTTGCATGAAATGATCGTGAACTTTATGAGGGGTATTTTCGTAATTTTGTCAAATTTTGTGAAAATTGGCGAAGTGGTTTACTTGGTTTCGATTTATTGTTTTATGTGTTTGAGTGGATTTTCCTAAGCGTAATGCAGGCTCTAGAGTTGTTTTGATGTTAGGGGTATTTTGATAATTTAGTGATTTTTATCGTGAAGCTTCTTTTTTATTTGCAAGATGATGATTTCTATGTTTCTGGGGTCGTATTTTCCTAGCGTAGCGTGGTTTCTAAGTTTTGTCAGTTCGAGATATCTCATCCGGATTTCTGAAACATATCTGGTAACAAAATAAAGCATTGGAATAGACATCCATCATTGGGAACCTTTGCGATCGGGTCGACGACTTGATTAATCAGGCGGATGCAAAAATGGGGTGTCTACAATTGGAAAAAATGAATTTTCAAAATTATCTAAATGTAAAAATAGGTTTTTTGAAATAAAAGTTTTAAATAAATATATTGAAATCATTTAGTTTTTGTAGCTTAATTTAAAATAACATCAAAGATAATGGGATTTGAAAATCTAACAAAAACGTTGTAAATTGCGTTTTGTTCTTGGAATAAAAAATTATATTTTGATAAATAGAAATTTAGATTTTTAAACCATTCCCATTAGGTTGGTCGACTGAACTTTCCTTGGGTCAACCACACCCGAAAGGAGTACATTTTGCAATCCTTCGTGGGATGATGGGTGGGTCGGCTAAGCTAGGTCGATTGAGCATTATTGGGTCGGTCGAACGTAATAATTTTTCATCTTCTTCTCCAATTTCACCCCAAATTTATCCCCAATCCTTTTTAATTTTTTCTCAATTGTTCATGATCATAAAATTAATAGATATATTTTATTTGTAACTTTTAATACAAATTTTACAAATTAAAAATCAGATCAATTATTGAAATCATCTAATCATGCATGGTTTTTTAAAGAATGTACCCCTAAATTGAACTCAAAATCTAATTCTTGGATGTAAAATGATTTTCTACTAAAAACTTAGCAATTGAAGGATATAAGGGAATAGTTCTTACATGTTTAGTGTCTTCTGCAATGCTATGACTCCGAGATCAACTCCTAATATCCTTTTTTGTTCACTTTCATTTTTTTTTTGTGACGAAATTATGATCTTCTTGGATTCTACACGAAGCCCTTGATGAGAAAAAACTTTTTTTCTCTTTCGTTGAGTGTTGAATCTTGCTGTACAATCCTTGAATCAATTCTTCCATCTCTAGGGAAGCTAGGGTTAGGGTTTGTCTTTGGAGAAGTGAATGAAAAACCTGTAAATTTATAATAAGTTTGATATTTATTGTGACTTAAGGATGTAAAGGTCATTTTTGAATTTATTTTAATTTTTTTATTTAAAAAGTCTATATCCTAGGCTTCGATTTTTACAAAATTATAGTCTATTTTGGATAATTTTTTGATACGAACTTAATGATATTTTCGGATTTTCAAGAATCATTTTCTAAGAAAAAAAATTTATTTCTAAGTGTCCAAATTTAACCATCAATCAGAATTTATGGAGATACATATTGGATTTCTAAAACATTACAATATTAAACTTGATCTGCTAGTTTTATTGATATGTTAGGCTATTTTATGTTATTCGTGTATAGATCTGAAATCTAATTTTCACCCTTGTTCTAATCACCTTAGTTTTTACTCTTAGTAACTCTGTTCGTACTCTCTTTGGATAGTACCGAGCTAAGTTGTTAAATGCAATATCATCGTACTTATTGTTCCCATTTGAATTAAGATGTTGAGTCACACTTTTTTTAACACCCTTTTCGAGAAGTGTTAACTTTACTTCTCCATTGGTTTCAGATTGGTATTTTCGACTACTATTGATTTTCAAGGATCAAATGAGTATTTTATCTTAGGGCCACCTAATACTTAAGGACAAGTGTCATTATCTTAATAATGTGATAAAAATGGTCTCCACAAAATGTACAAGCGAGATATGATTTTTTCATGTAGATGATGGAGTTTTTGATGGAAAAAAAAATGATTTTCTACAAGAGATTAAGTTGAGGTTGAAAATTATGGATTCAAAATGAGGTTCAATAAATTAAAAATAATGTCCAATAAAGGTTAAGGAATTCCATAATGAGTGATTTTGGGAAGAAAATCAAGGGTTTTTTTTTTTCCCCCGATTACAAGTTGAAGATGAGGAAATTTTGGTTATTTTTCATTAATTTATAAGAGAAGATCTTAGGTCATGGTTCAATGTCATCAATTTCATATCATAGGTATCTAATCTATTCACCAAAATAGGAAGAAGTACGTCTAAATCCCCCCTAAAGTTTAAGGTTTATTAAATTTGATTCATAATGACTTCTTCACAGATTGTTAGTTAGGAGGTCAGTGAGGTCATGAAGCTAACCAGTTCACTTGGATGGGTCGTTCAATTTCCTCTTAAATGGTTTCTTATAGTTTACTCGGCTCGTGAAAGTTGTGGACCAGTCTGGATTTTAAATATATTGGTTAGAATTCTAGGATATCGTTTCAACATTGTTGAGTTATAAATATTTGATCCTTTAGGGTGAGAAAGGGGTTTCTTCATCTTCTTCCCCCACCCTTTCCGGTTGGCAGTCTAAATTCTTTTGAAATGCTAGTCTTTTCTTTTCTTGCTTCGATCTCCATAACATGGATGACTCACCCAATATTTCAAAAATCATGGTGGAATCAACCAACTTTGACATTTTTCATATAAATAAATTAATTTATAAAAAAAATTGATGACTAAGTTTCTATTTATAAAACATTATTTGTAAATTAACATATTTTATGATATAAAAATAATATTTAATTTATATATAAATATCTATTTATAAAACATTATTTGCAACTAACTTATTATTGAGTCAAGGCTCACTTAAAGGGTTGGCCAAAAGAGTACACCGCATCCTAATATTTATTGAGAGCTATTATTGGCACCCCAAATTTTACTTATTACATAAAATAGGGTAAATTATCGTTTTTTATGCTGAATATGATAAAATTTCAAGTTTGGTATGTTGTTCACTTTAATTCTTAAAACATGTTTTTACAAGTGAGATTGTCACTTTTATCAATGAGATCACTAACGAATTCGCTCAGAAAACATGTTTAGAGAATTAAAACAAATAGTGCACCGGAATTAGAATCTTTGCAAAAGTTGCGCACGTTTTTGAAAAAATCTCTAGATGAGAATAAGTAAAAGTTGGGTGCCAATAGAAGTTTTATCAATTTTTTTTGTTAGATTTCTATTTTTAGGATTTAAGATTTCATATGAGCTTAATCATAATTATACATGATTCAAATTGTTTGAACTAAGTGTTACAATGTTGAGTTGAGATCCGTTGACTACTAAGAATTACTCATGAAAAAAATACATGATCCCAATCCTCAAAATACAAAATCCAATAGTTGAGATTTATGAGTATCTTGATAACATAAATCTTGGAGATACTTATCCTAAGGGTAAATTTCAATCATTAGATTTTGCATTAAAGAGTTAAGATCATATGCTTTTTTTCATGAGTCATTCTTAGAAGTCGAGAGATTTGGAACCTACTATGTTTTGTAGTGTTGAGATTATAATTTGTCCAAAACCTTTGTAATGTATGAAAGTGTGTTTTACTTTTTAATTGAGGTATGATGTGTTTTAATCTTTAATTGAGGTATGATATGTACAAGTTGGCAGCTCTCTATTTATTTCAGATTCGCCCTTTTCCATTTATCTGGAAATCAGCAAAAGTCAAAAGTTAAAACTGACAACTCATCACACACATTACACAACTCACGGCATACGAGCATATACAGCTCACGCATTAGGTCCAATGAAAGGTCCGTTTGATAGCAATGACGTAGAAGAATTCAAATAAGAGCTGTTAGAGGGTCAGATTCCACCAAAAGTCAAGCGTTGGACCCAAATATAAGTGGGAAAATTGCTTTAGGACTATGGTGGAGGGATTCATTTATAAATAATCACTAAGTTTTATGTAGTATGATTCTTCATTATTGACAAATTCACTGCTTTTTATTTAATTTACTGTCGATGTCATCACCTTTTATTTATTGGTCTTGTTAATGTGTACCCTAAGGGCACATGTTAAAGTGCAATAAATACACATTGCAAATTTCAATTTATTTATCAAGGGTTATTTTGATTAAAAAAATATTTTTTGAGGGTATTCTTTGATACAAATTTCAATTTTTTAAAAATATTGCACTTTAATGTGTGTGCACATGTTAACAAAACTCTTTATTTATTGTCAAACTCGACGCCTTTGTATTTAGTGTCGAGTTCACAATTTATATTGTTGAACTCACCACTATTTATAATCGAGTTCACCACTTTTTATTTATTTTCGAACTCGACGCTTTTTATTTATTGTTGACTTCACCCATTTTCAATTTTTGAGTTTTTCTTTTTAATTTTTTTTTTATAACTAAAATACATGGAAATGTCGACTAAAAGCTTGAGATAAGGGTTTGTTTAAAGGATTTCAACTCAAAAGAACCATTCTTGATTGATTTTCATTAAAAAAGAAAACCAAAAGTGAAAAAACTCTAGTTTTTTACATATGTTTTCAAAATATTTGAAAAAAATCATTGAAAATGACTTCTTCTTCTTTCTTAAATCTTTTCTGAAGGAAATGAGTCTCCAAAACTCAATTGAAATGTCAAAAATCTATTTTTTAAAAATGAAAACGATGAAAACTTTAAACGATTTGGACATCCAATCATGAGAAACATGAGAGATAATGTCTAGAAACTGTTAAGAAAAGAAAATTTTACTTAATAGATTATTAGGAAATTACTCAAAACTTAGAGACTATTCAGATAAAAAATCCCTCCTCCATAGTCATTTTAAGTAATTTTCCCAATATAATTATACCAATAGTGACCAATAGAACCCCAATTTTAACGTTACAAAATTATACATAATTTTCTAAAGATAAAAAATTACAGATTTCTTAGAGATACATATGAAATTTTTTAGGGATAAATATTTCTAAGGAATTCTTTGATAATATTCTTCCATTGCAATTGTAGCTTAAATCTTTTGATCCAATAATGAAAAGTTATATACTTTTAAAAATTTGATAAAATATTAAAATTTAATGATCATAAAATCGTCAATTGATTAATTATAACTGTCAATGAATAGGATCATGCATGCAATCTGTTCCAAAAACTTTAGATATAGAACAAGGATTTAGATTCTGATAAGTATCAAATTTGATAACCTAGCGCCGATCCAATAAAATGTAAGAAAATATATAAATTATAATTTTATTTACATATGTGAAATTTATTCCTATATTGAGTGAGGAGAGAGGAGAATCTTATTTCTCAAGTATATATATGCATCTGATCTAAGACTAAGAGACTAAGCAAATCGACCATAACACCAAGTCATTGCATGACTTATGTGTAGGATGATCAACATTTGTCACTATCCATGAGAGTACTGTGGTGAAGATGCCATGCATTAGAATCCAGGCGGGGGAATCTATAAATACGTACCTAACATAGGCAAATGTATATAATGTTGGAATAATTATGAATGCACGCAGTTTTAGAACGTAAGTATGGTAGCGCCCATCTTTTTTCTTACGCATCTCAAAGAAATTTTTTTCTGATTATGCACTCTTACCACATCAGCCGCTTAACAATTGGGTACCAAAACTGTGTGCATTCTCTCACAGCTCATAATGTTAATGTTGGCTTGTTTGCTCTTTTATATTTTATCAAATTAAAGACTCCCTTGATCATGATAATATATTCGTATACATAATCATCACATGGTCAAAGATTCTAAGTAATACTATCTGAGAGAAAGATTAGAGAGTATATAGGAATTGAACAAAATTACGAATCCAAAATTTATTTATCAAATCTGATTAGAAATACTAACATCAGATAAGAACAACCCAAGGATCAAATCCAATCCCACACTTATAAGATTGGTTTCACGTCTAATGCGGTTCCTACGGAATTGATCCCACATTGACCTGACCCGAACCGATCCAAAGCTGATCATTGACAGCCATAGTTCATGGAGTTAGTATACTGAAAGGATTTTGAATGGCCAATTTTGACTTGGATATTTATGTTTAACACCACATGTTTCCTTCTAGCAGTGATATTATACTTCTCAGTAGCAGCTTATTATAATACTGCCTCAGTTTTAGCCATACATCTGATTCTAAAATATAAAAGTCAAAACGAATCAGATGAGGTTTCTCATAAAGTCTGACATAAGCGTGGTTAGATATCTGACTACTTACTGGACCATAGCATCATATCCCTTGAAAAATAAGAAACAGAGTGTGCGTGTGTATGTGTGTGTATTTGTGGGGTCTCTTGCGAAGGAGATGACAGAACATAGGTGGGAGTGGGGAAGCGGGCAGCTGCCCTCTTCTCTTGATGTGACTTCTGACCCACATGTTCACAGCTGTATTCTGCCTTTATTTATTTTTCACTATCTTCTTTGTTGATGTTGGTCGCAATTGTTTTATTTTATTCCATATTTTTAATTTATTTCTTATTATATTTTTAATTTTTATTGGTTCACGAGATGAATTTGAGTGGAGTAAACAAACTGTAAAAGCCATTTATTTATCTTAAAGGGTGGAGATAGATTGGATTAGGGTTTATGTTAATTTTGTTTTTGACACGTAAGCTTTGTGTCGGTGTCGGTGGAGATGTTGATAAATGTAGAAGAAAGAAAAGAAAAAACGAGTGGAATAAAAGAAGTTGCACACGACACATGGACGACTGGACTTGTATTATTTGAGAGAGTTGTTGTTGTTGCTAGGGTTCTTCTATTTTATTTATTAATTAATTTATTATTTCTTTGTGTATGATCTTCTTCTGCATTGGTGATTTGAAGGAGATTAATATTTTCTTTTGGGCGTAAAAAAGGTGTGAAATTTGTTTGAGAGGAAAAGAAAGGAATAATAATAAGAGAGTGAAGAAGGTATTTGTGATTGCTGGTTTCTCTCAAAGACGAAGAAGAAAGATGAGATGGTCTTAAGTGACTGAGGGTTCATTTCTTTCTTTCTTCTTCCCTTCCAAGATATCGCAACAATCTCTTCTACTATCATCAGAATCTGAAAAAATTTCGAAATTTTTGGTCTGGGTATTCGAAATTCGATCTGGGTTTTCTAGGAATCTGATAGATCTGAAAATTAAAATCGTTTTTTTTTTAGTAGTGGGTGTTGTCTTTGAGGAATGGAGGCCGGTGCAGGTTTAGTTGCAGGTTCTCACAATAGGAACGAACTTGTGGTCATCCGTCGTGAAGCAGAATCAGCAGTAAGTTTACTTGCATTGCTACTTGTTTTTGTGTTCAATATTTTAAGAATATTTAAAGTTGTAATTTTATGGTTATGTTTTTGTTCTTGCAGCCGAAGCCATTGCAACAATTAAGTGGACAAATCTGCCAGATTTGTGGTGATGATGTGGGTTTAACTTCCGATGGAGAGCTCTTCGTTGCCTGCAATGAGTGTGCCTTTCCTGTTTGCAGGACTTGTTATGAATATGAAAGGCAGGAAGGAAGTCAGGTCTGCCCACAGTGCAAAACTAGGTTCAAACGTCTCAAAGGTATGGATTTCATTTCATTTCCTTTCAAATTTGTAGATTCTGGGTTTTGAATTTCTTAAGGAGTTTTTGGGAATTATTTGAAATTTACAGGGAGTGCTAGAGTTGAGGGGGATGAAGAAGAAGATGGTGTAGATGATATTGAGAATGAGTTTAATTTCATGGGGAGGGATCAGCAGGATATGCAGCAGTATATTGCAGAGGCCATGCTTCAGGGGCACATGAGTTATGGAAGAGCTGGTGATATGGAAATGCCTCAAGTTTTCCATACAATGCCTCAAGTTCCTTTGCTCACTAATGGCCAGATGGTACTACATCTCTTATTTTCTTTCTTTGTTGGGCTGGTTTTTTTTTTCTTTTCTTTTGTTGTTGTTGTTGTGTAATGGGTTTCTTTTAATAGTGAGTTGAACTTTCTGGATTTTTTTAAAACTTTATTTGATGTTTATGTATTGTCTAGTGTTACTATGTAGGGTGTTTTGTGAAATAAATAATCTTGATTGTTATAGGTTGATGATATTCCTCCTGAACATCATGCCTTGGTCCCTTCTTTCTTGGGAAGTGGTGGAGGGAAAAGGATACACCCCCTTCCTTTTTCAGATCCTAATCTTCCAGGTACTTGGATCTACACTTCTAACAGTTTGTTCCAAATTGTTTTTAATTTTGTTGATCCTGCAATTTAAATCTTGGAACTAGAAAGTTTTCTTCCTTTGTGATTCATTGCAAGTTTTTTGTGAGCTTGGAATTTGACTCACATGTAAATTGTCTTCTCTAGTTCAACCTAGATCCATGGATCCCTCAAAGGACTTGGCTGCTTATGGTTATGGAAGTGTTGCTTGGAAGGAGAGGGTGGAGAATTGGAAGCAGAAGCAAGATAGGTTACAAGTGATGAAGAATGAAAATGGTGGCAAAGATTGGGACGGTGATGGTGATGGGCCAGATCTACCAATGTAAGAACTCAATAAACCACTATAGAATTGAAAGATCTTGAATAAATAATTCTCTTGATGTCACAATGGATACTAAAATTGTTTAACTATGAACATTTCAATGGTTATATTAACCGGATTACCGTACTCCTTTATGCTAAGCCCTTATGTCTTCTAGAATCTAAAATGCACTTTTCCATGGAATATATGATGGATGGCACTCTAGTGACCTTTATTTCATTATTTTCTCGATAATTCAATTGTTTAGTTGCAGACGGTTCAATGGTTAATCATCTGCATTTGTACTCTTACAAGTCGTTGAGATCTCTTATTAAATAAAAAAGAAGTATTTGCCATCTCTTTTATTTAAAAAAAAATAAAAAATAATGATTTTATTTATTTTTGATGGTTAATTATGATGATTTGTGACTCTGATAGTTCATGAATTATGGTCTTTTACTTTAATTTTTTTCCTATTAATGATGTTATTAAATATAAGAAAAACAATGGGAATCATTATTTTACACTCTTCTACTAAGGAAATGTTAAAATTATAAATCTAAAATGTTGTGCTTTCATCTTCTTTTTTATCAGAATGGATGAAGGTAGACAACCATTATCGAGAAAGTTGCCCCTTCCATCAAGCAGGATCAATCCTTATCGGATGATCATCATCATCCGACTAGTGGTTCTTGGATTTTTCTTTCATTACCGGGTTATGAATCCTGTTAATGATGCCTATCCATTGTGGCTCATATCTGTGATCTGTGAGATTTGGTTTGGTATTTCGTGGATTCTCGATCAATTCCCAAAGTGGCTCCCAATTGAAAGGGAAACTTATCTGGACAGGTTATCCTTGAGGTCAGTGCTTATTCTAATAAAATTGTTGTTGTTGTTGTTGTTGTTCTTATTATTTGTTTTATTTATTTATTTATTGATTTCATACCTAGCTTGTTGATCAAATTATAATACTAAACCAATTTCTTTGTTCAGATATGAGAAAGAAGGCCAGCCTTCACAACTCTGTGCGGTTGATTTATTTGTAAGTACGGTGGACCCTTTAAAAGAGCCCCCATTGGTCACTGCCAACACTGTTCTATCCATTCTTGCCGTGGACTACCCTGTTGATAAGGTATCCTGCTATGTTTCTGACGATGGTGCTGCTATGCTGACATTCGAAGCTTTATCAGAAACATCGGAGTTTGCAAGAAAGTGGGTCCCTTTCTGTAAGAAGTTCAACATTGAGCCAAGGGCACCAGAGTTTTATTTTGCCCAAAAGATGGATTATCTCAAGGATAAGATCTTACCATCATTCGTGAAGGAGCGAAGGGCAATGAAGGTACGGACATTGTTGATAAATCCTGTTCAATTTTACTACCACCTCTTAGTGATGCCCTTTTTTTTTTTGGCTTAGACCATAAACAATATGTGGTGTTTAATGCTTGCAGAGGGAGTACGAGGAGTTCAAAGTTCGAATTAATGCTTTGGTCGCCAAAGCTCAAAAGGTTCCAGAAGAAGGGTGGACCATGCAGGATGGGTCTCTGTGGCCTGGGAACAATGTCCGGGATCATCCTGGAATGATTCAGGTATTTTCGGATTCTGTTTTTTATTCCTGTTAATCTACTTACTGATTTGTTCTGGCTGACGTTTTATTTTGATCCATTATTCCAGGTATTTCTAGGCCAAAGTGGTGGACTTGATACGGAAGGAAATGAATTACCACGCCTTGTATACGTTTCTAGAGAAAAGAGACCTGGATTCAATCATCATAAAAAGGCTGGTGCCATGAATGCCCTGGTAAGCGTCTTATAAACAACTTTTTGCTTCCCTGTAATACGATGCAGTTAGAAAGTTATGATATCTAATTTGCTGGTGATAATCATGTCTGGGGGTGGGGTTCAGGTCAGAGTCTCTGCTGTGCTCACAAATGCACCTTATTTGTTGAATTTGGATTGTGATCATTATGTCAACAACAGTAAGGCTCTTAGGGAGGGAATGTGTTTTATGATGGACCCATTGTTGGGAAAGAAAGTATGCTACGTGCAGTTTCCGCAGAGGTTTGATGGTATTGATCGAAATGATCGATATGCTAACAGGAACACTGTATTCTTTGATGTAAGTAGGAAATTATTCTTCAGATTTCAATGTTAGTCATTTCTTTTATGAAATAGGTTGTTTCTAGGTTGGAAACTAATAATGCCTATCTTTGCTTCCAGATTAACATGAAAGGTTTGGATGGGATTCAAGGACCTATTTATGTCGGGACTGGATGTGTTTTCAGAAGGCAAGCACTCTATGGTTATGATGCTCCAAAAACAAAAAAGCCGCCCACAAGGACATGTAACTGCTTGCCAAAGTGGGCCTATTGTGGATGCTGCTGTTCTGAAAGGAAGAAAAAGACTGCTAAACCCAAGTCTGAGAAGAAAAAGAGAAGTTCTAGGAGGGGAGAGGCGACACCTCCTGTATTTGCTTTGGAGGGTACTGAAGAGGGCATTGAAGGTAAATTTTGTTTTGTTTAGTTGTATTGTATCACCATGGAAATCCAATTTTTTTTTTTAACCATTAATTTTTTTTAGTTCTGACTTTTGTGAAATTTTCCCTCTTTGCAATGGTTTTGCAAAATTGGAACAAACCAATTGTCTCTTAGAAATCTGCATAGTGCTTCATTTGCTATACTGACTCAATTTGCAAACCTTAAAGGTCTTATTTTGAAGTTTGGTTAAAAAGCTTGAAAATTTTCAAGATGTTATCTATTAAGCAAACTATATTATTAACGTATTGCCATATGTAGGCTTTTTGATATGGCGATGTTTTCTCTTGAAAAATAATTGTGAGATCCAACTCTTGAGCCATTTGTTATTTTCTTTTGATTTCATCAGCTAATTTTGAAGGATTTGTATATGTAGGAATTGAGAGTAAGAAATCTGCTCTGATATCTGAGCAAAAATTGGAAAAGAAGTTTGGGCAGTCCCCTGTGTTTGTGGCATCTACCCTTCTTGAGAATGGTGGGTCCTTGAAAAGTGCTAGCCCTGCATCTCTGTTAAAAGAAGCCATTCATGTTATTAGCTGTGGCTACGAAGACAAGACAGACTGGGGAAAAGAGGTAACATCACATGCACTCTGCTGCCTTAATCTGCTATTGGCACCCCACTTTTACTTATTACGCAACAATTAAAAATAAAGAAGATAAATGAATGGTTGAGAATAAGTAAAAGTGGGGGTTCAAATAGAAGCTCTCATTTGTTTTTTGCTAGCTTTTTTTCTTGGGTTTAGGATTTTATATTAGCCTAACCATAATTCTAAACAACTACTGAGATTGTTTGAATGGATGTTGTAATGGTTTGTAATGTTGAGATTATAATTTGAGCCAAACCTTTGTAATGTTTAAAGAGAGTGTTCTAATCTTTGATTGGGGTGTAATAAGAAAAATTTGGGGTGCCAATAGCAGCTCTCTTAAAATACAGTAGGAATGTTTCTCTTCTTATCTTCCTCAAAAGTTTTTGTATTTTTTTTTTCCCCAGGTTGGATGGATCTATGGTTCTGTTACAGAAGATATCTTGACAGGTTTTAAGATGCACTGTCATGGATGGAGATCCATATATTGTATACCCTCCAGGCCAGCATTTAAAGGATCTGCTCCCATAAATCTTTCTGACCGTCTACATCAGGTCCTTCGATGGGCTCTTGGTTCTGTTGAAATTTTCTTGAGCAGGCATTGCCCGCTCTGGTATGGGTACGGAGGTGGCCTTAAATGGTTAGAGCGACTGTCTTACATAAATGCAACAATATATCCGTGGACATCAATTCCCTTACTTGCTTACTGTACCTTACCTGCTGTGTGCCTTCTCACAGGAAAATTCATCACCCCTGAGGTTTGAAATTTACCATTGGTTGCTTTGCTTTAGAAGTTATAATGTTGACGATGGTCGTAATATTCTTTGTTCTGTTTCGAATGCAGCTAAGCAACGTTGCAAGCTTATGGTTTTTGTCACTTTTCATCTGTATTTTCGCTACAAGTATCTTAGAAATGAGATGGAGCGGTGTTGGTATTGATGAATGGTGGAGGAATGAACAATTTTGGGTCATTGGTGGTGTTTCTTCTCATCTCTTTGCAGTCTTCCAAGGGCTTTTGAAAGTTTTGGCAGGTATTGATACGAACTTCACTGTGACGTCGAAGGGTGGAGATGACGAAGATTTTGCTGAACTATATGCATTCAAATGGACCACTTTGCTTATCCCTCCAACAACACTGCTTATAGTAAACCTAATTGGGGTGGTTGCTGGTATCTCAAATGCGATCAATAATGGGTACGAGTCATGGGGTCCACTCTTTGGTAAGCTCTTCTTTGCCTTTTGGGTGATCGTCCATCTCTATCCCTTTCTCAAAGGTCTCCTTGGTCGACAAAACAGGACACCCACCATTATTATCGTCTGGTCGATCCTATTGGCTTCCATCTTCTCACTTCTATGGGTTCGGATTGATCCATTCTTGGCCAAGTCTGATGGCCCCATTCTGGAGGAATGTGGGTTGGACTGTAATTAGCATTTCCTCGAATATCGCATTACCAGATTCTGAGCTTAATCTGATGAGAGCTTCTATCGCGACATGCAAAGAAATGTTGATGTAGATAGATGTCGGTTGCTGTGTAGGCATTTTTTTTTTCTTTTCTTGAGGTTGGATCCTAAAGCCTTGCTTACTTGGGTGAAGGGAATCCAAGATGGCCGAGCTCAGCTCTCCGTTGTGTGAAAGTTGATCGTTTGTTGGAGATTGTTAAAGTAGTTTTATATCAGCGTTCCTTGATTCTTTTATTAGTTTTTGTTTAAAAGAGAGGGAAGAGGAAGGACCATGTATTATTGTAGTTGATCTCTCCCTATACTGATTTTGTTCTCAATAAGAGTAGGCTTTTGCCTGCTATTTGTAAACTTCAAAAAGTGAACTCTCTGGGGTTTAATCTGTACCTGTTAGGGACATATGGGTCATTTGTGCTGAACAAAGGTTAAAAAAAAAAAAAAAATCTTTAATGCAGATGGTTGTGTTGAAGATGGAAGAAGTGAAGAGTGCTAGTTTTTGGGGATGATGGAAGGATACAAGTCCAGTCCAGTAAAAAGTTTTATTAGTAGTAGTGATAGTAGGTTGAGAATTCTTCTTTTAGGTTCTCTTTATAAGTGTTTGTATTTGTAATGAACCACTGTTTGTGAAAAAGTGAACTATATTTATTTATGTTGTTATCTGAGCTTGAATCTTGAGGATGCTTTTATGATTATGTAGTCAGGGTTCTTTATATTTCAGGGTAATTTTGAGGTACTCCTCTGGGTTTTGTTGAAAATAAAGATACCCCTGGATTTTCAAATTGATGATATACTACTTTGAATTTGGTCTTTCATGAAAGGCTAGCTCAATCTTGAACCTCACCTCAGTATTCTTGTCTCCAAACATCTCAAGCAAGCTCAAATTCTGCAATTATTTGTGATTAAAGAAAACTTTGGAGATTATAAAAAATGATGTTTTTAATCAATAGATTAGTTGCATAAGAAAAAAGAAAAAGTTTCAATGAATAATTGAGCAACTCTTTATTTCACTGAATATTTCCTAATTTTCAGAAAAATATTCTGAGAATTTTGAGATTGATTTACATTAACTAGAAATTTTGGGGCATCTCTAATTTTCATCAAAATAAAGAGGAGTAAAAATTACCTTGAATTTTATCACATGAGTCGCTGTCGTCACAAGAATCTGAAGTGCCTTTTTAGTATTTTTTTGTGGTTTGTGGGGGCGTTGTTGGACTTCGCTACGCTTTGCTGGAAACAGCTAATTAACAGCCAATGAATGAATGAATGAATAATATGTGGGGTTTGCCGATTTGGTAGGTAGGTTTGTTGTATTAAATGTCCGTACTGCACTATTTCTGTACATATTTATTATATTGATTTTGCAGTGTAAAAATTTGAAAGCAAGCCGGTATTCACTTCAAATTGTTTCCACATTGAACATGAAAGCTATTGCAAAATCATAGACGGTGGTGGGGACAAGGATACGAAGAGGTGTTATAATGTTAATGAGTGGTGAACCTTAAATTAGGGGAAATATGTAATGAGAAGGATTTCTTTAGAGTCCGATTTTTAAGGGGTAACCCACTTCAAAATTTGAAGGAACCCTCCTCGTTACATGACATGTGTTGTTTAGAATTTATTCTGTACTCCTACATTTCAACCAAAATTTGAAATACCTCCTTTGAAATGTCACCTGTAATCCATTGAAGATGACTCCTTCAAAATTTTGAAGCAAGCTGTCCGGTTCAAAGTTTTTTTCCATTTCTTTTAACAACCCCAATCTTTTTGGCGACGACTTGATAGTTTCACCCATCAACAATTTAAATCATTGATATCAATCTCCATCCAATAATTGGGAATCATTGAAATCAAATATGTAAATTATCGAGATTGATATTTGAGTTTGACATTTTATCGGGGTGAGGGGCATTAAAAAAGAAAGTCATTACTAGCTGGATTATTAAGAAACCGCCCCAAAACTTAGGGTGCATTTAGAGAGACATCCGTACCCCAAGGCCTATTAGGGTGACTTAGACATGGCTTAGGGTGTCAATGGGTTGGGTCTAGTTCAGTTCCTAAGAAACACAGAATCATAACCATTATATTTATTCTCATTTTGATTCTAGTCGGTTCTAGCTCCACTTCCAAAACAAATGGAATCGAAATTAGAAATGCCAACAAAAATGGGTACCTATCAATTCCAATTCTCAAGAATCATACGAAAAAAAAAAAAATTTCAAATCATTATAAAAATAAAAAAATCCTTTAAATTTTTTGACATATTATCTAAAAATTACTTAGTTATACTTTGTTATACTAAAGATATAAGTTAATGGGTTTTTTTTTTCAAAAATAGAAATTTATCTTATTTAAAGGTAATAATTTTTAGAAGAGATAGCTCATTTAAAACACCAATCGATAATTCATATGAATAATTGATGAAATTTATATAAATGCATTAATGGTTCTGGTTCCTATCGGTTCGATTCCATATTAGACTTGACTCTAATTGATTCAAATAAAATGGGAACCGAAATTGGAGTTTTCGATTCTGGTTCGATTCAGTTTCAGTTAAATGAGTACCCATTGACACATAGCCCTCCTACATTTTGGTAAATATTTTAGATGTCCACTTATGTCTTCAAGCAGATTTTTCTGTTTTTAATGTTCTGACTTCTAAAAATCGAAAGTTAGCATTTCAGGTTCCATCTTTTCAAAATGAGCATTTTACCCTTCTAACATGTAAAATGACTTAAATACCCTTAAATCTCAACTTTTCAATATTAGGAATTATAACTTTTTACATCTTATTTTCAGTCAAATGTTGGCTCTCTTACAAAAAATCTCATTTATCCATTTTGATTTTTCAACTTCTCCATCGAACCTTTATTTTTATTTAGATTTTTCACCTTCTTTTCCAATAATAAATTTTTATCAAATAATTCTTTTTAAAGAACATCTATATAATCATAAAAAACATTATCATTTTCTGTTGAGAAAAAGAGGAACAATCAAATCAAGAAACGAATCGAAACAAAACATGAATCACACACAGAAACACAAAATTTTACGTGGTTCCCTCAAGATTGAGGTACGTCCACGGATCACACCAATTCTACTATGAAGAAAAAACTCGTAGTTACATATTACACCCTTTCACCAAAAATGAGAAATATAAATATCCCAGGAAACCAAACTAGGGTTTTACATAATAATAGTGAAATTACAAAAATACCCTTGATTTACAATACCTCCTTGTTGACCAACATGAAAACGTGGCATCATTTACAATACTTCATTTCTGATCAGTATTATCAGCCTCCACAAACCACAACAATTATCCACTTGGAGACTAATCAAGAGTATCTCCACTAACATGCTATAGTTGAGAAACGATGCCTCCATAACAACCCTAGTGTGAGTCTTTCATGTCTTTTATTCTTAAAGACCAACACAAACTGAACCTAACTTCAATTTCCCCACAGTCACCACTTTGGTAAACATATCTACAAAATTAATGCTGGTGTGAATCTTCTTCAAGGTAATCACTTTATCTTCTAAAAGTGAACATATAAACTGATACCTTATGTCAATATGTTTTGTTCTTGCATGAAAAGCTGAATTCTTTGCAAGGTGAATTGAACTTTGACTGTCACTATATAACTTGTAATCTTTTTTAATTCTTACCCAGCTCTTACATGAGAGACTGTAACCAAACCATTTCCTTATATGCTTCCGTAGCTGCCACATTTTTTGCCTATGTAGTCGAGAGAGTAACAATTTTCTATAACCTTGAGACCCAACTAACTACTGCACTGCCCAAAATGAAAACATAACCTATAATGCTCTTTCTTCCATCCAGTTTCCTACCATGTCAGAATCAACATATCCTTGTAGACTATTTTTTATACCACCATAACATAGTGATATATTTGTAAAACCTCTCAAGTATCTCATAATCCACTTCACAACTTGCCAATGCTCCTCCTTCCCAAGATTACTCATGAATCTGCTCACAACTCCCATTACTTGGGTAATATATGGTTTAGTACAGACCATGGCATACATAAGGCTACCAATTGCAGAAGCATATGGTTCTGTTGACATGTATTACATTTCTTAATCTGTTATTGCACCTTGTATCTTAGAAAGTGTGAAGTAGCTTACTAAAGGAGTGCTAACTGGTTTGGTAGTGTCCATGTTGAATCTTTTCAATATTTTTTTAACGTACTGTGCTTGAGATAACTTCAACTGTTTATTTACCCTATCTCTATTGATCCACATTTCAATGATTTGTTTTGCTGCACCTAAATCCTTCATAGAAAACTCTTTAGAGAGTTCTTTCAACCATGCTTGAACCTACAACAAGCATATCATCTACATACAAGAGAAGAATAATGTAGGAATCATTAAACTCTTGAAATAACAACAATGGTCAGCGTGACATTTAATATACCTAGTATCAGACATAAAATTGTCAAACCTAATGTACCATTGGCTGGGTGCTTGCTTTAACCCATACATGCTCTTCTTGAGCTTACATACCATATTCTCTTTTCCCATTGTCAAGTACTCCTGTGGTTGCTGCATATAAATATCTTCATTCAAATCATCATGAAGAAATGTTATTTCTACATCTAACTGTTATAGATGCATATCTTCCACTGCCACAATACTCAATACAGATCTAGTAGTAAATAATTTCACAACAAGAGAAAATATTTCTATGAATTCCTTGCCACGCGTTAACACCGTAACCACTCTTTTCATCTTCCATGAACCACCCAAGAATGTAGTAAATGTCCTTGAAATCATAAGTTGCTCAATAGAAATCAGATTCCTTTTTAATTATGGAGCATGCCTCACACTTTTCAATTGTAGAGATGTCCCATCTGATAAGCTAATATGTACATCGCCCTTTCCAACAATGTCGCAAGATTCATCATTCCCAAGATAGGCCATTCCAAAATCACCCTGCACATAATTCTGTAAGATTTATTTATGACAAGTAGCGTGGAATGACACACCTGAATCTACAACCCATGAATCATTGCGTGCAACAATAGACAAGATCAAAACATCATAATCATTATCATCAGAGTGGTTTACCGAGTCTTTACTTCCTTAATTATTGTTCTCAATAGGTTTCTTTGCAGTTTTACAGTCCTTTTTGAAGTGCCCCTTTTTACCACAGTTCCAGCAACCATCTTCTTTTCCCTGAGGATGTCTTGACTTGCTTTTCCTTAATTTTGAATGCCCATGATTTTTATTTTCACTTCTTGAGGTTCTGCCTCTTTTTTTCTTTTATTTATTTTATATTTATAGCATTCCTTGATGTTTATGTTGCTCCTAAGGATTTTCTATGCGCTTCTTCACTTAGGATAACAGAAACAACATAATCGTATTTAAACGTACCAGAACCAGAAAAGTTGCTCTCGGCCACCACTAGACTATCCAAACTATTTGCACTACAAAAAAATTGTAAAAGAGGAATATAAGTTTAAAACGGTATTAAGCCGTTTTTATTTAAAAACGGTATTAAACCGTTTTACTTGTTAAAACCGTTTTATTCATATATTAAACGACCTAATCTCCGTCTCATTCCGTTGGAACGAACCTTTCTCTCTCTCTCACAGCCTCTCTCGATCGAACTCTAGATTGAGCCATTATCGTGATCTCATCTCTCTCTCAGTCTTTCCTTTGATCGACCTCTCGATATCATTCTCTCTCTGTCGTCGACTCTCTGTGTCTGCTCTATCTCCTTCTTGAGGTTCGATGCTGAGAAACTCTCTTGAATCCATATCGAAGAACAAATATTGAAGAAATCCAACCATTTTGAGAGGAACAACTGTTCCTCAAGATTCAACAGTTGTTTTCTACAATAACCCGAATGACAATAATCTGAGAAAAACTAGAGCAAAGGTAATATGGTTTTCTAGCTTTGATTTTGTAGATCTAAATATAGATTGAAAGAGTTGGAGGTCTCTCTCTCTCTCTTGCTCTGTATATCTGTGCTTGTATCACACACACACACACTCACTCTCTCTCCACAACTTCCTAGATCTACGGTTCACGCACACTCTTTCTCTCCACAGCTACCCAAATTTAGGGTTCGTAGATATCAGAAGTCCAAAATGGTGGATTGAATGACGATGGATTGATTCAATCAAAGAAACCCTAGTTTTCTTCTGCACTTCGCTTCTTCTTCAGTTTTTCTGCGAAGGTAAGATTTCCTTAACAACTCTCACCTCGGATTCAATAAAAACCTTAGTAATTTAACTTTCCAAAATCATCAATTTCAGTTTTTTTTCTTATAATTTGTTGTTATTGTTGTTGTTTCATCTTCATTAGATCACTAAACGAAGAAGGAATCTTACTTCTGAATTTCAAATCAAAACTTATCGACAACAATGAATTCTATTCGTCCATATCACTCTGTCCAAATCAATGAATCTCACTTCCAAAGTCTATAGGTTTATTTGTTTCTGTTGTTGTCTTTGGTACAGAGTTTTCTACTCTCTTCATAAGATGTGCTAGGATTCTTTTGATTCTTTTTTTTTTTTATTGTTTGGTTTGCTAAGATTTGTAGTTCTGCCATACTATGTTCAGTTGGATTGTTTAGTAGCAATCATATTGAAGTTTATTGGATTTCGGGTGGTTTTTTTATTGATTTGATATTTTAGTGTTGTTCTCAAATTGGTTGAATTACTAAGTTGCATAGTTTTGAACTATACTGGCTTTTATTTTAATTTTTCTTGTGGTTCTGTTGATTAAGATGTTTGGTACTGCTCTAATTTAGCTGGAATATTGGGTTTTTGTGGTTCTTTTTATTGGTTTGGTTTGCTAAGATTTGGAATTTTGCTATAAGTTTTCAATTATTATGTTTTCCACCAATATGACCACTAAATACTTCTTTGCTCTCTGCACTTGATCCATGTTAAAAATCACATAATTTTAGTATCATTTTAAAGAGTTCTATAGCTTGTTAGGGTGGATGGTTGACTGATCCTAACACACTGAGGTCTCCCATGTGAGTTCGGGGACCCAGTTATGTTCTAGCTTCTTCAATACACCAACAATCTTGATTGGTTGAGGACGTGTATACTTAAATTTTTTTTGAAAAGTAAAAAAAAAAAAAAAAAAAAAAAAAAATTTAAGTATACACGTGTATACTTAAATTATATGCCAAGGGACTGGTTTTAAGGATCAAAAGAAAACGTAAAGCAGGTTTTACGATCAAAAGCTAGGGAGAACATATTCCCAAACACTACCTAAGTCATTGACGTGGTTGCGGCTATTGAGGTGCAGTAGGGGCAATGGTAAAATGAGGCTTTCAAATTCATTTTTTCTTTTATTTTTTGATTATCAATATCTTTACATGCATGGAAATTAACGCATTTGCTGATTTCAAATGACTGAATTTGGCTTTGATCCTTGAAAGTTATAGTTTGTTTGGTGTTCTTTTATTGGCTTTGAACAGTTGATCTAATCATTTTATACATTGTCAATGCCATATATCAAAGCAAATTAGTCGACTGTTCTGAGAAGCAGTAATCATAGATTATGCTTCTTTACAGTACACATGGTTAGTTGTATACAAAGATTAGTATGTTCTTGAATGACAACCTTGGATGTGTGCCTCGTGTATGGAAAATGCATGTGAGATCTTTTCCACCATCTTGTACTGATATGAGTATTGCTCCTCTATCTAATAGTTGTCCATTAAGTAGTAATCTGCACATGAATTTTGTTTAATATAAGCTTTTAAGTTCCATTTTTCTCTTAAGGAATTTCATATTTGCATAATTCTTTCCATATAATTCTGTTTAGGAAAAAACACCAAACGGATAAAACTTCGGTTAAATTGCGTAACTGGATACCACTTCAAAATGTTTCTTATTCGGATTATTTTGCTTCATGGTGCTATGACAATCTACTTGAAAAATCTAGACAAGTATAATGTATGTTATCTCAAGTATAAAGTCTAATTCTCATATAGACATAGGATCACTTGATTCTTATCATGCACGCTTTGTTTTGGTAGGTAAGCTACATGAAGGGGGCATCACACACAAGAACCTTAGAATCCAAGCTTGGGTCACCGCTCCATAAAGGTTGTTCACAGCTTAGAGACACATTTGGTTGCAGAGTATGTACATCTATTTTTTTTAATGCATTGAGAAATTTGGTTGTTCACATCTTTTTGTTCGTGCGGTAAACATTCCCATGTATATCACTCTTAGGTGTACCTCAGTAGTATTTACAATGATTATAGAATATGGTCTGATGGGTCAGAAGTATTCATATAGAATTATTGGCAGGTAAGCAACTCTTTCTCAATGCATCTCTCTCTTAGCTCATACTTTTGTTCTACATGCATGTTTAAATGAGATGCAATTTTTTCTTACTAGTGTAAACAATATTTGTTGTCCATAAGACTACCCGAAACTGAAGTAGACACCCCTTCTTGTGCTTGGTACCCCTTCTTGTGCTTGGTTTAGGGATATTGATTTTGAAATTATTATTGTGGATGATGGGAGTCCTGATGATATTCAAGAAGTTGTAAAACAATTGCAATAACTATATGGAGAAGATCACATAATAAGTGGTATACTTGGGCCTTTAATATTTTTGGGTTGGTTTATTCAGGCTTTGTGATAATCACCCATGGTTTTGCTCTTGATAATGCAGCTATTAAGAGCTAGACCAAAGAAGCTCGGTTTAGGTATGTCTGTCCTCTTTTCTTTTCTTTTTTATTTATTTATTTATTTATTATTTCTTTCTGTTTAACATAAACAATTAGGGACTAAGATGCAATCCCAAATTTATTTTAGGCACCGCTTACTCTCATGGGCTGAAGCATGCATTCAGAAATTTTATTGTTATCATGGATGCTGATCTGTCCCACGGTGTAAGTGTATTTGATAGGATTTAGAATCATTACATGGTTTTGTTCTGGTAGCATACTATGAACGGTACAGTAGTAGATATAGCCTATGATACCTTAATGCTGGTACACGTGTCAAATCAAGTATGATAAAGGATGTAGTGCAAATATTCTTTAAATTTTGTGAAGAGAGATCGATCAGCCTAAATGATGGATCTGAAAAATATTATATTAATTATCCAATATCATAAACTACCCAAAGGGCTGATGAGACGAGAAAAAGTTTCTGATACAGAGGATGAAGTCATTGTTTGGTAGGCACAGTTCTTATAAGTTTCTCTTATTTTTCTCAAATGTTAACAGCAAAAGCTTTTTAAAATCAGTTGATTTCTTCTTTAAATTATTATTTTTTATCATGCTCTACAATTTAGTTTTATTATATGGATTGATGTGAGGGTTCATGAATTTTTTCTACTTCAAGGAGCTGTTGGTGGACTTCTATACTAGTTCAGGGAAAAGGAAGCCTGACCAGGTTATCATTTTCAGGTACTTTACTTTACCCATCTAACTCTACCTTTACTTTGCACATGAAAGTCTTGACACTCACTCACTGATACACAAAGCAAGACTTTGGAAATTAAAATCATCATAATTGAAGTCTTATCACTATAACTTGTGATTGGCTAAACAAATCATGTTCATTTATTTATATTCAAAGTAATGTTATTGTTAGCACCTTCAACATGCATGTTCTTTTTGATGGGGTTGCAATCAGCATATTCATTAAACAATCTGAATCAACTTTCTTTTAATTTATTGTATTTGTGTATATATATCCGTTGCATTCATTTTGTCTTTCCTAGTGTGGGTAATTGAAGAGGAAACATATAAGTTCTCAATTACAGATGATTTGTTTTTGTTTGCTAGGTAATTGTTCACATTGATGTTCAAGATTATGTGCTTGTAAAAATACTGAAACCCGAACCCCATCTAGAAGGCCTGATCATTGCTACATGTTCAGCAGGTTGTCTCAAGAGTTCATAGTTTCTACTTATTCCTCAATATTCATCCTAATTACTTAGTCCTCATTAGTTTGCATTGTTGTTTTTAATTGAGCAGGAAATTTGGGAAACCTTCTCTTGACAATTGTACCTGCAATTTGTAATGAGGATGGTAGCCCATTTGGCAAAGTAGTATTTGCAGCTCTGTTGGACTATTCTATGCATCCTTCTCCATGGCAGTAAACCAATCTTACATTTCCCTTCTTTCCATTAAATGAAACAGAATGAGTGGTATTTGTGATCATATATTTTCCTTCTCTATGGCGGTATTTGCCACTCCATGTTGTTGGTGATATATCAAGAACAATGATACTGGTCTTGATCCCAAAATTTGAAACTATTTTCATTGTAGATTTTACCACACTTATCCAGCGAGAAGCTCATAGGTGACAAGGTGTCTTTCTGCGGTAAATTAACTGGTGTTCTTCACCAAATTGCTGAGGAATTATTGGCACTTCCAACCATTGCCGTTGTAAGTTCTTTTTATGATCTCGGTTTATATCCTTAAGAAATGTTTCACTACCTCTACTTTGTTGGTGGTTAATTCAAAATTATGCTTCTCTATGGTTTATTAGATTGTGGGATTCATCTTTGGGGCAACACCATGGCTGAAAAATCTCATCATTGGTGATGGAGCTCCACTAAGAGTGATCCAAGACTATCAAATTACTTGGGTATGTAGTATTAAAACTAAAACCTAAGCTTATCTTGCAAAACATTTGGGCTTTTTCATTTGTTCTTTTTTATTCTTGAATGCTGATATCAAAATTATTCTGTAGAGATGGTTATTCTGTAGAGATGGCACAATTCCTTGCATCACTCTTATTCTTGGGGGCAACCTTACTCAAGGTGAAAATCTTTAATCATTCAGTTCACCACTTTGATTGATTTAAATTCAGAATCTTAACCAAGTTTATTATTTTAAACTTAAAACAGGATTATGGTCGGCTAAATTGGAATTCGAGTAGTTAAAGCAGCGGGCGATCTTGGTCTCCTTCCCTCAGACCCATTGTTGCAATATGTGCTTATGGTGCAGTTTACACTGCCACCAGCCGTGAATATCAGTATGTAGTTAATACATATTTGATGAAATCCTTTCAATCATCTCTTCATTATGTCCAATTGTCGAATAATTATGTGATAATAAATATTTAATTCTGATTATGAATTCACAGGTACTATGACACAATTGTTTGATGTGGGTCAAGAAGAGTGCTCCGTCCTCTTTTTGTGCACATACTTGGTGGCAGCTCTCGCCCTGACTGTATGGTCGACGGTCTACATGTCTATGCAAGTAAGTAGTGGGGTGGCACCCACAATTCTATTATTCCACAATTCTATAACACAGTGGCCTCAATTACAAAAAACATGACTCACAAGTCACAAACTGAACCAAAGATCTCAAGCAGTGCTGGTAGCCGCTACGGCTAATCAGATCCTTTCTTAAAGGTTCGATTGAATTATGTAATTGGTGATCTCTTTTATTATAAAAATTGTTTCTGATTTGTAATCTTTTTGTATATAAATTAATGTGATAGAGAACTTTGATGTTTTCTATTTGGGTCTATTTTAACAATGGGTAATAAGTGTATAAAAAAAAAAATTATTTGTTTTTTTTAAAGTTTAGATATCGGTTTGTAACTAATGACTAAAAGTCTCAGACTTGGTACATCAGTCTTATAGACATCGGATTTTAAATCGATGTCTAAGATATATATTTTTTATATATAAATACAAATTTGGAACGGTTTTACGTCGTTCCAAAATCTGAGTTTTGGAACGGTTTTAACTGTTCCAAATCCTGAGATCTAGAACGGCTTCCAGCCGTTTAAATTCATTAACAACGCCTCGATTAAAGACGGTCTGTCAGCCGTTTCATAGTGGGTTAGGAACGGTAATAAACCGTTCCTAATTGCCATATTTGTTGTAGTGTTGGCAATCCCGATAAAAATGAGCAAAACCTTGATTTCATCTTCAAAACTAATCCTGATGGATTCTAATTGATTTTTGGTTGTATTGAACTCGTTTAGATTCCCAGCCATACTATCACCATCAACCATCTTCATATTGAAGAGCATTTTCATCAAGAATACCTTATTTGAGGCAGAATATTTCTTGTACATCTTTGATATAGCAGCCATCAAATCTAACATTGTTTTCTCCTTAGTGATATTAAACATCACAGATGAAATCAAAGATAGTCTGATCATACAAGGAACTTTCATATTGAGAATCTCCTAGTCATCATCTATCATATTCGTAGGCTTCTTCAATTTTCCTCCCAAAGGAAGATAAAAATATTTTTGATAAAGGGTATCTCCAATTTTCATCTTCTAGAATACAAAGTTCGAACCATTGAAAATTTTTGATTCTCAATTTTCCTTCTTTGGCCACTGCTCTCACTCGAACCCAAAGGCTCTAATATCAGTTGTTGAGAAAAAGAGGAACAATCGAACCAAGAAATGAATTAAAACAAAAGACAAATCATGCACAAAAACACAAAATTTTACATGGTTCCCTCAAGATTGAGGTACGTCCACGGATCACACCAATTTTACTATGAAGAGAAAACTTACAATTACATATTACACACTTTCACCTAAAACGAGAAATATAAATACCCCAGGAAACCTAGGGTTTTACATAATAATAGTGAAATTATGAAAATATCCTTGGGAAAATTTCTAGAAATGGATATAAAATAGATATCAACGAAACTAAATAATGTTGTAGCTATCGTATACTAACGTATAACTAAAATATTGAAACACATAGTTACAATCATTATATAACAATCGATATTATAACATGACGATGGTTTAAATTGCAATACTGTCTGAAATTGTCTCAAGACATTACACAATGGACCAATAATTTATAAAAAATCTCAATTAACATAGAATTCCAATAATTCGACTTAAAATTTTAGTTTTAGGTTTGTCTAATCTTGTAATAATGCTTATGGTTGTAATCCTAGAAATGGATATAAAATAGAATGAAACTAAATAATGTTTATCATTTCAATTATAAATTAAGTTTAAAATATATATTTTATATATTTGGAAAAGAAATAATAGGGATCATTACAAGAATGTAATTTCGTATAGAATTGAGCGCATTGCAACAATGCCTACGGTAATATAAATTGCAATATACTTAGAATTGGCTTTGTAAGCTAAGACATAACACAAGAAAGCATATATATATATATATATATATATATATATATATATATATATATATATATATATGGGAAATGTTCAGCAACAAACATTTTGGCAAAACATTTTTGAAAATATGGGTTACAGGTTTTGGAATGGGCTGATTTTTGGTGAGGATGATCTCTACAGGGAATAGATCATCATCACCAAAAATCAGCCCATTCCAAAACTTCTAACCCATCAAAAATGATTTACAAAAAATGGACGGTCCACAATTTTTCAACCTGTTAACATGGGGCTAGAAGTTTTGGAATGGGCTGATTTTTGATGAGGATGATCTCCTCACCGTAGAGATCATCCTCACCAAAAATCAGCCCATTCCAAAACCTCTAACCCATGTTTTGAAAAATGTTTTGCCAAAATGTTTGTCAAAATGTTTGTTGCTGAAAGGGACCCTATATATATATATATATATATATATATATTAGCTAAAACATTGTGCAAAACATTTTTCAACACATGGGTTAGAAACTTCGAAATAGGCTGATTTTTGTGAGGATGATCAATATGGTGAAGAGATCATCCTCACCAAAAATCAATTCATTCTGAAACTTCTAATCCTAGTGTTCAAGCTGTAGATGATAATAAAATAATGAACAAAAGAAAACTTTGACAAGCAAGGGTAGAACCATAGAGACAACGTTAATCAAAAGTAATTTTTTTTTTACTTCCAATCCAATTCAATTTTAACAAGTCATTTTAAAACAGTTTGCCAGGGAGGATTTATCTAAAATAAACTACTAAAATAAAAACTTAATAATACGAAAGAGAAGCATAAATCAATTGGATCCACCTTCACAAGCTTTATCAGTGAATTTTGATTATCTATTTATCTCGATCCACTAAATAAAGCTAATGTTTGTCGATCAAGAAATCAAGAAATTAAAATATAAGTGAGATCAAAAGTATGCAACAGTTTAGGTCGAGATTATTAGGTAAACATTAATTATTCTCTATAGAGCATGATTATTCTTGGACTTATCAAAGAAAAAGACCATCAAAACTTTAAAAATATTTAATATTCAACCTAATAATAAATACTTACGCTATCACAATAAAACTATTAAATCATTATGATAATAGTAAAACACTAACAAATCTTGCTTAGGCTTCCTCAACCAATCTACCGGAGGTTTAGCCAATAGTCATCGCAAGTACAATAAAGCAAAGATAAAATAAAGAAAGCATGGAAAGAAAAAGAGATGAGAGAAAGAAATTATCTTTATTGCTTCTTGACTTGAAATCGGTAGAGTCTCGTTACAACTTTCATAAAGCTAAGAAATAAAAAAAATAAAAACTAAACTAATTCTCTAAAATCTAACATTCTCAACTCTTGGTTTGGTCTTCTATTTATAGAGAGACCAGATTAAGATTTTTTATGGAATTAGGGTTTCAGAGACATCCCGTGTTTACAAAAAATATTAAAAATAGTCTATTACGAAGGTGTTCAGTCGCCAAGCTTCAGTATGAAATTTGAGGCTTGATCTTCTTTGTTGACAGCATTGCCGCCGTTGACTTTGGCGTCGTGGTAAAGTTTTGGTTAATTGACTTGACTTTTGATCCACGGTCTTGGTTTGGATCCTAGAACACAGTGGTAACTTCGGATTTTCCTGATTCGCCCTGAAACTTAGCAATAATTCCTGTTACACGTAAATAATAGTAATTAATTTTGAATTACATAATTAAATTGAAAACGATGATAAATATGAACTAACCATGCATTATTTTTAATGGGGAGATTTAGTGTGTAATTTCTTTATAAAGTATATGCAATTAGGACTCTAGAAATGACTTTCTAGACCCTGATCACTTAATTTAAAGTTGAAGAATTGTGAACCGTCCAATTTTTGTAAACCACTTTTGATGGGGTTAGAAGTTTTAGAATGAGCTGATTTTTGGTGTGGATGATCCCCTCATCATAGAGACCATGCTTAGGAAAAATCAACCTATTTGAAAACTTCTATCCCATACATTGAAAAAAATGTTTGAGACAATGTTTAAGACCTCATGGGGACGTTAACATTCTCCAACACTTTTTTTCCTCAATATACCCCTATTCATTTTTTTCTTTTAGTGAAAAATGATATGTTGGTATTTTACAAAATAAATGCTTGTTTGCATTGATTGCTAAATCATTTATTACAAACAAGATATTTAATGCTAAAGATTAAATGCCCTTAGCATTTAGTATATACGAGAGACAAGTATTTATTATGTAAAAGATCGACATAACCCCATTTTTCACTAAAAAACCAAATGAATAGGAGTAGTATTGAAAAAAAAGTGTTGGAGAATGCTAACGTCCCTTAAAATTAGAATCCTAATGCAAACTCTCATATAATTTTGTAATAGTGCCCATTGTTGAAATCTTTTAAATAAAAATAAAATATAAACATACATAAAATAGATTTCAATGAAATTAACACTCAAATCTTGCAAAATGATGTAATAGTAAAGTTTTGTGAAGATTTATGGATTTAGCGTGCTTGGCTATTCAAATTTATTATGGGCCCACTCGTAAAAGACCATAAAAAACTCTTAAAATACTGAAATGTTTTGTTAGAAAAAACTTCATAAAACCTTGTAGAGACGTAACAAATCTTCTTTTCTCTCCTCTACCCAGTGTGGGTAAGTTTCTTTCTCATTTTTTTCTTTCTAGAAAATTAAGAAACTAAACTAATGAGCAAGCTAAAACAAAAATGTTGCTTACTGGAATTTTTATGAACTTGGCATATTAGTGAGAATCCATATGTATTTCACTTTCTTGGATCTCAAGATTTTTTTTGAGGGTTATGTGCTTACTTGGGAGCATCTTTTTGTTGGTTTAGCTTTTAAAAGGTGTCTATGAGTTGGACACCATCATGGAAAGACTAAATACCTTATACATGAGATGCGTCCTCCTTGAAACTATTTTTGTTAGCTTAGAGAGTTAGGTGTAGATCTAAGAAGATCTCCATATTTGACCCATAACTATTTTAAAGGAAAGATGTGATGTGTGTTGTGGCGCCCCGCCAAACGTTAACACAAATTCCAATGTCAGATTTCGAGGTACTAGGTGGCACCTCGAAATTTCGGCATGGTCTCCTCTGTTTATGTAAGTATTCTAAGGCGTTCAACCTGTACCTGATAAACGATATATAATCCTGCATATAAACAAATAAAATATAATACTAGCGGAAGTCTATATACGTCTAATAACGTATGATAAATCAGAGTGCAAAAGAAGAAAATTTATATACAGGATTATACAAAAATTTCTCACTCTAACAAAAGTCCTAACGTTCAGAACAACATCTATAATATTCCTTGACAAATCGACCCACTAGGGGGTGTAGCCCCAATGCTCACCAGGAGACGAACTCTGGTTGTCTATCTGACCCACAAGATGATTCTCACTTGTGCTCTATACCTGCCTCGCCAAGCTCTGAATCTGAGACTAAAAAATAGAGAAAGAAAGGGTGAGTAACAATGGTTACCCAGTAAGGAAGAAAACAATTTCTGCCAATAACCTCTCCTAACATGAACGAATAAACATACTGAATCATTTTAAAATATGCAAAGTTTTAAAGAAGAAACTACAATTAACTGGTACATATAGCTAGGGATGAGCAACTAAACATTTTAAAACTCAAATTACATCGATTATCATTACTCACTATAACATTATCTTTTTATACAAATCTAATTAATCAAATGGAAACATTAAACATGCATTTCATTTTATATATCAAAATAAGCAATAGATACATAATACACAATGGTGAAGTATTAGAATTAGAGAGTTGGGATTCACGACTGGATCGCTCCCAGTTGGGACATGATATTACAATTTTTTTTTGGTTTTTAGTTCCTGATTTTGTAGTCAGTCGCTGCATTTATCATACTTGGTTGACCATTTATCCGGCTCAAGCTGACCGTTTGACGTGACCGTAAGTAATGGGTCTCTTTTTAATGTGTCAGAACGTTCGACTACTATAGATTGTTAGTGATCACTGACTAATCATCTTTGTCTATGCTTATCAGGCGTGCATGTGATTCCCAAATATACAAACCATTAGTATACGACCACTTTTACAGTATAAGTTCACTGGTAAAGATAGAGAGAAATAAACCCAGATTCCAGTTGTGACTCCACTCTTAAACGCGTCCCATACCACGTATGAGCTTGGTGGTCCCTACCGTACATCCCAGGATAGTACACCACTCCGGATAATATGACGCACTATCCCTTCAAGCATTCACAAACTTTTTAACGGCTCACAAAATAGCTACATATATATTATTTTCATTTGAAAACAAAAGAGAAATTAACAATATACGATTGATAATGGATATCTAGTTTCCTACCATGCAACTGTGGTCAAACGGCCTAAAATAAATAACAGAATGGAAACGTAAATAGCACCTCGCGCTAACAGAAAGTAAATAAACATGCAACCAGTAATATTATCCCTGGATACCCGTTCATCAACCTACACACAACACAACAATGTAAAATGCAAACATCACCTTTCGGTTGTGATTCTGACATTTTACCGTTTTCATGCCCTTTTTTCCTTTTTTTTTGTTGAATTTTACAGTTTTCAATCTCTCAAACAAAATATCCACTTTCTGATATTCATCAACTCAATATGAGTTAATTGAATATTAAATCATTTTTCCAATTATGAAATTTATTTTTATCAATAACATTGAAAAAGTACAAAACATAAATCAAAACGTGGTACGAGTAATGCATAGGACCCAACTGACGAATATAGCCCGGTGAAATATCCTACCCACGTATAATTTGTTATAAAATACAGTTAAACATATCAAACATGTAAGTTTTGGCGTGAATTTGAAATAATCAATTGAATTCGATAATTTTTGGAAGCTCATTATAAATTTTTAATAAAATTCTAAATGAAATTTTCACAATTTACGATTACTAATAGAAATTGAGAGTTCCTTACAATCTCTATGCGAGATGATCGAAGCACATGCATGAAAATCGAGGTAAATGACATGAAAATCGAGACGGACTGAACTTTGAGATGACTGATTTTTGAAACCGACCTGGTGGTTTCGAAGATCTCGATGTCGTCGTCCTTTCTCCCTTCTACGGCGGATGACGGTTTGACCCCAAAACGGATGAAATCTGAGGTCGAAGTTACGAAAATCCTGTATATATATACGGTTATTTTTTGACAATACGAGATGAAAAAGAAAAGAAAACGAAAGGAATTTGAGTGGGTTTTGTAGATGTCGAGGCTGCGGGCGTTTCTCCCATCTGCATCGGAAGTCAACGGCGAGCCGTTTGTGAGAGATCTGAGGTTGAAATTCGAAGAAAAAAATGAATTTTTTTTAAATGGGTTGGCTGTTGGATGGGTTCTAGAAGACGAAGATAAAAAATTAAAAATTTTATTTATATAAAATTTGGGACAAAATCGATATTTTACCAATTGTTTTGATCGACGATAACTTGACCATCCGGACTCCAAAACTAACAAATGGATACTCTATTTCGCCTAATTTTTATTCCGGATCTAATGGTGTAATCAATTTCTATAAATTCTATTTCTAATAAAAATTTACATTTTTAGCCTGAAGTGACCCCTAAAATTGACTTCATTTTCGTTTTTGACGATAATTCGACTTTCTGTGCTCCAAAAATGACAAATAAATAGTCCATATTCAATAATTTTTCGTTACGAACCCAATGGTATAATCAAATCTTAATAATTATTCCTCTAACAAAAAGACTATTTTAACCTGTCCGACTCGATAATCGAGGATTTTGTAATTTCTCTGTTCGGATTCGCATTTGAGCGTGCTTATAGGCTAAAATATGTTTTTCGATCATTTTGAATCCAATGGTAAGGTCAGATTCCATTAAAAATGATAAGAAATATCCTAAAATTTTACCCTAAGTCCCATTTTCAAAATTTTCTCAAATTTTCACTATTTATTTTTTCTTGAGATACGAATCGAAAATTCAGGATTTTACATGTGTGCTTGTTGTATATGCATGTAATGAACTTATAAAGAGAAGATTACCTCCAAGGAGAGATTACTCTCTAGCTCTTAAGCCATTACATAATAAAATAACAAAATCTCTATTTTAGGAATTTAAACTTGCAAGAAAATTAAATAACAACTAATAAAAAAAATTGAAATTTGTAAGAAAGTAAATGAATAACTAATCTATTTTAATGGTCATGTAGCTTATTGAGGGCTTATAGGAGGAGATTACCTCTAAGAGGTTTTACTCTCTACCTCATTGCTTCACCAAAATAAGTAAAGATCTACATTATTACAAACAAAAGAAAAATAAAGTAGACTTGCAAAATATAAAGAAGGGAATAGGATTTTGATAAATTTTGGTAATCTAGAGAGCTTCGAGGAAAAACTTTGACATAATTTTAGCTTCTTGAGCCCCTTCCTTCTTTTATGCCTTGGATGTGGGTCCTATTTATAAGATTTTAGGAGACCTTGGGGATAAACTTGCCCCAAATCATAGGATTTCAAATATTCTCAATAAAACCTCTAATATTCTCAATAATTTCTCATTCTAACCTTGTCCTTGATGGTCTTTACCCTCTAATTGGTTCTCATCAATTTTGATCATTAATAGGTATGACGGTAAAAATGAAGGTTAGAATAACCCTTAGGCCTTGACCCTAAGTCAATTGTGAAAGAAACAATCCAAATGACATGTAATTAGATGAAAGGTTTTTGACTTCTTTGATTACTTCCCTTGAAAGAATCTTTAATAAATTAGGAATAGGTTGGTCATTAGGCACAAATTCTAGAAAATTCTCTAGGGGGGACAAATTGATCAGACTTTGAAATTTGGTCATTTTACATTGAATGCCATGGAGGCTCTTTGAATTTTGAAAAAAATGAGAAAGGTAGAAGAGATATTTACCTTTGATGAGTCTCAATGGGTAATTGGCCTCAAGTGGGGACCAAACAAGACCAAGGTTTTTATTAGAGAATTTGATGAATTACTTAAAAACAAGATGAAAGAATTATTTTGATAATTAAAACAAGGATAAAAGGGTAAGATGGTAGGATTTCTTGAGAAAAACACTATTAAATAGAGGGTTAATGGTTAACTAACCATAACAAATTTCGAGTGCACATGGGTTAAAGAAACTACCCAATAGAATTGGTTTCGGGTGACCCACGACTAGATTAAATTTTATGCATGGCCATGGGTTACCTATGGACCAAGCAATTTATGCTTGGCTGTGGGTTACCCATGGTCAAGTGTAAATTTTTTAAAAATTTGGTCCTTTGCAAATTGGGGTTTCGGACTCTCCAAAAAGTTATCTTGGGTCAAGCCCTTCCTCGAAATTTTTTTGGTGTTCTCAGGCTCGGTCTAGGTAAAAATGAGATGTCTACAGAACTTTCATTGAAGACCACATCTCTATTAAGGATTTTCTTCTTGTTTATTAGATCCCAAAGTTTGAATCTCTTCACTTCCTTTTCGAATCCAAGGAAGATGTACTTGAGTAACTTTGATTGCAATTTATTTCTTTCATCACTAGGAATGATCATATACCTTGCATTCGAGCACCTTTAATGTAGAATAATCCACTTATTGTCCCGTCCATACCTCTTCGATATATTTAAATTCAATTAGCTTAGATGGTGACTGATTAACCAAATAGCAAGCATGGTTAACTGATTCTGCCCAAAATGGTTTGGGCAACCCCGTATGTAGTCTCATGCATCTCTCCCTCTCCATCTTTGTACTCACCCTATTGTCATTTTTCAAGAATTTGATTTTTCTCCCTATTTGATTTTCTACCTCGGTCTTCCATTCCACAAACTTGGCAAAGACATTGGATTTCTCCTTCATAAAGTAGAGCCAAATCTTTAAAAAAAAATTATCCATGAAAGTGAAAAAGTAACGAGCTCTACCTTTTGATTTAGTAAGTGGCCCCCACATATCAGAATGAATATAGTTTAGCAACCCTTTACTCTTGATTTCTTTATTTGCAATCTTGAATGACACTTTACTTTACTTTTGCATTACATAAAACTTGCAAAACTCTAGCTTGCATGCTCCAACACCCTTCAACAATTGTCGTCGGTGTAACTCTTGCATTACTCTTTTACTCACATGTCTAAGTCTTAAGTGTCAAAGTTGAGTTTCCTCCTTGTTAGAACTTTTTTTTGTGAATATTGCAACTCTACCTAGAATTGTGTTCTCTGAAAGCTTGTAGAGGTTATTTGTAAGCCTCACACCTTTCATTATCACCATGGCTCCCTTAGACACCTTGAGTGCTTTATTTTTTGTCGAGAAAGAATACTCATTTGAGTCGAGTGTGCCCAAAGATATCAAATTCTTCTTGAGGGTTGGCACATACCTCACACTACCCAAGGTTCTAACAATCCCATCATACATTCTGATTTTCACGGTATCCTTTTCAATGACTTTGCATGCTATATTGTTACCCATTAGAATATTTCCACGTCATGAGGTTCATAGGAGTTAAACCAATCATGATTGAAACACATATGAAGAGTACACTCAAAATCTAAAATTCAAGAGTTGTCGGTGAGATTACTTGAAGATGCTGCTAAGAGCACTCCATTGCTTTCCGATGCTATGCTTGCCGTGGAGCTTGACTTGACTTTCTTATCTTCTCTTACCTCTATTTTGTACTTTCTACAATCTCTTTTATAATATCCCTTCTTCTTGTGATAGTAACACCCCACTTTTTTGTTACTTCTAGATTTGGATATAGAATTCTTCCATTTGGATTTTTTTTTTTTGTTCAGCCTCACTCTCTAGAATCCTTTGCAATGAGTCCTTTCCCTTGAGTATCATTCTTACTTGACTTGTTTATGGTCACGTGAGAGATAATGTCTTAAACCACCTCTTCAAACTTGATGGTTTCCTTGTTAAAAATAAGTGTAGTCTAAAAGCGTTATAAGGAATTATGAAGTGATCTTAACAAGAGTAATGCTTTGTCTTATTTTTTAAACTTCATTTCTACCTTTAACAAATCACTAAAACACTTTTTGAACGTAATTAAGTGCTCCATGATATCTTGTCTCTCCTTCATCCTTAGGCCATATAATTGGTCCTTAAGGAATAATTTATTGGACAATGTCTTTCCCATGTAAAACTTCTCAAGCTTGTCCCATGTTCTTTTTGTGGTATTTTTTCCCATGACGTTGTACATGACTTCATCGAAAACATGCAACTCAATGGAACTTCTAGCTTTCAAATCCAACTCACCCCATGTCTCTTTGGACATGCTTTCTAACTTGGCTTTAATGCCTCGATTGCAATTATGAATTCCTTATCGGATAAGAATATTCCTCATCTTCCTTTGTCACAATGTAAAGTTTGATTTTCCATCAAAATGCTTTATCTCAAACTTTACCCCACCGGAACTTCTGATCATCGTTGTACTATTTTTCATCATTGCAAACACCCTAGATAATGTAGGCTCTGATACTACTTGTTGTGTTTGTGAATACCCTTGTGAAGCCCACTTAGTAATTTGGTCAAACACCTATTGGGTACTTAACCAAGCACCCTATATGCTACACCTTCCAAGACTTTATTGGATAATGGCAATGATGGGTAACCCAACTAATAGTAGTAAATGTAAAGAAGATAAACAACCACACAAACAAAATAGTAAGAACACAATACGCACAACACAAAAATTTATATGGTTCACCCAAAGACTACATCCAGGGAAGTATGAACGTTCAAGCTTGATTTCACTACAACTATCACAGCCGTAATCTTTCGAAGTGAGGTCGTGCAGTGCAAGGGGTGTTAATCCACAAGCAAGCCTATAAAAATGATTGTACACTACAAACGTAACTAGCAAATAAGTAAATGAGGCAACACGAGACAAAGTCCGAAGGTAACTTTGTTGATATAATATTGATTACACGGGGTAATGCGTTACAAAAACATAAAGGTGCGTTACAAGCAATAGATGATCCTATGACACGCGGGACTTCCATGTAGCTTGGCTCGAAGCTTCAGTCAACGTGGGTCTAGGTCGGGGATTGGGAAGTACTAGACACCCTTCCTACAAGGATGCTAATATTCCTTTCCTAGGTTTCCAAAAGGAAACATCAAAAGTGGAGGCTGGTCAAACTCCCTTTATTACAAAAATGCCACTAAGCTAACAGATATACCTTGGCATGGGGCTAACATGGCTTCATATTGAGCCTTACATAGTATTACAAGGGTGCTCTCGGGTGACTCTAGGACGAGCTTACACCTAACTCTAGGTGACAGAAGTTATGGCCGTGACAAAGTCTTCCACTTATTCTGTAGACGTCCTCATCGCATTGTCCTGACAAACTCTTCAATATTCTGCTTGAAAGATTGTAGGTTCTCTGTACTCTCCTGTGTAGCTCCTCATTTTGGAATATTTTTCTAGGTGACGAAGTACTCCCCGTGCTGCTGCTAGATTGAACTACTACTGAATTGACGTCTTCGAGAACTTTATTGACAACACGCTCTGGCTGAATAGCTCAATGAAAAGATGTACGTGTTGGAATGCTGTGCACGAGATCTCTTGGATATGCATGGTACGGCTTGAGACTTTTTGCATGGATGACAGAGTAAATGCTGCGTAACTTGTACGGTAACTAGAGTTTAGCAAACCTGTTCGTCCTTAGACTATGTCTCTTATAGCCTGAAACAATAGTATGAGAAGTTAAACACTGTTGGCCTGTGATAAGTTCAAAAGGACTTTTGTTGGAGGAAGAGTTCTTCTGAAAGTTGGAATTGAACAAATTCGCCCAATTCTCATGGTCGGCATTGGCAAGATGCCTAAAATACTCCAACATGGAATTGGATCTCTCCGTTGGGCAATTTGCTTGAAGATGTCCACTGGTTGAAAAGTCAAGTTGAAACCCAAGTAATTGGCACGATCCATCCCATAACTTCCATGCTGGTCGTTCGAAAAATCGATACAAGGACTCCCTTTATCACTTAGATTCACCTTCTTCTAGATCTCAATCTTTTCAAATCTCTCAACTTCTCATCTCTTAGTTTTTTTCTTTCTCTAAAAAAGACTTAGACTTCTTACAACAAAAGAATAAAATCTTTTTTAAAAGCACCACATAAGTGGGTCACTGACATAAGTTATAAGTCCAACCGACCCAACAATACACACATTTTGACCAGGCTTAATTGATTTTTGTGACATAAGGAAAAAATAAAAATAAAAAGGAGGGGGTTGTTGGTGGCACGATGAAGGGAGTGAGAACCAAACCCAAGATCGAGAGCCTCTTATTTTTTTTTTTCTTTGCTGATTTTTTTTGGTGGTGTTCTTTTTTCAGAGAGAGTGATTAAGAGGGAACGTGTCGGGGAAGGAAGAGTTGTTGCTGTTATGGTGATAGAAGGAAAGATATGGATGGTGTTGATGGAAAATGATGGTAATGGGGAGCTGAAATGAATGGGTGGGCTGTAAAGAAGAAGAAGGTGATGGGAGAGGTCCAAAGGAAGTGTTGGAGGTGAAGTTGAGAGCTCGAAGAAGATGATCGTGAATGTTACTGCCTTTCCTTTCTTCTATTCTCTCTTCATTTTTCTTCTCATTTTTTTTCTCTATTAGAGTTTTAATCACTTTAGCCTTGCTATGCTTGCTATTTTTTCTTGGTGATCAAGTACTTCCGTCATTAATTTAAGCAGAATTATCTATTTCTATATTTTTTTATCTAATAAAAATATTTGGCTTGGTCAGATTTGCATCATGTTGTGTGTTGACCATGGGCCTCGTGTCTTTGGTGCTCACAACATCATAGTTACAGCAAGGGCTGGAAAGATCTAGTTTCCAGTGCCTCGTCACAAGTATAATCCACTTGATATCATTATCACAGTTTAATAGTTTGTTCTTAATTCTAATAGTCTTTGTCCATTTACAGGATAATTAGTTATATTAGCTAATTAGAAAAGGCAAGTTCAATAAGATTATGAACTGAATGAGATTTTGAAACACGTTTTCCTACAATTGGACCCAGATTTGGAAGGGCCACTGATGATGCTATTCGATACTTCCTTATGATTGGGTAAGTTTTCATCATAGTTAGTTGTTATGAAGGATTATCATAATAATGTTTCTTTTTAGGGTCTTATGCTTTACTAGTTTGTTGAGAGTATGAAAAGAAAGGCATTCGTGTACCAAGAATTGGATACAGGTATGTAGCTTATCTGACAATCCCAGTCCATGTCTTAATTGAGTCAGAAAGTTTTCTACATATTTATTAAGCAATGCTAGAAAAGTGATTGTTGGATCAAAACATTCAATTTCCCCTTTAATTGAAATTATCGATTATATATCCGGTACGAGATTCAAGGTTTTAAAATATCCTATTCACAGATTAAAATATGAAAGTCAGTTCTAATGATTTATATTTTGTAGATTGAAGCCATAGTAACCAAGAAGGAACTGCAACACCTTGCTATTCTATGAAAGTCAGTTCTGATGAATTTTGCGACTACTTAAGTTGGATGCGTCCATCGGCCAGGTAGCCATAGACCAACTTAGCAACCTTGGTATTTCATAAAGTTCTTCCAACAATTAATATTGAGAAAATATACAACCCAATGAGCCATAGTTTTGTACAACCCAAAAATGAAACACAAGAGTAGTTTTGTTGAACTGATCACGGTGAGCAATTTCTTTGGTTTCTTTTCACTGGCCAAAGTAAATATGGTAGTTGTAGGCCGCAATAGTGGGAGAACAAATAGGCTGTTAAGTAAAGAAAAACTCTCTTTATGCACATAAATTTTTAATTCATATCTAACGATTTGATTTTTCTACAGTGTCAAGGGGTCAAGGCTTTTTGTGGATAGCACAAGAAATATCCTGTTGAACTGATCACTGTTGGATGGCTTGGGGTATTGCACTTCCTACTGCAGACACTGATACTGTGCTAGGAAAACGGCCAAACTACGAAAGTAGGAAGGCTAAGCCAACTCCTACTGCACAACTGGCGAGCCCTCTATAACTGCTGTGGAGAATAGACAAGAAAAAGAAAAGCCAGCTGAATTTCGTAGTTGAGGCATTGGAAGTCGGGAAGGTCCAAGAAGTGGATTCAGCATAAATTGAACATCGGGTTGAAGAGAATGGAATCAAAAAAGAAGAAGAAGAAGATGAGGATGAAGCATGAGATGTGAAGATTTTGTTAGAATCCCATGTAACGTGTGGTCTCGTTTACCTTGGTCAAATTGACCTCTACAGTTTTGATTTCCAAATCGCATTCAATATTATTGAAAACCCAATATAATTAGAACTTTATATTCTTTAAAGATTAGTAGGAGACCTTGATGGATAAGAAACCTATTAAAGAATGATTTTAAGCCCTCAATCTTCATCTATAATAGAGATTGGCTATCCCATATTGAGAACATGGAATAGACAACGATTTGTGTAGAATGCACAAAATAAGAGAGTACTAAAAGAAGTGATATCCATCAATCACCAATCCAGCCGATCCACATAAAGAGAAGGAAGAAGTTGAGTCTAACAATAAAAGATCAACTTTATTGGGTTTTCAAAGGTTACAAGGAATGTGGATTGAAAGATACACCTCCAATACATTGAATCAACAATTTTGAGATGGCACAAGGTAAGTAACTATAACCTTGTTTTAATTCAACGTGAATAGTATGTTTGAGATATGTTATTGATTAGATTCTATTGGGACAATGAAAGTTATGTTGAAATTGAATGTATAAATTTTACAACATGTGGTATCAGAACTACGGTTTTTGAATCTCCATATCTTGGCTACTATTCATGAATAAAAGATTTCCATGATTTATAACAAAATTCTTGTGTCAATTTCTTGATTCCGTTGTATAACGATAATTGTTGATTTTAATGTATGTACATGATTTCAATTTTGGTATTTTAGGATTTCTGATTTATTTATATATTCAATCGGTTTTGGAATTTTTGATTTTCATTAACACTCAAATCGTTAATTTTGGAAATTTTGGTTTTATATATTCAATTGGTAACTTTGGGAATTTTGATCTTCATACACACATATATATGGGCGTGGTTCAAGGGATATATGTAAAAACATATGTAAAAACAATGGTTTTTCAAAATATGGCTTACCGGTTTTGGATTGAGCTGATTTTTTGCGAGGATGGTCACTATGATGAGAAGATCATCCTCACAAAAAATCAGCTCAATCTGAAACTTCTAAATCCATCAAAAGTGATTTACAAATTATTGATAAAAATTGGTAAAAAATCGACGGTCCACATTCTAAATCACTTTTAATGGGGTTAGAAATTTCAGATTTAACTGATTTTTTTTGGATGATCTTCCCATCATAGAGATCATCCTCACAAAAAATCAGCTCAATTCGAAACTTCTAACCCATATTTTGAAAATTTATTAATGTTACATTGTTTTTACATATGTTTTTTCATATGTCCCTTGATCCTGACCCCATATATATATATGGGGGCAGTTCAAGGGCCATATGTAAAAACAATGGTTTTTCAAAATATGGGTTAGTGGTTTTGGATTGAGCTGATTTTTTTGCGAGGATGGTCACTATGATGAGAAGATCATCCTCACAAAAAATCTGCTCAATCTGAAACTTCTAAATCCATCAAAAGTGATTTACAAATTATTGATAAAAATTGACAAAAACTCGACGGTCCACATTCTAAATCACTTTTAATGGGGTTAGAAGTTTCAGATTGGACTGATTTTTTTTTTTTTTTCAGATGATCTTCCCTTCATAGAGATCATCCTAAAAAAAAATCAGCTCAATTTGAAACTTCTAACCCATATTTTGAAATTTTATTAATGTTACATTGTTTTTACATATGTTTTTTCATATGTCACTTGATCCTGACCCTATATATATATATATATATGTATTGTTGCTTATATTTTCAGATTTTCTGATTTATACATGTATGTTAATTTTCAGATTTTTGATTTATACATGTACAATAAATTTCATAATTTGTCTGATTTATACATGTATGTTAAATTTCAGATTTTCGATTTATACATATACAATAAATTTTAGAAATTTTCGATTTATACATGTATGTTAAATTTTAGAATTTCCGATTTTGACATGTACACTAAATTTTCAGAATTTTTTTGATTTATACATGTATGATTTCAGAATTTTTGATTTATAGATGTACAATCAATTTCAGATTTCGGTTTACCAATGTGTATTCAATTTCAGATTTCGATTTGTCCTTATATACCCAATTACAAAATTTTGGTTTATTCATGTAGTTTCAATTTTGGATTTTTTGATTCATACATGATGATCAATCACAGATTTTAGGTTTACACATATATATTTCAGTTTTTAATTTACATGTATATGTTTAAATTTTGGAATTTTCGGTATTCACAAGATTTCAATTTCAGTTTTGGAATTTTAATTTCAGGACATATATACATAAGTGACTAATTTCATTTTGGGCAACGATATGTATATCTTTTCCAATTTGGTTTATTAATTTAATTTTAACTTATACGCATTGCCAATTACGGTTTTGGATAATTTCGATGCCATGTGAGTATACAATTCACTTTTGTTTCATGAATTTCGATTTCCACGTATGTATGTTTGGATGTTGGATTCTTGAAATTTAGATTTATTATAAGCATGTGATTCCGTTTTGCTTAATGGTTTTATTTTGTTTTGGGTTGGACATTTTACTGATCAAAATATTATATAAATATTATTGAACAATTTAGAGAAAACATAAATTTTATTAATTTTGTAGTCGCTAAAATAGCCTTAATTAGTAAAATTTATGAAATATCTAATTGTATTAAATTTGTTCATCGGGGTGACATTAAGGAACAATAATATTTACAATTGCAGACTCGATTAGGTAAATAGGATTAACCCAAAAGAGAATTTCATTTAATTAATTGAACTCTAGGTAAGATAATATAATTTATATAATTTAACAGAACTAGGATTGGATACCGAAAGGTAACAAAACTGATTAAATAAATTATATAGATTATGTTTGCCTTATTGGGTGAATAAAATTAGTCTTTATTATTAGATGAGTGAACAATGAATATACCCAGTTTAACCCAAAGGATAAACTTGGGTGATATTAATGAGTTCATCATTATTTAATATAACTCAAAGTACTAACTAGAGCATCGTCCTTATAAAAAAATTTCATTTCTCGGTTTGTTCCATTCTCATGCATCTACCATCCCAGTCCTTATCGGATTGAACTTTTCAGAATGGCATGAGCACATCCAATTCACTCTAAGAGTATAGGATCTTGACCTAGTCCTCATTTCTACAAAAGTTATAGACTTAATTGAAAATAGTACGGTAGAGTAAGAAAACTTTCTTCTCTCTTGGGAAAGATTGAATAGGCTTAATCTAATATTCATGAGGATGACTATCGCTAACAACATAAAGACTTCTCTATCTCTGACTGACAATACGTACGAGTATCTAAAAAATGTGGAAGAAAAGTATAAATCTGCTGATAAATCACTTACGGGCACACTGATGACTCAGTTGACAACTATGAAGTACGATGGGCCACGATGAATATAAGACCACATCCTTAACATAACGAACAAGACTACAAAGTTAAGAGCATTAGGAATGAGTGTAGATGATTCCTTCCTGGTTCAATTAATCCTCAACTTTCTTTCAGCTCAGTTCAGACCTTTTAAGATCTACTAGAACACTAATAAAGACAAGTGGAGTGTGAATGGACTGACTAACATGTACATTCAAGAGGAGATGAGATTGAGACAGGAAAAGAAACAGTTTGCTTTTGTGATGACTTAATAAACTAGAAAGAAAGGAGAAATATCAAGGAAATAGAAGAAGAATTCATCAAGAAAAGGTAAAGTACCTTGGAATACAAATAAGACTGAAGGGAAGAACAATAATAGTGTCAACTGCTACTTCTGTGGTAAGACGAGACTTATAAAGTAGGACTACCACTAAACATAGAAGTTGGTTTGAAAAGAAAGGTATATCTCTTTCTTTTATATGTTATGAATCAAATTTAACTGAAGTACATTCTAATACCTGATGGATTGATTCTGGAGCCACAACTTACATTAAGAATTTGGTGTAGGAATTCCTTTCAAGCAAGAAACCAATGCAAAGTGAAAGATCTATTGTCATGGGAAACCGCCTCGGAGTGCAAGTGCTAGCTGTAGGGACTTATCTTTTTGTATTGGAGATTGGTCATCAGATGGATCTGAAGAACACCTTTTATGTTCTTGGCATATCTAGGAATTTAGTTTCTTTATCTAGATTAGATAGTTTAGATTATTTTATTTCTTTTAAATCTAGATAATTAAAGTTGTTTTTTCGTTTCGTTTAGTTGGATCTGGGATTTTGATTGATGGTTTATATAAAATAAATTTAAATTATGATTGTAGATACCCCATTTCTGTCTAGATCGAGCCCAAAAGCACTAAAAGCTTTCTGAGAAAAGATTTAACTTGAGTAAATTTTTTAATAATAATAAGGGCCCCACGTTGAGCCAATAGATAAACTATATTTGTGATTTTGGCCTGGTATGGAGGTAACCAACGGCCATGTTTAATTTTTAGCCTAACCAAAGGTTACCAATGGCCAAAATAAACTTTGGCCTTGTATGATGGTAAGTCCCGTCCAAGCTTATTTTTTAGCTTGGCTAAAGGTTACCAATGGCCAGGAGAAAAGTTTAATTGGTATGGAGGTGACCAACGATCAAAAGGGAATTTTGTATTGGCCACTGGTCACCTAAGGCCATTTCCGTTAGGTAGTTAGGAGGTCCATATGCATTTGAATTTTTAAGGGTTAGTTACCCTTTAAGCCTCATTTTAATTACTTTTTCCTAAAGAAAACCTTGCCATTTTACCTTTTTATCCTTGTTTTATTTGTCTAAATAATGTTTTTATCTTTTTTTTAGTAATTCAACAAATCCTCTAGTTAGGATTCTAGTCTTGATTGATCCCATTTGAGGCCAATTATCATATTAACCTTGGTTTGTTTAAACACATTAAAACAAATCTCCTTTCTACCTCTTCTACCTTCTTCACAATTCAAAGAGCTTTCATGGCATTCAATGTAAAATGACCAATTTCGAAAGCTTTTGACTAATTTGTCCACCCAAGAGAACTCTCTAGAATTTGTGCCTAATGACCAACCTATCCCTAATTTGTTAGAGATTCTCTCAAGGGAAATGACTAAAGAAGCTAAAATCTTATCATCTAATTATATGCTATTTGGGTTGTTTCTTTCACAATTGATTCAAGGTCAAGGTCTTAAGACCCTTTTAACCTTTATCAAGAATTCTCTAGAACTTTTGGGATATTTACCATCATACCTATTGATGATCAAGATTGGTAAGACTCAATTAGAGGATAAAGACCATAAAGGAAAAGGTTAAAAGATGGAAATGACTCTTTGCATAAAGGTTTTGTTGAAAATATTGAGAACTTCATGATTTTGGACAAGTTTATCCCCAAGGGTCTCCTAAACTCCTATAAATAAGAACCTATTCAAGGTAAAAGAGAAAGAAGGAGAAGAATCCAAATTTCTCTTCAAAAAGGGAAGAAGAATCCAAATTTCTATCTAAGACTTTCCTCTAAGCACTTTAGCTTACCTAAACTCTATCTAAGTCCATTCCCAATCCTCCAAGAAGCTCTAAATTAAGAGGAAGAAGAAAGAAGAAAAAAAAAGAAGAAGAAAGAAGAAGTGGGGTTGAAACCTCCATTTGCATATTTTAAACCTTCTTCTTCTATTTAACCCCCCTCTTTACATTTTAACAAGCTTATTTCATGTTTCATTATTTATAGTAATGTTGTTCTATACTAGTTCTTGTGAGGTTTGAAGGAAAAAAGTAAGACCTCCGAGAGGTAATCTCCTCTTATAAGTCCTCAATAAACTCTTTAAAGAGTACTAAAATAGGTTTTACTTTCTTTTTTTGTTTATGCAATTTAAATTCATAATGTAGATGTTCTAATCTCTTTACTTTATTTACACTTTAAGTTTCCTAGAATAATAGTTCTTCTTATTTACCCATCTTGATGGCAATAAAACTAGAAAGTAAACCCTCCTTATAGGTAATCTTCTCTTGATAAACACATCACATGCATATACTTTGCACACACTCACTTATAAAAGGGTTACAAGCAAGGGTGTAGATCCTTATGAACCTATATTCAACCTTTAGAACCAACAAAAACAATCCAAAATGGACACATTGTATGCATAAGGTCCTTAGCCTTTCCATGGTGGTGTCTAATTCATGGACATCTCTTAAAGACTAAACTAATAACAAATGCTCCCAAATGAGCACATAACCTCTAAAAGAGCTTTGGGATCCCAAAAAGGTAAAATCATCATGTCTTACTAAAATCCTAGGCTCAAAAAAATTTCAACAAGCTACATTTCATTTTTATCTTGCTATTGTTTCATTTTATTTTTCTTCTAAAAACTAGATTATAGATATTTTAAAATAGCCTTTGGATCCAAGAAGGTAAAATCCTCATGAATTCTCACCAAAATCCTAGGCTCATAAAACTTCTGTTTCTAGGTTGCTCATTGTCTTAAATTAGACTATAGTTGTTTGATTTCTTACTTTTCTTCATAATTTTCTTGGTTATTTTCAAAAGCAAGTTAATATTTCGAAATCACACTTTTGGTCATACATTGGTAACCATCTTAGGATGGGTGGGACAAGGTGCGTAATATCTTGCTTGTCCTTTAACCGAACCTCCTTACCATAGATCTCTAGATAGACCATTCCACTTATCTTTTGGATCTGTGTCACTATGAGCCAAAACAAAATTTCATAAAAACCTATTTTATAGTGATCATTCACACTTTAATTGAATGGCGACGACTCCTAAACTCATGTAGATGAACTCAAACCTTTCCAAAAGTTTTGGTGCTCATGTATCTACTGCTTGGTGACTCCGTTAGGAGTGCCGAGGATTCAAACCAAAATTTCCATGACCAAAGGTGAATATTAGATACATAAACTTCTTGTTGTTTTTTTTTTTTTTTCTCTTTTGAATCTAAGTTGGTTTTTGTTTCTTTTGTTCTTTCCTTTTAAATGACGAGTGTTTGTAATAATGTAAGTTGATTTATTTTATTTTGAGAAAGTCATTACTTGTAAAGCTGGCACACTTCTTTTTCAAAATGCACTTGTGCACATCTCGATCATAGCCAATGCATAAACGACCCGTCTTATAAAGAACTTTCTAGCACCAGATCTAAGTAATCTTACGCCTTGATGTCGTTCACATTAAGACACGGAGACGAAAATATCCGACTCAATCACCAACCTATGAAACACTTGCTTAGGCTTGTGTGGAGGTTTAAAGATCATGCATAGCCTTTGGTTAGTAGTTTAGGACACATTTTTGAAAAAAAATCCCAATGGATTGTGTGCCAACTCCTTAAAGGTTTGTAAGTCCAAGTTGACCCACGAAGGTCAAGTTGTAAGGTTGTGTTTCAATGGTTCATGTAATAGAATAAGGTATCCCACCTTTGGTAAGTGGGGAGTTTTTTTTTTTTTTTTTTTTTATGTCTTTAAACCTTACAATGTTTTTGAATGACCTTGACTCCCCAAAGTTAGTTTCCAACTTGAAGAGGGTCAAAACCCCATCAAAACTAGTTGAAATCTGATGTTGGGAAAGAATATATTTTTTTTTTTTGCAAAAAAAGAGTTCTGGTCTGTAGGATTTGATTTGGCTATTCCTTACTGATAGCCAGAGCAAAAAATTTTCCTTACCGTTCCTTACTGATAGCCATGGAAATTTTTTTGTTTTGGCCGTTCCTTACTTTTGGCCAGCACAATTCCTATTGCCTGGCCATTCCTAACCTTTGGCTAGAAAAAAATTTTGTTTTGGTTGTTCCTTACCTTTGGCTAGGTAATTTCCAAGCCTGGAATGACTCCACCTAGGACCATAGGCCATTTTTGGTGCTCTCTTCCCTCACCTATGGTCGAAACAATTGTGTGGCCTAATTTGAACCTCGGTTATGGATTGAAACAAACTTTGATTTTGCCAAACTCTTTTAACTTTTCATGGTGAGTTTAGATTCAAACCCAATGTGTCTACACATTCCCACTTGGTACTAGAGTTGAGCCAAGGGTTCGTTAGCATAAAAAATAACCTTATTCTTAGATTCAAACCCGAGGCTCGTCAAAGTTTTTCAAATCTTCTCGAGTGTAGGATTAGGATTAAAAGCCATCGCTTACATCACCACAGGTTTCACTATGAATTCAGGTGGTCAATCCTTGCTGGTATGAACCTGATCAAATATCTTGAGCTTAGAAAATTCAAAAGAAGTTAGGAACCTGTTTCTTACCTCGATCATACCAACTTCTAGGTTATGAAGCTCTTTCTAAACCAGACTTAAGGTTCCGATTCTTTAGACTTAGGAATGTCCATAGGTCTAGGAGTGCTTATTCTTTCAAATTCAACTCGAATTCTGAAGTTTAAGTTTCAAGTCATCCTAGATTACGTTTCAACCCAAAGGAGGTGAAAAGCTTTTTACCTCAACTTCTAGGATATAACTTTACTATTTTTTTCTTAGAACTTTAAAATTCTTAGGAGAGGTAGTACTAATCAACCTTATCAATTTTAGGTTTGTTAGAACCCCTCATGATCAACTTGTGGGTCACCTCATTATTCCTCACAGGCAAGGGCCGAGCAATGCTATTAGTTTTCATCTATTTAAGGTTTGTTAGAACTCCTCATGATCGACCCTACATATGGGTCACCTCAACCATTCCTCATCGGTAAGAGTCGGGCAATGCTATCAGTCTTCATCTATTTTAGGTTTATTAGAACCTTTTATGGTCAATCCCACTTGCGGTCACTTCCTTAATTCTCATCGGTAAGGGCCTTGCAATCTTATCAAAAAATTCATGAGTTCAAATCTCATATAGCTGAGATACCCCTTTCCAAGGTTCAAGGGGAAAGTGGCCCTATACAATGAACTTATTTCAAGTCATTTCAGGTTCAAATCTCATATATTCGAGATACCCACTCCCAAGGTTCAAGGGTACGACGACCCTATACAATGAACCTTCTTTAAGGTTTTCGGGTTTTGCCTCATATACTTGAAGCACCCAAGTTAAAGGTCTAGGCACCTATACAAGGGCCCTTTTCCTTTGTGTCTCCCACATTCGAGATATTTTCATAGATTGGGTTTCTTAAAGACCTTTGGACTTCTTAAAGGTCAACTTCGTACGTAGATTGGATTTCTTAAAAACCTTTAAACCTCTTAAATGTCAATTTAGTATGCTTCGCATTCGTAGTAAAAAGCTATCTGGACTTCTTAAAGGTCACCTTAGATCGTAGTTTGGATCTTATAAAGATCTTTGAACTTCTTAAAGGTCACCTTGGATCAAGCTTTAATGTTAGAAGGTTTGGACAGGGACCTCTCTTCATTTCTATAGCTCAAATTCACAATATCGCATTCCCTTTTTAGTTCGGGTCTCTTAAAGACTTTTAGACCTTTTAAAGGTCACATTAGCTTGCATTTCCCTTCGCAGTTCAGGCATCTTAAAGACCTTTGGACCTTTTAAAGGTTAAACTAGTCATTTTTCCTTTCATAGCTCGGGTCTTTTAAAGACCTGTGGACTTCTTAAAGGCTACTTTAACATTCATTTCATTCTTTTGCAGTTCTTTCATCTCTTAAGGGTCCTTAGTAGAACATTTTAGATTCGTCTAGGATAGTTCCTCTACATTCCTTTGAGTGACAAAAACTAGGATCATCATTTTTTCCAAGGTTTTCAGGTTTTTCCTGATCTCACCATGAGAAGGTTTGTTATTAACTAAAAACGAAAAACAAATAAAATAATAATAAAGTCGTCATTTTCCTTAAACTAAAATAAGATCTTTTGTCTTTTTCTTAAGCTAAGGTACCTATGCTTCAAAGTAATCTTCTATATCGAAGGTACAAACATTGGGCGTATAAAGAGCAGGGGTTTGAGAAGAGAGGCTATATCATAATTTTGGTATTACCTCAAATCCAAGACTGCTACCATGTAGCAAATAGACAGAATTGAGCCTGCAGTTACAGAAAACCATTTGTTGCAAATAATCTGACTAGCAATCGTCCGGTTAGTGAGGAAGCATTTTAGAAATTGAATGATTAGGTAGCATCAATTACGAATATGCTATCATTACTGTTACAGGTACCAGAAGTTACTCAAACTATTCAAAACCATGCTAACAGTTCATGACAGTTCAATCAACAAACACCTATAGCAACAAATCAGACAATGGTACCCCTTCAAATGGCCCTGATCCATGACCTTGTGTCAGCTCAGGCTCAGCCAACACCAATGTCGACACCAACTCAAGTCACAAACATCCCTCCCCTCGTCTTTAGTCAATGCTCACATTTGCAGCATGTTGAGATGGCACATGACGTAGAGTCAACATGGGTTAGAATGCCCGAGAAAAATCATGTTCAGAACAAGTTGTAAACTCACATGGATGCGATTATGAAATAATTGAATCGATTAAAAGGGGGAGACTCCCAAGATAGCTTTGGGTTTGATGAACTATATTTCTACCCAAACTTCGTATCATCGATGGATTTCAAGTGTCTGGAGTTTGAGAAATATAATGGCATTGGATGCCCTCTCACCCATCGGAAACTATACTGTAGTGCTATGTGCCAATTTTGAAGAAATGACAAGCTCTTAATGCAAATGTTTCAAAGGAGTTTAACTAGGGTAGTACAAAGATGGTTTACTCAATTGGATCATAACAAAATCTGATGCTGAAGAGACTTGGCCACTGCCATCATGGGTAACTATAGATTCAACATAGATGTAGCGTTGGATAGGCAAGGTGTAGATAAGATGATGAGGAAACCCAAAGAGACCATCAGGGAGTACGCCCAACGATGGAGGGAGTCATTTTTCATAGGTGAAGCTTTTCATGATAGAAATCGAAATGAACACAACATTTATCTCCACATTGGGGCAATACTACTATACCCATTGTAGACACCCCAATTTGCACAAACCCATTAGGAAAATTCAAATTTCCTCGAATTGATTCCGATTTAAAACTCAAGATTTTCGACGGACCCGCATTGCTATTTGGCATCATTTTCATGCATACATTCATACATGCACCATGTCATATAATTTTGTATGCTTAACCTTGTCCCTAATCCACTCTAATTTCCTATCCCTTATCATGAACCAACCCAGATCCATATCCCTTCCTCATTAATCGATCCATCACCCATACCATAACCAATGTCCATTTCCTAATCCAATCTAAGCCTAAGATAAAGTCCATCTTCTAACCCAAATCCAAGTCCATTCTTTTAGCCCACTCTCAAAGTCCAAAGTCCATAATCCAAGTTCACTCTAAGCCCAACACCAAGCCCATTCTCTCACCCCCCTCAAAAGATGACACATGTTGATCTCCCATAAGCCTTCAATACCCAATACATTATCTAATTGGAGGGTCAACTCCCCCTTTGTGAAAACTCAAGAATGCCCTTCCCAAAAAGGTTGGTCAACCAAAAAGGTTCTTCGGTATTTGGTAATAATTTATAAAGTTGAGAGAACTTCCAATCATACCCTCAAAATGTGGGAATCTTCAAGTACATACATGGAGTTCTCCCATTAGTCCATTATAAAATTATACTTCTACCCTTGCTTTATTTATTATTTACAAATGAACCAAGATTTACTTTTTACTTACCACTCCACCTTTACACATGTCACTCCCTTATTCACCCTCTCAAAAGTACTTTTGTTCTCTCACCTCTGTTTACCAAAAAATCAAAGATCAAAGAATACTTTTAGGATTTCTTCACAAATGTCATCTTTACCTTCAAACAAATGGAAAATCCCAAAAGAAACAACTTAAACCTCATGTCCATTTTCTTTATTTTTAGGGTTGGACCACTTTATCCCCCAAAGTCCTCCAAAAACTCTATAAATACCCTCATTTTCTAAGAACAATTCATGCTCTCAAGCCCCCATCTCTCAACCTAAAGCTCTATCAAAATCCCTACTCATTCTCTCATCTTCCAAAGTTCAACTCACTCAACGTTCAACCACCTCACTCAACTCTTAAGTTCACTTCTCAAGATCAAGTTCATTCAAAATCACCAAGGGACAAGGTGGGGTTAAGATGTAGTTATTTATTTTAAAGCTTGCATCTTCTTCTTCTAATCCTCTACTTTATTTTCTTTTTTAGAAATCCCTTAGGATGTAATGCACACTTTCTCCCATACCCGATAGATTGGACTAAGGTTCGATCGAAAGGATAGGGGTTGAAGTCTTTTTTACCTTAATTTCATGCATCAAATTGTACACAATGCACACACTCACTTATGCATGGCAATGATGAAGAGATGTGTCACCTTTTTGATGAGGTGAAACACTAAGTTTTTAGCCATGCATACATGCATCAAGGTTTTGGCCTCAAGGAAACTCCATCATTGAGTCTCTCTAAAAGTTCAAACCTACATTCATATTCATAAATTTAATATGACTACATAAGTCATTCTTTTCCATAGAATGCCCTTAATGTCATTTTGAAATCAAAACCATTTAAAAATGGGACATTTCACTATAATGCACCTACCACCCTTGTCATGCATTCTCATACATTTTAATATTTATTTTCTTAAATTTTTACAAAATAAAATGGCCAAGCAAGGTACCCACCTTTGGTGGAGAGGATGGGGTGCCTAACACCTTCCCCATCATCTAACCGGATCGCCTTACCTAGATCTTAAATAGACCTTGCCCTTTCCAATACATGAGAGTCACTACAATGCCATGGAAAAAATGGTTTTCAAAAAAATGAATTTGGGTGCCCATTCACACCCATTTCCAAAAAAGAATGGTGGCGACTCCAAACAATGTAGCATTGAGGTTCATGGTGAATATTTCATGTCTAGAACTTGGCGACTCCACTGAGGATTTAGTTGGTCCAAACCAATTTGACTTGGCCATTTTCTTGTCTTTTTTTTTTCTTTCAAAAAAAAATATTCAACTTTCTTTGTTAGTTTTATTTTTGTTACTAACATATTTGGTGGTTGATTCACTTTGTTGTGTTTATGATTTTATTTTTTTTGTGGGAATGCATGTAATATTTATTTTATTATCTTGTTGTAATTCAAAGTTGTAAGGGTTGATACACATTTGTAATGCACTTGTGCACATTCGATTCATAACTCATTGTACAAACCACCTTCTCCTATTTTAAAATCTAACCCCGGATGCCGATACTCTCAAGCCCCCTAGATCGTTCATTTGGGGAGGCAGGGAGGAGAACATCCACCTCAATCACCAACCTAAGAAGTATACATTTTATTGTGCATGGAGGTTTGAAGATTGAGTAACATCAAACCACCTATAGCCACATGCATCAAAATACGATTAGAGGCATAGGACACAAATGTCAAGATGTATCAACCCTTGGGTATCATGTAATCTTCTTTTTATTTTTTTTAGCCCTTGAAGGCAAAGTTGTATAGATTTTAGGCTTTTATTTTTTATTTTTTTTTCTCCTTTGTTTCCTTACATGTCACCCTAGGTAAAGGGGGAAATCTATATTTTTTTATGCTTTGCATCATAAAATAAAAAATAAAATAAAAAAAATTTACCCCAAGCCAAAAAACAGAGGCTATGTGCCTCAAAATCTGAAAAAAAAACAAAAACAAAAGCAAAAAAAAAAAATGTTTTTTTTTTTGTGAAAATTAAGGTTTTGGTCCATTTTTAAAGAGTAGACCAGTACAAAAGCTCTTCGGTCCGTTCATTAAAAACGGATCCTAAAAAAAAAAAAAAAAAAAAAAAATTTTTTTTTGCTCATTTCATCCCTTACATCAATCCTAACAACTTTTCTCTTGGACTCTATTTTTCTTTTGAGTTTTAAGGCTTGAAAATGATTAAATACATCATTTCTATCGTCAAACTTAGGGCCTACCACTCGCTACTTTGTGTTTGATCCAAACGGAGGTCGCCTACACTCTACTTATCGAAATTGATCTCGACCCAATGTGGCGTATTATCAACCTTACCATCATCTATCATTGAGGATTAACCTCAATCGGGTCCACAACCCATAACCACTCCGAATCGGGTCCGTTACCCGTATCCACACCAAAATGGGTCCATGACCCATACTCACTTCAAAATGGGTCCACGACCAATATCCACTTTCAAATGGGTCCACGACCGATACCTACTTCCAAATGGGTCCACGGCCCATATCCATTTCAAAATGAGTCCACGACCCATATCCAGTTCAAAATAGATCTACGACCCATATCCATTTCAAAATGAGCCTACGACTCATATCCGCTTCAAATGGGTCCACGACCCATATCCACTTCCAGATAGGTCCACAACCCATATCCGCTTCAAATGGGTCCACGACCCATACCCACTTCCAAATGGGTCCACGACCTATATCCATTTCAAAATGGGTCTGCGACCCATATCCACTTCCAAATGGGTCCACAACTCATATCCGCTTCAAATGGGTTCACGACCCATATCCATTTCCAAGTGAGTCCACGACCCATACCCACTTCCAAATGGGTCCACGAACCATATCCGTTTCAAATGGGTTTACGACCCATATCCACTTCCAAATGGGTCTACGACCCATACCCATTTCAAACTGGGTCTACAACCCATTTCCATTTCCAAATGGGTCAATGACCCATACCTACTTCCAAATGGATCCACGACCCATACCCACTTTTGAATGGGTCTACGACCATATCCACTTCAAATGGGTCCACGACCCATAATGGATCTTCGACCCATATTCACTTCCAAAATGAGTTCATGACCCATATCCATTTCGAGTCGGATCCACAACCCGTACCCAACTCGAACAATATCTATCCTTTAATCTCAACCATGTCCATAATCTATGTGTGAACCATCAAGATCAACAATTGGTCGATCAATTCAAATAAATCCAATCATTTTCGAACAAACTAGATTTGAAAAAAAAAATAATAATAATAAACACATTTTAAAGTACCAATTGCAATTCTTGATCAAAGTCGGTGCTTAAGAACGATTTTACCCTGTTGATACGAGGGGGATAGACTACATCTATTTAAGGAAATAAGGTGATTTAAGAGTGTCATTGTGCGCCACCTTTCCCTTAGGGATTTGACTGGTCGATCTTGATTTCAGAGAATTAAATTGAGAGACTAACAAAATGGTTTTTCGACTCAATCTTTTTACAATAATCTTTCTTTACAAAATGTTTTTTCTAACTGATAAACCTCTAACTCCGTGCTTACAAACCTCCAGCTCAGTGCTGATGAACCTTCGTCTCCGTACTCATAAATCTTTGACTTCGTGCTGATGAACCTAAGGCTCCGTGCTGATAAACCTCCAGCTCCGTACTGACAAACCTCCGGCTCCGTGCTGATGAACCTTCGGTCCGTGCCGATAAATCTCCGGCTCCGTGCTGATGAACCTTCGGTCCGTGCCGATAAATCTCCGGCTCCGTGCTGATGAACCTTCGGCTCCGTGCCGATAAACCTCCGGCTCCGTGCTAACAAACCTCCGGCTCCGTGCTGATGAACCTTCGACTCTGTGCCGTTAAACCTCTAGCTCCATGCTGAAAAACCTCCAACTCCGTGCTGATGAACCTTCGGCTCCGTGCTGATAAACCTCCGGCTCCGTGTTGACAAATCTCTGGCTCCGCGCCGACGAACCTCCAGCTCCGTGTTGACAAACCTTTGGCTCCGTGCCGATAACCTTCCGGCTCCGCGCCAATAAACCTTCAGCTCCGTGCTGACAAACCTCAGTTCTGTGCTAATCAATATCTGGCTCCTTGCCGACGAACCCCAGCTCCGTGCTAACAAAAATTCCAACCTCAACGAAATTCAGGATTTTCTTAATACAACTTTACCAATTAATCCAATCTGACCTAATAAATCATCATGCATCTTCATTATGTAAATGATATATTAACGCCTAACCTCTTATTCACAGGTGGCCAAACGACCCAGAAAGAAGTACTTACCACCCGACAATCCTCCGTATTTTTTACGCTCACAACTAACCATGAGCACTTCAGAGCAACCTCAGCAGACAACGACAGAAGTAGTAACGGATCTCGCCTCAAAGCTTGAGTTGGTAGTGAAGGCACTAGAAAAACACGATAAGATTCTTGATCTGTTGATGGCCAACCCAAGTATCATCCAGGCTGTCCAACATCAAGTTTCTGGCTCAAATTAGGCCATGCCAGAGTAACCACAACAACAACCTCCGCAAGCACAGAATACCTCACCACCCACCGCTCCTGCCAATCAAGGACCTCCAATTCACATTCACTGCAATCCACCACGACATGCGGTCGTTCAAGAGGAAGAATGTCAATTCAGGGTAGCTGAGGTAAGGAGTACCACAGAGGAGAGACTTACAAGTAAGCTCGAGGCAGTCGAGGAAGAGATCAGAAAGATGAAAGGCAAAGACTCCACAAATGGAATGAGGTTCAGAGATCTGTGCCTGTACCCTAATGCATCATTGCAGCCAAAGTTCAAGTGTCCCGACTTCAAAAAATACAATGGCATTGGGTGTCCTCTGTCCCACTTGAAGCTCTATTGTGGGTCTATGTGCCAGTTTGGTGACGATGACATGTTGTTGGTTCAGCTCTTCCAAAGGAGTCTAACAGGGGCGGCTCTCTCATGGTTCTCTCAATTAGATCATTCTCGGATTAAAAGCTGGCAGGATCTGACCACAATTTTCTTGGAGGAATACAGGTTCAACACAGACATGGGATTGGACAGAAATGAAATAGCCAAGATGACTCGGAAGGTAAAGAAAAGTGTGAAAGAATATGCCCAAAGGTGGCGAGAATCGGCTTCTAAGGTTAAGCCACCAATGACTGAACAAGAAATGAACACCATATTCATCTCAACTCTGGACCACTCATTCTACACGCATTTAGTGGGTCATACAACTGCAAGCTTCTCGTCATTGGTCCAAGTGGCAGATCGAGTTGAAGACGATATTCGATCAAGACTGATCTACGACTTGTCTAATCTAGGGGCACCAACAGGGGGTCTACTCAACGGAAATCGGTAGTCTTGAATAAGAAGAAGGATGAAGCCCAAGTGAATAATGTACAACCCGTTCGTCCTTTCTTCATCTCAGCACCAAACCAGAGGTCGTAGACACCCCTGTTTAAAGTGCCTCAAGCAGCACCTATTCCGCAAGCCTTTCAATTTGGTCAAAATCCTATATTTGGTCAGAACCCACAATTTACCCAGAATCATCAAACCGAGCAGCGTAGACCCAACAGAATCCCACGAGTCTTCACTCGTCTGCCTATGACTCTATCCGAATTACTCCCAGTACTACTCAGGGGAGAATATCTCACTAAAATGCCGCCAAACCTAGAGACGATAAAGGGACTAGGGTACAATCCCAATCAATTCTGTGAATTTCATATAGGTGCACCGGGGCATGCCACCGATCAATGTTGGCAACTCAATTACCAAGTTCAGAATCTAATCGGCAGGAAAACGATCATCTTGGATGGTCTGGCAGCCCAAATACCTCAGTAGAATATCAATCAGAATCCGTTACCGACACATAATGGGGGAAGCAATGGGCGAACAGTCAATGCCATAGAGAGGGATGAACCGAGCTTCAACCCTTCAGTTCTGATAGCACCAATTGGCTCTAAGGTTAGAGTCAATCTGAGGAAAGAACCAACATCATCAAGCATCAATGCATTACCACTAGATACAACTAACCAATCATCATCCCAACTTTCAATCAATTTGGCCAATTTTACCATTCACTCTAACTCCCAAACCTCAAATCCTTCACGATCGCCTCCCATCATACCTTACACATTACCAACTTCAAGCTCTTCCTCTCGGCCACCTCTCATTATACCTTGCACCATACCAACTTCAAGCTCTTCCTCTCGACCACCTCTTATTATACCTTGCACCATACTAACTTCAGGTCCTCCTTCCCGACCACCTCTTATCATATCCTGTACTGCACCGACCCCTTAAACTTCGAGTTTTCCTCCCGACCACCCAACATCCTATCTTATACAATTCCACAAACCCCAAATATCACTATACCAACCATCAAATCCAATCCACCACCTCTCGTCCTTCATTTAAAACTGGACCTTCGACCCATGACCATCATATCTCCTAAACCATTCCCATACTACTCAAACCAAAGTGTTTCATGGAGTTATGAGACGATGATTGTAACATCTACGGGTGTTGAGAAATCGAAGGAGGCTATGGTAACGGACATTGGTCATATGACCAGATCAGGAAGATGCTACAAAATACCAGAAAAGAAACAGAAAAAACAGAACGAGGAGGAAGAAAGAAGGAAAGAAAAGGGAAAAAGAAAACTTGTAGAGGAGGTTCAAGTACTACAAGGGGAACCAGAGAGGAAGAAGAGCAGAGTGACTGACAAGGAGGCAGCTGACCTCCTCAAACTCATTCGAAAGAGTGAGTACAACATAGTAGAGCAGTTGAACAGAATGCTAGCTCAAATCAATATCTTTGACCTACTTTTAAACTTAGAGCATCATCGGGAAACGCTACTCAAAGTCCTTAATAGTGCACATGTACCTGAGACCACCTCGCCAGAAGAGTTGGAAAAGACAGTGGGTCAGATCATGGCCTCCAATCCGATTACCTTCACCAAGGATGAACTTATTAGCGAGGGGTGTGGACACATTGAACCATTGCACATTATGGTAATGTGCAAAGGTATGATGGTAGCAAGGGGTGCTGATCGACAATGGTTCGGCTCTTAATGTCTGTCCTCTACAAATTTTGCACAAGTTAAACGCAGATTTATCTTACCTCAGGCGAACTCGAAGGACCGTAAGCGCTTTTGATAGTAGGAAAACTGAGTCGTTAGGAGAACTGGATCTCCCTGTCACCATCAGATCATGTACATTCGAAGTGACATTCGAGATCTTGGACATACCCTCCGCATTCAATCTCCTCCTAGGAAGACCTTGGATTCACATCGCTGGAGCAGGTCCTTCTTCTTTACATCAACGGGTCAAATTCATTATGGGACAAAGGATGATCTCCGTCCTCGCCGAGAATCTTATACCCGTCGATCGATCACCAGATGTACCTTATATAGATGTGGAAATGATTGGAGACAGAGAGGGATTTCATGCCTTCTAGTTCACATCTATCAATCATATCCCAAGAGGGAAGGAGAAAACAAGGGCAGAGTTGTCAAAAATAAATCTGATGATCGGACGAGTGATGAAGAGGGCGGGATATCGTCCAAAACAAGGTTTAGGGCCTAAAGGAAAAGGTAGGACCACTCTGATCAATGCCCGAAAACATACACCGTACTTCAGTCTCGGGTTCAGGCCCACAAGGAAGGACATCTCTGATATGAAGGATAAAAGGAGGTAGCTTCGACTTGCACGAAGACAGAACCAAGAACCTAATGTATGGAACTTGGGCAAAGTACCACATATCAGCATTAGCTTCCCACAATCCTTGAAGAAGCTAGATGACTCATCATAACTGCCATCGACAAATCGCACCGGAGAACCAAGTGTCGTAAGTATCAAGCACATTCAATCGCAAGAAGACTCATTCTACGAGTCCCCACATTCTTTTATAGATGGCATGGACATCTTGTTCGGAGGGGATTCTGAATGGAGTCAAAAGAAAGAAGAAAGAGAGCCCGCCAAGGCGGAAGTCGCAATGTGCGAAGAAGAGAAATCACTGTTCCCTTTTCAAATCGATTGAGGATCTGTCGTAATTCCACCCACCCTACAAATGCCTGCACTCAGATTTGACGACAGTCATCCGGAAGTGATGGTCATATCTGAACCATCAAGGGAGCCACTTTCCCAACCTATCCGCCCTGTAGAAAAAGGGCAAGTTTTCAAGAATTGGGAGGAATACCCAATCACTTATGAGACCGCCATGGGGTCCAGAATCCCTACGGCCTAAAAAAAAAATGGCATTAGCAAAATCTTATCTGCCCGAGGACCATAATGAGCCCTCGTCCTCAGGACAAGACTGTTTTGGGGGCTCGCCTTCGTCGCTAATGAATTTGCATGATTTTTCTTCATCTTGTTTTAGGCATACAGATAGTCCGTAAAATCCAAAAAAATTAAAAATCTTTCAAAATTCAAAAAAATAAAAAATCTTTCAAAATTTAAAAAAATCAAAAACTCTCCAAAATTCAAAAAAATCAAATATTTTCCAAAATTCAAAAAAATCAAATATTTTCAAAAATTCAAAAAAATCAGAAATCTTCAAAACACCTAAGGTTTCCAAAGAATTTCCTCAGTTGAATGAATCTTGTGAAAGAACAGAGTATGAAAGAGATGAATACGACTTTGACCTTGAGCTTGACTTTGATCTCATGGGGATTGAAGAAGAGTTAGAGGAAGAGGTTGAATATCCTCCAAAAGAAATCAAAGAACTCATAGAACATCATGAGAAAGGTGTTCAGCCAAATATAGAGGATACAAACTCAGTGAACCTAGGCACCGAAGATGACCTACGGATCGTTAAAATCGGAACCCTATTAAAGATTGAGCAGAAAGAGGAGATGACAAAGTTCTTACAACAGTACCAAGATGTCTTCGCGTGGTCCTACCAAGACATGCCCGGTTTAGACACAGATCTAGTCGTTCACAAGTTACCTATCAAATCGGGAAGCAAGCCGATCAAGCAGAAATTACGAAGGTTGAAACCAGAGTGGACACTTAAGGTCAATGATGAAGTAATGAAGTAGTTCCAAGCAGGGTTTCTCGCAGTATCCACTTACCCTGAATGGCTCGCTAATTTCGTTCCTGTACCTAAGAAGGATGGGAAAGTACGCATGTGTGTGGACTACCGTGATCTGAATAGAGCCAGCTTTAAAGATGACTTTCCGTTACCACACATCGACACTTTGATCGATAATAAAGCAGGGCACGGTATGTTCTCCTTCATGGACGACTTTTCAGGATACAATCAAATAAAAATGACGGAAGAAGATCAAGAGAAGACTGCATTCATTACACCTTGGGGTACCTTTCACTATAAGATCATGCCATTCGATATCAAGAATGCTAGAGCAACTTATCAACGCACCATGACTGTTTTGTTTCATGACATGATCCACAAGGAGATAGAAGTATACGTGGACGACATGATAACTAAATCGAACCTCGATGAGGATCATCTTGTAAACCTGAAGAAACTGTTTGATCGATTAAGGAAGTACAACTTAAGACTTAATCCGACAAAGTGCGTATTTGGGGCCACGTTGGGAAAGCTATTGGGGTTCATTGTTAGTAGAAGAGGCATCGAAATCGATCCAATTAAAGCGAAGTACACCATAAATATGGAGCCACCCAAGTTAGAGAAAGAGATCAGGGGATTCCTAGGGAGAATTCGGTACATTAGTCGGTTCATCGCACAACTAACTCCGATCTGTGAGCCAGTATTCAAACTACTGAAGAAGAATGAGCTGAAAGAATGGAATGAAGACTGTCAAGAAGCTTTCGACAAGATTAAGAGATACTTGCTTAATCCGCCAGTCTTAGTTCCACCTACACTAGGTTGACCTTTACTGATGTATCTTTCCGTGCAAGAAAACTCCTTGGGCTGTGTACTGGGGCAACATGATGAAACAAGTCGAAAAGAGCGAGCCATCTATTACCTTAGCAAGAAGTTCACAAGTTACGAGACAAACTATTCAACCCTCGAAAAGACGTTTTGTGCCCTTGTCTGGGCATCACAACGGCTACGCCACTACTTGCTCAGTTATTCGACTATGCTTATTGCTCGAATGGATCCCTTGAAGTATCTCTTCAAGAAGTCGGTACTAATGGGACACACCACAAAATGACAGCTACTATTATCTGAGTTCGACATCACCTATGTCACTCAAAAAGTCATCAAAGGACAAGCCATTACTGACCACGTAGCGAAACACCCTATGCTCGATTATGAGCCACTAAAGACAAATTTTCCTGATGAAGTCATTTTGTTTGCTGAAGTCGAGAGCGACGATGAAGAATCTAATTGGAAAATGTATTTCGACGGAGTAGTAAATCAAAAGGAAAATGGAATTGGGGCAGTTCTGGTTAGGCCAGACGGGACTCATATCCCTATTGCAGTCAGACTAAGGTTTCAATGTTCGAATAACGAAGTCGAGTATGAAGTATGCATTGTGGGGTTGAAAGCAGCGATCGACTTCGAAATGGATGAACTAGATGTATTTGGAGACTCAAGTCTGGTAGTCTACCAGACAACGGGAGAATGGAAGACCCTAGAGCAGAGACTGGTTCCGTATCACGAGTATCTCGAAGATCTAAGTTCAAACTTCACCTGAATCTCATTTACTTATATGCCGAGGGCTAAGAACCAATTTACAGATGCATTGGCTACTCTGGCCTCAATGATCAGTATCTTCGAAGACACCATAGTCGACCCTCTTGAGATTGGTATTCAAGACGAGCCTACGTATTGCTTACCTGTGGAGGTCGAAGAACCTGAGGAAAAACCATGGTATGCAGACATCAAGGCATTCTTAGAGGATCGAACTTTTCCACCCGATGCTACAACGACTGACCGAAAGACTATTCAGAGATTGGCGGGATAATTCTTTTTGAGTAGTGGAGTCTTATACAAAAAGTCGCATCACGAGGTTCTCCTCAGGTGTGTAACACAAACAGAAGCCCAACGCTTAATCGAGATCGTACATGGGGGAGTCTGTGGATCCCACATGAATGGACACATGCTCGCAAAGAAGATTATGAGAATGGGTTACTACTGGATGACTATGGAGAACGACGGGTATCAACATGTTCGGAAGTGTCACTTATGTCAAATCTATGCCAACAAGATTAATGCACCACCTTCAGAGTTGCACAACATGACTTCTCCCTGGCCCTTCTCACTCTGGGGCATGGATGTCATCGGACAGATCAATCCTCAAGCTTCCAATGGGCATCGCTTCATCTTGGTTGCCATTGACTACTTTACGAAATGGATAGAAGCAACATCTTATGCCAATGTTACAAGGGGCAATGCCTTGAAGTTTGTGAAGAACAATATCATATGTCGATACGGCCTCCCAAGAGGAATAGTAACTGATAACGCCAAAAATCTCAAGAACAAAGACATGTCTAAGATGTGCAAGGATTTTCAGATCACCCATCACAACTCAGTCATTTACAGACCAAAGATGAATGGAGCAGTCGAAGCCGCTAACAAAAATATCAAAAAGATCATCGAGAAAATGGTTGTCACTTATAAGGATTAGCACGAGATGTTACCATTTGCTCTACACGCTTATCGAACGTCAATCCGAACCTCGACTGGGCAACTCCCTACTCATTGGTATACGGAATGGAAGCGGTCTTGCCCGTTGAGGTCGAGATTCTCTCCCTTCGGATCTTAAAAGAAGTTGAATTGGATGATGCAGAGTAGGTCCAAGGCCGATTTGGTTAGTTGAACTTAATAGAAGAGAAACGTCTTTCAGCAATTTGTCACGGTCAAACGTATCAACGAAGAATAGCACGTGCTTATAACAAGAAAGTTCAACCTCGGGAGTTTGTACCCGGAGACTTAGTACTAAAGAAGATTCTACCAATACAAGAAGATGCGAGAGGAAAGTTTCGTCCAAATTACGAGGGACCATTCGTCGTCCAAAAGGTATTGTCTGGGGGAGCGCTAATTCTCACAGAGATGGACGGGGAAGTCTTTCCACAACCGATCAATGCCGACACCGTTAAAAAATATTACGCCTGAAGTCATCCTTTGAAATGAAGAGAGGCCATCTTTCTACTACTTGAACAACTATCTACCCTTAGTTAACCCTTTTGAGCCATCACATTCATTTCTTAACCCAGGACCGGGGCAAGTCACCGCTGTCAAGGAAATCATAAATAAAAAAAAACAATCAAAAGTCAAAACAAAAATACCAAAGTATACTCCCTGCCCGCATGAGGATAAACTGTGAACGGCTAAAAGTACAAAAAAAAAATCAAAAAGTCAAAAAACCTCGAATGTCTGATCTCAAAGACATAGATCATATTTTTGAAACAAAAATAGACAAATCCCGTGTCCAATCTACCCTTCAATAAATCCAGACTCAACCTTCCTTACATCCTTTCAGAATCCTAGCCTAAGCCTACGTTTCGTCCTATTTAAAGTCCTCTCAGATCAAGGAATGACTCAAGGCAACTCAATCATGGTAGAAGCATGTCATGAAAAACATCGTCAGAGTATAGTTGATTTTGCTACTTAACTCGGATTTCAAGCCACCAAAGTCGTTGGAAGACCCGAGAGGGGAGGTCAGGTTAAATATTTGAAAAAAAAGAGCGACTTGAAGTGTAGAGTCATTGATCTTGAAGCTCAACTTGAGTCACCACACCATGAAAATCGTCGGAGGAACTCGAGAGGGGAGTCCAGATCTGTTACTCAAGAAAGAGTGCCACTAGAAGAGTAGAGTGTTTGATCTCGCAGCTTAACTTGAGTCACCAAGCCACAAGAGGCACAGAGAAGTTGAGAAGGTATTCAAAGTGAAAATCTATAAAGAAAGCATAGACTGAAAGGGCATGGTGAAAACCTGCAAAGGCACTATGAGTAAAAAGATCAGTCTATGGCAAGATCAAAATCACCGGCACGATGAAAGCCCAAAAAGGGCGTCGATGCGCAACAATGTGAAAATCGGGTCTGGTGAAAACCGTAATTGGCACCAGGGGCAAAAATGAAAAAAAAAAATAAAAAAAAAAAACTCCTGGCCCGTAAGAGTATAAATTGTGAACGGCAAAAATCTCAAAGGTCTCAATGTTCCAACGGATACAGTGAAGATAACTCAATCAAAATTCTCAGTCTCGGGGATGATTCTAAAGAGGCTAAGGATTAGCTGACACTTGTATCCTCGACATTTGGCAAAAATACCATGATCGTTAACTTTCAGAGTTTTCAAACACAGTCTATCACAGATTATTCGACAAAGAAAATCTTTTAAAACCTAAAACGAAAAAAAAAAATAAAAAAAATAAAAAAATAAAAAAAATGTATTATCAAAATTACTATTTTTGGCTTATGATGAAGAATCTAAGACTTTTCTTAAAATCAAGAGTTTTCGAAAGTTGTAGATATATCTGAAGCCACTACGTAAAAAACCTATTTTTTCATTTCATTTATTTCAAATAATACTACACAGCTCTTCTTGAAAGTAAAGTACAAAAGGGGACAACGGAGGAAGAACTACTGAAACATTTTCATACAAAGCATAATAGGCATCAAGTCTATCCTCTGAGGCTTTGATTTGAGCAGCTTGGTCAATGATGATTCTCTACGCATTCGAGGCAAGATGACTCACCGAATACTCAAATATCAGGTCGTCATGTATCTTCAAAGCAAGCCTCTCTCAAGAACAGCCACGCTACACTAAGCCCTCTCAAGAAGATCCTGTAACTTCCATGAGAAGAGAAGAAGGAAGTTCAAAATTTGGAATTAACAAGAAAAAAAAAGAATATCTCAAAATTGCATTGTATGATTTAAAACGTCAACCACTTTCAAAAATTTTTAAAAAATCAATCCAAGACTTGAAACGAGCTCCGTGCCCCGAAGTCAAGGGTTTCAAAAAAGCTAACCTTGTCAGACCCCGTGCTTGGGTAGTCACATTCTACGAAAAATCTTCAATCCATTCGATGTTTTTAACCATCTTGCGATGAATCATTTTGGGTTCGCACAAATAAGGGTCTAGCCTATTCTTTGCAAGCAACTCCTACAAAAAGAGGCAGCTGTAGACACCCCAATTTGCATGAACCCATTAGGAAAATTTAAATTTCCTCGAATTGTTTCTGATTTAGAACTCAAGATTTTTGATGGACCCGCATTGCCACTTGGCATCATTTTCATGCATACATTCATACATGCATCATGTCATATAATTTTGTATGCTCAACCTTGTCCCTAATCCACTCTAATTTCCTATCCCCTATCATGAACCAACCCGAATCCATATCCCTTCCTCATTAACCGATCCATCACCATACCATAACCAAGGTCCATTTTCTAATCCAATCTAAGTCCAAGACAAAGTCCATCTTCTAACCCAAATCGAAGTCCATTATTTTAGCCCACTCTCAAAGTCCAAAGTCCATAAGCCAAGTTCACTCTAAGCCCAAGACCAAACCCATTCTCTCACCCCCCTCAAAAGATGACACATGTTGATTTCCCATAAGCCTTCAATACCCAATGCATTATCTAATTGGAGGGTCAACTCCCCCTTTATGAAAACTCAAGAATGCCCTTCCCAAAAAGATTGGTCAAACCAAAAAGGTTCTTGGGTCTTTGGTAATAATTTATAAAGTTGCGAGAACTTCCAATCATACCCTCAAAAGGTGAGAATCTTCAAGTACATACATGGAGTTCTCCCATTAGTCCATTCCGAAATTATACTTCCACCCTTACTTTATTTGTTATTTACAAATGAACCAAGATTTACTTTTTACTTACCACTCCACCTTTACACATGTCACTCCCTTACTCACCCTCTCAAAAGTACTTTTGTTCTCTCACCTCCATTTACCAAAAAACCAAATATCAAAGAATGCTTTTAGGGTTTCTTCACAAATGTCATCTTTACCCTCAAATAAATGAAAAATCCCAAAAGAAACAACCTAAATCTCATGTTCATTTTCTTAATTTTTAGGGTTGGACCACTTTACCCCCAAAGTCCTCCAAAAACTCTATAAATACCCTCATTTTCTAAGAACAACTCATGCTCTCAAGCCCCCATCTCTCAACTTAAAACTCTACCAAAATCCCTACTCATTCTCTCATCTTCCAAAATTCAACTCACTCAACTTTCAACCACCTCACTCAACTCTTAAGTTCACTTCTCAAGATCAAGTTCATTCAAAACCACCAAGGGACAAGGTGAGGTTAAGATGTAGTTATTTATTTTAAAGCTTGCATCTTCTTCTTCTAATCCTCTACTTTATTTTCTTTTTTAGAAATCCCTTAGGATGTAATGCACACTTTCTCCCATACCCGATAGATTGGACTAAGGTTTGATCGAAAGGATGGGGGTTGAAGCCTTTTTTACCTTAATTTCATGTATCATATTGTACATAATGCACACACTCACTTATGCATGGCAATGATGAAGAGATGTGTCACCTTCTTGATGAGGTGAAACACTAAGTTTCTAACCATGCATACATGCATCAAGGTTGTGGCCTCAAGAGAACTCTATCATGGAGTCTCTCTAAAAGTTCAAACTTACATTCATATTCATAAATTTAATGTGACTACATAAGTCATTCTTTTCCATAGAATGCCCTTAATGTCACTTTGGAATCAAAACCCTTTAAAAAGGGGACATTTCACTCTAATGCACTCACCACCCTTGTCATGCATTCTCATGCATTTTAGTATTTATTTTCTTAAATTTTTACAAAATAAAATGGCCAAGCAAGGTATCCACCTTTGGTGGAGAGGATGGGGTGCCTAACACCTTTCCCATCCTCTAATCGGACCTCCTTACCTAGATCTTAAATAGACCTTGCCCTTTCCAATACATGAGAGTCACTACAATGTCATGGAAAAAATGATTTTCAAAAAAATCAATTTGGGTGCCCATTCACACCCATTTCCAAAAAAGAATGGTGGCAACTCCAAACAATGTAGCATTGAGGTTCATGGCGAACATTTCATGTCTATACCCATCTAAAAGGGCATACTGTGTCCAATTTTTCCTCACTAGTTTATATTATTGATAAGATTGAAGATGGTCTGAAGTTAAGGATAATTATAGATTGGATAGTTCCATAGCAAGGTACTTCGTTTAGGGGAGTCATATAATAAAACCGGTAGCTGTAACAAAGACGAAGGATGAAGGGTAGGTTAACTATGTACAACCAACTCAAGTACTAGTTCATTTCAGCATTGAAAACACCCATGACATTTCAAGCACTACCAAACCGTCCATTGATAAGTGTCTCGAAACACTGAATTATACGCATATTTCCTGGACATTTATCTTTATTTTTGTCCATATTTCTCCGTATTAAGGTAATAATCATGACAAGCCTCGAAACATCATGTTGCATGTTAATTAGGCTTAATTATACATAAATAAAATCATTTACTAGATAAATCTAATTATGTGTGTTTCTTGTGTAGAAAATCAACATTTTGGAATCAAAATCTTAAGGCAAAAGTATTTGGGCCCACTTTGGAATGCCCTAATCCTTTGGAATGTCCTAATCTTTAACTCATGTTCTCATCTTTTGTCATTTTGTGCAAAGAAAAGTGGAGGCTACTTTTAGACTCTTCTACACACATTCTTCTCTATAAATAGAGCTTCAATCTCTAGAGAAACCCTCGCTCCCTCTTGGTTCTCTCATCCAAGACTCCTTTAATCTAAGGCTCTTAGTCACTTCTCTTATATTTTTATAGCTTTATTCTAGTTTAGTTTCTTTTTGGCTAAATAGTCTTGTAAGAAGTAGAAGAAGAAGAATTTGTAAGTTTCTCTATGAAATGAAGAAAAGTTCTTTCATCTTTTGCAATGATATTAGGCAAAGCTCTCCTCCTTTGAAGAGTGGAAAAGCCTAGAGCAAGTTCTTATTTTGTTTCTATTTTCATGCCTTTCTTTTATTTAAAATGCTTATGAGTTCTCTTTAAGATTTCTTGTACCTTTTATTTTTAATATAGATACTTTATGTTTAGATTATATCAGGAGAAAGTATGCTTAAACTAGATAATTGGTAGTAGGAAGTTTAAAGAATTCTACTTTGTTGATGTTCTCTCATTTGATTTCATTTGCTAAACTTTTTGATCTAAGAAGCTAACATCAAGCCCTTACGATTGAGTTATAAAAAGGCTAGAGACTAGAAATTGCTTATTAACATGTTCTAAGTAGATCCACCTCCAATGGTGCTTAATTTCATAAGTTTACTTATTTTTAACTTCATTTACTTTGGTTAATTTTCTAGCAACTTTAAATCTTCTTGATAAGTTCAAAAATATAAAGAAAAATAGTTTTAATTTCTTTTGGTTAATTCGAGCTTGATACTCTCCTTATCTAGATTTTGATTTTTAAAAGTTTGACATATAGTCAATAATCGATTAAGGTGGGTGTAAGATTATTCACGCTCTAAACCGTGAAACTTAAGGAGTATATTGATGGTGACAGCCCTAATTTCAAATTGATGTACATTGTTCAATGGTAATACAATGCATGTAGGAAAAGATACAAAAGCTGGAGCGAAAGCTGGAGCGATTAGCTTATTGAGAGTTTGTTCTCGATTGTCCATCATAACTATTAATGGTGTCTTGCGTATTCTACTAATGGTACGTTCGATTTCAGGATCAAATGCCTCTAATACGTTGCTCTGTGAACGTCTACCTAGCATGCAAATCACACAGTCGATCAAACAATCAAAAAAACAAAAGACTGGACCTAAATAGGTTGCCTAAAGCTAGACAGCTCGTAATTGGGTAGAAATAACGTAACTATCCTTCCAACTCGGTTTTATGAAATCAATTTTGAATTATTTGGATCTCTAGATCGGAGGTGGCGCACAATGCATAAGCAAAGGCATTCTTAAGTCACCTTCCTTCTTGAATAGACTAAGTCCATCCCTTCAAAGGACAAGATCTTACTAGATACAAAAGATGATCAAGAAGCGTAATTGGCACAACTTGAAAGGAATTTCTCCTATTGAGCTCGTGGGCCCTATAGTCAAGTCTAATTTATGTTATTTAAATTGATTGAATAACTAGTGAGTTGATTATCCTAATTAGAGCAAGAAATTGGTAATAACTTCCAATCCTTATCTTATCATGTCATCCTTAGGAGAGGGGTGCTCTTTACTACTTAATTAATTATTTTACGTGTGTGCAAATTGAAAAAATAACACACAAAGGCAAGGAGTAACCCACTAGCATAGAGAGGTGTGGGTGTTTCGGAATTACCTTTCGTGCTAGACGAGGTGAAGACGGTTTGAATTGATTTAGGCCACCAATTTCAATTTTGGTGTGCTAACCTAAAGAGCCGTAATGGTATTGTCTACCCGTCGTCCTTCCTTAGTCTATTACAATCCAAGCCTTCTTGGATAATTAAAAAAAATTACAAAGAATCCTATACAAGAGTTTTTAAAATAGAAAAATAAACCTAACTAAAGATTAAAGGAAGTTGAAAGAAAAGAAAAAAAATATACACCTACAAGGAGTAAAATAGAATTATTAGCAGAAGTGATAGTAAACGTACTCAAAAATAGATTCTGACTTATTAAAATCTTGCTGACTTTGTCACATTTGATAGAAAAAATTTATTCCACCCCAAATCAATTTAATATAATAGTTAATCAGAGATCATAGCTGAAAGTTACAGTCAGTTTAAGTTCTATTGTTTGGGGTAAAAAAAAAACATGAATGACCTTTTTTTCAATTTTTTTTCTTCTTTCTTCTCTCTTAAATCCTCAAGAACACTTGAACTTACAAAAAGAAATCAAAAGAAAAAAATAAAAATAAAAATGAAAGAAATGAATTTTAATTAAAACTTACCACTACCTTTACTTTTTCCCGGCAGCAGCTCCAAAAAATTCAGGTGGTACTGTCGTTGTTCTTTTCACCAGAGTTAATATTAATCATATTTTTACCTTACTTGTGGGGCAAGTAGGGGATTGAACCCAAGACAAAGAGGGAGTAGAGTTAAGATAAGATGATAAAATTCGTTTCAACCAAATGGGATTAAAATTCTTTTTTTTTTCATAGATTTTTGAACTTACCAAGAAAATTTTAACTTACTAAAAAATGAACCAAAGTAAATGAAGTTAAAAGCAAGTAAATTTATGAAATTAAAGCACCATTGGTGGTGGATCTACCTATAACATGTTAATGAGCAACTCCTAGTTCTAGCCTTTTTATAACTCAATCGTAAGGGCTTGGTGTTAGCTTCTTAGTTCAAAAATTTTAGCAAATGAAATCAAATGAGGGAACATAAACAAAGTAGAATTCCTTGAACTTCCTACTACCAACTATTTATTTTAAGCATACTTTATCTTGATCTAATCTAAGCATAAAGTATCTATATTAAGAAAAAAAGGTGCAAGAAATCTTAAAGAGAACTTATGAGCATTTTAGATAAAAGAAATGCATGAAACTAAAAACAACACAAGAACTTTCTCTAGGCTTTTCCATTCTCCAATGGAGGGGAGCTTAGCCTAATGTCATTGCAAGAGAGGGAAGATAAAAGATGAAAGAACTTTTCTTCATTTCATGGAGAAACTTACAAATTCTTCTTCTTCTACTTCTTACAAGACTATTTAGCCAAAAAGAAAATAACTAGAAGATAAAAATACAAAAGTATAAGAGAAGAAGCTAAGAGCCTTAGATTAAAAGAGTCTTATATAAGAGAACCAAGAGAGAGGGTTTCTCTAGAGATTGAAGCTCTATTTATAGAGAAAAATGTGTATAAAAGAGTCCAAAAGTAGTTTCCACTTTTCTTTGCACAAAAAGATAAAAAATGTGAACATGAGTTAAGGATTAGGGCATTCAAAAGGATTAAGACATTCCAAAGTGGATCCAAATGCTTTTGCCTTGAGATTTTGATTTCAAAATGTTGATTTTCTATATAAGAAAAATACGTAATTAGATTTATCTAGTAAATGAATTTATTTACATATAATTAAGCTTAATTAACATGCAACATGATGTTTCGAGGCTTATCATGATTATTACCTTAATACGGAGAAATAAGGACAAAAATTAAGATAAATGTCCGGGAAACGTGCGTATAATTCAGTGTTTCGAGACACTCATCATATATATAGATAATTAATTAATATTATTTATATTAATATATGAAATATTGAAAAGGCCTCATTTAGAGTTTTCTCCTTAGGCCTCAACTTGTATCGAGCTTGCCTTCAACACGGCCCAATCGCTATTGTATTTGTTATGCTTTAATAAGTGGATTCATAGAGATGAAAACCCACATAAAATAACAATTGGATTTGAGGAAATCCACGGTTTCCACAAACTTTGAATGTTTGATATTCATGGTTGAATGTTTGATCTCCACATCTCTGTAATAATCAATAAATGATGAGTATAGAGCACAATCGATAAACCCAAACGTAATAAAACTTAATATTATTTAAGTGTAAATTTGTTGATGATGTTCAGTCGCTCAGAATTCCTTTAGAGTTAAAGTGATCTCACAACTTGATATCTATGTAAAAAAGAGTTTGACCTTTCACACATAACTTTTGGTGTAATGATCAAGAGATTATTGATTGAAACGTGCGAAAGAAATGGTTGAAGAGATGAAGAGTAGAAGACGTGAGAGCGGAAGACTTATGTGTAGGGTATTAAAAGAGAGACCACAAAACTAGATGGCTCTAGAGTAGGATGACTCCCTCATGTAAAAGTCTTCTTACCTTTTTTGTTCCCAAAGATTTTAGGAAGACAACTTGTATACCCATTAAGATAAGATTTTTAAAATTGCGTTGGGTGAGGTGGTGGCAAGATATCAAAATTGGAAGCAAATCCTTTGTAGCACAACTATCTTGTACCACCCTTGTAGCAATGTTTAGACAGTTGAAAGAGTGCCACATCAGATAAAATCCAACCCTTAAAAAATTGAGATTTTGATGACCATTCTTTTTAAAGACGTGGATCTGCCAATAGAAACTTATTTATTTTAATTTATTTTTAAAAATTTGATCTAAACCATGATCAAAAAATGGTTATGATGTTAGTATTTCATATTATGGCTCTCACTCATCAGTGGAGAGAGTGCTACAGGATGCTATATGATAGTTGTGCTACAGAGGGTCTACTTCCATTATAACTTACTTTCCAACGAGTCCCACATAAATATCGAGTGATTGTTTATTCACAACCCAACACCAATTTGACATGTGGCGTTGATGACGTTGTAGGCATCAAAATTTTATGAAGATCCTTACAATTTTTGTAAATCAAAACAAAGACCTTAAAATCCATAAATAGGCCCCCACATTCAAATTGGCCCATTGATTGGAACGTCTTTCTTATAGTTTGGACTTTCGTAGATAAAACCCATGATCTAAATAAGGTCAAGTGATCCACATATTAAGTATTGGGCCCTAACCTAAATAAATGAGTTTGGCCCAATAACAATCCATAGAATCCTTGAAAATGGGATTTGGACCAGTTAAGTTTTTAAACAAATCAATAAAATTTCTTTTAAGTTGGGTATAATTGGAAAGTTAAATTATCTTTAAGTATATAAATACAAGAGCATCCCCCATTTGAAGGGGGATCTAGATTACTTTCTCTCAGAAGACAGAAGCTCTCCCTCCAGATAAGAAAAAAATCCCAAGCCCTCTTCTAGAAATAATGCAAAGTTCTTCAAAGATCCAGACCCCGATTAAAGAGAATATCAACTGATAAAGCGCGAAGTCCGAAGAGAATAAAATCTACATAAACCTCTACAGAATATCAAGCTTAAGCGAACAAATCATTCTCAATTGATAAAACGTGAAGCCCCGAGAGAAGAAAATCTACACAAACCTATAAAGAAAATCAAGCTCGAAAGCCATTCTTCAGAAATTTCTTAGCTGATAAAGCACGAAGCCCGAAGTGAAGAAAACCTGTAGAAGCCTTTATAGAATATCAAACACAAACAAAATCACCATCCAAACAACTTTCTCAATCGATAAAGCACGAAGTCCGGAGAGAGGAAAAACTACATACATAATCTTTTTGTACTTGACTGTTAATCAGAGGAAAACACTGAGATTTGTGCTCTCGTTTTTCAAAAAAATAAATAAAATAATTTAAGATCTTATTTCATTAATCTTGAGGTAAATATGTAAAATTTATTGTCGACAGACGGAAGGAATAAGAGAGAAGTGTTCTCTTTCTTGCATGCACATCCACTGCCCCGAATAATTAATTTTTAGATTTCAAATCTTAAAAAGTATTGTGGGATCCACATGGTTTATCATATTTGCAATTGAACACCATAACCTTTTAGATTTCATGAAAAAACTCATGATAAAAGAAATGAAATTAAAAAAAAAAGTTTTCCGAACTTGATCAAAGGTGTTGAAAATTGACGACTACCGGGCACTCAAATTTAAAATTCAAATTCAATGGTAAATTTTTTTTCTTAATTCGTAGAATTTTATTCTCTAAACAGTATGGTACTTGATCATGTTCCTAAATGGCACAAGTGACTTAGTCAGGAATATTTTTTTACTGTGGTCAAGAAAGAGAAAACGTCTCCTCATATTGCTTATGTGCTAGTGCCACATGTCAAAATTGTGTCGGGCTGTGAGCAAACAATCACTTCGTAAATATCCTTATAGGAATGATGTTTTGCTTGTAGGGCTATGAGAAAATGTGCTCACATTCCAATAATCGTTTGATATTGAAAGCGCCCTCGATCCGCGGGGTGCGCGGATCCGTTTTTGACCTTTGAGGTTTGGGAGTCGCCACTTAGTTATTACGGTCTAGGAATCGAATTTTGACTCTAAAAGGCAAATAAACTAATCAACGAAAGAAAAATACGGGTTCGAGGATCACGTTACGGGGTTGGAAGGTGTTAGGCACCAACCCCGCCCGGCAAACGCCGGTCTCTACTAACTTCCAAATAAAACTACATTGCTAACAAGACCTAAATAATAATAAAAAAAATAAAAATACTCACCTTTTCTGAATGCAACAATTTTATCCCCTCAGATTTGATAGAATAGCTCCTCGTATAGTATTCCTCACTTTGTTCTATCTCCGGATTTGATCTCTAAGCTCTGAGGTAATGTATCTCTTTCTTAGATCTGGATTCTTCGAATTTGTTATGGATTTTGGGGTGTTTTTGAAGGGTTTCTAAGTGTTTTTCAAGTTAAAATCGAAGTATGGGTGTTAGGTAAGGAGTTGGGGCTTCAAAATTAGGGTTTATGGGAGGCTAGGGAAGCTGTTTGACCTACTTCTCTTAGGGTTTATTATTTGATACGAAAATAGGGTGTGGAGGCTCCTATTTATAAAGTTTTTTTTAGAAGAATTAAGGTTTGATTAGGGTTTTAATTAGGTTTACTTTAGTCTTATGAGATTGACTTAGTCTTTAGGATTTTAATTTAGGGTTTTGACTTTAGTCTTATGAGATTGACTTGATTAGTTTAGATTAGGGTTTTGACTTTAGTCGTATGAGATTGACTTTAATACTTTGACTTTAGTCTTTCTTGGTTGACTTTTAGTCTTACTTGATTGACTTTAAGATTGATTTTAGTCTTACTTGATTGACTATAATTTTTGAAGAGCCCCCTTTTATTATATCTTTAATTCTTTGGGCCCCCAGATGGAGGGGTCTTTGAATAAATATCCTAGCAACCATTAACAATTTTGCCTGAAAGCCTGATTGATCGAATTTTTAGTTTAAAATTTTAAATTAATTTTATTAATGTTTCACTTTACATTATTCAATGTTTTATTTATTAATTTCAAAATTTTTAATTATTAAAATTATAAAATTACTATTTTACCCTCGGAGAGGATTTTTTACGTTTTAAATCGTTGTTTTAGAATCAATTTTTCATAAGGAATTCAATGAAAATATTGGTTTGTTTCATTTATGAAATTTTTTGTGTGAAATGGTCGTGAACTTTATGAGGGGCATTTTTGTAATTTTGTTGAATTATGTGAAAATTGGCAAAATGATTTAGTTATTTTCGATTTGTTATTTTATGTGTTTGAATGGGTTTTCCTAAGCATAACGTAGGCTCTAGGGATGTTTTAAGGTTAGGGATATTTTGATAATTTGATAATTTTTTAGTGATTTTTATCGTAAAACTTCTTTTTATTTGCAAGATGATGATTTCTATGTTTCTAGGGTCGTGTTTTCCTAGCGTAGCGTGATTTCTACAGTTTTGTCAGTTCGAGATACCTCATCTGGATTTTTGAAACACATCTGGTAACAAAATAAAGCAATGGAATAAACATCCATCATTGGGAATCGTTGCGATCGGGTTGACGAGTTGATTAATCAGGCGAATGCAAAAATGGGATGTCTACAGATGCCCCTCTTTGGCAGAGGGTTGAAGCAAACTAGATAACAAATCTATTTTGGTAGATGGTGCGATATCCAAATGCCAAAGCTAGTGACAGATCATTTTGCATCCTGATTTAGTAATTTGTCAGGATGTTCAGATCTTTGAACGTAAAACTCTCCCGAACTAAAAAGTTGTCAGGTCATCGAGTGAAAACTCTCACTGACAGTGTCAGATTCTTGAATTTAAAAAAATTCTCCTTGACTAATATGTGCAAGTATGTACACTTGAAATCTGAGAAAAATTTGAGAGGGTTTGAGTAAAATCTGAGCATAAAATAGTTGAATGTCTTACTTTACCTACCCTAGGTGAAAGAGTAATGAACAATTTTTTTTTAGGGAGTCCTACTCTACCTACTCGGGGTGAAAGAGTAATGAACTAAGCTTTTTGGGAGTCCTACTCTACCTGTCCAAGGTGAAAGAGTAATGAACTAATTTTGTTTTAGAAAGTTTTACTCTACCTACTCGATGTGAAAGAGTACTGAACTAATTTTTTTTGGAATGTTTTACTCTACCTACTTGAAGTGAAAGAGTAATGAACTAATTTTTTGGGAGTCTTACTCTACTTGCCCAAGGTGAAAGAGTAATGAACTAATTTTCTAGGAGTCCTACTCTACATACTCGGGGTGAAAGAGTAATGGACTTATTTTCTGGGAGTTCTACTCTACCTACTCGGGGTGAAAGAGTAATGAACTATTTTTTCTGAGAGTCCTACTCTACCTACTCAAGGTGAAAGAGTAATGAACTTTTTTTGGGAGTTCTACTCTACCTACTCGGGGTGAAAGAGTAATGAACTATTTTTTGGGAGTTCTACTCTACATGCTCGGGGTGAAAGAGTAATGAACTATCTGAGTAAAATCTGAGCAAAATCTGAGAAAACCCTCGGCGGTATCTGGCTAAGCATAATCCGAGAAAGCCCTCGGTGGCAACTGGCTGAGCATAATCTGAGAAAACCCTTGGTGGCAACTGGCTGAGCATAATCCGAGCAAACCCTTGGCGGCATCTGGCTGAGCATAATTAGAGCAAACCCTCGGCGGCATCTGGCTGAGCATAATCTGAGCAAATCCTCGGCGGCAACTAAGCAAAATCCAAGATAACCCTTGGTGGCAACTGAGTAAAATCCAAGTTAACCCTTGGCAACTGAGCAAAATCAAAGTTAACCCTTAGCAGCAACTGAGCAAAATCTAAGATAACCCTTGGCTGTAACTGAGCAAAATCCAAGTTAACCCTTGGTGGCAACTAAGAAAAATCCAAGATAACCCTTAGCAGCAACTGAGCAAAATCAAAGTTAACCCTTGGCAGCAACTGAGCAAAATCCAAGTTAACCCTTGGCGACAACTAAGCAAAATCCAAGATAACCCTTGACGGCAGTTGAGCAAAATCTAAGTTAACCCTTGGCAGCAACTGAGCAAAATCCAAGATAACCCTTGACGGAAACTGAGCAAAATTCAAGTTAACCCTTGGCAGCAATTGAGCAAAACTAGCTGAGGAATGAATGACTTTTGGGAAAGAATAAATGAATTTGGATAAGAATGATTAAAATGAATCTGGACGAGATTGAAAATGAATCTGGAGAAGAACGATTGAATCGGGGAACGAATGAATAAATCTAGAAGATAATGAATATGGAAGAGAATGATCAAATCTAGGAATGAATGGAGCTGGGAATGAAAGAATGCCCTATCTCCTGTTATAAGTAAATGAGTTATTCTCTGGGCAAAAATCAAAATGAGATCAGGAAAGCTTTTGCTTGAATTTCAAGGTTTTATTTTTTATTTTTTATTTTTAAGTTTTATGAATTTAAAACCTGAGTTTTTATTTCTTTTGAACCTTTAGGGTTTTTCGAAAAACTGTTATCAAGAGGGTAACCTTAAGTTTGGGGTTCCCCTTATCTTTTAGTATTAACATTGCTCAAAAATAAAATGCCCCTAGTTTGACAATAAACATGGCATTGGAGATAATTGAACACAACTCGAAAAATAAATGCCCCTAGTGTAAGGGAGGAAACTGTACTCTTTAGAAAAAGGAAGTGCCCTTGTCATGAAAGTTTGAAATCCTTGATTACCGCAAGCGGAATAAAGATTTAAATTTAAATTTTGACTTTTTATATTGAAAATTTTGAGTCAAACTCAAAGAAATTGGAGCAAAACTTTTCTTTTTGAAATTCATCATAGAATTTATTTTTTCTCCCCGTCGGTTCGCTTAGGGACATGAAACTCTTCAGATCAATTATAGACGAGATACTTGTATCCATTGAGTCTATATTTGGTTCAAACTGGGTATTGAAATTTGATCATTCAGACTTTTGATGTTCCAGCTCGGACTGCTCTTAGTTTTTCTTCTGTTTTACTTTGTTGCTTTAACTTTTGTCTAGATCTCCTCTTCAGGTTTTCAAACTAGCGAGCATGCTCTAGCTTTTGCCTAGATTGCCTTTTCAGGTTTTCAATCTAGCGAGCTTTTTTTCTTTCTCTTTGCTCTGATTGTTACCAAGACCGTCCTTTCAGATTTTCAACCTTGCGAGCTTGCCTTAGCTTTTGCCTAAGTCGCCCTTTTCGGGTTTTCAACCTAGCAGACTTTTTTTTTTCTTTTTTTTTTCCTTTTCTTTCTTATGGAATTGCTGTCTGATCATGATTTGCTATCTTCCTTGACTTTTTCGCACGGTACTTAGGAGGACTTTTATGGGTAGGATTAGGACTGGGTATAAAAAGAAAGGAATTTTGAGGTTCAAAAACCTAAATGCCCCTTATGTGGCATTTCATTTTAATTTGTTTTCTTTTTCCTTGAATTTTCTTCCCCATTTTGGATGATATTTCTTTTTCTTTTGAATTTTTTTCTTTTTAGATTTTTCTTTGTTAAGGAATCTATTTTTTTTTATTTTGATGTGGTCAGGCCTAAAGTAACTTCTCAGGTTGCCTACGTACCCTAGACAAAAAACGTAGTTCGAATTTTTCCCTCCCCTGGGTTAGGTGATCGGGCTGAGAAAGAAAAAGGTATATATATATATATATACATATATATTTGAAAATGGTTGCAAAGGGCTAAGAAAGGAGATATTGAACTGGATAGCAGAAAAATTAATTCGACCAAAGATGGTCTCCTTAAATATAGTACTGCTTGATCTGGTCAAAGTTGATTGGTTCCAGTAGTTCAATTATATCATGATCTTGAAGTCTGACGGATTTTTCAAAAATATTTTCTTTAATGATGAACGGACCTTCCCAATTAGGTTTGAACTTCCCTCTGGGGTTAAAGATAAAAGATAGGTGCTCGATTCTCTTTGAGTATCAAATCCCCGACTTGTAAGTGACGAGCCCTAACATTCTTATCAAACGTGAGAGTGACTCTTCTTTAATAAATTTGCACGTGGCACAGAACTCTAAGTTGTTTTCTTCAATCAAATTTAGTTCTTCGTATCCATGGACCCAATCTACCTTTGGCAACTGACTTTCCAACAAGACCTTGAGAGACAGGATTTTCATTTTAACTGGCTAGATTACTTCCATATCATATATTAGAGAGTAGAGAATAGCTCCAGTGGAAGACTGCATTGAAGTATGATGTGCCCCTAGTGTGAATGAAAGCTTCTTTAACCATTCCCGGTGCAATCGACACATTTTCACGATAATTATTTTGAGACTTATTAGCTATTTGCTTCAATCATTCCATTAATCTGAGGACGGTAGGGAGATGATGCCGGATCTTGAATTTTGAACACAAAGTAATCCTTGACTTTGAAGTATGACCCGTTATCAGATATCAATCCCAAAAGTACCCTGTATTGACTTATGATAGTTGCAGTGAGGACAACATTGAAACGTTTTGTAACATCTTCTTTGATCTCGTTAGTGTTTTCATTTCATCGAGCGAGTATCTATTCCATGTTGGAAAACACCCAAGCTTGCACTTAACATATCCTTATCAGACCACGTGAACAAGTCTTTTAAAATTTTTGAGTAAATTCATTATCCCTTCGTGTTCCTCTAGGGATATGATGGTTTCTACTTGAATCTCTTTAGGAATTATTTTCTGTTTCGAGGTCAATGACCTTTACTTTCTGGATTGAAAGTTGTTGAATCTGACTCTTATCTTCTTGTTCAGGAGAAAAATTATCCTTGAAACTAGATTATTAGTTAATTCGTTAATGCGCTCGAAGTATTCAAAAATTTTCTTTATCCAATCAAATTCAGAAGGGGTGACAGACACCTCTATGACTTGACAAACTAACTCGACTCAACAGAAAAAAGAGTTGACTCAATCTAAAGAAAACATGACCTTGCGGGATTGATAAAAAAATGGACTCGAGCTAATTCAAATGACTCATGAAAACACAAAACAAGTAACAACAACGGGCTTAATTATGGACTGAGGACTCGAGACATTGCTTATAACCGGCAAGACTGAAACACTATGATCTTCAGGGAATAACTGTGTAATTTTAAAAAATTCTAAGATCATTTCTGACTGTTGACTTGATATTGACGTTTGTTCTAATTGACTGGATTTACAACCCTAACTAGACGATGGACGATTGAGTTTAGGTATAATGATAACCCTGAAATCTAATCGAATGTGGATTTAATCAACTTTAGTGTTACCCCCTTAATAATATTTTAAATGAACCCTGAGATTTTATTGAATTCTGTGCACCCAATCCATAAAACAATTCATCCGTTCAATGATTATTCAGAAGGAAAATAATTTTATTACACTTTTGAAAATTATTGGAAAATAATGTTTTTATTATATAAAATTTTTCACAAATCTGATTATTTTTGGAACATATTTTGGTAATTTTCCAAGGCCCATGAAAAAAAAAATAGATTTATTTGTAAATCATTTTTCCTTGAAAAAAATAGATATTTTCTAAGTCATTTTTCCGTCATTTTCTTTTCTTTTGAACAATATTCTCTTCTGAAAAATCATTTTTTCTCTAAAAAATATTTTTCATTTGAAAAATATTTTTCTTTTTGGAGAACATCTTTTTTAAAAATGGATGGAAGTCCGAATTCAACAAAAAGTTTGAATACCATTTGATTTGAATGGTCCGACCCATCATGATTGTTGGATCGAGATGGACTGAGTCATTATAAATTATTGCAAAAAATGGATTCTTTATTGGGTTGGTGCACCTATTTTAATCAGGTAAAACAAAACCTTAATCATTAAGGACAACAAAATATTTTGATCTCATACGTATATTTTGATCTCATCATTCACAATGTCACATACATTCATCAATCACAAGGTCCCACTCAATAAACAACCAGGGAACACTTACGATAAGTTTGAGTTGTGACCTATAGGTGAGGTTTCTAGACTCTAAGCTTATTATATGCAATGCATTTTTATCTAGCCACCCTTGCCCAAGTACAGCTATATACCAGACGGTACGTAGTGACTTGGTTTGATATACCGTATAGGTGATAATCTAAAACTTCAACTCACTTCTCTGAAGTAAAAAATAGTCAGTTTGATCCCTAGTTGAGAGGTGGCGCATGATGCTGAGCAAGGCCCACTTAAATACCTCTCGTCTAGAATAGACGTAGTTTATCCCCCTCGTACAGTAAGGTACATCGGGACAGGATCTCGCTTAGACACCAATTTTGACCAAGAAGTGTAATTGATGTACTTAGATTATCTTTGATATACCTATGGGTACGAGTCAAGAGTTGTAGCTTTCATAAATGGTTTGGCATCCCACGAAGGGACTGACCACGTATTAATACTACGTTGACCATCGGGACATGTGACTGTGTGGCTTACAATAGGTCAAAGGCTCAGGTCGCTCCAGCCTGGGTGCATCGATATACCTTTCAGAGTCACTTGATCAGACGGTACTGATGTCCCAGTTTGATAACCCTAAGGTACGTGACTGGAGTTGTTGTTTTCATGAATGACGTCGCATCTCCGAAGAGACCGGACCACGCACTATTGCCACGTTGACTATATGGGACGTGCAAGCATGCAAAGTAGTAAACATGCTAGTGGTGTGTGCAAAATAAGGTGGGGTGTGCCCAGGGCCTTTTCCAAACACTGGGCCCATGGGCCTGATCATACCATCATAACATTGATACCACATAAACATGAATCAAAATAAACATTATTCCAATCACATTATTAAAGATACGCACATCAAACCTATCAAGATTATGGCACCGTTAGATAGGCAATTGAGACAACGAATAATAATTGGATCCAATCGTTAGCACAAGCTCATTATTTTTAATCCAAACCAAGGAAATTCTTTTTATGGTCCAATCAAGGGTGGTTTTGGGTGACTCGAAATAAATCGAGACTTCAATAAACATTAAATTGAAGATAGCATGATAGTTGTTGTGATTTGGAGTGATGAATCCCTTTTTTATTTTTATTTTTATTTTTTAAAAAATTTAGAAAAAAAAACTAATTGATTTTAAAGAAAAGAAATTCTTTTTTTTTTTTTGGTTGCCAACACATACACAACACGCATTTTTTTCGTATATGTTGCTGTCTAGCAACACACAACAACAACAGTACAACATCAACACACAACATGCAACAACAACACCCAACAGCAACAACAACACACAACAGCAACAACAACACAACAACAACATCCAACAGCAACATCAACACACAACAGCAACACACAACAGCACCAACAATTTTTTTTTTTAGAAGAAAGGAAAAAAACAATATGCTGCCAAAGGTCAAATCGACACGTACCTAATGAACAGTCAATAAAATTTTCTTCTCTTATGTATACCATCAAGGAACAAATCGGCACACACCCAAAATTTTTTTTTTTTAAAGGATAGGTCTAGATAAAAAAATAAAAAATAAAAAATAAAAAAAAACAAATAAAATAATAAATAAAAAATCTGATCCGATAATCATTATTCTACCATTAACAAAAATCACCTCTTTGCAAACTCACATTATTTTGGGTCATCTTAAACGACCCTCAATTGAACCACATAAATAATACTTGATTAAACCAAAATAATATGCTAAAAATAAAATGCCGAGAGAATATAATACAAACTTAAAAAATAAACGAGCCAAGTAAACTAAAAAAAAAAAAAATTAGGTCTAAATGGCAATGTTCCCATACTTGGGGCTTTTCAAATTTGATCCTCAAAAGTCCCCAGCAGAGTCACCACTGAAAGTGCCCTCGATCCGTGGGGTGCGCGAATCCACCTTTGACCTTTGAGGTTTGGGAGTCGCCACCTAGTTATTACGGTCTAGGAATCAAATTTTGACTCTAAAAGGCAAATAAACTAATCTACGAAAGAACAATACGGGTCCGAGGATCACGTTACGGGGTTAGAAGGTGTTAGGCACCAATCCCGTCCGGCAAACGCCGATATCTACTAATTCCCAAATAAAACTACATTGCTAACAAGACCTAAATAATAAAAAAAAATAAAAGTACTCATCTTTTCCGAACACAACAATTTTATCCCCTCAGATCTGATAGAATAGCTCTTCGTATAGTATTCCTCGCTTTGTTCTGTCTCTAGATCTGATCTCTGAGCTCCGAGGCAAGGTATCTCTTTCTTAGATCTGGATTCTTCGAATTTGTTATGGATTTTGAATTTTTTTGAAGGGTTTCTAAGTGTTTTTCAAGCTAAAATCGAAGTATGGGTGCTAGGTAAGGAGTTAGGACTTCAAAATTAGGGTTTATGGGAGGCTAGGGAAGCTTTTTGACCTACTTCTCTTAGGATTTATTATTTAATACGAAAATAGGGTGTGGAAACTCCTATTTATAAAAATTTTTAGAAGAATTAGGGTTTGATTAGGGTTTCTTTTAGGGTTTTAATTAGGGTTTTGACTTTAGTTTTATGAGATTGACTTAGTCCTTAGGGTTTTAATTTAGGATTTTGACTTTAGTCTTATGAGATTGACTTGATTAGTTTAGATTAGGGTTTTGACTTTAGTCGTATGAGATTGACTTTAATACTTTGACTTTAGTCTTTCTTAATTGACTTTTAGTCTTACTTGATTGACTTTAAGATTGACTTTGGTCTTACTTGATTGACTTTAATTTTTAGAGAGCCCCATTTTATTATATCTTTAATTCTTTGGGCCCCTAGATGGAGGGGTCCTTGAATAAATATCCTGGCAACCATCAACAATTTTACCTGAAAGCCTGATTGATCGATTTTTTGGTTTAAATTTTTAAATTAATTTTATTAATATTTCATTTTACATTATTCAATGTTTTATTTATTAATTTCAAAATTTTTAATTATTAAAATTGTAAAATTACTGTTTTACCCTCGAAGATGACTTTTTGCGTTTTAAGTCGTTTTTCAATATTCCAAGATGTTTTAGAATCGATTTTTCGTAAGAAATGCAATGAAAATATTGGTTTGTGTCATTTATGAAATTTTGTGTGTGAAATGGTCGTGAATTTTATGAGGGGCATTTTCATAATTTTATCAAATTCTGTGAAAATTGGCGAAATGATTTATTTAGTTTCGATTTGTTGTTTTATGTGTTTGAATGGATTTTACTAAGCGTAACGTAAGCTCTAGGGATGTTTTAAGGTTAGGGGTATTTTGGTAATTTGATTATTTTTTAGTGATTTTTATCGTAAAGCTTCTTTTTGTCTGCAAGATGATGATTTCTATGTTTCTGGGGTCGTGTTTTCCTAGCGTAGCGTGATTTCTACAGTTTTGTCAATTTGAGATACCTCATCCGGATTTCTGAAACACATCTGGTAACAAAATAAAGCAATGGAATAAACATCCATCATTGGGAATCGTTGCGATCGGGTTGACGAGTTGATTAATCAGGTGAATGCAAAAATAGGGTGTCTACAGATATGTGGCACAAGTGGCATCTGCCATAAAGAGAAAAAATTTCTCTTACTCGCTCATCCTTTGCCCACAAATTTCAATTTTAAGATTTAAAATCTTAAAATAGGTCATTGAGCCAACGTGAATTTTCATTTGCCAATCTAACACAATAGTCTTCTAGATTTTATGAAAAAACTCATATTAAAAAAAATTAAATAAATAAATTCGAGCTTGATATAGGGAATTGAAAATGGACTACTAACCCAAACTTAGAATTAAAATTCAATGGTGAAAAATAAAGTTTTTTTTTTTTGAATTTTCTTTTTTAAAGTTCTTAGGAATTCATCCTCTAGAACTTCGTGGAATTGAATCATGTTTTTGAATGTCACAAGGTGATTCAATCAAGAAATGTTTGTTTACCAGCGTGGACAGGACAGAAATTTCCTCTCTTATTGTTGATGTCATTTGTGCCACATGTCAAATGGTTGTTGGGCTGTGAGCAGAAAAACAACTAGTTTCCCTATAGAAAACCTCTCCAAGATCTTGTAGGAGATTTCTTACAACACACAAAAGAAGGGTATCTCATCTGAAAAACATTTGAGGAAACTCCCCACCTCCAATTAGGTTCGGCTAACACATGCACGACATGAAAACTAGAAAATTCTATTGGAAAATTCGACCGACCAAGGCCCATGAATTTTAAAAACCAAAATTTGATGGCCTAGGGTCATCGTAACTTGTGATGTTCCCTAGATTTGATGGCTTTGAGCCATCACATTTCTCCCATCCTCCATTAATTTGACGGTTTCGACCCATCGGAAGAAACAATTCAACAATGAAAATTTTGATGCCATGGTCCAACAAATTTTACAAAATTCGACAGCCTTGGGCTGTCTAATATGAACTTTTTCACGTTGTGATGTAGACCCCAAAATTCCTTGATTTTTTAAATTTCTTTTGTATTTTTTATTTATTTGAACTTCTTATTGATTTATTTTATTTGTTTAAAAATCTTTTATCTTATTGAAAGCGCCCTCAATCCGTGAGGTGCGCGGATCCACTTTTGACCCTTGAGGTTTGGGAGTCGCCACCTAGTTATTGTGGTCTAGGAACCAAACTGACTCTAACATGGATAAAAAGAACTAATCTACCACAAAAAATCTGAATGCGGAGATCATGTTACGGGGTTGGAAGGTGTTAGGCACCAACCCCGCCCGGCCAAAGCCGGTCTCTACTAACTTCCCAAATATATCACATTGCTAAAAACCTAGATAAAAATAAAAAAATTACATACCTTTCCGATAGCAAGGATTTTGTTCCCTCAGATCTGACAAAAAGAGCTCCTTGTACTGTACTCCCTTGCTTCGTTCTGTCTCCGGATTTGACTTCGGATCTCCTAGATCAAGGTATCTCCTTGCTTTTGGATCTGAACTCTTCAAGTTTATTGCGGATTTGGGGGTGTTTTTGGAGGGATTTTAGGTGTTTTCTAGACTAAAATTGAAGGAGGGATGTTAGGTAAGGAGTTGGGACTCCAAAACTAGGGTTTATGGGGGGCTAGGGGAGCTTCTAGACCTACTTCTCTTAGGGTTTATGATTTGATACGAAAATAGGGTGTGGGCACCTCTATTTATAGATGTTTTTAGGGGTTGATTTGGATAGAGTTAGTATTTAATTAGAGTTCTTTTAATTAGAGTTGTGTTTTAGTTAGACTTGTTTTAGGTAGAATTGTGTTTTAATTAGAATTATTTTAGGTAGAATTATTTTTAAGTTAGACCTCTATTAGATAGAGTTATTATTTAATTAGAATTATATTATGACTTTTGGTCTTATTTGATTGACTTTTAATGTTTTGACTTTAGTCTTAATTGATTGACTTTTAATATCTTGACTTTAGTCTTGCTTAATTGACTTTAATTTTGACTTTAGTCTCACTTTATTGACTTTAATACCTTGAATTTAGTCTTGCTTGATTTACTTTAAATTTTTGGAGAACCCCCTTCCATTATTTCTTTAATTCTTTGGACCCCCAAATGGAGGGGTCCTTAAAGAAATATCCCACGAACCCTCAACAATTTTACTCGAAAGTCCGATTGATCGTTTTTTTAATTCAAAATTTTAAATTAATTTCATCAATGTTTCACTTTAATTATTTAATATTTTATTTATTAATTTCGGAATTTTTTAATTATGAAAATTGTGAAATTATCGTTTTACCCCCGGAGAGGACTTTTCACGTTTTAAGTCGGTTTTTAATGTTCTAGGATGTTTTAGAATCGATTTTTCATAAGGAATTCAATGGAAATATTATTTTGTGTTATTTATGAAATTTTTTGTGTGAAATGATTGTGAACTTTATGAGGGGCATTTTCGTAATTTTGTCAAATTCTTTTAAAATTGGTGAAATGATTTATTTGGTTCCGATTTGTTATTTTATGTGTTCGAGAGAGTTTTCCTAAGCGTAACGTAGGCTCTAGGGTTGTTTTGAGGTTAGGGGTATTTTGGTAATTTGGTAATTTTTTAGTGATTTTTATCGTGAAGTTTCTTTTTGGTCTGCAAGATGATGATTTCTATGTTTCTGGGGTCGTATTTTCCTAGCGTAGCGTGGTTTCTAAGGTTTTGTCAATTCGAGATACGTCATCCGGATTTCTGAAACACATCTGATAACAAAATAAAGCAACGGAATACACATCCATCATTGGGAATCATTGCAATCGGATTGACGAGTTGATTAATCAGGCGAGTGCAAAAATGGGGTGTCTACACTTATTAATCTTGATAGTTTTTTCCAACTATTTTTTTTAACTTGCTAAAAATTTAAATTTTGTCTTTTTTTATTTATTGCCTTAATTATCTTTTTAATGCTTTTGATTAGTTTGTTGAAGAATTTTAATATTTTATTATTCCCAGTTTGTTTTGTTATTTGTTAAAGATTTTTCATAATTTCAAACGATTTTAAATTTGAAAGTTACTGTTTGTGAGAATTTCAAGCATGAGTAACGCCATGTTGAATGTGCAACTTGCAATTTTGAGGAAAATTACTATTTTGCCTTTAAAAGGGACTTTCAAATCTAGAGTGTGCTTTACTAAATTTTGGAATGTTTTAACATCGAATTTTGTTAGGAATTTGTTGAAAATGATTATGTAAGGTGTTTCATGGATTTTTTTAGTTTAATCGATATGAAACACATGCTCAAGATAATGAAAGGCATTTTGGTATTTTCCTAAGCACAACATGGCCTCTAATTATCCGGTAAACGGAATTTTTGTCATTTTTGTTATTTCTTGTAATTTTTAAAAGAAAGCTTAGTTTGTTTCTAAAATGACTATTTCTATATCCTAAAGTCTCATTCCCTAGTGTAACATGATTTCTAAGTATATGTCAAGTGTAAAAGACATTTTTGTCATTTTAGAAGTTTTTGTAATTTTTTGGCTTAAGACTTCTTTGGTTAAAAATTGATTATTTTTGTGTACCAAGTTGAGTGTTTTTTTAACGTAGTGTGATTTCTAAGAATTAGTTGAATGTTAGGGATATTTTGATTATTTTTCGATTTGCACAAATGTTAGCTTGAATTTCCATTTGGTCTAGCGTGATTATCTCTATGTTTCAAGGTCGTGTGTACCTAGCGTAATATGGTTTCTAGGGTCAATCGAAGTGTGGTAGCAAACCTAGGCATATGTAATTTTTACATCGAATGTGAAATATAACGATGATCCTAAGCATGAGTAATTTCTACGTCAAGTGCCAAAAAAGGAAAGAGACAAAGAAATTAAATCAAGATTTTGATCTCTCAAATTATTATTTGTTCATTGTAGACACCAAAATTTGAACGGGCCACTACTCGAAAGGGCCCAAAAATACAGATTTTTCAAATAAATGGGCCAACGGGCCTCAAGGGCCCAAGTCATTGAAAAGTGACATTTTGATCGAACCAAGGCCCCTAAGACCTTCTAATGGTTTGGGAGGCCCGCCAAGAGGACTCGGCCAACCCTCCACTTTCCCAATATTCACCGCTCCGCTTCCAAAACCAAAAATGCCAAATTTTCGATAAAGTTCACCAACGGGCCTAAAAGACCCGATTTGCCAACACGTGGCATTTTGATTAATTCAATAATTTCAAAATCTAAAAAAAAAAAAATGGATAAAACTAAAAATATGAGACTTGGGACATCTATCACTTCCTCTACCTTCACCGCTCCGCTCCCGAATCCAATTACCCTAAGCCCACGTAAAGCCCGCAAACCCTCAACACTCACAAATTACATTTCTCACCTCCCCCCTAACCTAAACTCAATCCCACATCACTTAAGATCTAAAACTAACCTACACCCTCAAAACCCATTCCTAGATAACCCCCAACCAATTCTTAAAATCTAAAATCATTTCATAACCCAAGCCCAATACACTAAAAAGCCCACAAACCTTTATCCATATCCAATTCAGATCCAATCCACAACCCTAATCCATAAACCACAACCCACATCAACCAATCATTATTTTTATCATCAAAAGGTGACACATGTCATTATCCCATCTCACCTCTCTCATCCAACTACGTACCCCATTAATTTTCTTTAAACATCATCTACCCATACATCAACTCATCACCTTTTCTCTCAAATCAAACATATCTACCCACATCTCTAACCTATACCTCCCCTAATCTACCCACATCAACCCATTACCTTTTCTCTAAAAAAATTTAATCTACCCATACGCCTAATCTATACCTCTCCCTAATCTACCCATACGATTGATGAGGTTTTTGTGGCACCAAAATTTAGTAAATCGATTCGATCATATTTGGAGAAAAGTGAAATCAATTAATACCTTGTACACAAAATTAATGAATTGGCTCATTGATGATATTTATTAAAGAAATTTGATTTCTGAATTGTCACGTACACTAAATTAGTGAGTCAATTCATACATTATTAATCAAAGAAATCCAATTTTTTGAATGGCCACGTGTATTAAAATCAGTGAGTCAACCCACACATTTTCAACCAAAGAAATTTGATTTTTGGATTGCCACGTACATCCTAAAATTAGCAAGTTAACTCACAAATTATTAATCAAAGAAATACGATTTTTGGGTATATTAACATTAGTGAGTCAACTCACATGCCCAATTTCATAGAAAATCGAATCAAATTTCCAATGTCCCCAAAATTAGTGAGTCGACTCACAATTTGTTAATCAAAATAATCTTTGATTATTTTCAAAATCGCCACATGTATTAAATCGGTGAATTATCCCGCATGCACAATTTATAAAAAAATCGAACCAAATTTCCAATGTACAAAAAATCAGCGAGTCGACACGCAATTTGTTAATCAAAATAATCTTTGATTATTTTTTAAAATCGCCACATGTATTAAATCGGTGATTTAACCCACGTGCCTAATTTAAAAATAAAATCGATTCAAATTATCAATATCCCTAAAATCAGTGAGTCGACTCGCAAGTTTTATTATGAAAATCTATTTTTTTTATTTTTATCTTTCGGGTACACCATTAATTTTTATTGAATAAATCATCATTAATGAGTTAACCCAATAACGTAATAAATCGACCCGATAAATATCAACACCTAATGAGCCGATCCACCAACTTAATATTAGCGAATTAACCAATCAATTTATCGACAAAAATGAGCGAATCAATCCACCAATATTTTGAAATCATAAAGATTGTCGTGGCGCCACGCATACCCCAAAAATCGGTGTATCAAATGACCGAGTTGAGTTGAGGTTACCACTATTTAGTGGGGAGAAAAAGGTGCCTAACACCTTCCATTTTTTCTAACCGAGCCACTTATCCCAAATCTCAAGATTTGATCCATACCTTATCCATCGAGAGTCACTAAACGTTAAAACGGCAATTTTCTAAAAAATGCACATCGGGTGACCATTCACACTCACTTATAAAAATGAATGGTAGCGACTCCTAACCTTAGTAGATGTGATCAACGTAATGACGAAATCACATATCTACAGCTTGGCGACTCCACTTGGGAGTAAAGGCTCTACCCTCGTGTCAACTCGGTTATTTTGAAATTTTTTTTTTTAAATATTCTCATTTGCAAGCTAACATTATTTGATGTATTTGTTGTATTTATTTTTTAGGTAGGTTTCTTTTTATTTATTTACTCCCTTGAGTGAAAAAAAAAAAGAATAAGAAAAACGCATCTAAAATATATATATATATATATTTTAACCCGATGAATATGCGAAGATAAATAAATAAGAAAAACATAGAAACATTATACAAAAAAAGTAAAAAAAAAAAACTTACTTATAGCATGAAGCAATAGCGAATGGATTCCTTCAGGTCCAATTTGGAGACTCACGAGTACTTGTTGTTGCGGGTACATAAGAAACAAAAATAGAGAGAGAGAGAGAAAGAAAGGTGGGCTAGTGTGGCTGTTATGGATGGAGCATTGCTGTTTTTTTTTTTTTATTTATTCAAAAGCTTCTTAATCAATACGTACTCCTCCTCAAGTAGTTGCTGTTTTTGTAGGGAAGATGATGGTTGCAAGCCCCTTTTTTTTTTACGAAAAAGAGGAAGTGAAGAGACTAATAGAGAGGTTGGTAGGGCTGTTGTAGCAAATAGGGAATGCAGCAGAGAGTAAGAGAGGGTTGGGATGTTGATGAGGATGGCTGTGTTGCCGATTTGATGAAAGAATAAAGGAGATAATGGGAGGTTAATGAAGGGCTAAAATGGTGAGTCTATGTGCTGGTTTAAATGGCATAAAAAAAAATAGCATTTGGTTTGTTTTAATGGCAGAAAACTAATGAGGAGAGGGTGGCTGAATTGTTGTGTCTGGGGCGTTCAAGAGGAGAGGGAGTGCGGCCAAGGCAGCAATGTAGTGAAGGATATGAAGTGGGAGAGATCAAAGGGATGAGGGAGGTGATTGGGGCTGTTAATGACGGTGGTTTGGGCTGTTGAAGATGGTGATAACAGTGCTGAAATTGAAGGTGATCGGGGCTGCTAATGGAGGCGATAATGATGCTGAAACTTCAAGGTAAGTGGGGGCTGCTAATAGGGATGATAAGGTGGACTTTTGGGGCTGTTGTAGGGACTGCTAAACGAAGGTTGGAATGGCTGTGGGTTGAAGAACAAAGAAGAGGGACCTTTGATGTTGCTGGTTTTTTTTTTCTTTTAATGGCGGTTGCTAAAAACGTTTTCTTCTCCTCCACTAACAGTGTCTTTTGTTGTTTATTTATAGTGGTTCACTCATCAGCCTTGGGAGAGGGAGAGTGGGAGAGATCATGGGTGGTTATTAAGGAGATGGGACGGTTGGAGAAGAAGTGTTAGAGAAGAAGAAGAAGAGGATGTGCGTTGGAGAAGAAGAAGAGAAAAAAATTTGAGTTTTTTTATTTTTTATTTTTTATTTTTTTTATTTTTGAATTTTATTTTATTTAAAATAATGAGAGAGGGGAATCCCATGCTACTCGTACTACGATAATTTACTACTGTTGAGTTGTGATTGGTTAATGAATTGATTTTGCTTCCGATTGGTTGATTTTGAAATTTTTTTTATTTTAGTCGACATTTTGATTTGAAATTTAATTTGATGTTTTAAATTACATTTGAATTTGTATTTGATTTTAAATTTTGAATTTCGATTAGAATTTAATTTGAATTTTGATATTAAATTTGGTTGTTGGTTGATTTGATTTTAATTTTTGATTGGTTGATCGTTCGATTTTAATTTTATTTTTACATTTTAATTGGTTGGGTGTTTTTCAATTTGATTTTAATTTGAGTTTTAATTTTTTAATTTTAATTTAAATTTTGAACGGGTTGATTAATTTGCATTTTAATTTGAATTGATTTTAATTTTTACTTGGTCGGTTGATTGGATTTCGATTGGTTAAGTTTTGAGTTTTAATTTGATTTTAGATTGGGTTCGATTTTAAATTTTAAATTTATTGATAGAATTTGAGTTTAATTTTGATTGTTGATTACTTGAAATTTTTATTTTGGTTGATCGAATTTTTTATTGTTATTATTTTTAATTTAAATTTTTTTATTGGATTTAATTGTTCGATTTTAATTTTAGCTGTTTGATTTAATTTTAATTGTTTGGATTTTTTAATTTGAATTGTTTAATTTTTAATTTCAATTTTATTTTTAGTTAAGATTGGATTTTGATTTACATTGTCCTAGGGATCGGGATCTCTAAATTGTAGAGTTGGACATTGAGGGGTATTTTAGTCTTTTGACGATTTTTATAGATTTTTCTCGAACTTCTCTGTTTTCATTGATTTGGGTCTCGTTAGACTCGAAATCACATTCTGAGCGCAATGGAGGTACTTTCGAGAATTTTCGGAGGTCCGAGGTATATGAGGGGTATTTTTGTCATTTTGATGATTTTTTACAAATTTTTATTAATTTCTCTGTTTTCATCGATTTGGGTCCCGTTAGATTGGAAATCACATTTTGAGTGCAATGGAGGTACTTTCGAGACTTTTCGGAGATCCGAAATTTATGAAGGGTATTTTCATCATTTTGATGATTTTTTACAGTTTTTTTTAGGGATTTCAGCGTGAGGTTTCTTTCAGTCACTGTGTGAGTATTTCTAAGTTCTAAAGTTATATTTTTCTAGCGTAGCGAGGTCTCTAAGTTATCGAATTGTGTAACGAACCTATGCGTACGTGCTTGCTAAGTCAGGTGTATGATGTAGCGATCCTAAGCGTGCGTAAACTTCTATGTCTAGTTGTGATGAGTAGGGGGGATGAAAAGACTAGGAACGAAACGAATTAAGCAGTACTCACAAGCCTTTGAGTTCTTTTATATTCATCATTAGGAATCTACCAAAATCGGGTGACGAATTGTCGAATTAGGCAGATGCAATAATGGGGTGTCTATAGATGCCCCTGTTTGGACGAGGGTGGAAGCAAACTAGATGTCCAATCTATTGTGGTAGATAGTGCAACATCCGAATGCCAAAGCTAGTGACAGTCCATTTTGCAGCCTGATTCGGTAATTTGTCAAAGTGTCCAGATCCTTGAGAATAACCTCTCCTTGGAAAAATGCCAGATCCTTGAATTTTTAAAAAAATTCTCCTTGACTAATGCAAATGCAATGTGGGTGCATGTGTGTGCCATTGTGTAGTGATGATTTTGAAAATGCGCATCTCCATTCTGCACATTCATGCTGAGAAGATATCAAACTGTGTACGGTCAACATAAAATCCGTGCAACATGTTTTTGCAGAAAATCAGATAAAACTGAGTAAAATCTAAAAATAAACTGAGCAGGTCTGAGTAAAATCTAAGTAGATCTGAGTAAAATCCGAGATGACCCTCGGTGGTATCTGAGCAAATTCGAGAAAACCTTCGCGGTATCTAAGCAAAATCCGAGAAAGAATCTCTGCAGGTCTGAGCAAAATCTGAGTAAGTCTGAGTAAATTTCGAGATGACCCTCGGCGGTATCTAAGCAAATCCGAGACGAATCTCGGCGGGTCTGAGCAAAATCTTAGTAGGTCTGAGTAAATTCTGAGATGACCTTCAGCGGTATCTGAGCAAATCCGAGACGAATCTCGGCGGGTCTGAGCAAAATCTGAGTAGGTCTGAGTAAATTCCGAGATGACCTTCGACGGTATCTGAGCAAATCCGAGACGAATCTCGACTGGTCTGAGCAAAATCTGAGTAGGTCTGAGTAAATTCCGAGATGACCCTCGGGGGTATCTGAGCAAATCCGAGACGAATCTCGGCGGGTCTAAGAAAAATCTGAGTAGGTCTGAGTAAAATCCGAGAAAACCCTTGGCAGTGTCTGAGCAAAATCCGAAAAAGAATCTCGGCAGGTTTGAGCAAAATCTGAGCAAAATCCGAGAAAACCCTCGGCGGTGTCTGAGCAAAATACGAGAATGAATCTCGACGGGTCTGAGCAAAATCTGAGCAGGTCTGAGTAAAATACTGGAGTAAAAATCTCACTCCACAGGAATCATTTTTTTATTTTATTTTTTTAGATGGTCAGGTCAACATTTGAACCTCATGGGTTTTCAAAAAATGCTATCAAAAGGGTAAACATTAATTTTAGATTTTCCTTATCCTTTGGGGTTGGAATTGATCAGGCTTAAGAACAAAAAAAATGCCCCTAGTTTGATAAGACATTACACTGGGGATAATTGAACATATTTTGGAATGACGTACCCCTACTATAAGGGGAAAATAAATACGCTTCCAAACAAAAGGAGAGGTGCCCCTAAATATGAAAATTAGAAGTCTTAGATTACCACAAGTGCAATAAGGATTCACTTTTAATTTCGATTTTATTGAAGATTATGAGTCAAGCTCATCTGTTGGGAACAAATATTCACTTTTGAGATTCATCTTGGAGATCACGTTCTTTCTCCTTTGGTTCACTTAGGAAAGTAAACTTTTCCAGATCAGTCGTAGACGAGATACATGTGGCTTCTAAGTCTTTGCCTATCTTAAACTAGATATTGAAGCTTGGTCATTTCAGATTTCTGATACTCTGACTCGGCTCGTCTTTTCAGATTCTCGGCTCGACGGATATTTTTTTTTTATTGCTCTATCTTTTGCCTAGATTGCGTGTTCAGGTTTTCAATCTAGCGATCATGCTTTAACTTTTGCCTAGATCGCTTTTTCAAGTTTTCGATCTAGCGAGCTTATAATTTTCTTTTCCTTTGCTCTGATTGTTGCCAATGTCGTCCTTTCAGATTTTCAACCTTGCGAGCTTGCCTTAATTTTTGCCTAAGCTGCCCTTTCGGGTTTTCAACCTAGCAAGCTGTCTTTTTTTTTTTTAAACTTCTGGAGTTACTGTCTGATCACGCTTACTATTTTCCTCTACCTTTTCGTGTGGTACTTAGGAGGACTTCCATAGGTGGGTTTAGGAGTATGCTAAGAAAGAAAGGAGACTTGAGGTTCAAAAACCCGAATGCCCCTTGTGTGGCATTCCTTTAAAATAGTTTTCTTTTCCTTCCCCATTTTGACAATTGTTTTCTTTACGGGGAACATATTTTTTTATTTTTTGAACTGGTCGGGCCTGAAGTAACTTCTCAAGTTGCTACGTACCCCAAAATTTTGGGATCAGACCAAAACGTAGTTCGAACATTTTCCTCCCCTAGGTTAGGTGAACAGGCTGAGAAAGAAGAATTTTTTTTTAAATGGCTGCAAGGGGCTGAGAAAGGAGATATTTAATTGGGTGACAGGAAAATTGGTTGGACCGAAGATGGCCTCCTCAAATGTAATACCGCTTGATCTGGTCAAGGTTTGTCGGTTCTGGTAATTCGATGCCATCGTGATCTTGGAGTTTGACAGCTTTCCCAGGTAGTACCTCTTTGACAATGAAAGGACCTCCCCAATTGGACTTGAATTTGCCTCTAGGATCGAAGATGGGTGCTCGATTTTCTTTAAGTACAAGGTCTCCAGCTTGTAAGTCGTGAACTTTAACTCTTTTATCAAATGCTCGAACGACTCTTCTCTGATAGGCTTGTACGTGGTACAATGCTTTAAGCCGTTTTTCATCGATTAAGTTCAACTCTTCGTACCGGTGAGGAACCCAGTCTGCTTCGGATAACTGATTTTCCATTAGAATCCTGAGGGACGGGATTTCCATTTCAACTGGCAAGACAGCTTCCATTCCGTACACTAGTGAATAACGGGTGGCTCCAGTGGAAGATCGTATCGAGGTACGGTATGCCCAGAGTGCAAATGGTAATTTTTCAGACCAATCCCTATGTGATTGACACATCTTCCTGATGATCGTCTTGAGATTCTTATTGGCTACTTCAACTGCTCCGTTAGTCTGGGGACGGTAGGGTGATGATTTGTGGTGTCGGATCTTGAACTTTGAACACAGGGAAATAAATTCAGCTTTGAAGTGTGACCCATTATCAGTGATCAATTCAGAAGGTACCCCATATCGATTGATAATATGTGTTTGGACGAACTTGACAACTTTGGATGCAGTGAGAACAGCATATGAAGTGGCCTCCACCCATTTTGTAAAATAATCAATGGCCACGAGAATGTACTCATGTCCATTCGATGCTTTAGGTGTGATTTTGCCAATTATGTCGATACCCCAAATAGAAAATGGCCACGGCGAAGTCAAACCAACTAACTGAGATGGAGGTACATGTATAAGGTTAGCATGTACTTGGAATTTATGGCAGGTATTGACCAAGTGATGAAGTCTGTTTCCATTGTTGGCCAATAATATCCCTGTTTCATGATTCGTTTGGTTAACATCTTCCCACTCATATGCGGTCCACAGTCTCCAGAATGTAATTCTTCCATTAACCGTTCAGCTTGATTTTCGTCAACACATGACAAATGAATTCCATCATAAGACCTCTTGTATAAGTTTCCTATGCACAGGATGAATTGGGATGCGAATCTCTGTAGGGTTTGTCGTTCTTTCCTTGACGCTTCAACTGGGAACTCTTGTTTTTCCAATACTTTCTGAATGTCAGTGTACCATGGCTTTCTGTCAGGGAGTCGAGCAGCGATGTCGACCTGATGGCAATATGCAGGTTTATCTTTGATTTCGACTGTGATGGGCCTTAGTTCCATGCCTGAAGGCAAATGGATCATCAAAGAAAGAGTAGTCAAAGCGTCAGCGAATCTATTCTCTTCCCTTGAAAGATGTTGGAATAAGATGGCTTTGAACTTCCTTACTAAATTTAGCAGATACTCGTGATAGGACTTCAGTTTCACATCCTTAGTTTTTCATTCTTCCAACGACTGATGTATAACCAAGGCTGAATCTCCAAATACTTCAATTTCTGTGATACCCAGATTCAAAGCAGCCTTGAGCCCGGCAATACATGCTTCGTATTCAGCTGTATTATTAGTATCGGAGAAAGCTAACTTAATAGCAATCGGAATGTGACATCCTTCAGGAGAGAATAAAACTGCCCCTACTCCGTACCCGTTCTGATTCGTCGCTCCATCAAAGTATAACCGCCATACTCTATCCGCAATTCTTCTTCAAGGTTCAGGATATTTTCATCTAGAAATTGATCGATAGGTCTTGTTCCTTCTACCACTGGATGATCAGCCAAGTATTCTGCTATTGCTCTTCCCTTGACAGACTTTTGCGTAACATGTGTAATGTCGAATTCTGATAACAACAACAACCAACGTGCAGTTCTACCTGTCAATGCCGGCTTCTCGAAGAGATATTTTAGGGGGTCCATCCGAGATAACAGAATGACAGAATGAGAGAGCATGTAGTGCCAAAGCCTTTGAGTAGCCCATACTAGTGCTTGGCAAGTCTTTTCGAGAGCTGAATATTTTCGTTCATACTCTAACATCTTCTTGTTGATATTGTAGATGGCCCTCTCTTTGTGATTGTCCTTGTCGTACTGTGCCAGCATGCATCCCATAGCTTCTTCCGTGACTAACAAGTAAAGGAGGAGAGGTTCACCCGGGGTAGGTGGAACCAAAATGGGTGGATTTGAGAGATACTCTTTAACTTGGTCAAAAGCTTTTTGGCATTGCTCATTCCATACTGTCGGCTCGTTTTTCTTGAGAAGCTTGAATATAGGTTCACACACATTGGTAAGCTGAGTGATAAATCTGCTAACATTCTGAATTTTACCTAAAAACCCCCGAATTTATTTTTCAATCTTAGGAGGTGCCATTTCTTGTATAGCTTTGATTTTTCCAGGGTCTACTTTGATCCCCCTTTGACTGACTACGAATCAAAGTAATTTTCCAGAAGTCACTCCGAATACGCATTTTTGAGGGTTAAGGCGTAACTGGTATTTTTGGATCCTTGTAAGAAACTTCTCTAATGCAGCGACATGTTCCGATCATTCTTTGGATTTCACTATCATGTCATCCACATAGACCTCGACCTCCTTGTGTATCATGTCGTGCAATAAGGTCGTAGCTGCTCTCTGATAGGTAGCCCCAACATTCGTCAAATCAAAAGGTATGACTTTGTAGCAAAATGTTCCCCACTGTGTGATAAATGATATTTTTTACATGTCGCGAGGGTCCATCTTTATCTGGTTGTACCCTGAAAACCCATCCATAAACGAAAGCATGGCGTGCCCTACTGTATTATCGACCAATACATCTATGTGAGGCAATGGAAAGCTATCCTTTGGACTGGCCTTATTTAAATTTCTGAAGTCCACGCACATTCTCACTTTCCCATCTTTTTTGGGAACTGGGACTACATTAGCAATCCATTCTGGGTACTCCACCACTTCCAAGAATCCAGGATTGATCTGCTTAGTGACCTCTTCTTTAATCTTCAGAGTCCATTCTGGCTTCATACGTTGGAGTTTCCGTTTTACTAGCTGAGCATTGGGATGCAATGGAATCCGATGTTGAGCAATATCCGTACTTACTCATCGCATGTCCTCATATGACCACGCAAATACATCCTTGAACTTTCTGAGCAAATCCACTATCCCTTCGCGTTCCTCGGGAGATAAGGTGACTCCAATTTGAATCTCTTGAAGAATATCTTTAGTCCTAAGATTGACTAGTTCTGTTTCTTCCATTACAAGTTGAGCCTGACGTTCATCTTCTTGCTCAAGTTGTTTAATTAATTCGATAGGAGTTTCTTCATCAGAAGATTCATCCTTCGAAGTCAGATTATCAGTTAAATCATTATTGCACTTGGGCTAATCAGAAACTTCTTCTATTTCATTAAAGATAGATGAGGTGACAGGACTTACTACAGACCCGACAGACTCATCATGACCAGACTCGACATACAGCAAAGGACTCATTACATGGTAATTGGAAAGAAACTCGACTGCGGATTTGATTACAGATTGTGAGTTTTGAACACCACTCTTGACTGACAGGACTGACACATTTCCTTCTTCGATAAACATCTGAGCGATATTTAGTGAATCCACGGTTGTTTGCCAATCACCTACTCCTTCGAGTTCTTTTAATGCTTCGTCTTCTTCCTTGTCAGGCCAACTCAATCCAAAGAAAATCTCAAATCCCGGCTGGCGGGTACCCGTGAGGTGATCGATGAAAGGTTCTGAAAAACCACAATAAGGAAAATCTTCCCCTGCTTTCACGAAACGTCCATTAAGGGTTTTACGATAAGACTTAATGTTGATTAGATCGATGACATGCCCTTGCCTCCTCGTATTCGCTTTATCTTTTTTATCTTCCAATATCGAGCCTAGTCTTCTTTAGTAGGTTCGTACCCCAATCCGAATGTCCAAACTACTTCTTGAATGGCTGGTGCAGCTTTGATCCCCTGTTGTCTATGACCCAAACCCATGCCTGGGAAGAATTTCATGTTTTTGAACATGCTGGCCACGCAACAATTGAACGTATTATCAATAGGTACCATCTCTTTCGCAGAATCGTCCCACTGAACAGCATGAATATTTTCAAATTCAAACCCGCTGAGTTGTATTTCTTTTTGTTCTGGTTGAATTTCAGACAACGATTTATCTTTGATTTCTATATCATTCACAATCTCCATAATTTCGGCATCCCTATGAAGTGTGATCACCAAATCGTCCTTGATGAATTTAATCTTCTGATGCAAAGTAGAAGGTACAGCCTTGATCTGATGCAGCCACGGTCTCCCTAGTAATAGGTTGAAGGATGACTGAATATCCAAGACTTGGAATTCCACAGGGAAGTCTGCTATACCCATGGATATTCGTAAGTGCAAAGTCCCTAGTACATCCCTTTTCGTATTATCATAAGCTTTGACGCCTTGGCTAGTTGGTTTGAAGTTGTCTGTCTTGAACCTGAGGCAAGTCGCGGTCTTCAGAGGACAGACATTTAATGCACTTCCATTATCGACCAAGACTAGAGGGACTCTCATTCTGTTGCAATCAACGGTGATATGCAGCGGCTTTGTGTGGCTCGGCCCTTCTTTCGGAAGATCTGAATATAAGAAGGACAGACTATTTTCAGCATAGGTTGTCCCTACTATATTGGCTAATTGATCCGGAGATTTGTCGAGGGAAACTTGGGCTGTGCTTAACGCTTTGAGAACAGCTTCCCTGTGAGCTGTGGAAGCCATGAACAAACCCCAAACTGAAATGTTGGCACCTGCCTTTTTTAACTGTTTGATCATAATATCATCCTCTTCAATGATTTCTTGGATGGGGTCCACTTTTTCCTTCCTTGCCAAGGCCGCTGGATTATCAACACTGAGTTCCGGTGGCTTAAAGACTCTTCCTCCTCATGTCATGTGCTTAACTTCATCACAAGAGAGTGGAAATGGCTCGTCTTTGTCGACCAATAGGTAAGGATCTTCATCTGTTACAGAGAATTGGCTTTTCGAGATCATTTGTGCCAAGAGGTAGCTGGTATATGATGGGCTATCATAGCGAGGTGGGGATAGACAATATGATTCATCTTCAGTTAGATCAAATGGCTCATGGCTTGTGGCATAAACCTCGTCATTGAAGGCTATTCCAACAAGGGGATAACTGGGTGGTTTGATGTAGATTGGGTGGATGAGAGAGATTGGGTCGAAAGGTAGTTGGGTGTTTAAGACCATATTCAATGTTGGTGGAGGTTGATATGCAGGTAATGGATTGGTGGTGACATTTGGTGGTGTTGGGGTAGGAATGATGACTTTTTTTATCATCAATGAGATTTTGGATGGCATGGCGAAGAGAGATGCAACGGTCAGCATGATGAACAGGGCTTTGATGGAATTCACAAAAGACGTTAGGGTTATGGGAAACTGGTAGGGGATTTGGCAGAGGTCGAGGTTGGAGAGGGGTAAGGAACCCTTTTTTTAATAATTTCTGGAAGGCCGCAGTGAGGGTCATCCCTAGATTTGTGAACTGTCGAGGGGAGGCTCTACCCAAATTTGCCTGGTTATTGGTTTGAGCTAGGGGTTGAGCTGGGGTAGTGGAAGTGTTGGCTATATAGGCATGGTTGATGTTGGGTTTGGAATTAATGAAGGGTTTTTTTGGCTTTGTTGTCAGAAGAGTTGGAAAGGATCTCAGAGGCAAAGGCATCCTCAAGTTAGCTTCCAGCTTGTAACAGGGATTCGAATGTGGGGAGATACTGGGCAACTAAATGCTGAGTATACCCCTGCGAGAGGTTTTTCAAGATGATTGCCACTTGTTCCTTTTCTGATGGTTTATCCCACATCTGTGCAGCTTTAGCCCTCTAGCGACTAATAAAATCGGTAAATGTTTCCCCATTCTTTTGCTTAGTGGATTCCAAATCCCTTCGAGAAGTTTCGATTTCAGTGATGTACTTGTACTGGTGCCAGAACATCCTTGACATATTTTCCCATGTCCCAATTACAGTTGAATCTTGGGACATCAACCATCGTAACGCTGATCCTGATAGAGTACGCTAGAACAATAATGTCATATATTCGTCACTGAGGCCCATTGTGCGCATATTGGTGACATATACCTTGAGATGCGTTTTTGCGCAGCCTACTCCATTGAATTTTTCCATTTCTGGCATAACAAACTTCTCGGGCAAACAGATCTTAGGGATTTGATTTAAAGCCTCAATTCCTGCCGCAATTTCATCAATCCCTTTTATGTTCTTCACGGCTGTTTCCAACTGAGTCATTCTGTTGGTTAACATTGGATTCTCATTAAAATGCTCCTCATTTTCGTCAAGCTCATAAATGTCATCCAGATTCTTAGCTGTGCTACCTTCCGGTCCCTTGCTCCTTTGATCATCAGGCTGGTCTCTTGTTGACTCAGATATCTGTTCTAGTACTTCTACCTTGCTTTTTATGTTGTTCATATCCATTGCAAAGACTGTCAGGATCTTACGAATTTTTGCGAGTTCAGATTCAGAAGCCATTTTTGATGGTTCACTTGGCGCTGATGTTCTTTCCAAACGACCTGACTCTCGATTCCAACCAGGTGGCGGACGCTTAAGTTTGGGTGCAATAGTATCCTGAAACCCCATCAAAGGTGAATTAAGAATTGGTCCCTTTTGATAGCATTTGCTTTTATTATTATAATTGATTAGTTGTGCTGGTCGAACTTATGTTTGATGAGGTGATTTATTGTTAATTAGGGCCTTAAAAAAGACTTCTCATTAAAGATCTTACCAATGAGACAAATGCGAACACAAAAGAAATGAGGAGACTCTCTTCTTAAAGCAAAGATGACTCAATCTAGGACTTTACATGCTCTTCTATTTCTCTCTTCTGCTTCTTGAATGCTTGTTGATCTTCTGATTCAATAAGTAACCGATGGTCCCAAGCGGTAGCTATATATTCTACCAAGTGCACAGTCAGCTCTTTAATAGGATGTCGATTTCTTGGAAGCATTAGGATCCATGAAGGGAATCCTATCTGTCTTGGTATCATCCTTGGACAATAAAAAGATGTATTCAGCAGACCAGTGAGCATTACATGACTTCATCCATTCTTGATCCCAATCTATCCCAATTTACATCTTGTGTTGTCAAATTTGAGAGCCAGTCCTTCCAGTCTTCTATGGATGCAAAGTCCACCATTATTTCCTTTCTTGTGAATTTTTCCCATTTACTTTCCTTGATTTGCGGGAACTCTGCGATGCGAAGTCGGATACATAACCACAGATAAAGCAAATGTGGACTTCCTCGAAATCTTGCCCCTCCTGGTGCATTCTCATTTGATAATCCCTCAAAAGTCTCGGCAAGTATTGTGGGGACTGGGTTAACTTTATTTTTAAGTTGTCCGGCAATATCTGCGAAGAAGCCTGGTAACTGATTACCCATCCTAAATGAAACCAGAAAATATGTTGACAATACCTCCAGATATAAAGTAAAATCCCTAGCCTTCCTGTGAGGTTCTGGAGCGAAATCCCCAGGATTTTCTTGTTCAAGAGTTTGGTGTACTTCTAGGAGTTTCCGCATGTTCAGTAAACCGTGGTCTGTGAATCTTCTTACTTTTTTTGGCTTAACTCCTAACCCTTTCGAGAGTTCTTTTGTGAATTTGGAGTTCGATGGAAGACGAATCATCGGACCCAATGTGCTTATCCCCATAATATTACAATAATCTTCATGAGTTGGACAAAGTGTGACTGAACCAAAACGGAATACGTGGTAATTCGGGTCCCAGAAATTGGCCGCGACACATAAGAGGTTCCAATTAACAGTTACTGACTTGAGAGAGAATACGCTTTGAAGTCCATATGCACCAAAGTTGTACTTTTTGACGGTGGCGAACACATCTAAAGCTCTTTCCATCAACAATTGTACATCACCATGAGCCATCTAACCAAGAAACTAACTCTCATTACTGACAATTTAAAAACAAGCTACGTCCATTTTTTTGTACGATTTTTAATGTGATTCAACCATTTTAATTTAAAGAAAAGTCCGATCCATTGAATAGAATTAGTCAGAAAAAAAAATTCAGTTACCACATTCGGACCGATTTTATCCAATGGATTCAAAAAACAATACATCACCTCATTGACATTTAATTGAACCAATTAACTCGATCGGCTCGTATATTGATCCAAAAGATCAACGTACCAATTGGGCTAATGGGTTGAAAAATGATGGGCCAATACAACTTTTTCAATTACATTTATTGGGTTGGACCGATATTGTAGGTTCCATTTGAGCGGTGTGGATCGGTCCACCCACTTACCTTTTGGTTAGTTTGGAGAAAAGCAACCCGGGAGCACTTATGGTCGATTCGAGTCGTGACCTAGTAGGACTGCGCCTAAGTTCTAGGCTTTCTATATGATTGAGACTAGGTTAGGACGAAGCTTAGGTCACTTCAGCACGAAACACCGATATACTATTCCAGTTTTACCTAGTCAAGCAATACGTAGTGTTCCAGTTTGATATACTTGAAGGTACTGTACTGAAGTTGTAGCGTTCACGGGCGTCCCCCGTGTCCCGAAGGACCAGGTTAGCTTAGATCTGGCTACTGGGTTTATAAGAACATGACATGATGCAAATATGCATATGCATGCTCGTGAGTGTGTGCAAAGGGACAAAGTGCGCCCGGGGCGTTTTTCGCAAATATCCAACCAATCAAATTAAATACATCCAATCATCAAACCAATCAACAGAGATAAATAATTGAATACATTTAATCACATGCCAATGAAAGAAAGGACCAAATCTAGCCTAATATAAGAGTCTCATTGAGTCAACTAGGTTGGCTTGAGGATAAAGTCAACCTAAGGATAGTCTTGGATCGGGTCAAGTTTGACCCTAAAATTCCTAGTGGAGTCGCCACTGAAATCTCCTCGACCCCCGGCCGTCTAGCTAAATAGCGGATACGGGGGTCCGATCTACGTATCTCGAGAATTTTTAAAAGAAAAGGGAGTCGCCACCTAGTTTAGGTCTAAGAACCAAAATTAACTCCAAATGGATATGGGTCAGTTCGCGGATCAAAGAGATGGGTAAGGGGTCAGGTTACGGGTTTCGGAAGGTGTTAGGCACCAAACCCGCCTGATCAAGATGATCAGTCTCTACTACGATCCAAAAATATCCTACGGTCAACATTCAAAGACTAAAAATCAAACTATGGTCCAATCATCATCAAATTACATCGGATTTACTAAACAAATCCTACGGTTAAAATAATTATATGGATTCTCGAATTTTGCATAATAGAATCCCAGATTGAAAGGTTTTTGTGGCACCAAAATTTAGTAAATCGATTCGGTCATATTTGAAGAAAAGTGAAATCAATTAATACCTTGTACACAAAATTAATGAATTGGCTCATTGATGATATTTATTAATAAATTAGTGAGTCAATTCATACATTATTAATCAAAGAAATCCAATTTTTTGAATGGCCACGTGTATTAAAATCAGTGAGTCAACCCACACATTTTCAACCAAAGAAATTCGATTTTTGGATTGTCACGTACATCCTAAAATTAGCAAGTTAACTCACAAATTATTAATCAAAGAAATACGATTTTTGGGTATATTAACATTAGTGAGTCAACTCAAATGCCCAATTTCATAGAAAATCGAATCAAATTTTCAATGTCCCCAAAATTAGTGAGTCGACTCACAATTTGTTAATCAAAATAATCTTTGATTATTTGCAAAATCGCCACATGTATTAAATCGGTGAATTAACCTGCATGCACAATTTCTAAAAAAATCGAACCAAATTTCCAATGTACCAAAAATCAGCGAGTCGACTCGCAATTTGTTAATCAAAATAATCTTTGATTATTTTTTAAAATCGCCACATGTATTAAATCGGTGATTTAACTCACGTGCCTAATTTAAAAATAAAATCTATTCAAATTTTCAATATCCCTAAAATCAGTGAGTCGACTCGCAATTTTTATTATGAAAATCTATTTTTTTTTATTTTTATCTTTCAGGTACACCATTAATTTTTATTGAATAAATCATCATTAATGAGTTAACCCAATAACGTAATAAATCAACCCGATAAATATCAACACCCAATGAGCCGATCCACCAACTTAATATTAGCGAATTAACCAATCAATTTATCGACAAAAATGAGCGAATCAATCCACCAATATTTTTAAGTCGTAAAGATTGCCATGGCGCCACGCATACCCCAAAAATCGGTGTATCAAATGACCGAGTTGAGTTGAGGTTACCACTATTTAGTGGGGAGAAAAATGTGCCTAACACCTTCCCTTTTTTCCAACCGAGCCACTTATTCCGAATCTCAAGATTTGATCCATACCTTATCCATCGAGAGTCACTAAACGCCAAAACAGTAATTTTCTAAAAAATGCACATCGGGTGACCATTCACACCCACTTACAAAAATGAATGGTGGTTACTCCTAACCTTAGTAGATGTGGTCAACGTAATGACAAAATCACGTATCTACAGCTTGGCGACTCCACTGGGGAGTAAAGGCTCTACCCTCGTGTCAACTCGATTATTTTGAAAAAAAAAATTTCAAAATATTCTTATTTACAAGCTAACATTATTTGGTGTATGTTTTGTATTTATTTTTTAGGTAGGTTTCTTTTTATTTATTTACTCCCTTGAGTGAAAAAAAAAGAATAAAAATCGATTTTTACTTTATTTATCCGATTATATGTCTTTTAAGCATGCATATCATAAAAAAATGAAAAAAATTTCTTTTTTTTTGCCAAAGCAAAAAACCAGAGGCAATGTGCCTCAAAATGAGTAAAAATAAATAAAAAAATTAAAAAAATTAAAAATTAAAAAATCATTTTTCTTTTTTTTTTGCCGAATGGACAGTCAAACTTAAACTGATTGTAACTTTCTCGTCCGATCTCCGATTAACTATTAGTGCATATCGATTTGGGGTAGAACAAACATTTCTTCCAAATGTGACTAAGTCAATAAGATTTTGTTAAGTCAGAATCAGTTTTTGAGCTCGTTTACTATCGTTTACGCTAGCATTTTTGTTTGACGTCTTGTCGGGATACAAAATGAGTAGAAAAAAAAAGCATAAAAAAAAAAAAATTTGGCCCGAGCCAAAAACCATAGGCAATGTGCCTCAAAATGAGCACAAATTTTTTTTTTATACTCAGCTTGTTCCTTACAATAGTCTTGGAAACGTTCCTCTTGGAATTAATTTTTGTTTCGAGTTTTAAAGTTTCAAAAGATCAAACGGATCATTTTTTTTGTTAAACTCAGGACGTACCGCTCACCACCTTTTGATTGATTAAAATGAAAATTCAAAGCGATCATCGATTGGACTATAAAAAAAATAAAAATAAAAAAAGAAGTCCTTTTGTTATTAGTTCATTCGTTTAAAAAAAATTGAAAAAAAAATCGATTGGTTGATGCATAACCATGAATATGCTATCCTTGTGGACTAATTATCTAAAAAACCATGGTCTCTATAGGTATATTTTAATGTGCCTACATGATCGTAATTTGAATATAATTGATTTAGTAGTCTTTGAGCTATGTGGTATCCATGTAGAAATGGTTTGATCTGGCCAACGGGCCCATTAATCTGAAAAATGCCCCGAGCACACCCTATCCTATTTGCATACACCACTAGCACGTTTACTTTATTGCATTGTATTCTTGCATGTCCATAATAGCCAACGTGGTACTAGTGTGTGGCCCGACCTCCTCGGAGATGCGTCGTCATTCATGAAAATCACAACTCCAATCACGTACCGTAAGGTATATAAAATTGGGACATCAGTACCGTTTGATCGGGTGATTCTGAAAGGTATATTGATACACCCATGTTTGAGCGACTTGAGCCTCTGTCCTATTGTAAGCCGCACGGTCATATGTCCTGATTGCCAACGTAGTACTAGTACGTGGTCGGTACCCTCGTGGGATGCCAAACCATTTATGAAAGCTACAATTCTTGACTCGTACCCGTAGGTATATAAAAGCTTATCCAAGTACATCAATTGCACTTATTGGTCAAAACCAGTGCCTAAGGGAGATCCTACCCCGTTGTACCCTATTGTACGAGGGGGATAGACTACGTCTATTCTAGACGAGAGGTATTTAAGTGGGCCCTTACTCAGTATCGTGCGCCACCTCTCAACTGGAGATCAAACTGGTTGTTTTTGGCTTCAGAGAAGTGAGTTGAAGTTTTTAGATTATCACCTATACGGTATATCAAACCAAATCACCATCTACCATTTGATTGAGTACGCTTAAGAGGTATATAGGTGAAAGCGCCCTCGATTCGCGGGGTGTGCGGATCCGCTTTTGACCCTTGAGGTTTGGGAGTCGCCACCTAGTTATTACGGTCTAGGAACCGATCAATGACTCTAAATAGATAAAGAACTAATCTAGAACAGAAAAAACTAAATTCAGGGATCATGTTACGGGGTTAGAAGGTGTTAGGCACAAACCCCGCCCGGCCAAAGTCGGTCTCTACTAACTTCCCAAATAAATTACATTGCTAAAAACCTAGATAATAATAAATAAATAAAAGATTATACCTTTCCGATAGCAAAGACTTTGTTTCCTCAGATTCAACAAAAGTTCTTCCTTGTACCGTACTTCTTGCTTCGTTCTGTCTCCGGATTTGATTTCCGATCTCCAAGACAAGGTATCTCTTTTTTCCTTGGATCTGAATTCTTCAAGTTTGTTGTAGATTTTGGAATGTTTTTGGAAGGCTTTTAGGTGTTTCTTAGGCTAAAATCGAAGGAGGGATGTTAGGTAAGGAGTTGGGGCTCCAAAACTAGCGTTTATGGGAGACTAGGGGGGCTTTTAGACCTACTTCTCTTAGACTTTTAGATTTGATACGAAAATAGGGTGTGAGCACATCTATTTATAGATTTTTTTAGGGTTGATTTTGATAGAGTTAGTGTTTAATTAGAGTTCTTTTAATTAGAGTTGTGTTTTAGTTAAAATTGTTTTAGGTAGAGTTGTGTTTTAATTAGAATTGTTTTAGGTGGAGTCGTGTTTTAATTAGAACTCTATTAGATAGAGTTATTATTTAATTAGAACTCTATTATGATTTTGACTTTTGGTCTTATTTGTTTGACTTTTAATATTTTGACTTTAGTCTTAATTAATTGACTTTTAATATCTTGACTTCAGTCTTGCTTAATTGAGTTTAATTTTGACTTGCTTGATTGACTTTAATACCTTGACTTCAGTCTTGCTTGATTGGCTTTAAATTTTTGGAGAACCCCCCTCTATTATATCTTTAATTCTTTGGACCCCCAAATGGAGGGGTCCTTAAAGAAATATCTCACGAACCCTCAACAATTTTCCATGAAAGCTCGATTGATCGATTTTTTTAATTCAAAATTTTAAATTAATTTCATTAATGTTTCACTTTAATTATTTAATATTTTATTTATTAATTTCAAAATTTTTAATTATGAAAATTGTGAAATTACCATTTTGCCCCCGGAGAGGACTTTTCACGTTTTAAGTCGGTTTTTAATGTTCTAGGATGTTTTTGAATCGATTTTTCGTAGGGAATTCAATGAAAATATTAGTTTGTGTCATTTATTAAATTTTTTGTGTGAAATGGTCATGAACTTTATGAGGGGCATTTTCGTAATTTTGTCCAATTCTGTTAAAATTGGTGAAATGATTTATTTGGTTTCGATTTTTTGTTTTATATGTTAGAATGGGTTTTTCTAAGCGTAATGTAGGCTCTAGGGTTGTTTTAAGATTATGGGTATTTTGATAATTTTATCATTTTTTAGTGATTTTTATCATGAAGCTTCTTTTTGATCTGCAAGATGATGATTTCTATGTTTCTGGAGTCGTATTTTCCTAGTGTAGCGTGGTTTCTAAGATTTTGTCAGTTCGAGATACCTCATCCGGATTTCTGAAACACATCTGGTAACAAAATAAAGCAATGGAATACACATCTATCATTGGGAATCATTGCGATCAGGTTGACGAGTTGATTAATCAGACCAGTGCAAAAATGGGGTGTCTACAGATGCCCCTCTTTGGCAGAGGGTTGAAGCAAACTAGATAGCAAATCTATTTTGGTAGATAGTGCGATATCTGAATGCCAAAGTTAGTAACAGTTCATTTTGCAGCCTGATTTAACAATTCGTCGGGGTGTTCGGATCCTTGAGGGTAAAGCTCTCCCCGAATTAAAAGGTTGTCAGGTCCTTGAGCGTGAGCTCTCACTGACAGTGTCAGATCCTTGAATTTTAGAGAATTCTCCCTGACTAAAAGAACAAATGTGCAAGTGTGTGCACTGTGTGAAATTGAGTAAAATCTGAGTAAAACAAAACTCGAGAAAATTTGAATGATATTTGAGACAAATCTGAGCAAAAGTTGGGAGAAACTTAAATGTCCTACTCTAGGTGAAAGAGTAATGAATTTATATTTTTTTGAGAGTCTTATTCTACCTACTCAGAGTGAAAGAGTAATGCACTAAATTTTTTTTGGGAAGTTCTACTCTACCTACCCGGAGTGAAAGAGTAATGAACTATATATATATATATATATATATATTTTGGAAGTTCTACTCTACCTACTCGGAGTGAAAGAGTAATGAACTAAGCTTTTTAGAAATCCTACTCTACCTGCCCAGGGTGAAAGAGTAATGAACTAATTTTTTTGGGAAGTTCTACTCTACCTACTCGGAGTGAAAGAGTAATGAACTAATTTTTTAGGAGTCCTACTCTACCTGCCCAGGGTGAAAGAGTAATGAACTAATTTTATTTTTTTGGAAAGTTCTACTCTACCTACTCTGAGTGAAATAGTAATGAACTAATTTTTTTTTTGGGAAGTTCTACTCTACCTACCTAGAGTGAAAGAGTAATGAACTATTTTTTTTTTTTTTGGAAGTTCTACTCTACCTACTCAGAGTGAAATAGTAATGAACTAAGCTTTTTAGAAGTCCTACTCTACCTGCCCAGGATGAAAGAGTAATGAACTAATTTTTTTGGGAAGTTCTACTCTACCTACTCGCAGTAAAAGAGTAATGAACTAATTTTTTTCTTTTTTAGGAAGTTCTATTCTACCTGCCCAGGGTGCAAGAATAATGAACTAAGCTTTGAGGGAACAAACGGGGGATTAACCTCGCATTTGATTTTTTTTTTTAATAAAAAATTGAATTTTATGAAGGTCCGGTAAACATTTTAACTCTCTTTGAATCTGAGGAGTTTTCAAAATTGCTATCAAGAGGGTAACCTTTAATTCAAAGTTAACCTTATCCTTTGGGGTTGAAATTGACCAGACTTCAGAACCAAAATGCCCCTAGTTTGATAGGGAACATTGCACTGGGGATAATTAAACATAATTTGAAAATAAATGCCCCTAGTGTAAGGGGGGAAACTGTACTCTTTAGAAAAAGGAAGTGCCCTTGTTATGAAAGTTTAAAATCCTTGATTACCGCAAGCGCAATAATGGTTTAACTTTTAATTTTGACTTTTTATATTGAAGATTTTGAGTCAGGCTCAAAGAAATTGGAAAAAAATATTTCTTTTTGAAATTCATCATAGAATTTGTTCTTTCTCCCCGTCAGTTAGCTTAGGGACATGAAACTCTTCAAATCAATCATAGACGAGATACTTGTATCCACTGAGTCTATATTTGATTCAAACTGGGTATTGAAACATGATCATTCGGACTTCTGATATTTCGACACGGGCTACCTTTTCAACTTCTCAACTCAACAGAGATTTTCTTTTATTTTTTGATAGCTCTAAGTTTTGCCTAGATTGCCTATTCAGGTTTTCAATCTAGCGAGCATGCTCTAGCTTTTGCCTAGATCGCCTTTTTAGGTTTTCAATCTAGCGAGCTTACAATTTTTTCTTTTTTTCTTGCTTTGATTATTGCCAAGGTCATCCTATTAGATTTTTAACCTTGCGAGCTTGCCTTAATTTTTGCCTAAGTTGCCCTTTTGGGTTTTCAACCTAGCAGGCTCTTTTTTTTTTCTTCCTGTCTGAACTTCTGGAGTTGCTGTCTGATCATGCTTTGCTATCTTCCTTGACTTTTCGCACGGTACTTAGGAGGACTTTCATGGGTAAGCTTAGGACTGGGTATAAAAAGAAAGGAATCTTGAGGCTCAAAAACCCAAATGCCCCTTGTGTGGCATTTCCTTTTAAATTATTTTCTTTTTCCTTGAATTTTCTTCCCCACTTTGACAATTTTTTTCTTTTTAGATTTTTTCTTTGTTAGGGAATGTATTTTTATTTTTATTTTATTTTGATGTGGTCGGGCCTGAACTAATTTCTCAGGTTACCTACGTACCCCAGAATTTTGGGATCAGACCAAAACGTAGTTCGAATTTTCCCTCCCCTAGGTCAGGTAATCGGGCTAAGAAATAAAAAGGCATCATTTTTTTTTTTGAAAAGACTGCAAAGGGCTGAGAAAGGAGATAATGAACTAGGTAGCAGGAAAATTGATTCGGCCAAAGATGGCCTCCTTAAATGTAGTACCATTTGATCCTGTCAAGGTTGGTTGACTCTGGTAATTCGATTCCATCATGATCTTGAAGTCTAATAGTTTTTCCAGATAATATTTCCTGAATGATTGAATCTCTCCAATTGAGTTCAAACTTTCTATGATCGAGGAAGAGTACTCAAAATTTTTTTTGAGTAGTCTGATGCTTAGATCCTTGACTTATAAGTGATGAACTTTGACTTTCTTGTCAAACATGCGAGTGACTCCTCTCCATTGATAGACCCAATCTATTTCTAACAATTAACTTTCATCAAGACCTTGAGATACAAGATTTTTCCTTTTAACCGGTAAGATTGCTTCCATATCATACTAGAGTGACTCTAGTAGAAGACTGTATTGAAGTGTAATATGTCCATAATGCGAATGGTAACTTCTCTGGCCAATCCCGGTGTGATGTGTGATTGACACATTTTCACGATGATTGTCTTGAGATTTTTACTGGCTGCTTCAACTATTCTATGGATTTTAAAATTCCAGCACTGATACATTTTATAATCCCTCCTCTGACTATGTCAGTTTATTCTGGTTTGTATATGTGGTGTTCTCACAGGATGGGTATATATTTCATGTTGAACAACACTCCAAATTTAACTAACATATCCTCATAGGATCATGTAAGCAAGTATTTTGAATTTTCTGAATAAATTCATCATCTCTTTGCGCTCCTCTGGGGATAAGTTAGTTCCAACCTGAATTACTTGGGAATTATTTTTGTTCCGAGGTCAATGACCTTTAGTTCCTCGAGCAAGACATTTATCTTCTCATTCAAGAGGGGGTTCCTTATTAGAGGAATTTCTCTTTGAAGCCAGTTATTAGTTAACTCGTTAATGCGCTCAAGGTATTCAAAAAATTTCTTTATTCAATTAAAGTTAGATGAGGCGACTGACACCATTGCAGACTTGACAAACTAACTTGACTAAATAGGAAAAAAGTAGACTCAATCCAAGGAAGACATGATCTTGCTGAAAAAAAAGGACTCGAACTAACCCAAATGACTCATGAAAACTCAAGACAAGTACCCACACGAGTTTTATTAGGACTAAGGACTGAGATATTGCTTACAACCGGTAAGATTGAAGTACTATGATCTTCAGGGAATAACTGAGCGATGTTGAGAAATTCTGAGGTCATTTCTGACTGTTGACCTGATATTGACGTTTGTTCTAACTGACCAGACTTATAAGACGATGGACGATTGAGCTTAGGTACAATGATAACCCTTAAACCTCTTCAAAGGTAGATTTAGTCAATTTCAGTATTACCCCCTTGATAACATTTTAGAAAATCATTTTATTGAGATTTGTGCACCAATCCATTAATTAATCCATTCAAACAATGAGTATTCGAAAAGAAAATAGATATTTATTCAAAAAGAAAGATAATTTTATTAAAAATGATTAACAACGAATATGTTCTTATTAAAACATCTTTCAACAACTTTGACTTGAATTATTTTTTACATGGACACTTGACTTTGTCTTGATGGTCATCAGGGTTGCTGTCAGGCTTGACTCTCTTGGCTCTAACAACTGGCTCTTTGAATTCTGTTGGTCCGTCTGGATACCCTAAGGTGCGCTTATTCCAAGCTTTCTCAATGAGGTGTACTAACTTTTCAGTCAAAGGCTCGGGGGAAAAGAAAGCTTTGTGCTGAGGTAAGGATAACTCTGTAGGTACATCGTACTGTTTTGGGATCAAATTAGGATGGTAAAAAGATGTTTCTTCTAAGCCAATCAGACGGACATAGTAGGATCCTTTGGTTCCTAGAACGGGGGGATCAGTCATCCACTAAGGGCACCTAAAATCAATATGACAGGGGAGGCGAGAGTCTAACCATTTGCTCCAATCGTGGGTGTTCCCGGGTTGTTCAATGAATGGAGCCTTATGATTGATGTAAGTGAATGATGTGAATGACGAGATCAGAGTATATGATTGTCCTCAAGGATAAAAAATTTTGTTTTTAGAAATTAAAATGGGTGCACCGACCCAATAAAGAATCCATTTCTTGCAAAAATTCAATAATGACCCAGTCCATCTCGATCCAACAATCATGATAGGCCAGGCCATTTAAATCAAAATGGAAATCAAATTTTCAAAGAAAAAAAGTGGTTTACAAAAGGAAAATATTTTCAGAAAATATGTTTTCCAAAAGAAGTGTTCTCTAAGAAAAAAATATTTTCTAAAAAAAAGTGTTTTCCATAAGAACAAAAATTTTCAAAAGAAAAGTAATTTTACATGGACCTTGGAAATGTACTGAACTATTCTTTTGTGTCAACTCAGGATGCTAGCTGCAGGCAATAACCCAATCGACCAGTTGGTCAAAACAACCATCATGGGATGCACATCTTCTACATTGGGCATATGCACTTGTGTCCTACTCATGAAGACTATTGTGGCATCATGGGGATATCTACTTCAGGTCCTCTAATCAGGCCTTCATTGAAGACAGGATATTCTGGTGACCTCGCCATAGGCCTAAACATTTCAAAATAAGAAGCCAAAGCCTTAGTCTGTAATGGGAGATTGGATTTAGTACCCTTATTGAGTCCATACCACTCCCGTAGTCATCCCATCAATGTAAAACCAAAAGCTTGGAAAGCCACTAGAGACAATCGATTATGTTTAGGAATCTTAGCCCAATACATACTGACCTCCAAAAGTGAGGGTCAAACTGTTCCTGAGTCTTTCACAGACATAACTTCTCAGCTCCTTAGAAAAGCCAATCCTGTACCTCTCATTCTAGCTGAAACCTTCTCAGGTTTGGATGCCATAAAAAATGGTGAGGGAAGGGATTTCAAAGGAAGCCCTCACCTACTTTATATGTGGCTTTGCGATCGTCTTAAAATTGTGGACATTCCTTCAACCCTCGAGTATAGGTGAAAGCACTTTTCCAAGAGAAACATATTAGTGCGTCACAACTCAGTTAAGGGGTTGGAGCAAATGGTTGGATTCTCACCTTGCCTGTCATATTGGTTTGAAATGCCCTTGATGGATGACGGACTACCCTGTTTTAGGTACCAAAGGATCTTATTATATCCGTTTGATTGGACTGGAGGAGACATCTTTTTACCAACCTGCCTTGATCCCAGAACAGTACGGAGTACCTATAGAATTTTTACTACCTCAACACAAAGAATTCTTTCCTCCCGAACCATTGACTGAAAAATTAGTACATCTCATTGAGAAGGCTTGGAACAAGCGCACCTTAGGATATCCAGATGGACTAGCAGAGTTCAAAGAGCTAGTCGTTAGAACCAAGAGAAGCAAGCCTAATGGTCCTAGCAATCCTGATGACGATCAAAACAAATCTAAGCGTCCATGTAAAAAAATCTAAGCCAGAGTTATTGAAAGTTGTTATTCAATGAAAATCTTATCTGTCAAATAATCTTTAATAGTTAATAAAATTTATTTTAGTTTCTTTGTGAATAAATCATTACATAAATGAATTATTTAATGGGTTGGTGTACAAAATTCAATCTTAGGATTCACCAAAATGTTATCAAAGGGGGTAACACCGCAATTAATAAATCCACCTCAAATGGGTTCACAACTCATATCCATCTCAGATTGGGTCCACGACTCATATCCGATTTCGAATCAAACCCATGACACATCAGTCATACCGACTCCATGTCGATGTCGGCTCCATGCTGATGAAATCATTTTTAAATTTTACCGACTCAATGTCGATGCCAGCTCCGTGCTGATGAAATCTTTTTTATCGGCCCCATGTCGATGCCAGCTCCGGCTGCTGTAATTCTTTTTTAAAATGTTTTACTGACTCCGTGTCTATGCCAGCTCTGTGCTGATGAAATCATTTTTAATTTTACTGACTTCGTGTCGATGCCAGCTCCGTGCTGATGAAAACATTAAAAAAAAATTTACCGACTCCATGTTGATGCCAGCTCCGTGCTGATGAAATCATTTTTAAATTTTACCGACTCTGTGTCGATGCCAGTTCCGTGCTGATGAAATCATTTTTAAAATTTACCGACTCAATGTCGATACCAACTCTGTGCTGATGAAATCTTTTTAATTTTACCGACTCCGTGTCGATGCCAGCTCCGGTTGATGTAATCTTTTTTCGAAATGTTTTACCGACTCCGTATCGATGCCAACTCTATGCTGATGAAACCATTTTTAAATTTTACAGACTCAATGTCGATGCCAGCTTCATGCTGATGAAATCTTTTTAATTTTACGGACCCCGTATCGATGCCAGCTCCGTGCTGATGAAATCTTTTTACCGGTTCCATGTCATGCTAGCTCCGTGCTGATGAAATCTTTTTAATTTACCGATTTCGTGTCGATGCCAACTCCGGCTGATGTAATTCTTTTTCAAAATATTTTACCGACTCCGTGTCGATGCCAGCTCTGTACTGATTTAATCATTTTAATTTTCACCGGCTCCGTGTCGATGCCAGCTCCGGCTGATGTAATTCTTTTTCAAAATATTTTGCTAGTCCCGTGTTTATGCCAACTTCGTGTTAATGTCAGCTCCGAGCCGAAGAACTCTTTTTTTTTAAAAACTTGTTTACTTTAAAATAAATAACTTTACCCGACCTAATAAAATGTCATGCATTTTTCTTTTTGTAAACAAGATAGTAATGCTTGGTCTTCTGTACCCAAAGGTGGCCAAACGAAAGAAATATAAGCTACCAGAGGAACCTCCGTATTTTCTCAGATCTTCCACCGTCATCATGAGTTCTTCCGAACCAGCACAACCCCCAATAGTTGAAACGTCAAGTATCGATCCACAAATAGGAACACTATTGAAAATAATTAAGAGGCAAGAAAAAATGGTAAGTGCCGTGTTAGCCAACGCCAGCATCATGCAAGCCCAAACAATACAGCAACATGCGTCCAAATCAAATCAGGACTACCCAAACAACGTCCACAGGGACCACAGACCACCATGCCTCCTGCAATGCCTGAATACCAGGGGCCCCCGCTCTATATTCCACAGAATCGACCACCCCCTGTGGTCATTCCTGATGACGAATGCGAGTATAGGGCCACAGAGGCCAAGAGTGCCACAGATGAAAAATTGGCTCAGCAAATCGAGTCTCTGCAGGAAGAAATGAGGAGGATGAAGAGCATCAACATTATGAGTGGAACTCGATTCAAAGACCTCTGTTCTACCCAAATGCTCAATTACCGGTCAAGTTCAAATGTCCAGAATTTGAAAAATACAATGGGGTAGGGTGTCCGTTGTCACATCTAAAGTTGTACTGTGGGTCTATGTGCTAATATGGCGAGGACGACAGGCTGTTGGTACAATTATTCCAGAGGAGTTTAACAGGGCCGGCCCTCAAGTGATTCTCCGGATTGGACCATACACTCATCAAGAATTGGCAGGACCTAGTTGAGATGTTTTGGCACAACTATCGGTTCAATACGGATGTAGGACTGGATCGAAACGACATGGCTATGATGGTGAGAAAACAGAGGGAAACAGTAAAAGAGTATGCCCAGAGATGGCGGGAGTCTGTTTCACAAGTGAGGCCTGCAATGACTGAACAAGAGATGAACACCACGTTCATCTCAACACTAGGGCATGCTTTTTATACTCATCTGGTTGGACACACTACAGGCACCTTCTCAAATTTAGTTCAAGTGGTTGACCGGGCCGAGGACGGGATCCGAACTGGTTTAATATTTGACTTCACAGCCCTAAGTACGGCAGCAGGGACATCGACACAGAAGAAGTTAGTGCCTTTTGTCAAAAAGAAAGAGGAAACTCAAGTCAACAATGTACAACCCAACCAACCTCTTTTCATTCAGGCACTAGTTCAGAGGCCGCAGGCACCACAAGTCCCTTGGGCGCTAGTACCTCGAGCTACTTGAGCTCCAGCACCACAGAATCCCTTTCAGACAGTTCTTCCGCAAGCACAACCAGCACCACAATATGGGCAAAATCAACAAGCACGGCCCAAAAAAGGAAGGAAGAGGGAAAGTTACACCGGTTGAAGCGAAAAAATACGATCCTTATTTTGGTCTGGGATTTAGGCCCACAAAAAGGGATATTGCATAAATGAATGATAAGAAAAAGAGCTTCGATTAGAGAGAAGGCAAAACCGTGAACCAAATGTCTGGAATCTAGGCAGAGTTCCATATATCAGCGTTAGCTTCCCCAAAATCACATATCAGACCCAACAGCTTATCAGAACCACCACCAGCAAAAAAGCCAAAAACGGTCAATTTCGTACCGGTGCACATTCATGAAGACTCAGTTGTTGAGTCTCAATCATCCTTCGTAGAAGGCATTAATGTTCTATTCAATGGGGATTCCGATGAAAATCTATCAGAAACAGTTCCAGAATCCACCAACGTGGGGATCACTACCAACCAAAAGGAATACTCACCTTTCCCCACTAGCATCGACTGGGTATCAGTCGTCATCCCATCAAGTTTGGGAAGGACTATGCCCCAACTTGACAAAGATCAATCGGAGATCATGGTCATCTCCGAACCACCGACCAAATCACCCAACAAATCACTTTCGCATCTCATTCGCCCCCTCAGAGAAGGGGAAGTTCTGAACAACTGGGAGGAATTCCCATTAACCTTTGAGGCTGTTGAGGCTTGCAAAAAAAATACCATTAAACGAATCTAGTTTGCCCGAGGATCATAAAGAGCCATCGTCCTCGAGTAAAGACTGTTTTGAGGGCTCCCTATATTTATTAATGAATTTGCATGATTTTTCTTCTTATTTCAGGTATTCGAAAAGTAACAAAAATACAAATATTCCTTAAGAAGCGAAAAAATCAAAAATTTCTCAAAAGATAAAAAAATCAAAAAGCTTTCAAAATTGTAAAAAAATAAATATTTTCCAAAAGCCAAAAAAGAGTTCTCAAGGGATCTGTCTCAATTAAATGAGTATCCAGATAAAACAAAATTTGAAAGGGACGAGTATGATTTCGATTTTGAACTCGACTTTGACCTAATGGGGATCAAAGAAGAGTCTGAGGATGAAATGGAGTGCCCACCTAAAGAAATCAAAGACTTGGTACAACGTCACGAGAAAGGTGTTCAGTCAAATATTGAGGATACAGATTCGATCAATCTTGGTACCGAAGAGGACCCACGAATTGTCAAGATCGGAGCCTTATTAACATCGCAACAAAATGAAGAAATGATCAAACTCTTACGGAAGTATCAAGATGTTTTCACATGGTCATATAGGGATATACCTGGGTTGGACACAGATCTTGTTGTACACAAGCTACCAATTGCCTCGGGAAGCAAGCCGATCAAGCAGAAACTGAGAAGGTTAAAACCAGAATGGACCCTCAAGGTTAAAGATGAGGTCATGAAACAGTTCGAAACAGGGTTTCTTACAGTCTCTACATACCCAGAATGGTTGGCTAATGTCGTCCCAGTACCCAAGAAGGATGGAAAGATACGCATATGTGTTGACTATAGAGACTTGAACAAGGCCAGTCCTAAGGATGATTTCCCACTACCACACATCAACACTCTAGTCGACAGTACAGCAGGACACGGCATGTTCTCGTTCATGGACGGCTTCTCAGGCTATAATCAAATAAAAATGGCAGAAGAAGATCAAGAAAAGATTGCATTTATCACACCATGGGGTACTTTCCACTACAAAGTCATGCCATTCGGACTGAAGAACGCAGGAGCAACTTATCAACGGGCAATGACCGCATTATTCCACGATATGATCCATAAGGAAATGGAGGTCTATGTAGACGACATGATTGCTAAATCCAGTATTGAAGAAGACCATCTAGTGAATCTAAAGAAGTTGTTTGACAGACTGAGGAAGTACAGTTTAAGGCTAAATCCTACAAAATATGTATTCGGGGCAACATCGGGCAAACTAATGGGTTTCATCGTCAGCAGAAGAGGTATCGAGATAGATCCGGCAAAAATCAAGTATATCCTCGAGATGAAAGCACCCTTTTCAGAGAGAGATGTTCGGGCATTCTTGGGGAGAATACAGTATATTAACCATTTCATTGCTCAACTTACGCTTATCTGTGAGCCAGTTTTCAAGCTACTCAGGAAGGACGCATCGAAATAATAGAACGAAGACTGTTAGGAAGCATTCGATAAGATTAAGCAATATCTACTCAATCCACCAATCCTAGTCCCTCCTACTCTAGGACGACCCCTACTTATGTATATCTCAGTGCAAGAAACGTCAATGGGGTGTGTACTGGGGCAACACGATGAATCAGGACGGAAGGAGCAGGCCATTTACTATCTCAGCAAAAAATTTACCGAGTAGGAAGCGAAATATTCGACACTTGAGAAAACTTGTTGTGCACTAGTCTGGGCATCTCAACGACTACGTCACTATTTGCTTAGTTATTCAACTATGCTTATTGCCAAAATGGACCCACTCAAGTACCTTTTCGAGAAATCGGCATTAACAGGTCGTACAGCAAAGTGGCAATTATTATTATCTGAGTTTGACATCACCTATGTCACTCAAAAAGCCATCAAAGGACAAGCAATCGCCGACCACCTAGCCGAGCACCCATTGCCTGACTACGAGCTATTAAAAATGAAATTTCCTGATGAAGCCATATTGATCACTGAGGTTGAAGACGATGATGAGGAGCCAGGCTGGAAAATATACTTCGACGGAGCAGCCAATCAGAAGGAAAACGGAATAGGGACAGTTTTGATCAAGCCAGATTGATCCCATGTGCCAATCGCAATCAGATTAAAATTCCAATGTTCCAACAATGAGGCTGAATACGAAGCATGCATAGCAGGGTTGAAAGCAGCACTGGATCTCGAGGTAGATGAGATCGATGTTTTCGGAGATTCAAGCTTAGTAGTCTATCAGACGACTGGAGAATGAAAGACCTGAGAGCAGTGACTGGTCCCCTACCACAAGTATCTAGAAGAACTAAGCTCGCACTTTGATAGGATTTCATTCACGTACATTCCGAGAGCTAAGAATCAGTTTATAGGTACACTAGCTACACTTGCCTCTATAATCAACATCTCGGAAGACCTAATCATCGACCCTATTGAGATTGGAATTCAAGATGAGCCATCCTATTGCTTCCCATCGAAGTAGAAGAATCTGAAGAAAAGCCATGGTATTCTAACATCAAGGCATATCTTGAAGATCGAACGCTCCCCTCAGATGCAACGCCAAATGATAGAAGGACCATTCAGAAGCTAGTAGGGTAATTTTTCTTGAGCAACAGTATTCTGTACAAGAAGTCGCACCGTGAGATCTTACTCAGGTGTGTGGCAGAAACAGAAGCAAAACGACTAATTGAGATTGTACATGGGGGAGTCTGTGGGCCCCACATGAATGGTCATATGCTGGCCAAGAAAATTATGAGGATGGGATACTATTGGTCGACAATGGAGAGTGACTGTTATCAGCATGTTCGTAAATGCCATCTATGTCAAATCTACGCCAACAAGATCAATGCCCCACCTTCAAAACTACATAATATGATCACTCATTGGCCCTTCTCACTCTGGGGCATGGACGTCATTGGGCAGATCTTATCAAAAGTTGTAAACGGACATCGTTTCATCCTTGTTGCTATCGATTACTTCACTAAGTGGGTAAAAACGGCTTCATACGCCAATGTCACCAAGAGCAACGTCATGAAGTTTGTCAAGAACAACATCATTTTTCGGTATGGACTTCCAAGTGGATTGGTAACTGACAATGACAAGAACTTCAAGAACAAAGATATGATCAAAATGTGCGAAGACTTCCAGATCACTCATCATAACTTTGTACCCTACAGACCTAAGATGAATGGAGCAGTCGAGGCAGTCAACAAGAACATCAAGAAAATAATCGAGAAGATGACAGTTACATACAAAGATTGGCATGACATGTTGCCATTTGCACTACACGCCTACCGAACCTCGTTCAGAACTTTGACTGGGGCAACTCCGTATTCATTGGTCTACGGAATGGAAACAATCTTACCCGTAGAGGTTGAGATTCCCTCCCTCTGAATCTTAAAAGAAGCAGAGTTAGATGAAACTGAATGGATTCAAGCTCGGTTTGATCAACTGAATCTGATTGAAGAGAAACGCCTTGCAGCCATTTGCCATGGACAGATCTATCAACGATGAATAGCTCGTGCCTATAACAAGAAAGTTAAGCATAGGGATTTCTCGTCAGGAGACCTGGTCTTAAAAAAGATTCTGCCAATCCAAGAGGACGCAATAGGAAAGTTCAAACCAAACTACGAGGGACCATTCATCGTGCAGAAGGTAATGACGGGAGGAGCTCTGATTCTCACAGAAATGGACGAACAAGTCTTCCCGTAACCAATCAATGCTAACACTGTCAAGAAATACTATGCATAAAACTGATCCTAAGATGACGAAAGGCCATCTTTGCTATTCTAAGCCAACTATCAACCTTAGTCGACCCTTTTGAGCCATCACATTCATTCCTTAAACTAAGACTGGGGCAAGTCAACAACTACAAAATGATACAAAAAAAAAAGTCAGAAAGATCAAAGCATCAAATTACTACTGGCCCGCATGAGGATAAACTGTGAACGGCTAAAAATATAAAAAATCAAAAAAATCAAAAACTCGGACACTTGATCTAAGCTTGACCCAAATCTCCAGTCTAAACAAGTTCGAGAGACACTGGGAGGAGACATAGATCACCTTTTCGAAGTAAAAATAGACAAATCCCAGGTCTAACCCACTCTAGACAAACCTAGACCTTAACCTTTTTGTAACCTTCCACTACCATAAGCCTAAGCCAACGTTTCGTCCTCCTTAAAGTCCTTTTTGATTAGGAAATGTTCTAGGGAAACATAATGACAGTGGCAGGACCAATAATCTTGCGACTTGGTCCGGACGTCAAAGTCTTGTTAGTCGTTGGAAGACTCGAGAAGGGAATCCAGACCGGATATTCGAAAAAAAAAAGTACTCGAAGTGTAGAGTAACCGATCTCGCGGCTCAACTTGAGTTGCCAAATCACGAATAGTCATCGAAAAATTCGAGAGGGGAATCTATATCTGTTACTCAAGAAAGAGTGCCACTACAAGAGCAGAGTCGCCAATCTCGCAGTTCAACTTGAGTCACCAAGCCACAAAGACACAGAGACTCTGAGCAGAATTGTAATGAAAAAATCTAGAAAAATACAAACATTGTCGGAAAGGGCATAGTGAAAACCTGAAAGGACGCTATGAGTAAAAGAATCAAACTATGGTAAGATCAAAGCCACCGGCACGATGAAAATCCTAAAAAGGACGTCGATGAGTAAAAATGTGGAAACTGGGTCTAATGAAAATCGTAATTGGCATCAGGAGCAAAAAAAAAATACAACTCCTGGCCCGCAAGAGTATAAACTGTGAACAGTAAAATCTTTCAAAAATCCCGAGACCCAAACATATAATAATCTTCCAATACCAGGGCACTGAGAATGACTCTAAAGGAATCAAAAGAGCAATTGACATTTATATCCTCTATGGTCGACAAAAACACCAAGATCGTCGCAACCAAAGATTTTACAAACTCTGAATTTATCGTACTCATTTGATAAAGATATTTCATAAAATTTCAAAAAGAAAAACTACTATTTTGACCGATGATGAAGAATCTAGGACTTATTCAAACTTCAAGTTTTCAAAGCATTAGATACACCTAAGGCTAAGTAAGTACAAAACCTATTTTCTTTGCATTAATCTTTCAATATTTTGTATATATCCAGATAATGAAAAGAAAATACAAAAAGAGTGAATACAACACAATCAATCAAACATCATGAAAAAAAGAGTCAAGGTGTTCCTCCAAAGCACGGATCTAGGCAGCCTGACTCATCATCACTTTTTCAGCGTCCAAAGCATCACGACTCACTAGACAAGACGCGAAGGCATCGAAGTAGGGACCCCAAGCAAGCCCCTCCTGAGATCACTCTTCCGACCTACTGAGGCAGATAAACCATTGATCATCGAACTCATAGTTTCAGCAATGGAAGAGTTTATAAGAATGACCCAACTAGAGAAACCGTTGTGAGTGCATAGTCTTGGTCATACTTATGAGATTCTAAGTGAAGATGAGTACATGCAAACATTCCCGAGGGGAATTGAACAAAAACCATTTGGATTGAAGTCAGAAGCTTTTCGAGAAACTACCATTGTTATCATAAATCACATTAATCTTGTTGAGATCCTTATGGATGTGAATCAGTGGTCCATCGTGTTTTCTAGCATTGTTTCAAAAACAACGACTCTTGAGGTTGTATCAACAAGCTAGCAGAAAACTATAAAGGAGCCCTTTAAGTAATGACAACAGAATTTCAAGTCCCACCAAAGAGAGTTTTCAATTTCCTTGACGATGAGAACTTTAGAAGTGAGTGGGACATTCTTTCTAATGGCGGTGTTGTTGAAGAAATAACACATATTGCTAATTGTAGAGATCTTGGTAACTGTGTCTCTCTACTGCGAGTTAATACTCCAAATTCCAGCCAGAGCAACATGTTGATATTACAAGAGAGTAGTACCGATACAACGGGTTCTTTTGTAATCTATGCTCCTGTTGATATTGTTGCAATGAACGTGGTTCTAAATGGGGGAGACGCAGACTATGTAGCACTCATTCTCCTTGGTTTTGCTATACTCCCCGATGGGCTGACAGTAAATAGAGGTAGAATTACTGAAGTTGGGTCTGGTGGATCTCTATTGACTGTTGCATTCCAGATCTTGGTCGATTCGGTTCCAACTGCAAAACTCTCTCTTGGATTTGTGGCTACTGCTAAACAACCTCAGTGCTTGCATCATTGAAAGGATCAAAGGTATCATTACAAGGGACAATGCATGAATTGGGAAGGTTAACTTATGATATAAATAGAGCAAAATCAACAAAAGAAGGCAATGAAGAGGGATTTAAAAAAAAAAAAAAGAACATCAAAAACCTTTTGAGTTGCACTCAATTCCAATTTGTTAAAACACGATTGAAGAAATATCTGAATTTCTAAACTCATCAAAATTTCATAAAATCCAAGATCTCACACGAGCTCCACGCCATCAAGATCAAGGAATTAATAAGGCAAAACTCTGTCAAACCCCGTGCTTGAGTAGCCATTTTCCACAAAAATGTTCAATAAAATTGGTAATTCAAGATCGCATTTTTAAAGATTTTTCTGGCCCGTACAAATAGGGGTTTAGTCTATTATTTGCAGTTCTTTGCATGCAATTCCTGCAAAGAAGGACAGCTGTAGACACCTCAATTTAAACGGGCACTACTCGAAAGGGCCCAAAAATACAGATTTTTCAAATAAATGGGCCAACGGGCCTCAAGGGCCCAAGTCATTGAAAAGTGACATTTTGATCGAACCAAGGCTCCTAAGACCTCCTAATGGTTTGGGAGGCCCGCCAAGAGGACTCGGCCTACGCTCCGCTTTCCCAATATTCACCGCTCCGCTTCCAAAATCAAAAATGCCAAATTTTCAATAAAGTTCACCAACGGGCCTAAAAAGCCCGATTTACCAACACGTGGCATTTTGATTAATTCAATAATTTTAAAATCTAAAAAAAAATGGATAAAACTAAAAATATGAGACTTGGGACATCTATCACTTCCTCTACCTTCACCGCTCCGCTCCCGAATCCAATTACCCTAAGCCTACCTAAAGCTCGCAAACCCTCAACACTCACAAATTACATTTCTCACCTCCCCCCTAACCTAAACTCAATCCCACATCACTTAAGATCTAAAACTAACCTACACCCTCAAAACCCATTCCTAGATAACCCCAACCAATTCTTAAAATCCAAAACCATTTCATAACCCAAGCCTAATACACTAAAAAGCCCACAAAACCTTTATCCATATCCAATTCACATCGAACCCACAACCCTAACCCATAAACTACAACCCACATCAACCAATCATTATTTTTATCATCAAAAGGTGACACATGTCATTATCCCATCTCACCTCCCTCATCCAACTACGTACCCCATTAATTTTCTTTAAACATCATCTACCCACACATCAACTCATCACATTTTCTCTCAAATCAAACATATCTACCCACACCTCTAACCTATACCTCCCCTAATCTACCCACATCAACCCATCACCTTTTCTCTAAAAAAATTTAATCTACCCATACGCCTAACCTATACCTCTCCCTAATCTACCCTCATTATTCCCTACAAAACCCACATCTACAACCTAAACCTACACCCATCCTCTGAAGTCAAACACTCAACCTCTCTCATCAACCCATCTCAACCCTTCATCTTCACCCATTTTGACACATGGCATCATCTCCCACACCCTCCCAAAATATCATCAACCACCTTCTTACACAACCCTTCTTTTAATTAAAATCTCATCCCCTCAACTCACTTCATCAATTAATTACTCTCTTACACAATCCCATCCTCTCAACCACTCTCATTTATTTTATTCCATCTAATACTCAACCTAAATGGGTTGAAAGATCTAACCCATTTGATTTGTAAAACAACTCATTTACCCTTCTTACACAAATGCCCTTCAATCATCTCTAATTTATCCCTACCTTTCTCTTAAACCCCACACCATTCTATCACTTCTCTTCATTTTACCCCATTATATCCCTAAAATAACTCTTCAACATCTATAAATACCCTCATCCTCTTCCCAAAAAATCTTCCAACTTTCACTACAAAAATTCTCCCCCAACTCTCACTACTAACAACTATCACCAATTCTCACCAAGTCTACCTATCATTTCTTATTAACTCCACACCAAGTCTCACTAAAAAAAGAAAATCCCTACTCTCTCTAATCACCTCTTCCCATTCTCATACTTTCATATTCTACTAAGGACTCAAGAAGACTCAAAGAAGGAGAAGGAAAGAAAGAAAAGAAAAGAAAACGTTGAACCTTTAAGGTGGGTTCAAGGCAATCCCCCCCTCTTTCTTTTTCTACCATTTCCTCCTCCCTCTTCTATTATCCTCTCTCCTCTTCATTTATTTTAATTGGATTTAAGATGAGTAAATCTTAAGGCAAATGATCCATTAGGATCATCTCTTTTAATGAGATGATCTTATGATCGAGCTGAAAGTAAATCCCTATTTAAGGTACAAATGCACACACGTGGCACTGTATTTTTTGTATTTTTTAAATCAAATAATCGAGTTGAGTTGAGGTTACCACTATTTAGTGGGAAGAAAATGGTGCCTAACACCTTCCCTTTTCTCCAACCGAGCCGCTTATCCCGAATCTCAAGATTTGATCCGTACCTTATCCATCGAGAGTCACTAAACGCCAAAACGACAATTTTCTAAAAAATTCACATTGGGTGACCATTCACACCCACTTACAAAAATGAATGGTGGCGACTCCTAACCTTAGTAGATGTGGTCATCGTAATGACAAAACCACGTATCTACATTCATCATTAAAAATCCACAACAACCGGAGTGATGAATTGTCAGATCAGATAATTGTGAATGGGGTGTCTATAGACACGCATTGATACTTCGCTTGTGATATGGATAGGACGATATGCAATATAATTAAAGATCGAAAAAACTATACACACATCAAGAAAAGGTAAATCTATATAATTTATATCATACATTATATTCAGTCAGATTTGATTTGTCGAGCCAACCACAAAATCCATAGAATTGATAGATCAACCACTGGAGTCTATTACATGAAAATAAAAAAGATCAAAATTTAATAAAATGAGAACATTTTCTTTATTAACTTCGTAAAGATTTTAAGTCTAACTAAGGGACGTTTTGGTGAAATGGATTACCACATCATCAAATCCAACGCTACAACCCTCTAAATTTCATAAAAAAAACTCTTATTAAAAAAAAATTAATACAATTTCTTTTGAGCTTGATCCAAGGTTTAAAAAATGGACATCTACCGAACTTTCACATAACTCCCAAACTTAAAATTGAAATTCAATAGTTAAAAATAACATTTTTTTTTTTTTAGAATTTTGTCCTCTACAACCCTGAAGCATCGGATCATGTTTTTGAATGCCACAATGTAAGTCTAAAGACCCTTTAGAAAGTTTGAAATCATTACTAACTTAGTAAGACTAATAGGACTCTTATCAATGTATAACTGGGAAAAAACTTTGAAGCTGGCAACCCATTTCAAAATTTTGAAAGAACCTCGCCATTTGATTACACGTGAAATTTTTAAGGAGGTGTTCCAAATTTTGATGGAAATGTAGGGGCGTTTAAAAAGCCGCGTGTCTTGTAGCTGTTAGAATTCTATATCGTGTGGCCCAACTGACCTCACAGTTTTGTTGTTTTAGTTGCACAAGGATTCTATGTACATTATAAATATCGATATTTAAAGAATCCCAATATCATTAGAATTATGAATATTTTTTAAAGTTAGTAAGAGATCTTGATGGATAGGAAACTTACTAAAATAATAACTCTACGCCCTCAACATTCATCTATAAAAGGGGATCGGTGACCCATATTAGAACGTACGAATAAAGAGAACGTATGTGTGAAAAATGCATAAAATAAAAAATTCATAAGAGTGATATCCATCAAACAGTAATATCTAACAAATCCATATAGAGAGAAGGGGGAAGGTGAGTCTTGAAGTAATGATCAATTTGATTAAGGTTTCAAAAACTTTGAGAAACACGTGGATAAAAAGGCACACCTCCAATGTTTTGAATCAAAGACTTCATAATGACACAATGTAACTACCCTTAGTTCATTTTACATTGAATGAATAGCATGTTTGAAATATGTGATAGATTAGGTCCTATTAGGAAAAATCAAAGTATATTAAGATTGTGTTTTAAGATTTTAAATGTGTAAAATCTAACAGTAACGAAGAGGTTCCTTCAAAATTTGATTGGCATGATGCACAATGATGCTGATGTCTTGATTGATTTTTACCAGTATTAAATGTCAAATCTCTCCCGTATATGAGCCAACTAATTATATAGAGAAATTTACCTGATAGGCCTAACTGTTGCATGTTATTACAAAAGCTCCCTTGTAGTTCTGACAACTCCAAGGGAACCTTGTTTAATACAGTTTGTTATTTGCCAAACCTCATTCTATCAAGTTTGTTACTGGGCAAACCCTGTAGTGGAGATCAATGTCATAAAATTGAAGTTTATGGGATTAATATTTTACTTGTAGAGTTCGATTTTGTGATAAATTGACCTCGATCATGATTTCACCATTAAATCTACAAAATAATATAAATAACATGGAAAGATAGAGAAGATAAGGATTTTTTACATGGTTCAGCAAACAAGCATACGTCCATGGGCTCAGGGAGCTGTTTCACTATAAATCTCAGGTTACATGACCTCACCTCCCTTCCATTTTTCTTTTCCCTTCATTCCCTTTTCTCCATTCTTCTCCTTTTACAATAGCCTCCAGGTCTTTTAATATAAAAATCCTAAAAAGAGTCCTAACCCTAATTAAGTTACAATTGACCATATTACCTTTACCCAAATTAATAATTACATAAAAAGGGGAAGATCCTCTTAAATTAAGATTCTTTCTTAATAAGATAGAATCATCTTCAAATGATGTCATATGTTTGCCTCAAGATATGTGTTGACGGTCCGAATTGATGATTCGGATGGGAGACGATTTTATCCCTCCACATAGTCCCCTCTCAAAGATGGAGATCGATGTATTCAGATCCGCCTTTGAGATATACTTCTGATATAAGTGAGCACCATCTTTGATTTTTGAACTGGTATGATTTAAAATCCTTTGAACTTATTTTCTTTCTTATTTTTATAATTTTTTACAAATTAGATATTCAACTTGGTTGAGCTCTCATAATAAGTAAATGCTTCAATAATAGAATTAACCGCAAGTCAAGCTTAGTTTCCTTAATGAGCCAAAACTTTGATAAATGATAGAAGAACTGATCGAAATCCCAATTTAAGCTTAGATCTCAAAATGATCCAAGACTTAGATAACAATAAAATAACTGACCGAAGTCCCAGATCGGGCTTGGATCCCAAAATGATCCAAGACTTGGATAAATAATAGGTGAACCTACTAAAATCCCAAATCGGGCTTGGATCCCAAAATGATCCAAGACTTGGATAAATAATAGATAAACCGACTGAAATCCCAAATCAGGCTTGGATCCTAAAATGATCCGAGACTAAGATAAATAATAGATGAATCGACCAAAATCCCAAACTAGGCTTGGATTCTAGAACAATCTAAGACTTAGATAAATAATAGAATAACCAATAGAAGTCCAAGATCGAGCTAGGATCCCAAAATGATCCAAAACTTTGATAAATAATAAAAGAACTAGAGTCGCCCTTGTCTAGTAAAAATTTGCTTCACTCTCTTTAAATTGAAGCTCGGTTCACGTAAAACCAACTTTCATGCCTTGTTTGAGTTTTGCATAACTCACCTCGTAGAGTAATGCTCAGTTTCATGAGGAATCGAACTTCTTGCCTTATTTGGTTTTGCTTCACTTAACTCATAGAGTGATGCTCAGTTCCAAAAGGAACCGACCTTCTTACTTTTTTAGGTTTTGCATCACTCACCTCATAGAGTGATGTTCTATTTTAAGAGGAACCGACATTTTTTCCTTATTGGATTTTGCATTACTCACCTCATAGAGGGATTTAAGAGGAACCGACATTCTTGCCTTCTTGAGTTTTGCATGACTAACCTCATAGAGTGATTCAAGAGGAACCGACCTTCTTGCCTTTTTGGGTTTTGCATCACTCACCTCATAGAGTGATGCTTGACTCTAAGGGGAACTGACCTTCTTGCCTTCTTGGGTTTTGCATTACTCACTTCGTAGAGTGATGCTCAATTCCTAAGGAAACCAACCTTCTTGCCTTATTAAAATTTGCTGAAAAACTTGAAAAACAGAGACCACAAAGTAGGTAGAATATAATCATTTTAATAACATAAATTCATAGAATAATTTTTTTTTATAAAATTGGAAGGAAATCAAATATATTTTTCTTACCGTGTTGAAAACTTCAAGGAAAATAATTTATAATACCATCTTTAAAATATATATCTTTTATATAATCCCGAGTCCAGTCCTTAATTATACTTGGACCAAGCCCTAAGTACGAATTAACCATTTTATTTTATTGATTAGGCTTGCACCGATTTCCCGTGTATACCTTTTATCTCGGTGGATTAGAATTATGGGTTGAACCTCTTACCTCAATAGAGTCTCTAAACTCAATCAAGTTAGGTACAAGATTAGTCCCCATTCCACTTTTATGCTAAGTTAACTCACATAATAATTGGGTCAAGTTCCTTAATTATGGGTATGACCTAAGCCCCTGAGCAACATAATTGTCTGGCTCAATTTGATGGGAATTGGGGATCCCAATGAATTAAATTGGACCCATGTCCTTTTAAAGTTTTAATTTATTTATACAACAATATGAATTTCCATATACACCAATTATTGATGTGCAAGTCAAGCCTTGATTTTCAATTTCTTTTAGTGATATTAATTACTTGAACTTAAATAATAAAAAAAAGGTCTCATATTCCATGTATCCAAGCTAATTCTTTTACCCCTCTTTCTTGTTTATGAAAAAAAGATCTTAAACATCAAAATTGATGTATAAGCCATGCACTAAAGTTTAGCCTTGAAAATACCTTTTACCCTTTTAAAACATGAAAAAATATCTTACTCTCTTACATCAAGATTGGTGTATAAGTCATGTATCAAAGTTTAGTCTTTTAAACATACCTTTTGACTTTTTGACTATTATTTTTCTTTTTGCTAGGTTGCTGATCCTAAACGCAATAAATGACGATGTCATCTTTCATTAGTTGGGGCACACTCACACGTTTCCTTCACAGGCCAATTGCACGTGAGTCCCATTCTTCTCATTAATCTTGAGTACCAAAACTAAACCAACTCATTGATGTATCGAGACAATACACTACTATTGTCTTCAGCAAACCCTTTTTGCCTTCTGTTTTCCATTCCTCAATAATGAAATCATCCCTTCCTCCACCACAGACTTCATGATCAACTCCACAAAGCCTACTGAACTAGTTCAGTAAGTCCACGAGTGTGGAATAAATGATAGCCGATAGCTAGGAAAAACAAATATGGGCAAAACTCGAAGTGCCTTCGTCTTGCAATTTATATCCATTGATCGTGTTGTCATGATAACATAACCCACTACAATAAATTTGAGAATGATAGAGAGAATAATAAGATTCAAAACTATCCGTTGCCATTTTTGACGACTTATAATCGACCTCTATTTGATTTTGCATCACTCACTTCATAGAATGATGCTCGGTTTCAAGAGGAACCGACCTTCTTGCCTTATAAAAATTTATTGAAAAACATGAACAAACAAAGATCACAAAGTTCATAGAATATAATCCTTTTAATAACACAGATTCATAGAATAATTTTTTTATATATAAAATTGGAAGAAAATCAAGTATATTTTTCCTACCTTATTGAAAACTTCAAGGAAAATAATTTATAATACCATCCTTAAAAATATATATTTTATGTAATCCTAAGTCAAAATCCATGATTATACTTGGACCGAGCTCCCAAGTGTGAATTAACCATGTTATTTTATTAATTGGACTTGTACCATGCCCCTATGTATACCTTTTATCTCGGTAGGTTAGAATTATAGGCTGAACCTCTCACTCAATAGAATCCCTAAACTGAATCAAGTTGGGTATGAGCATAGCCCCCATACTATTTTTATGTTGACTTAACTCACGTACAATTGGATCCCGTATTAATTATGGATATGACCTGATCCCCCGAACAACACAATTGTTTGGCGCAATTCGATGGTAATCGGGGGAACAGATGATAGCAGATAGGCTAGGCAAAAGAAATATGGGCAAAACCTGAAGTGCCTTCATCTTTCAGTTTAAATCCATTGATCTTGTTGTCATGATAGCATAACCCACTACAATTGCTTCGAGAATGACAGAGAGAGAATAATAAGATTCCTAACTATCCGTCACCATTTTTGACGACCCATAATCTACTTCTACCCGTTTCTTTTTCTTTCTTTCTTTTGTGATCTTACAGTAATCCTCTTCACAGTTACCCGTACCATGCGGTTTCTCGTAGTTCATTGTTCCTTCCCATGGACAATGCTAATCGTAGATGTCAATTTTGTGATAAATCGACTTCGATCACATTTCACTATTAAATCTACAAAATAATAGAAAGAACATAGAAAGACAGAGAATACAATGATTTTTTACGTGGTTTGACAAACATGCCTCCTTCCACGAGCTTGAGGAGTCGTTTCACAATAAATCTCATGGTTACATAGCCTCCTCACCTACTCTTTGTTTTTCTTTTCCCTTCCTACCCCTTTCTCCATTTTCCTCATTTTACAATGGCCTCCAAGCATTTAAATAGAAAAACCCTAAAAAAATTCCTAGCCCTAATTAAGTTACAATTGAATACATTACCCTTACCTAAATTAATAATTATATAAAAGGGGAAAAATCTTCTTAAATTGAGATTCTGCATTAATAAAATAGAGTCTTCTCAAACGAAGCCACGTATCTACCTCGGGATATGTGTTGATGGTGCGAATTGATGATCCGGATGGGAGACGATTTTATCCCTCCACATTACCCAACATACCTTGGAGTGGATTCCAACTACATCAATTTGTGCCATTTAAAAACATTATCTAATGTCATAAGGCTATAAAGGATAAAATTGTGAAAAAGATAAAACCCAAAAGAAAAAAGTTAATTTTCACTGATGAATATTAGTTTTAAATCTAGGAGTTTACTAGCCATCGACTTTCAACAATTACGATCAAGTTGAAAAAGGATCTTTCATATTTTTTTAAAAATTTTTTCTATTGAATCAGGGTTTTTGCATGAAATCTAGAAGACTTGGTGAGTTGATAATCCATGTGGGTCAAATGACCTTTAGTAAGATTTCTAAACTAAGTTAGTCACATTAGCCTGATTTATAAAGTAAGGTTTGTTCAAGTAACGAACTTGATAGAGTAAGAGAGTTTTTGTAATAAAATTGCAACAGGTGAATCTGATTGTTAGCAATTTGGAATACGACAAAAATTTGATTCATGAAAAATTCGAGTTCTATTCGATTTTAGATTGCAAAAATCTGGTCTAAAATTCATCTAAAAATTCAATAAATGGAAAATATGATGCACATACTTCATATGCGTATTATCCCTTCATTTCAAAAATTCGAAAACCAAAAATTTGGCCATATGATAATGATGTTAATAGTGACGGTGATCATAAAATTGGTGATGTTAATGGTGATGGTAATAATTAAGGTGTAATCTCAAGTAAATGTAGAAGGTCTTGTCATTATTTTTATTTAACGATAAAAAAAAATATTTATTATGTAAAAAAGTGGATTCCTCCAAAATTTTGATGAATAGTCGCTTCAAAGTTGGTTTGTGTTAGATGTCACAACTTACAAATTTACATTTTGTAACATATAACAAGTTATAATAACAGTATTTTTTTCTCCAAGTTTTATAAAAATTCATATAAATTGTAAAATTCATAAAAATCGTATTTTATTTTTTTCAAATTTAAAATTTATGAATTATTCAAAATTACACAATAATTCAATAATCAGGAGAATAATACTCTCATTGGAAAAAACGAAAAATTCGTTTATTTTTCAAGGAGTCTGACCCCGTCAACATTTGAAGATAATGTTTTCAATTACCAACGAAAAGACAAGCAGCGCTCCTCGTTATCACGTCATTTGCCGTCTCCACCTCGTTATAGTTTCTTTTAAAATCTGGAAAACTCGAAGCAGATATGATATGGTAACCACATCTCTTCCCAACTCACCATAACCTTAGAATTCAACGATCGAGTTAGCCAACCATGGACGAGACAAGAACACTTTCTTCATCTAGCCCCGCCAAGAATCCAAGGCTTGGCCTCTTCGTCTTGTTGGTGGCACCACTAGCCCTCGCAATGATTCTCTACCGAATTGACTTGTTCGACCCAGCGACGATTCCTGAGGACAGCTTGTCTTGGGCATCAGTCTCTGTCTCGAACCACAATGCCCAAATTCTCCAAGTTACGGAAAGAATTGGAGATGGGCTTTTGTCAGGGCCCGAGGATATCGCCTACGATGCTGAATCGCGAGTCATCTACACGGGTTGTGATGATGGATGGATAAAACGAATCACAGTGACCGAGTTGGCTGCCGATGCTGTTGTGGAGAACTGGGTTCATGTTGGTGGCCGACCCCTCGGACTCGCTTTTGGACCTGACAAGGAACTCGTCGTCGCCGAGTCATATAAGGTCAGTAATTTAGTCGAGGAGTCCATCTCTTTATATTGAACTCGTTGGGTTTGAGTCACGTGAGACCCACCTTTTTAGTTTTCACAGACCACTAACAAAAAGTCTAAGTCAATTTCTTGGGTGAATTTTATCAGTTGGATCCAGTCATTCTCGTCAAAGTTGAGCGATTGTTGGCTCATAGCGCTGCAAATTTAGGAAATTTTTTTTTGCTCACATAGATCTGGGATCCACCAATCACATGTACTCATTTGTATTAAGGGCATTTTTAATTTACCAAAACACCCTTGTTAGTTACAAAACTATCTTCTATGCTTGGTGTGGCAAGAACTAGGGTGCAACTTGGTTCGGTTTAGAGCAAAATCAGAATCGAATCGACCAAGGTCGGTTCCATTATATGGGAAACAAAATCGAACCGATTTAGTTTAGAACCGAACGAACCCAAACCGATCTTAATTCGGTTTGGTTCGGTTCGATTCCATGGGTTGTAAAAAAAAAATTTACACAAATTTATCAATAAAAATTATATAAACAAATGAATTATGAAAAATTAAAAACCCAAAAGCAAGATTATGGGACACATAAAAAATTAGATTAAAAAAAAAAAAAAAAAAATCGAGGTTCCTTACTAGACTTGCAACAGATTTTAAAAGCACACAAATGTTCCTTACTTGACTTGCAACCGATTTTAAAAATTATGGAAAAAAATTAATTTTTCTCCAAAACCAAAACTACCAAACCCAATTTCCATGAGAGATTGAGAGGTACCTGCAGCCGCATGCCCTCAACCACAGGCTGAGAGAGAGAGAGAGAACCTGCTGGCCACCGGAGTGGAGAGCACGCTCGCAGTCACACACACGTAACCTCACACCGAGAGAGAGAGAGAGAGAGAGAAGGCGGTGTGTAACGGCCATATCATCTGTCACCTAGAGTTAGGTGTAAGCTCGCCCCAGAGCTACTCGGAAGCACTCGTGTAACAGTATGTAAGGCTCGTTATAAAGTCATGTCAGCCCCCGTACCAGGGCATATCTGTTAGCTTAGGGTACATGTCAGCCCCGTGCCAGGGCACACTTGTTAGCTTAGTGGCATTTTCGTAATAAGGGAGTATGACCGGCCTCCACTTTTGATGTTTCCTTCTGGAAACCTGGGAAAGACTTAGCATACACTTTGTAGGAAGGGTGTCAGTACTATCCCAATCCCGGGCCTACACCCACGTTGTTGAAGTCCTTGAAGCCCAGTTCCGTGGAAGTCCCGCGTGTCATAGGATCATTTATTGCTTTGTAACGCATCTATTGCTTTTGTAACGCGTTACCCCGCGTAATCAATATTATATCAACAAAGTTGCCTCCGGGCTTTGCCTCGTGCTGCCTCATTTACTTGTTTGCTAGCTACGTGTGTGTGGTGTACGATCATTTTACAAGCTTGCAAGTGGATTTGACCCCCTTGTGCCGCACGACCTCGCTTCGAAAGAATAGGGCCGTGATAGTTGGTATCAGAGCTACAGTTGTTTGAGCACAGTTGGAATTTCAACTACGTTGGTTAGGTACACGTTGGTTTTATCCCCAGCTCTTCCCCCAATTTCCATTTAGTTCACGCGAACGATGGCAAGAGGAACTACTAGTATCGCGGACCAACCCGCTCCAAACACACTACCACCACGTACAAACAAGGAACGCATCGAGGTATTAAAAGAGAAGGTAGCCATGCTATCCGGTCTCGTTGATGGTATTGCACAATTAGATGGTCGACAGTACACGTAGGAAGAAGAATCCGTGACCTACAGAGGTAGAGTGACAGACCTCGAGGAAGATAACCGAGGCAACCTAGCCGTCTTACAGGAACAGATTACGGAGCTCATTACGAAAGTAGGTCTCCTGGTTTGCGCCGTCGGTAATTAACGGCCTACCAGTAGTGATGCTTCTCCCTCACGCTTGTGAGCACCTGAGCCACGCACCTTCGATGGTGTTCGCAATGCGAAAGAGCTCGAGAATTTCCTGTTCGACATGGAGCAGCACTTCCGTGCAGCTCGTCCGGATTTCGAAGAGATAAAAGTAACAACTGCTTCTATGTACTTTGCAGGTGACACCAAGCTATGGTGACGAACGAAGTACACCGAGATGGAAAGTGACCAATGTTCCATCGATACATGGGAGGACCTCAAGAAAAAATTGAAGCACCAGTTCTTACCAGAGATCGTGGAGTTCATTGCCCGCAGAAAGTTGAGGCAACTCCAATATATAGGTACAGTTCACGATTACGTTAAGCAGTTTTTCGCCTTGATGCTTGATATCCGTGACATGTTAGAGAAAGACAAGCTGTTCTCATTCCAAGAAGGACTCAAGCCTTGGGTTCAGACAGAACTCCAACGGCAACATGTGGAAGATCTCGCGTCAGCAATTGTCATAGCTAAGCGGTTGACTGATTATACTCCCGCGGGAGGGAGCCAACAGTATGTACATCCTCAGTCGAAGGGTTACTACTAGCAACCTGAGTACACAAAAAAGTCTTCGAATGGCAAGAATGGAGGGCATAGAAAGAGTTCTAGTCCGGGATCTTCACGGAACTCCTCTCCTTCACAGAGTAAAAGTACCTCGCCAGTCAAGCGTCGTCACAAGCAAGTATGCGTTTTGTGTGGTGGGCCTCACAAAACAATTAAGTGCTCACAGCGAGCCAAACTGACTGCACTATTAGCTTCCTAGAGTGACCCTAGTCACGAAAGTACGAGTGGGCGAGATCATGAAGATTTTTCTCACATGGGAGCCTTGCATCTATTGAATGCAATGAAACAGACATCTAAGACTCGGAATAGCCAGAAACAGAAGGGTCTTATGTATGTCGATATTGAAGTTGGTAGGAAGACCACCTAGGCAATGGTTGATACAGGAGCAACGCACAGTTTCATTACCCCTGCAGAGGCAAAGCGTCTCAATATCCGGCTCGATAAGGGTTCAAGCCGTATGAAAGCTGTAAACTCCCAAGCCACTCTTATCCAAGGTTCGCCCAAGTCAGTGTCCGTCAAGATAGGTATATGGAAGGGTAAGCTTGATTTACTCGCAGTTCCGCTCGATGAGTTCAGAGTTGTCATTAGGATGGATTTTATGCGATAGAACAGGGTTGTACCAATGCCATTCGCCAACACCTTGGGCATGCTAGGTGAATGTCCAAGCTTTGTTCCCATCTCCACAAGCAAGGAAGAGGGAAATTTAATTTCAGCCATTCAGTTGAAGAAAGGGTTGAAGAAAGGTAAGCAACCGTACATTGCTTCCTTGAGAGTTGAATCCGCAGAACAGGACCATAGTTTAACTCCCACACAGTTTACACAGGTTTTAGCAGAAGTTGATGACGTGATAGCGAATGAGCTTCTGAAGACACTACAGCCACGTAGGTCGATAGATCATCAGAATGAATTGCTACATGTTGCCACACCTCTTATAGAGAGGCCTTTCAGGATGAATCCTCCAAGATTAGTTGAGTTGAGCAAGCAACAAAAGAAGTTTGGGTCTTCGCGACGTTGTATCGATTATCGAGTATCGAAGAAGATCACCTTCCAAAACAAGTATCCGATCCAACAGAGTACCGACTTGTTTGATAAGCTTGGGACAACCAAGTGTTTTTCAGAGTTAGGTCAAAGATCAGGTTACTGTAAGATTCAAGTTGCAGATGAAGCCCCTCAGTTACTTCGTCAGAGTGTCAGCAAGAATTGGGATGTACCTCAGAGTGTTCTCAGCGTCAGAGATTCAAGAGTCACAGGGAAGTTATGGGACGGACCGTGCAGACTACTTGGGTTCCAGCTTGATTTTCCAACTAGTGTACATCATCAATCAGATTGGCCAACGGAGAGATTTAGTTCTGCGTTGGAGTATTTTAGGCATCTTGCCAATGTCGATCATCAGAATTGGGTGAATTTGTTCAATTCCACCTTTCAGAAGAACTCTTCCTCCAACAAGAGTACTTTTGAACCTATATTAGGCCAACAGTGTTTAACTTCTCACATTATTGTTTTAGGCTACAGGAGACACAGTCCAAGGACGTATAGGTTTGCTAAACTCTAGTTACCGTACAGGTTATGCAGCATTCACTCTGTCATCCATGGAAGAAGTCTCAAGCCGTACTATGCAGATCCAGGAGATCCCGCACGCAACATTCCAACACGTACATCTTCTCATTTAGCTTTTCAGCCAGAGCGTGTTGTCGACAAAGTTCTTGAAGATGTCATTTCAGCAGCAGTTCCATCCAGCAACAGCAGCAGCAGCACGTGGAGTATTTCGTCACACAGAACATGCCAGAATTTGAAGCTACACAGGAGAGTGCAGAAAACGTACAACCTTTCAAGCAGAAGATTGAAGAGTTTGCCAGGTCAATGTGACGAGGACGTCTGCAGAATAGGTGGGGGAGTTTGTAACGGCCATATCATCTGTCACCTAGAGTTAGGTGTAAGCTCGCCCCGGAGCCACCCAGAAGCACCCATGTAACAGTTTGTAAGGCTCGTTATGAAGCCATGTCAGCCCCCGTACCAGGCATATCTGTTAGCTTAGGGTACATGTAAGCCCCGTGCCAGGGCACACTTGTTAGCTTAGTGGCATTTTCGTAATAAGGGAGTATGACCGGCCTCCACTTTTGATGTTTTCTTCTGGAAACCTGGGAAAGACTTAGGGCCTGTTCGTTTGGACTTTCAAAGCCAGCTTTTTGAGCTTTTAAGCCTAAAAAGCCGACTGATGTATGTTCGTTTCGGCTTTTGTAGCTTCGATAAATTAAAAAAAAAGCTTTAAAATGGCTCTTTTTTAGAGTCTCTCCGTGCCGACTTCTTCGTTCGGCTTTTGCGCGAAGCTCGTTACCGAAAAATGGTAGATGTGCAATTACCGAAATGCCCTCATCTTTAGTTAAATTTCCAAGCCATTTTTAACCTAAAATCGAAAGAGAATCGAACCATTCTCTCTCAACTTTCGTCTCCTTCAACCCACCAACTGTAACCCTTCTCGTTTCTCTCGCTTCTTCAACCCGATCAACTGTCAATCCTTCTCCCTTATCTCATCTGTCTCTCACGCTACAAGAATCAAGAAACATTTTTCGTTTCTCATCTTCTCCAGCAAGTTCGATCAAACGATCGACTGTCGACGATCGACTCTCTCAACTTTCATTATCGCAGAGGTCTCTTCCCTCTTTCTCTCATCTTTTTCTCACAAACGAAAGCCCTAACAGTAGAGCACAAATCTCGTCTCATTACAGACCGCGATTAACCACCTCTTCTGTAACGGCAAATCGAGTCCTTTGCTGTCCGCCATTAACGACCAGGTAAGGTATCAAATTTTAATTTGTTTATTTATTTTTATTTTTTGATAATTTGTTCAATGGAGCTGACTTCGGATGAGTTCTGATTTTGCTGTAAATCGACTTGATGAGTTTTTTTATTTCGGATTGTTATCGATTCCTCCTAATTCAATGCTTAATTTATTTTTTTTTAATTTGTTTATTTGTTTTTTTTGATAATTTGTTTAATTTGTTTATTTTGGATGAGTTCTGATTTTGTTGTAAATCGACTTGATGAGTTATTTTTATTTCGGATGAGTTCTGATTTTGGAAACCATATAAAAATGTGAGGTAATCAATACTACTTAAAGATCCCAAACTCATATAAAATATCATCATCATCATTATTTGGGATTGGCTGCACGAATCTGTTCCTCCATTCAATTTTATCTGTTAGAAATTTTCGAGAAGTTTAAGGGTCGTTGTGTACAACATCAGAAACTACCTAAGATGCAAATTTAAATAATTTTGGCAGTTTGCATTACTCTATTATGTACTGTAATCTCTTTAGTGCAATAGGAAATAGTTATCGTTTATAAATATTGTGTTATAGAGTTCCTCGAAATTTCTTACATATGGTACTAAATCTTAACAAATCATAGATATATTGGATTTGTTTGTGGTGTGGAGAAGCTTGAGTATGTAGTGGATGAATTGGATGTGTTATATGTTGCTACTAATGGTGGACTAGTTGAAATGTTTGTTTCTGATTTGAACACTTAAATGCTTTGGGGGTTGTTGTACTTCTTTATTTTTCTTAAGCATACAAAAGAAAACTTCTTACTGCGTAGATGTAATTAATTCCAGTTTACATTTTCAGCAATCAACCCATTAAGACAGGTTCCAATAATAGTCGATAATGAGTAGAAGGATCAAAATGAGCGATCATGGGACTAATCTGAGCTTCTCCTACACAAACAACTCACACCCAATTCAACAAATTTATCTACTAATTTAACTAAATGAATGAGTTGATATATAATATAATGGTAGGATATATATACCAGTGACCCAAGAGACCCACATGGAAGTAGGGGAAGAGATGGCTAGAGAAATCTGTTTAGGGAAGTTGGAAGTAGATTTCTTGGTAACCCTTGGATCATTTATAGGTAAGTCATCACTACCTCGAATGATGGATTGAAACGACTGAGTCTTGGGTACAAATGGGCCTTCTAGTGTTGTTGGGATGTTCTCCCCAGTCACCAACAACAGGTCTGTTAAGACCCAAAACATGATGAAAGATTTCCATAATTTACAATTACCCATGAATCTCAATCTCTTTGTTGTTGTTGTTGCTGATTTTTATATAAAGACCTCATGGCTTACGCATGAGCAATTTTCTTTTACTTGATGGGAGAATAAAGAAACTATATAAATAAACTAATAGTAGTGATAATCTAACTACCCCACGTGGCATACTCAATCAACTCTACTGACGTGACAAGTTCAAGAGCCGCAAATCTGTATGCCTCTGGATCCACGGTTCCCTCAGGATACACTTTTTTATGGGGAGGTGCAGTTGTGTATGCCGAGGCATACAGATCTACGACTCGAATTTATCACGTCAAGAGAGTCGATTGGGTGTGCCATGTGGGATACTCACAATTCATAAACTTAAATCTATTGTGGCAAAAATAGTTTATAACTTTACCATGTCAAGGCGTGTAGGAAGACTGTGTGCATTCATCATTATTCTTTCAAGAAGGGATATTATCAACACAATTTGTAAAGTGTAATGATTTTCTGATGCCACACGTTCACACACATCCCAATCACCGAACCATATATCATTTGCCTTGGTGACATTGTTAGGAAATTATTTCCAAATAACTTATGCCAAATTTTAAAATTTGTGATTGAGTTTATTTTGTAAGTTGAATTTTGGTGACATTGGTTGATATTGTATTTGATTGTTAAATTATAAGTTGATTTTGATTTAGGATTGAGTGAATGGTTTGATGAATTGTATGTTAGGTGTTTGTAAAATTACCAAACTTAATTATTTGTTTATGATAATTATTTGTTTGCTTATGATTCTTATTGTTGTTACTCATATTTTATTACGTTTTTCATTCTTTATTCTTATCTATTACTTTTCATTTTTTTAAATGAATAATCAAATTATCAGATGCCAAGACAAAAAGTAACAGAACCAAAAGAAACAGAGTCAAAAATTGATTCTGCAAGATGGACACCCTATCTTCATAAGATTTGGGTTGATATCTGTGTGGAATTAGTTAAGAAGGGAAAAAGACCCGGTACTTCATTGAATGTATCAGGGTATTCATCTCTAATGAAGCAATTTCAAACAACGACGGGGCTTAGTTACACTAAGAAGCAACATAAGAATCATTGGGATAAAACAAAAGATACTTGGGCTAGATGGATTAAATTAAAAGCATGTTCTGGAGTGGGTTATGATGCTGTTAACAATAAGGTATTGGCGAGCGATGAATGGTGGAACTCTTGGTTGGAGGTAATTTTCGATTAGATTACCAAATAGGAATATCACGTTTACCAATTCAATTTTATAAAACAAGTTTATTTATTTTGTAGAAAAATAAAACTGATGCACAATGGCGTTATGATGGACTAGAACATGTTGAAGAGTTGGATATACTATTTGGAGGGACTTATGCTACTGGAGAGTATGTTGCGAGCTCTTGTAATCCTGGTGTGCGTCCATCTACTGAGTCATCTAGAGCAGTTGAGCACGAGCTTCAGGATGATGACGATGATGATGATGATGCGTTTGTTCAAGAAACGCAACCACCAGAGTCCCAACCACCTGTCGATATTAGTCCTGATGTTGATAGTGATGGTATCCCTCCATTTATTGCACCATCGTGTATGAAATCTAAAAGTAACATAGATTTCCAACATTCCAAACGATAGAAAATGACGAATACAGTTATGTTGGGACGACAAATTGAGCATTTGGTTGAAGCAGTTTCATCTAGGACGAGTGCGAGTAGTGCAACACCCCCACCACCTACACAATCTGGTAGCATTAAGGAGTGCATTGATTTGTTGGATGCAACAACAGAAATCATTCCTAATAGTGATCGTTATCGGTTTGCACTAAAATTATTCAGTATGAAGAAGGAGTACAGGCAAATTTGGTGCACGCTGAAAACAAATGAACTCTGTATCGGGTGGTTGGATGGTGAAATGGAGGATGCTCGAGTTCATCATTCTAGATAGTGTGTGATTTTAATGTGTTTTTTGTGGTTTTAATATGTTTTTTGTATTACCATCTTTCATTGATGGTTATGACTATATGCCACCCCTATGGTGGTATGACAATGCTTGTCTATTTTTTTATGTTTTTTTTGGATTATGTAATATGTTCATTAGGTGGTGAATGCTATTGACAATGTCCATTATGTAGTAAATGTTAAACATGCTTATTTTATTATTTATATTATTTGAATGTTATAGTTTTAAATGAATAATTTGTGTTTATGTACTTATACAGACTTATGGATTCCGATGATGATATTTCCACCCATGGTGTGATTTGTCATTAGATATTTTAGTAACATGTGCCACTGTTGCGATACATCAATATGTTGACACCTTTATTTATAGAGAACCACATAGGAATTCTTGTTATACTGGAGCAGATTATGTGCGTGACATCATTGATGGACTTGGTAACACATGCAATGATTTATTTAGGATGGAACGGCATGTTTTCCTAAATTTGTGTGACATATTAGAAGGGAGGGGTTTGATAAAAGACGAAAAGATGATCTTGATCCAAGAACAAGTTGCAATATTTGTCTATACCGTGGGTCACAATGAAAGGCATAGGGTACTGAGGGCTACTTTTAAGCATTCATTGGATACTATTAACAAATATTTTCATGTAGTTCTTAGAGCCTTAATTGAAATTTCAAAATTTTTGATCGTTCCTCCTAATCTCAACGAAGTCCCTATGCATATACGAACCAATGAAAGATATTGACCATATTTCAAGGTATTTTCTCAATGATTTCTTTCATTTATCATTATTTATAATAACGTCAAATATAATTATTTATATTTGAATTATGTAAATATAAGGACTGTGTTGGGGTGATCGATGGGACTCACATCAGTGCACATATCCCATTCATGCATCAAAATAGATTTCGAGGACACAAAGGCATAACACAAAATGTTATGGCCACTTGTGCTTTTGATATGACATTTACACATATCGTAGCTGGATGGGAAGGATCAGCTAATGATTCTCGCGTGTTCTTCGATACTATTACGAGGCCATCATTACAATTTCCACATCCTCCTCCAGGTTAATTTTTTTTAAATAAAGATAAAATACAATATTGAAAATGTCATTATTAATAGGCTGTCTTTTTTTTTTCAAGGCAAATATTATTTAGTCGACTCTGGATATCCGTTGATGGAAGGCTACCTCGCACCTTACCGGGGTACAACATATCATTTACAAGATTTTAGAAGAGAGTCAAGGCCAAGAACAGATAAAGAATTATTTAACTATATGCATTCTTCACTTAGGAATGTCATTGAGCGATGTTTTGGAGTTTTAAAAGCCAAATGGACAATTTTGAAGTAAATGCCACGTTACAAATTTGAAACACAACGAGATATTACATTGGCTTGTATGGCACTCCATAATTTCATCAGGAAGCATGCAATTGCAAATGAAGAATTTTTACGTTTTGAGGAAGAACAAATTGTGGAAGATGAAGGGGGTGCATCTGAACATGATAATAATAATGAGCCTGTAGATCGTCGATCTCGTGTTACCATGGAGAGGACAAGGAGTGGAATAACTAATGCATTATATGCTGCTTATGATAGAGCTTAAGAACTTTGATCTATTTTAGATTTGCTATTAATGAAAATTATAATTCTCTCTTTGTATGACATTGCAACACTTTTGATTTTCGTATAATATGTATGTGTTTGAATGTTAATGTGTATGGGATATTATGTGGATGTCGGATTGTGCATGGGATGTTATGTGGATGTCAGATTGTACATTGGATGTTATGTGAATGTCAGATTATATATGGGATGTTATGTGGATATTTAATTGTGTATTATGCAGGTATTTTCTTTATCAGGAAAATTTCATATGTCCATTTTAAAGAGGAGGTGTTGCCAAAATTTCGATAAAATCATAAAATTTATACATTTATTTAAGTTGAAAATAATTATTTTAATCATTTTTTAATATAAATTGATTATATATATTAGTATAATTATATATTTATTGTATTCTGGTTAATTTTTGTGCATTATCAATATTAAGGGTATTCTGGTCATTTTACCAGAATCCAGCAATAAAAAGCTATAAAACGAACAGGCTTTTCTGGTTTCTGTGCTTCTATAACGAACAAGCTTCTGCCGAATATGGCTTTTCAGGCTCTGGGCTTCTGCTTCTTCCAGAAGCCAGCTTCTGGAGCTGAAGCTGGCTTCTGTAAAGAACAGACCCTTAGCATACACTTTGTAGGAAGGGTGTCAGTGCTATCCCAATCCCGAGCCTACACCCACGTTGTTGAAGTCCTTGAAGCCCAGCTCCGTGGAAGTCCCGCGTGTCATATGATCATCTATTGCTTTGTAACGCATCTATTGCTTTTGTAACGCATTACCCCACGTAATCAATATTATATCAACAAAGTTGCCTCCGGGCTTTGCCTTGTGTTGTCTCATTTACTTGTTTGCTAGCTACGTGTGTGTGGTATACGATCATTTTACAGGCTTGCAAGTAGATTTAACCCCCTTGCGCCGCACAACCTCGCTTCGAAAGAATAGGGCCGTGACATTGTGGCACCGTGGTCGTCGCCCGTCGGTGGCAGTCTATGGTTGCACATGGCAGCCACAGAGACGAGTAAAAGAGGGTTAGGTTTATATAAAAAAAATTGATTTTGGGTCGATTTTCAATTTGGTTCGGTTATTTATAAATCCTGAACCGAAAATCGAACCGAACTTATCGGTTCTTATTTTGTTTAACCTGAAACCGAACCGTTTTTAATTAAAACCGAACCAACCCAATCCAAAATTCACGGATTGGTTCGACTCTCGGTTTGAACCGAATTGACTTACACCCCTAGCAAGAACTGAGTCTGTGAGCATTGTGAAAAAAAAAACAACTCCAAATTTATTCATAGACTAACACTGTTTTGACATATGGCACAGACGACATAAGCAATAGCTCGAAAAACATTGTTTTTTTTATATTTTAACATGAGGTTTTTCATAAAATTCATAAGGTTGTGGTATTCAATTGCAAATATGATAATTCATGTGGATCCCACAATACTTTTTAAGATTTGAATTCTAAAAAGAATAATGCTAAAGTGACTTCTAGTTGGAATCTCATATCACACTTCTTGACGTGAAAGTACGAGAATCATAGATGTTTTTCATTGAGACATGAGTGAAAAAGCATATATGGTTCCTATCCACTTTCATGTCAAGAAGTCGATATGAGATTACAGCATGACTCATCTAAAAATTAAGATTTCTGGCAGTGGATGTGTGGGAAGGAGAGAGAAATTTCTCTCTTATTACTTACGTCATCAACGCCACATGTCAAAATGGTGTTGGGCTGTGAGCAAACAATCACTAATCAAAGTCATTCACAATGATCGTGGTGATGAATGCTTAATCAAATGGTTTGAAATTTCTTAATTAAGGAAAAGAAATTGTGAATAAGAGACAAACAAGTGAGGTATAATTATCCAATGCTCACAATCGAATGACCGGTATTTATTCAATTCCTCTAATAGTCATGTAGTTGGGTTAGGTAGGTGACTATTGAGAAATAGAATGAGTCCCCCTACCCTTCCTAACTTGTAAGGATTTCACCCTTACAAAGGGTCCTTAGGCTCACCTCTTGGCATCCAAAAACATGATCTGATTCTTCAGGGTTGTAGAGGATGAAATTATATGAATTTTGAAAAAACAATTCAAAAAAGAGTTATTTTTCATCATTGAATTTCATTTTTAAGTTTGGGAGTTATGCGGAATTTCGATAGCCATCCATTTTCAAAACCTTGGATCTAGTTCAAAAGCAATTGTTTTTTTTTCCTTCTTCTTTTTGCATCTCAATTTTTTGATGAAACTTAAGAGGGTTTTGGTGTTGGATTTCTGATGTGGTAATCCATTTGAGCAAAGGCTCAAAATTTTACTATGTTAGGAAGGAAAGGGTTTCACATAAAGTATTCAATAGTTAGGGATAGGGCTCTTAATGGATCGGATCAAATCGAAATCTGATCTGTTCTGATCCGATAACTTCGAATCTTGATCGATGTTTTGTAATCCAATAACGATCTGATTTGATAAGGTTTTGATGCGATATATTATTGGATCAGATCTGAATCAACCATGTAACAATCTGATAAGGACTCGATCTGATAGTATGTTAGAAAGTATATAAATTACATTATATATTTGTTGAGACGTATGAAGTTTATTTAGACTTTGAATATAAAAATGGGTTTGGCCCGATCCAGACCCAATCCGATACTCTTATCAGATTATTCTCGGATCTGATCTGATACTTATTGGACTGGTACCAATCAACCCCGATCCGTACCTGATATATTGACAATCCTAGATAGGAAGGACAGCCCACCTCGATTGACACATTCCTTTATCCTCTAATGTGTTTCGCAAAGAACATGATTAGGGTTAGGATTGTCGAAGCCTGACTGTCATGGACCTCGTTTGGGTATTCCATTGATGTCCATTTAGTTATCGAGACAGGATCAGAAAGGCTGAGTTTGGCCCACTTCATGTAAAGATAGGCTTGTCATGCGGTCTAGCTTGATCCTGTTACACGTGTGGAGGTCTTGAGTTTGATCTTATTGTTCATTTTGACAACCTGGGTTGGGTTTCGATTTATGTGACCAGGTAGTTGGTCCGAGAAGGCCCGACTTGATCATTGATAGACGAGTTTGATTTTTGTTATGGAAGCACAATTAAGCTCGAGCCAATTCAAGCACAATCCAAACTTAGCTTCATCCATTGAATACCTTAGCTAGGGGTGTCAATTGAGTAGGTTGGCCTACTAACGTAAAACGGTCCATTAACAAAATGGTTTGGGCATTGGTCTTAAGCTCACAAAGGTAGGAGCAAAACTCATTTTGTTTCTATCGTTAAATCAGGTCTGGGCCAACAATCAGCAATCTAGTCCCGTCCTTTTGTATATATATATAAGGAATCCTAACGTCCAATACTTCATAGGGACATTAGCATTGTCCAACACTTTTTTTTCCAATAACACCCCTCATCGTTTTATCTTTTAGTGAAAAAGACAAGTTTGTACTAGACTTTTACATAATAAATACTATGAACATTTAAGTATTTTCTAGTATGAGACCCAACAAGCGAAATGTGAGACCCAACAGGCATAACGTGAGACCCAGCAAGCGTTGCAAGAGGTCCAAGCTACTCTTGTGAGGCTGACGGCATGGAATAATTAGTAAGGCGACGGTCCTACGAGTCGTCAACCTTACTGAGAGAGGGCTGAAGAAATTTGTGAACGCCATCCAGAGATTCCACGTAGGCAGCTAGCCTATGAGGATAACCTGAGTAATGATGAGGAAGATGTTGAAGCCATACTTCGGAATAATCGGAGGGGTTACCAAGGGGAACATGATCGACAGACCTTTCGTATGAAGATGGACCTGCCCAGTTTTAATGGTCAACTTCAGATCGAGGGGTTTCTTGATTGGTTGGTATTAGTCGAGAGGTTTTTCGATTATATGGATATTCCTAAAGATAAAAAAGGTGAAATTAGCTGCGTACAGACTATTGGGGGAAGCTTCTGCTTGGTGGGAGCAATTCCAAATTACACGGATGTGACAAGGAAAGGGGATGGTTCGGACATGAGCTAAGATGAGACGACTGTTACGATCCAGGTGCTTCTAGATCATAAGCAGATTATGTTTCAACAATATTAGGACTATAGGTAGGGAAGTAGAACAGTCTAGGCTTACCTAGACGAACTCCACAAGCTATCGTCGTGTAATAACTTGCTGGAAACAGATGTACAACAAGTTGTTAGGTTTGTTGGGGGGCTGCGTTGGGCTATATAGGATTGAGTTGTGATGCAAATAGCCTACCCCTTAACCGAAGCCGTTGTGTTGGCTATTAAGGCGGAAACTCAATTGGACAAATCGAAAACAACGGTCGTAGCAAGAAATTCCTTTGATTCTAATAGTGCTATAGTAAATAAAGGAAAAGCCCCAATGACTTAGCCACCTTTGTTTAACACCACTCGCGGGACAGGTAACAATAGAGGTCCAACAAAGCCAACCAACACTGTTCCACCAAAAGTGGCACCTCGTAACCCTTATGTTCGTCTAGGGTTTGATACGTGATGTAGATGCGGACAGCCAGGACACCATTCCAACCAATGTCCTAAAAAGGGTACCGTTAACTTAGTGGAGCCAGAAGCAAATGGCAGATTCGAGATAGAGGAGGACAAGAATGAAGTGGCCTATATTTATGAAGAGGAAGAGGTAATGGATGGTAACGAAGAGGAGCTGTTGTCACGTTCTCTGGTGGTTCAACGACTTCTTTTAGCACCAAAACGGGAAAAGCCATCTCAATGGAATAATATATTTTGAACTAGATGTACTGTGAACAAAAAGGTTTGTGATGTCATTATTGATAGTGGCAGTAGTGAAAATATAGTGTCGAAAGTAATGGTTACCAAGTTGGGCTTGCAAACTGAGGAACACCCTTCACCGTATAAGATTGGCTGGATTAAACGACGTGTTGAAGTGAAGGTAACTGAAATCTGCAGCATTAATTTTTCAATTGGGAAGAATTATGCAGATGAAGTTGTGTGTGACGTTATGGATGCCTGCCATATGATTTTGGGACGACCATGACAGTTCGATGTGGATGCTGCATACAAGGGTCGTGTTAACGAATATGTTTTCATGAAGGGAGGCCTGAAGATTGTTTTGGGGCCCAGAAAAGAGGAATTTCAATTGTTGAACCGAAGTCAAAGGGCAAGTCAGTATTTCTAGTGGATGGGAGCAAATTCATAGAGGAAACTAAGGAATCCAGAGAGATTTTTGTTGTGGTAGTTGGGGAAGAATTTGGCAGAGAATCTATGGAAATTCCGCCTGCGCTTAAACCTTTGCTAGAGGAATTTCAGGAAATTATACCATCAGAGCTACCAGATGGGTTGCCTCCTATGTAGGACATACAACATCAGATTGATCTCACACCGAGAGCAAGTTTGCCTAATCGTCCACATTATTGGATGAGTCCCAAAGAAAGTCAGATTCTACAAGAGTAAGTAGAAGAGTTGATTAAGAAGGGATTGGTGCAAGAGAGCATGAGTCCTTGTGCGGTTCCAACCTTGTTAGTTCAAAAGAAGGATGGTACTTGGTGCATGTGCATCGACAACCAGGTAATCAACAAGATCACTATTAAATATAGGTTCCCTATTCCTCATTGGAAGATATGCTAGACATGTTGGTCGGATCCAATGTCTTTTCGAAAATTGACCTTCAAAGTGAGTACCATCAGATTCAGATCAGGCCTGGAGATGAATGGAAGACTGCTTTTAAGACCAAGGAGGCGTTGTATGAATGGTTAGTGATGCTGTTTGGACTCACCAATGCGCCCAGTACTTTCATGTTGCTCATGAACTAGGTATTAAAACCATTCACTGGAAAATTTGTTGTGGTGTACTTTGATGATATATTAATATATAGCTAGAACGAATCTGACCATTTTGCGCACTTGAGGAAAGTACTTACAGTTTTGTAGCAAAATAAGCTGTATGTTAATTTAAAGAAGTATAGCTTTATGACCAGCAGTTTGTTATTTTTGGGATTTGTGGTAAGTGTTGATGGGATTAAAGTTGATGAAGAAAAGATTCGGGCCATTCGGGAGTGCCCAACTCCACAAACAGTAGGTGAGGTTCGTTGTTTTCATGGTCTGGCAACATTTTACAGGCTGTTTGTTAGAGATTTTAGCCGGATAGTCGCGCCAATTATTGAATGCATGAAAAAGGGGAAATTCCATTAGGGAGAGGAAACAGAACAAAGTTTCACGCTGATCAAGGAGAAATTATCATCTACCCAGTTTTAGCACTGCTAGATTTTGAAAAATTGTTTCAAGTAGAGTGCGATGCCTTTATTGTTGGCATTGGTGTTGTACTTTCTCAAGAAGGTAGATTGGTTGCGTTTTACAACGAGAAGCTTAGTGAAGCTCGCCAGAAGTGGTCTACTTATGAGCTGGAATTGTATGTTGTTTTTCGCACCTTGAAGGTTTGGGAACACTATTTGGTGCAGAGGGAGTTTGTCTTATTCAGCAACCACTAAGCGTTGAAATTTATCAATAGCCAGAATAGTGTCAACCGAATGCATGCCTACTGGATTTCTTTTATACAACGCTTCACTTTCAGTTGAAGCATAAGGCGGGTCAATTAAGCCGGGTAGCTAATGCTCTAAGCAGGAGGACGTTGTTGTTTGTCACAATGCAGACTGAAGTGATTGGGTTTGACTATCTCAAGGAGTTGTATGCAAATGATGGAAGATTTTTAGGATAGTTGGGCAAAATATCAGTTAAGACCTTCTATTGACGGAATGCATATTCAAGAGGGTTATCTGTTTCGAGGCAACGCTTCACCTTCACCATGAATTACATGGTGGAGGCTTGGGTAGACACTTGGGTCGTGATAAAACAATAGCTCTTGCTGAGGAGAGGTATTATTGGCCCCAACTGAAACGAGACATTGACAGTCATGTTAAAAGATGCCCCATTTGTTAGGTTGCCAAAGGCCAATCTCAAAATCCAAGTCTGTACATGCCTTTTGCCCATTCCAGTAGCACTTTGGGAGGATCTTTCCATGGATTTTGTCTTGGGCCTTTCGCTAACCCAACATGGATTTGATTATGTATTTGTGGTGGTTTATAGGTATTCCAAAATGGCTCACTTTATTGCTTGCAAAAAGACCTCAGATGCAGGTGCACGTGGCAAATTTGTGTTTCAAAGAGGTTGTTCATTTGCATAAGGTTCCCAAATCCATTACTTCGGATAGGGACACCAAATTCTTGAGTCATTTTTGACAAACTTTATGGAGACGGTTTGACACATCCCTGAATTTCAGTAGCACGAGTCATCCTCAGTCCAATAGTCAAACAGAAGTGGTGAACCGCACTCTTGGGAATTTAATTCACTGCATTTTTGGAGAGAAGCCTAAATAGTGGGATTTTGCTCTTGCACAAGATGAATTTGCTTATAACAGTATGCTAAATCGGCCTACTAGGAGGACCCCATTGCAAATTGTTTATTGTTGGCCTCCACGCCATGCTTTAGACTTGGTTCCTCTGCCAAAACTTCCTAGTTTGAGTATTGCAATAGAAAATATGGCGGATCGTATCAAGGATATTCAAAAGAGGTGTGGAAAAATTTATAGGAATATAATGCCAAATACTAGGCCGCTGCTGATAAAAAGAGAAGGGCTCAAGTATTTCAAGAGGGGGATCTGTTGATGGTTTATTTGCGCAAAGGGCGGTTGCTAGTGGGCACGTACAACAAGCTGCAAGACAAGAAATATGGTCTTTTCTAGATTCTGTAGAAAATTAATGATAATGCCTATGTCGTGGACCTCCCTACAGATATGGCCATCTCTTTTACTTTCAATGTTGCTGATTTGTTTGAATATCATCCTCCTGATGTGTCATCTTCTCAATTAATTAACTTGAGGTCGAGTTCTTTCCAAGTAGGGGAGACTGATGTAAAACAGATTGCAGAAGAATTCCTATCACGGAGGGACCTCCAACAACAAAATCAGAAAAAAAAAAAAATAAATAAATAAACACTAGTAGGAAGAGAAGGGTCAAACGTCAGAATTGCGTGAAATTCAGTAGGTGACTTGGAATCGATGTGCTGTCCAATACTCCTGCCGTTGGTTAAGACCTATGCCGATTTTCGGGCAAATTCCTTCGTTTTGGCCTTCAAAAGCACGTTTTTGCTATATTTGGCAATAATGTGCTGCTTAATTTCAGAAGCTGCAGTTACCGTTTTGAGTTGTCCTTTTTTACCAGATTGTTGCTTAAGTTTAAGGCTTTTGATTTATACTTTTAATTAGAATTTTCCTATTTTTGGAATTGTTAGTGCATGCGATTAAAATCCGGTGTACGGCTCTCATGGACCCCAACTCGTACTGATCTCGATCCGAAGTCACTCCGAGTGCCTCTCTCCTCCCGACGGCCTGGTACCTGCCACAGACACTCTGACGCTCAAGTTAGAGAGACAAAGGAATAGTAATCAATACTGGTTAGTCCTCAATCCTTTCAGTCCCCTCATAATAGTGTTTTCTGTGCTATTTAACCCCCCATCCCTTTTTCTTGGGTTTCCCCCTCTATAGGCTGCAATATAGGCTATAATCATGGGATATCTACTGATTCTGAGGGGTTGTTTACCTAAAATGGATATCCTGGAATGATCGAGCTTATCTGTAATGATTGCATCCGGGATTTTCGGAACTGACGTGCACGCAACAGTATTGCGATTTTCTAGAGGCCTTGCCTATCCTGCTTGGTAGGGTAGGCCTCGCTTAGTGCTGTGCTACCCCGCTAACCAGACTAGGGAGGTCTCTGTTCTGACCTGCCCTGCTTGCTGAGCAGCGTCTTATTGACTTATCTGTGTTAGGTACCCCCTGGTCGGTTTGGACACGTATACGGCTAAGATTAGTATGCAATTATTTCCCTTTACAGTTAGTATTTTTCCTTATTTTAGTTTTTTCTTTCCTAAAGTTATAGACCTAGTCGAATTAGATTTTACAGCCTATATAAAGACTGTCTCTTTTCATTGTAAGGTTAACTTTCATTCAATAAAAACTCTTCTTTCTAAGATCTTATTCTCTGAGCCCGTGGATTCGAGTGTGGTACTCTTTTGTTTGTGGATTCGAACGATTTTTCAAGAAGCAGGTGGTGCCTACTTCTTCATAAGCTTCCGCTACATCATAACATTTGTCCTTTTTTTTTTCCTCAATTTGGTTTCTTAATCTTATCTAAACCATGATCCATACAAAGCTGATGAATTAGATTTTGTTTTCAAGATGTAAAATCTCTACTACTTAAATGCACTGCATAGAACTACACGGTAAACCCACTACAAAGGATCTGCTCCCAGATACTTTTCTTAGCGATAAGATAAGAGTGAAAAGCATCTGTGATTCTATGCCCATTTCCACTTCTGCAATGTGTGAAACGATGTAAAATTTAGAGAGCTGCTACTGCCACACCAACTTTTACGAATGCCACACCAATGCCAATGTAAAAGCCCCAAAGAGTTGCACACAGTTGATGTGGCGTTAGTAAAAGTTAGTGTGGCAATAGTAACTCTCAAATTTTAATGTCACTCCGGCAAGTCTCTCTCTCACTCTCTCTGTAGTATCAATCATGTTTTTACGTGCCACATGGACCTGCCTTCCATATATATATATATATATATATAATACCCCTTGAGTTGATTCAACCAAGTTTCTCTGTTCACAACCATACATGTGATAGATAATTTATTTCTCTTTTAATATCACATTTCAGGGACTGCTGAAGGTCACAAGAGAGGGAATGATAAAATTGTTGACTGATGAGGCTGATGGGCTGAAATTCAGACTAACGGATGGTGTCGATGTTGCGCGCAATGGTGTGATTTATTTCACGGATGCATCCTATAAATACAACCTGAATGAGTGTGAGTTGGACTTCCTTGAGGGTCGGCCTTATGGAAGGCTCATGAGTTATGATCCATCAACTAATATGACCCAAGTACTTATCCGTGACCTCTATTTTGCAAACGGAGTAGCCATCTCGCCACAAGAAGATTTTGTTATCTTCTGTGAAACCACCTTGTAAGTTTTAAGGGGACTCAAAACCTTACATGTTCGAGTTAATCTTTTGTTACTTAATAATATAAGTTGGGCTGGCAATGCTCGGCCCAGCCCATTGTGGAAACCACTTGGATAGCGTTATTCGGCCTGTTTAGTAATTGGACCACGATAGATTGTCTTAAGTTAAGGTTGGACTAGAAATTTATAGCTAGGCCCATTGAGGAGCTCATAACTAGGCTCAAGTACTGTGCGTCCGGCCTTGAAATAGGTGAGCTTTATTTGGCCCCACCCAACCATTCAGCTGGCAGGCAATCAGGGCTGGAGTTAGGATTTTGAGCTCCCAATAGCACTGGGCTATTTTACCCACTGACATTTAACAGTCCTAGAAATTAGTGGTCCTGACCGTATTAAACAATCTCCCGTTTAATTCGCAAAAAATTCACTAATTTTTTCAATAAAGTATTATTTTTTTGATTATTGAAATATTTCTGAATAATTCACCTATTTTAAGTTAAAAAAGAATAAAACAAGTTTTTTTTTTAAAGAATTTTTATAAATTTTGGTAAAAGAAAATACTATTGTAACTTCTTGTATAGTTCAACTTTGAAGCAATCATGCGTTAAAATTTGGGAGGAATCCACCTTTATACGGGGAAAAATGCCCCTTTCATCATCTAAAAAAATAATGACATGCATAGCACCTTAATTTTCAAACAAATGATTTTTCCATTGACTTTATTCTACTTTTATAAACAAATGGAACAATAACCTCAATGCCCTCATTATCACCACCATCATTATTACCATTACCACTAAATCATCACCTTCACCATCACCAATTTCATCATCACCATCACTATAATGTTACTGAACTTTTGAAATGAAGTGAATAATACACGTTTAAAGCATATGCCGCATATTTTCCATTGATCAATTTGTGTTGCTTGATGAAAAATGAGGAAATTGATTCTTGAAATGATAATCATTCCAGGCGAAGGTGTAGAAAATATTACATTCAAGGTGAGAAAAAAGGATTGATAGATGAGTTCGTGGATAACTTGCCAGGGTACCCTGACAACATCCGATTTGATGCAGACAACAGTCGATATTGGATTGCGCTAGCTTCGGTAATTTAATTGATTCTTTCTTATCATTGTTTTTATCCTCAAGCTAATCTGATAATTTTAGTCAGGCTCCCACCCTTTTATTAATGCTTCTAGACACACTACATGGAGGGAAACTAGTTTCCATCCATGTGCCATGTCTAGAAACGTCTAATCCAAGATTTTTTCATCTATTAACTAGTAAATGAGAAGGGTTCACCTTATTCCGATATTTTATTTTTTTCATGGGGAACATTAGAAATAAGTATTTGTGACCAACACCTAAGGTTCCTCTTGAAATTACAAAAATTATCTTGAATTGAGTAAAAATGCAAATATTATCTTCAAAGACTTTTAAGTTTACTCTTTAAAGAGTACATAATTTAGACATCCCCATGTTGGAATTTAGATTTTGTAATGTGTGAGATGTGGTTGTTAGACTCGAGAATCTCACAAGGATTTCCCAAGAAGAAAATAAAGTAAATGAACCTAATGGATCATGTCTCATATTTATAAGTGTGGGGTCAGATTCTGGTGAACGATGCTGATGGACTCTATCTCACAGATCCGAAGTAGTTCATTCCACCTCCCTCCTCACTGGCATGGTACCTGCCCAAAATTCTCCGATGCTCAAGTTAGAGTAGTAAAAGAATAATAGAAATTACTGATTAGACTCTCAATCGGCCAAAAAATCCTTAAACCTGTGCATATTGTGTTATTTATAAATCCTTCTTCTAAATCAAGGTTTCCCCTTCTCGCGAGAGGTGATCCTAGAGAATCTCCTAATTTTCAAGATCCTAAATGGAACGGGGATCTTTTAGATTGGATATGCTATATTGGGGAGATCTCCTCCGAGATCTTGGGGCTTGATGTGCACAAACCAAAATTACGGATCTTCTTTGACAGGTCTACACTACTTGGCAGACCAAGTCTTATTCAGTGCTATGCTACCCCTTTATCTAGGCCAGGCGCTCTCTACCTTGGCCTGCCCTTTAGCTGGGCAACGATCCGTATACTGATCTGTGCATGGTACTACTTAACCGGCTTGGAAACGTGTACGGTTTCGATGATTGTGCAAATATGGTCTCTATAATTATCCCCTTTTGAGAAGACGCTGAAATCGCCTCGACCCATCTTTACTAAATAATGGATAGGGGTCCGATTTATTAATAAGGGACTTTTGAGAAATGGGAATCGCCACCTAGTTTAGGTCTAACAACCAAAATTAACTCCAAATGGATATGGGTCGATCTATGGATCAAAGAGATGGGTAAGGGGTCAGATTACGGGTTTCGGAAGGTGTTAGGCACCGAACCTGCCCGATCAACATGATCGATCTCTATTACGATCCGAAATCATCCTATGGTCAACATACAAAGACTACAGTCAAGGTCATAGTCCAATCATCATCATCAATTTATGTTGGGTTTACCAAATAAATCCTATGGCTAAAATTGTCCCAATTATTACATGATCATTCTTTAATTTCCATAAAATATGAAAGGGTTTGGAAAAGCCCTGATTAGTTCCATGATCTAAAATTAATTAAGAAATTCCACTTGCAAGTATTTTCCAAATTGTCCAAAATAGAAACTGTCAAATTAGAACTTAGGATCTCTAAATTGGAATCTGAACTTTCCTAAATTAGAAATTTCAAAAGATACATTTTCCAAAATAGAAAGTTTCAAAAAATGTAAATTTCTGAATTAAAAATTTCTAACTTTCCATAAGGATACAGAATCTTCTAAATTGGGAAATTGATAAAATATGAAATTCCTAAAATGGAAATTTACAAGTATGTGTCTTTCCCAAAATAGAAAATTATGCAACCTCATATTAGAAGGTTTCCAAATATGAATTTTCCAATAACCTGCAAATAATTTCTAAAAGGAGAATTGTATGAAAATGAATTCCCAAATTGGAAGGTTATGGATTTGCCAAGAATCACCAAATTGGAAATTTGCCAAAAACAAAGAATTCAGGTTATCACACTTACCAAATTGGAGATTGATACATATCATCGCACAAAATTTCCAAATTTGCAAGGAAAACCCATAAGAAAAATTATATATTCATCAAATCCTTAAATTAACCAAACGAGCATGCATACATGATTTTCGATTTTGTCAAAATAGCTATCACTCAACAACATGCATACTCGTCATGCTAAAAAATATATCATCACGAACTCATTGTAGAAGTATAGGACCATCATGCTTAAATACAAGGATCATGTCATCACAAGTTCATAAAAAAAATAAAAATAAAATAAAGGCAAAAGCAAAACAAATTCTTTCCTAATCCTATCGATATGCAAAAAACAAAAAAAATATATAAACAAAATATCCTCCTAACCCCTATTGAGATGCAAAAACGAATAAAGACCTAGAACAATACCCAAGAAATTATTCTAATCCCATTGATATGCAAACACAAAAAATACACAAAACAAAAAAAACAATCTAATCCTACTAACGTGCATAAGTTGACGAGAAAAATAAGAACAAAAAAAACTCATAAAATAAAAATATTTTCCTAATTCATTGACATGCAAAAATCAAATAACACATAAAAACAATGTATCTCCCCTTATTGCGGACCATCCAAGATACGACAAAACGTTATGTGGTATCAAAAAAAAAAAAATCTTCCTAAAACCAAATGATCATGACACCAAAATCAACATGACCCTTAATGTGGGAAAATCATACAAAAACAGAGAGGTAAACGACAATGTGCCACGAAGAAAACGAAGAAAAAAAAAAAAAAACCAACTTACTTAGTGATTCGAGAATGACGTGATTGGTTCTTTCAGATACGATCCCAATGGCTTGTGAATGTACGTTGTCGAGAGATGAGGACAATGAAACAGATGCCCGGATGTGTACTGTGATGATGTTGTGACAGCAATTAGAAGAAAAAAAAAATTGAGCCGAGAAGTGGCTGTACTAAGTGCAAGGAACACGATGGTTGAAAGAGATAGCTCTCGGGATACTGATTGAAAGTGGAGATGGGAATAAGTATTGCAGTAATACCGCAGGGGCGTGGTCTTGTCATTGTTTGTTGAAGAAGAAGTTGGGCAGCAAAGTTGCAGGGGCGTTGAAGTGGGGGAAGAGAGGAATGAGTTGCAGGTTTTAAGGAGATGATGGAGGGGGCAGCAGGGGATGAGGACGTTGAGTGATAGGCTTGTGAAGGCTACTGTTGTAGAGGATGAGGGCTGGAAATGTGAGGGAGGGGAGGGCGTTGAAGATGCTGGCTGGGGCGTTTTTGGTTTAACAGAGAGAGAGGCTGTAGAATCGATGGAGAAGAAGAAGATTAAGGAACTGAGTTGCAGAGGCGAAGTGTAGAGAAATTTGGAGAAGAAGACGTGCAGTAAAGAGGAAAAATGTGAGAGAGGAGAAGGTTGATGGCTGGGCAGGGAGGCGTAGCTGTTGGAGAAGAAGAGACTAAGAGAAGATGAGCAGGGAGAGACCTCTCCAATCAGCCAAACGATGTTCCCCTCTTTTTTCTCCTTTTTTTGAAGAAGAGAAAGTGCTCTCTTTAATATAAACGAAATTTCTATTTTGGTTTATTTTTTTGAAAATATTGTTTCCTTTTTGCTTTATTCTTTACACGTCTTTCCCTTCTTTATTTTTTTAATTTCTTTTTGGAGAATGATGGTGAGACGATCTCATACTACTCGTACTTTGTTTGTCGAGTTATGGTTGGTCGATTGATTGGTTAATTATTTTATTTCAAATTTTTGTTGGTTAATTAAATTCTTTTTATTTTAATTTTGAGTTTTATTTGTTGATAAATTTTGAAATTTTGGGTTTGGTTAAAAAAATTTAATTTGATTTTTAATTGACCATTTGATTTCGATTTTATTTGGTTGGTCGATTGAATTTGACTTCAAATTTTAAATTTGTTGATTAGATTTTGGCAGAATTTCAGTTTAACTTTAATGGTTGATTAATTGATATTTTTTATTATGGTTGATCAATTTAAAATTTTTTTATAGGATTTAATTTATTGATTGTGTTTTAATTTGATCGGTTGAATGGTTTTTAATTTGTTTTTTATTAATTCGATTGCTTGATTAAATTTTAATTATTCGATTGTTTGATTTTGAATTAGATTTTAATTGTTTAATTATGAATTAAATTTTAAGTTTTAATTGTTTAATTTTGAATTAAATTTTAAGTTTTAATTGTTTAATTTTAAATTTGAGTTTGATAAAAATTAAATTAGATTTTAAATTTGATTTTGATTTTTATTACATTTTCCTAAGGATCGAGATTTCTAAGTTGAGTTTGGAGGTCGAGGGGCATTTCGGTCATTTTATCAATTTTTGTAGATTTTTACGAATTTTAGCGTGAAGTTTCTTTCAGTCCCGACATGATTATTTCTAAGTTTCAAAGTCATGTTTTCTTAGCGTAGCGAGGTCTCTAGGTTATCGAATTGTGTAGCGAACCTAAACGTACGTGCTTGCTAAATCGGGTGTAATGTGTAGCGATCCTAAGCGTGCGTAAATTTCTATGTCAAGTCGTAACGAGTAGGGGAGATGAAAAGAGTGAAAATGGGAGGAAACAGGGATAATACTCACAAGCCTTCGAGTTCTTTACGATCATCATTAGGAATTCACGGTAACTAGGTGACGAGTTGTCGAATTAAGCATATGCAAAAATGGGGTGTCTACAGACGCGAAGTCTTGTCATCTTCTCGAGACACGTATCCTTCTTCTAATTAGCTATCATGATTCTCTATCATTGCCTCCGCTCTTAATGAATTGATGCATTTAATGTAGTATCGCTTCAAATATTTTTTTGACGACTGAGACAAATTATCCCTTATATGTGGCTGTCCACATGCCCCATTAGCGTCTATATTGCATCTCAGGCTACGACGGTTAGGTTGGATTAGGCTATCCTCATAAGTGTACGTACTCCTTTACGTTCTCTTATAAATAAGTGACTTGCACTAGCTTTTCCTCCTACTGTGTTATTGCCTGTGCGGTTTCATCTTTTTGTGTCTACAACGTTTTTTTTTCTCTCTGTTTGCTTCACCGTCATCTTTACCTCTCTTAGGCTGAGGTAATCTTCTATTCTTATCTTTTCTTTTTTGCAAACTTAATTTCTCAATGGTTTCCGACATGACCCAATTTCGAAGGAGACTATATATCATTGCATTTGTATCTATTTGGGTTTGCAAAGATCCCAAGAACCCTGATGAGCGTCGTCAAGGGGAAATCTGGTTTACGCCGGCCAAATCATGGTTGGCCTAAGTTTCCCACTTTCTCCCTTCCTCAGAGAGGTATTGAGTAAAATAAACCAGACCCTAGGACAAATGTCTGGTAAATTTTACCACTTGGTGGAAATAGTGAAAAAAATGGGTATAACCCCCAATGACTTCCTCTCCAAATACAACTTGAAAGCTATCCCCCAACGCCTTGAGTATTATTCGTTGTCCTCCAAGAGTGCAGCAATCGCACTGGTTCCATCTCTCCTTAGTGTTGACAAATGGTGATACAAGGACCCCTTGATTGTTTCCAAGAATTGAGAGTTTGCCCTTGGCATTTCTCGTGAGGGGTTCAGGGTCCCTCAGACCTTCTAGGGTAAGTCCAGCTTTTAGACACCTAGTTGCATCCCATTTTCTGCCTTGTGTAAAGTTTACTATAACTTTGACTCTTTCCCTTTTTGTAAATTCTTCTGCCCTTTCTGTTTTTGAGGCTAGGAAAGAGCAGTGTAGAGCATCCAAATATAGGAAGCTAGTGGCAGTGGGTCTCCAAACCAGGGTGACCGATAGAGTGATCGAATGAGATCAGACCCATCCTTCCCCTTCTTCTTTGTCTCGGTCACTTGTATGATGGGCTCCCTTTGATTCGGCCAGATCTCTGAAGACTTTTCTTTTCCCTTTGTCTCTGTACTCGTCCTTCATTATCCTCCATTTCCCTTAAGGTTTTTCGACGTCATTAATATTGACCTCTCGGAGTATCCTCTCTCCCTCACCCCTATCGTTAAGGCGATGGGCATGACTTTGTAGCAGTATAGCCCTTTCTTGGTGATGAATGCCATCTTCTCTTGATATGTTGGACTGAGCTAATTGTAACCATAGTAGCCATCCATGAAGGATAGCTTTTCCTGACCTGAAGTAGCGCCTATTAACTGGTCAATGTTTGGCATATGAAAGCTATCCTTAAGAGAGACCTTATTTAGGTTAGTAAAGTCGATACAAACTCTACTTTTCTTATTTTTCTTTGGCACTGCCACTATATTAGCCATCCAATTAGGGAATTACACTTCACTGATAAATCCTGTTCTAATCAGCTTGTTCACCTTTTCATTATTTACTTCTCTAAAAAGAGGTGCTAGTCTTCTTGGCTTCTACTTTACTGACCTCACAGCTGGCTCAACATTTAAGTGATGGTAGATCATTTTGGGACTGATCCTTGGCATTTCTTCTATGGACCAGGAGAAAATGTCCATGTTCCTCCTCAGGCACTTTACCAGTTTTTTCATTTCCTCTGGGCTTAGTTCTGCCTCTACCCCAATCTACCTTCCTTCCCCCACATCTACCATCTAGATGTTCTCTAGGCATGGGGGCTCACCGGGCTCAACTTCCCCCCATTGTAATTGCTATTATTGAGTTTTTCCTCGGAGAGCTCTTCCTTGCCTAGCATGCACACCTGGGGTACTACTTAATCCCCTCAGATGTCCTACATCCCCTACAATATTGGGAATCTCAGGATCTGGTAGTATGTTGAAGGTACGACCCTTATCTCATAGGTCCACCATCTGCCGAGTATAGCATTGTAAGGGGAGTTCACTTCGATGACCATAAAGCTAATAATCAAAGTTATCGGCCCTGCCTACATAGGCAAGACTATTTCTCCCCACAGTTGGCTCATCCTCCCATCAAACTCAATCAGAGGGACTTTTGCTTGGGTAAGTACACTTCTATTGAGACCTATATTCAGAAAAGTTGAGGTATACAAAATGTTGATTGAGCCACCGCTGTCAATCAGCACCCTTTTCAGAGTAAAAATGCCTACTTAGAGGGTTACCACCAATGTGTCATAATGTAGCTCGTAAAGGTCATGATCTACTCTTTGTAAGGCTCAATTTACTTTGTGTGCCCACTCCTCATCGTATAGACATGCACAAGGTACTTTGCCTGTTACCTTTTGACTCTTTCATCAGTCTTGTCTAGGCTTGACCTCTTAGATTCTTGCTTTAGGATAACGTGAATAGCTGCTGCCCTTCCAACCCGCCTTTCAACAAGTGGTTGATCAGGCCTTTGATTCTTATTTGAAGGAGGATTCTCTCTCTATCTCCTAGGCAGGTCCCTCAGCCGACCTTGTTTTGCCAATCTCTATAGAAATCTTCTTAAAGCTTGGCACTTGTTGGTAGTGTGGCCCCGTACCTCTCATAGTATCGCTCATCTTACTTTATTTGATCTCGAGGGAGAGGTGTTGGCCACTCGAAATATGACTCATTCGCGATGAGGTGTAGGATTTCACTAGAGGCATAGAAAAGTATGTCCCTTTCCTCCTCCACTCTCTGTCCTACTCAGGCGGTTTCTTCCTGCTCTGTTGTTGTGGCTGTTATTGTTTGCTAAGCTTCACCATAGTATCTATGACTTTTCTCTTTCCAATTGAATTTTGAGGGTCATCTTCCAATATGATATACTTTTCCGCTCTTTCGAACAGTTCACTTAGTGTTTCTGGTCTTCTTTTCACAAAAGACCTATATCCTGAACCAGATGGCAAAGAGTTCCTGAACGCCACTACTTCCATTCTCTCATCACAACTTTCTAGGACTATCTCTTCTTCCTTGAATCTTCTCGTAAATTCTCTTAGGCTCTTCCTCGATTGGATTCTCATGTTGAGCAGAACATCCACATCTCCGCCACTTTTCCTGTTGCCAATGTAACACATTACAAAGCTCCTTAAAAGAAGATATTGATCCACATGGAAACTTATGAAACTAGATCAACGTGTTTCCTTACAAACTAGAAGGGAAAAGTCTGCACATCAAACCCTCGTTCCCTTCCCACAACATAAGCATCTGTTGGAAGTGGAATAAATGCTCTACTAGGTCCTTCGTCCCAAAGTAAGGGGTGAAATATGGCGGCATGAATTTCTTTGGGATCTTTTCAGCCAAGATCTCCGCTGTAAAGGGGGATCTCTGAATACCCCTGATGGCTTGCGCCACTACTATGCCAATATCTACACTTTTCATCGTCTCCTTCTTCTTTTGGATTATCTCTTTGATCTCCTCTCGAGTCAAACCCACTGTGGGCTCAACTCGAGTAGTAATAGTGGCAGCTTTCATTTTTCCTACCCTAGTTAGGTCTCGTGGTTGAAACCTGCCTTCTGTATTTGAGGCATAATCATCTCCAACAAGAGGCTGAGGATCTCGTAGAGGGAGATCTTGTCTTGCTTACTGTGGTTATCAAGATGCTGACTCAGATTTCGATTCTGGTCAGCCAAGTCGTCCATCTTCTTCTTCATATCCTCTTATTGTTTCCTCATATTTTTAACAGTACCAGAAAGTGTACCACAGGTGGGGGTGCATTGACTTTGATTGTTTTAGTGGATCTCACCATTGTTTCGATTGAAATCAATATACTATTGGTGTTACCACAAATGGTGCTAGATTTGTTGGGTTAGATTTCAGTGAGCGGTGCTGATGGACTTTGCCTCACAGATGTGAAATTACTCCTTCTACCTCCTTGCTAGTACGTGGTACCTGCCAAAAACTCTCTAACACTCAAGTTAGAGTAGTAGAGGAATAATGGAAATTAGTAGTTATACTTTCAATCGGCCAAAAGATCCTTAAGCCTGTGCATATTGTGTTATTTATAGATCATTCCTCTGAATTAGGTTTCCCCTTCTTGCGAGAGGTGATCCCGAAGAATCTCCTAATTCCCAAGATTCTAAATAGAATGGGAATCTTTTGGATTGGATATGCTATATTGGGGAGATCTCCTCCAAGATCTCTAGGTTTGATGTGAGCAAACCAAAATTACGTTGACCATGTCTGCTCTACTTGGCAAACTAGGTCTTGTTCAGTGCTGTGCTGCCCTTTTATCCAGACCAAGCACTCTCTACCTTAGCTTGCCCATTTGCTAGGCAGCGATCCGTATACTGATCTGCGAATGGTACCACGTAATCGGCTTGGACACGTGTACGGTCTGGATGATTGTGCGAATATACCTTCTACAACAAGTATTTGAGGGGTTCCAACGTTTTCCAAGATATATAAACATTGGGGTGCCAATAGCATTAATGGGTGTCAACCCATTGACTGAACCATTGTTTTTTTATGGCCTTGAAATAGAACGGCATAGTCCTTTCATGTGAGGTCGCGAATTCATGTCTCCCTCTAAACAAGGTAAAGCATAGAATTTGTTATGACTACTAGGTAGTTATTCCATAAGTGTGGAGTAACTTAATGAGTCACTCCCAACCAATACTAAACCACTTCTTTATTCTCCTTATGTGGAAACTATCTCATCATTTTAAATCGTACCATTAGCATGAACCAATAACTCCCACTTGGTGAAACTTAAAAATAATATTGTTCAATTAATGACTTTCTTTGGTATACCTACACTTTGTCTTAATCATTAATAATTTATACACCCAGATTGTCATCGGACTAAATAGACTTACGTGCGCTTGTTTTTTGCTCCTTTCTGATCACATCTTGTTCTATATGATAGATCCTTATATCATATTGAAGAAGTCTTCATTTTACTTTATTTCAAGTAAACGGCATTGTATTCCCACATCTAAGGATTTTAAGATCCATACCTTAAATTCTACGACAAACTCAACCAAAACACATCATTATATTTTTTCGGATTTGGATTTGAATATACATGTATTCGAACCAATTACTATCCATTAATAGCCTTAATTTTTCAACCTATATGGTAAATTTTTATGACTCAAACCTCATATTCAATCCATCATTTCCAACCTTTGCCTTAATCCTTGGTGGAAAATCCTTGATTTTTATTTTTCAAAATTTTCATTATATAGTACTTGTCAAAAATTCCTATCTTATTCTTGAGGTTTGATTATTGAAGCAGATAAAATCTTCACATTGAAGATGAGGGAGATGAGGGAGAGAAGAAGATAACAATAACTTATCCACGAGGTCGAAGATGACTAGTTTTGGGAAAAAAATCAATGGTTTTTGGCACATATGCTGACGGCAATGAAATTTAAGTCATTTTCATTAATCTATTATAGAAGAAGGAGATTAAGGGGACATATCATCAATTTGAAAAAATAAAAAAGGGGATCCGAAATATTCACTAACAAATTAATTTACAAGTTTTTGTCCTTGTTGATTAATGAATTCTTCAATTTTATAACTGTTAAAATAATTTATTTTTCTTAAAAGGGAAAGACAATTTTATGGGATGCTCTGCTGAGATATCCTTGGCTTCGGAAGACAACAGCAATGTTTGGAAGATTTGTGAAGCTTCCCATGTCAAGAAAAAATAGTGGAATAATGGCTGTGAATTTGGATGGGGAAGTGATTGCCTTATATTCTGATCTGGGATTGACATTGGTGACCACTGGGTTCAAGATAGGGAATCATTTATTCTACGGCTCACTAATCAAACCGTACATTGGTCGACTTGATCTTACACAATATGCTGCATAATTCACCTTTATCAATAACTATTTACTATGCCATGTCATTTTTTTTTCTTTCTTTCTTCTTCTTGTTGTTATGGGATGAACTCTATGTCTACATTATTACAGATTTTTATCATGATGTAATTTGGAATCATTTTAGAGATTTCGTAATGCATCTTGCAGGTGGGACTTTTTCTTTGTAAATCCCCTTAATTGTTTGAAAGTAATTTGATGGTCAGTTTTGAACTTTTTCTTTCTTAAAGCAGCCCCGATCCCATTTCAATTGGTGAGATTGTTGATTCAAATTGTCAAGATGGACAATTCAAATCATTGAGATCAACCCTTTTTTTTTTATATTAATGTTTCATTTTTTTTTTCTTTGTTATTACGGGATGAACTTTTCTACTCACAATATTGCAAATGTTTGTCATGGTACAATTTAGAATCGTTTTAGAAATTACTTAATGAACCATGCAGGGGAGACCTCTTTTTAAATCCCCCTAATTTTTCGACAGTAATTTGATGGTCAATTTAATTCTTTCTTAAAGAGTCTGATGCCATTTCAATTGTTGATTCAAATTGTCGAGATGGACAATTGAAATTATTGAGATCAACCTTTGTTCAAATTGTCGAGATCGACATGTTGTGATTTTTTAGATCAAAATTGTAAATTGTTGATCTCAACAATTGAACATAAACCATAAAGATCAACATTCAAATTGTTGAGATAAATAATTTGATTTGTTGATCTTGACAATTTGAGCTTGCTAAAGAGAAATGGAATTGTTTCTATGTCATGCTTTCAGATTGATCGTGTATTTGTCAAATTTATTAGAGAATGCTTGGATCCTGGCTGAACCAAATCAATGATCCTCTTTAAATATAAGGAGTGGATAAATGACATGTTCGAAGCACGACATGAAATCCAAGAAGAATATCACACTGTTTTTTATTATTATTATACTTTGAAAGAAGGCAAACTTGAATCCACAAGTACAATTTATTGGAAAAAATTGAAACTTTTTGATAATTTGAAGAAAAATTTACAAGCAAAAAACCCCCTTCCGATGATTGAAATAAACTTTAGACTTTTAGTTTGACTCCACTTTTACTTTCATACTTACCCAAAATAATAAAAGTTTTCAAAAAGTAGAAAATACCATGAAACATAAATAAATACACAAATAATCTTAAAATAAGAGATTGAATCGGAATACCAAATTCAAGATAAAATTTACTAAAATAACGAGATTTAAATTCTGACTAAATTCCCCCCCTCCCTCAGGCCAAAATGAAGAAATGAGAGACAAAATCTGCAAATTAAAGAAATATAACATATTCCAAGAAAACTTCTATTTATAATTGAAAAAAGGGATTATCGAGCCTTAACTACATGATGGTTGAGATTTGTGGAAAAATAAAAATAGATTACCTAAAGATTAGTTCCGACGGATACATAACTTCTTAGGGAATCCCTAACATCTCAACAGTCATGTTGATGGAGAACCACAACCGATGGGTTGAGGCTAGCATTTTCCAAGAAAAAAAATGTAAATTGTAGAAGGATATTTTCAAACCTCGACCCACACTTGAAACTTTTCACCAACATGACAGTTAGGATTTGAGGAAGAACGCAAATTTCTTAGAGATTAAATCTAATATTCAAGGGACTAGTACACTTTTTCCTTCGGTTACATTTTTCTCTAGGAATCATTAACATCCCAACGGTCATGTAGATGGAGAATGATAAGTGACAAATATTTCATATTTCATCATGGTTTTAGGGGTATTTATGCAATGTTTCTTTGTTTAACTCCGGTTTTACATGTGAAGTCATGCATTATGTTCATTTTAATGCCTTGCACATTTTTTTATTATTATTTCATGGCATATTTGCATGGAATGGCATACAACTCAAAGATCTTAATCATGTACGATATATTTATTGAACTAAATTCAATTGCATAAGAATTAGAGGAACAAAGACACAATTGAAAGCCCATTGTAATCAAAAAGAATTTCCATGAGTTTAGAACCAACTTGGAGTCCCACTGGCACATGACCATTGTGGCATGGTAGTGTTATACCTCATAATGGGCCCATTCACAGTTCGAGCCATGGTACAAATATTTCATTTGGGAGTAGACACATAGACAACAGATTCAGTTGTGAGCCTAAGAGTATGAAGATTTGAAGGTTGAAAAAGTCAAAAAATCAAGAGAATTGAAAGAAAAGAAGCAATTGCAAGAAGAATTGTAGACTCAAAAGCCAATAAAAGTGATTTTTTTAGATTGTAATTTATGGTCGCTATATATAGTGACCAAGGAAGATAGTGTGGAGGATATTTTTCGAAAAATGACACATGGCACTTATAAGATGATTCTGTCGAATACCCAACCGATCACAGGAGATCAGAAGAAGAGAAGAAAGTCAACTTCTTAAATCGAGATTCAGAAGGTCTTAAAACGAAAGTTCTGAAACCTCGTATCCCCGAAAATTAGAAACTTAACCATATTTGCGAGAAGCAAGGGAAATCCCCAAAATGGCGAAAACGGTTGAAACGGAAATAGCATAAATCATGAAAGAAGCCCTTATAAAGAGAAAAACACAAGGCATTATGAAGGCATGTGATTTCTCCCTAAAAACCTTAAAATACTTTTTTTTTCTTGTACCAGGGATTTGACTTAGGCGTCGGAGAGGTGTCGTTGTGTAGACACCCCATTTTTGCATCCGCCTGATTAATCAAGTCGTCAACCCGATCGCAAATGTTCCCAATGATGGATGTCTATTCCAATGCTTTATTTTGTTACTAGATATGTTTCAGAAATCCGAATGAGGTATCTCGAACTGACAAAACTTAGAAACCACGCTACGCTAGGAAAATACGACCCCAGAAACATAGAAATCATCATCTTGCAAACCAAGAAGAAGCTTTACGATAAAAATCACTAAAAATGACTAAATTACCAAAATACCCCTAACATCAAAACAACCCTAGAGCCTGCATTACGCTTAGGAAAACCCACTCAAACACATAAAACAACAAATTGAAACCAAGTAAACCACTTCACCAATTTTCACAAAATTTGATAAAATTATGAAAATACCCCTTATAAAGTTCACGACCATTTCATACAAAAAACTTCATAAATGACAAAAACCAACATTCCCATTGAATTCCTTACGAAAAACTGATTCCAAAACATCCTGGAACATTGAAAAACGACTTAAAACGTAAAAAATCCTCTCCGAGGGCAAAATGGTAATTTCACAATTTTAATAATTAAAAATTTCAAAATTAATAAATAAATCATTAAATGATGTAAAGTGAAACATTAATAAAATTAATTATAAAATTGAAACCAAAAAATTGATCAATGAGGCTTTCAAGAAAAATTGTTGATGGTTCGCAAGATATTTCTTTAAGGACCCCTCCATTTGGGGGTCCAAAGAATCAAAGATATAATAGAGGGGAGTTCTACAAAAATTTAAAGTCAATCAAGCAAGACTAAAGTCAAGATATTAAAGTTAATCAAATAAGATTAAAGTCAAAATTAAAGTCAATTAAGTAAGACTAGAGTCAAGTATTAAAGTCAATCTCATAAGACTAAAGTCAAAACCCTAAATTAAAACCCTAATCTAAACTAATCGAGTCAATCTCATAAGACTAAGGTCAAAACCTTAAATCAAAACCCTAATCTAAACTAATCAAGTCAATCTCATAAGACTAAGGTTAAAACCCTAAATCAAAACCCTAATCTAAATTAATCAAGTCAATCTCATAAGACTAAAGTCAAAATCCTAAATTAAAACCCCAAAGACTAAGTCAAAACCCTAATTGAAACCCTAAAAGAAACTCTAATGCTTCTAAAAAATTTATAAATAGGAGCCTCCACACCCTATTTTCGTATCAAAGAAAAAACCTTAGGAAAAGTAGGTGAAGAAGCCTCCACAACCTCTCAAAAACCCTAATTTTGGAGCCTCAACTCCTTACCTAACACCCATGCTTTGATTTTAGCCTAAAAAATACATAAAAGCCTTTCAAAAACACCCCAAAATCCATAATAAATTCAAAGCACCCAGATCCAAGAAGGAGATACCTTACCTCGGAGATCAGAAATCAGATCCGGAGATAGAATGAAGTAAGGAGTACGGTACAAGGAGCATTTTCACCAGATCTGAGGGAATAGAACCTTTGCAGATCGAAGGTAAGGTTTTTATTATTTTTTTGTCTAGGTTTTGTCATTAGCAATGTAGTTATATTTGGGATAAGTAGAGACCGGCATTGGCCGGGCGGGGTTGGTGCCTAACACCTTCCAACCCCGTAATGTGATCCCCGGATTCAGTTTTTCTGTAGTAGATTAGTTTTTTTATCCGTTTTAGAGTCAGTTTGGTTCCTAGACCGTAGTAACTAGGTGGCGACTCCCAAACCTCAAGGGTCAAAAGCAGATCCGCGCACCCCGCGGATCGAGGGCGCTTTCACATTGCAGGCATACCCAGGTGTACAGGAAATAAAGGAATCATAGTTTAGTTGGAATCTCGAGGTAGTGCAAGTTTTTGCATCTACAATTTGGCACCGTCTATGAGGATCGTTACAAAGAGAAATGAAAAAAATGGTGAGAATAAGGAGAGAAAAACCTGAAGAATTATCAAATCCACCATTATCACCACAAGACCTTTGTAAGCGATGCACCATTTGTTGACAGGGATGAGAAAAGCGATGCGACAAGGGCTCAAATGCTAAAATGATGAAATTCAAGTGATAAGAAGGGAAAATGGAGAACTCAAACAATGGTTAGGTGAAGGAAGTGAAACATGGGGAAAAGTGGGAGCATGACAGGAATCTCCACTCCTTGTAGGAGATCAAATCAAGATTGATCAGACAATAAATTTAGCAAGAGTAGGAACTCAACAGGGACATGACAATGAGGAAGTGGAAGAGCTGCTGTGGAGGAGGGACAAGGAACAAGCTAGGAGAAGAGATTCGGGGTGCCACGCTCAAAATATAATTCGGGAACTTAGAGGGTCACCATTTTTACTAGGAATAATGGCATCCGACTCGTCGAGGATATTTTATACCTCGAAATTCAAGTCATTCGATGGGCGAAAGACCCAATGGAGCATATCCTTTACTATACAGGAACCAGATGGTGTTGTACCAGAACGATGACTAATTGCTTTGTAAACTCTTTCCAACAACATTGAGGCATGGAGTTGTATCCAAGTTCCAAGAGTTGCCCAAAGGATGAATAAAAAACTTTTCTGAGCTCGAAAAAGCTTTTGTCAAACAATTCATACACTTGAGAAAGAGGAAGGTTGGAGTAAATACACTCTTTCACTTACGATAGGAAGTTGGAGAGAGCATCCAAGCCTTCATGTGACGATTCCAGACTAGAGTGTTGGCAGTAGAGAATTTGGATAGTGCTATTGCATGTGCATCCTATATAGTAGCAATAATTCACGGGACATAATTGCATAAATCACTAATCAAGACCGATCCATCGTGATTAGAGGACTTGTACGCGTAGGTGGAGAAATATATCTTGGTAGAAGAATCAATAAAAAATAAGGGCAGACAACACATGCAACCACCATCAGTGCAGTAGAGCTTGAACTCCTAGAAAACCATAATGAGCAAGGGAAGAGAAGGATGGGAGGAAAAGGTACAGGGAAACTAAGGAAAGGTCGGGGTTGAAGACCGGATGGATCTATACACCGTTAAACGAAAAAATGTCAAAGATCTTGAGGCATATATGAAACGATTCGGGATTCGTGCAGCCACCATGAAATTATCGAGGAAAACTTGGAAAACCATATTATGACTACTATGGTGTGGAGGATCATTCGACTGAGAACTACTTTAGGCTAAGGCATATCATTTAGGATATGATAGAAGACAAGAGACTCAAAAGATTTGTAATAGCTACTAGGGAGGAAATGAGGAGTCAACGAGGAGAGGAACAGATGCCCCTACCCCCACCTCCAATGGAGGAAAATCATAGAGACCATGAAGAACAAAGGATGATAAATACGATAACAGGGGAGTACAGTTCAAAAGCTCAGACTAGAAACATTGCCAAGTCTATGGTTAGGAAGATTCAGTATGAGGTCGGAGTGTGCCAAGTTACAACGAGGGTGGGCATGGCATAGGTACTAGAGTCCATATGGGGGGACAAGGCAACAATGTTTACTTAAGACGACTTCTGAGAAGTAGCCACACCCCATTACGAAGCGTTGGTGGCAACATTTTCGGTGAGGAACGTGGATTTAAGAAGAACTTTTATCAACGCTGGCAGTGCCGTAGATATCCTCTTCGTGGAGGCTACAAACAAGATGGGGGTACCAGAAAGCCTTGAACCAGCTAGAGAGACTGTGTTCAAATTCAACGGTGCTTCGACCATTCCTGTTGGAGAGATTATGTTTCCAATCATTGTCAAACCAAGGGTTATCATTACAAGATTCATTGTAATTGATGCCGACTTGGCTTACAATGCAATCTTAGGAAGAAGATGGATACACGACATGAACGCAATCCCACAACATATCATCAAATGGTACGATTTCCAAGTAGAAATGGACCAATGGAGATTAAGAGGGACCAAGAGATGTCATAGAGATGTTTTACAACAGTACTCAAGTTTGGAAAGGTTACCAATGTGATACCACATGAAAAGAGGAATGAAGCACCAAAGGTAGATCGAGAGCAATAGAAATTATAAAGGGAGTCATAGAAGGAACGGGTAACATCGGTGGAATTAATAATGGAAGTAAACATTGAGGAAGAAGGAAAAACGAATATCGGGAAAAATATGTCTGAGGAGCAATGGGGGGAGTTGATACAGTTTCTTAGAGCCAACAAATATGTATTTGCATGGTCATTTGATGACATGCATGGGTTAGATCCTCTTATTGCAAGCCACCAACTAAATGTGGAAGTAACAGCCAAACCAGTCCGGCAGAAGCCAAGAAGATTATCTCACCAATAAGACAGGTGGTAAACGAAGAAATTAACAAGTTACTCAAGGCCAGGTATATCCGAGAAGTCAAATATCTGGAGTGGATAGCAAGTATCTCATGTTGTTACTTAGAAATTAATATGTTTATGACTTTTCTTAACTTATGGGACAAGTAAGGGATCAAACCCAAGAGAAATGGGGGTGGTTACCAAGATAAGGCAAAATGAAATCTAAGTCAATATTCTAAGCACTATTTTTGTGTTTTCTTTAACAAAAATGAAAAGAAATGTTGCTAGAAAATAAAGTAATAGATATGAAAATTAAACTAAGAAGTAAGAGAAGAATACCATTAGTGATTAGAGTAACCTAGGGTTAAAAATTAAAATCACGTTTAAGTTCTATCCTTTTTTTAAGTCAACTGCAAGGGCTTGGTATGAGCTCCTTGGGTTAGAAAAAATAATATGAAGCTTAAATAACACAATAGTTAGGGCTCCTTAATTCACTAATGTATGAAGCTCTTACTACTAATTATCTATATTAAGTATATTTTATCTTGATTTAATCTAAGTATAAAACATCTAAGCTAAGCATAAAAGGTGTAAGGATTCATCTAAAACTTTGATCCATTAGAGTTGGATAAAACTTTGAAGAGAACCCAATAATCATAAATAAACATAGAAGGATTATAACTAAAATAAATAATTAAAATCTTGATCCTAGGCTTCTTCCTCTCACTAATGGAGGGAGTCTAGCCTATGGTCATTGTAAGGACACAAGAAGAAGTCATTAAATCAACACTTGTAATCATTGAGTGATCAAGGTATAATATCTTCTCTTGGAGAAATTATAGAGAATTTATAGAAATGTAACCTATCTAATAATAAAAAATTACAAGAGAAAATGCCAAGGGAATTAGGGAAGAAGAGAGAATGGACAAGGGTGTAGACACCTCATTTTTGCACTCGCTTAATTAATCAACTCGTTAACTCGATTACGACAATTATCAATGATGGATAAATATTCTAAAATTTTTATTTGTTACTATATGTATTTTCAAAGTTCGGATTAGATATTTCATACAAATAAACTCTAGAAACCACACTATGCTAGGAAAATACGACCCAATACATAGAAATCATCATTTTGAGACAAAAAGAAACTATATAAGAAAAATTACAAAAAAAATGATCAAATTACCAAAATACCTCTGACGTTAGAATATCCTTAGAGACTACATTTTGCTTAGAAAAATCCTTTCAAACACATAAAATAACAAACTAAAATTAAATAAATTGATTAACTAATTTTCACAAAATTTAACAAAATTACCAAAATACCTCTCATATGGTTCACGAACATTTCAGGTCAAAAACCCATAAGTGAGACAAACCAATACTCCCATAAAATTTCTTATGAAAAATTAATTCAAAAATATTCCAAAATGTCAAAAAATGACATCCCAACTCAAAAGTCCTCTTTGAAGGAAAAATAGTAATTTTTTAGCACTAAAATTCGAAAATCTGAAATTACTAATTAAAATATTAATTAATGTAAATTATAATCTTAATAAATCAAATCAAAATTTTTGAACCAATAAATTTAATTAATTAAGCCCGTGAGCAAAATTTTAAGCGGTGACCCATTTATTCAAGTGAGGCATACCTAATATTTAATAAAAAACCTCCACCAAAGGTTCCAAAGAATTCAAAATAATTTAATAAAGAACCCTCCATTTGGGGATTTTTCTAAAATTTAAAAATTCTCATTCTACATAAGTCAAAAAATAAAACCTAATTAAAATCTTATGTATATCATTTAACAGATTAGTTAGAGATAGACCTTATCTCTAAGAGACCAAATCAAACTTTCATCTAGTCAACAAAGCTCTTTAAAAAGGAGTCTCCACCATCTAATTTCGTAATTCAAGAAAAATCCTAAAAAATCAACGTAAAAAACTCTCCAAAACCTTCCCAAAATCCTAAATCTAGAGTTCCAAGTCAATACCTATACCCAAACCCTAATTTTCAACCTAAAAAATATCCCGAAAGCCTAAAAATACTTCAAAAAAGCTATAAAAATATCTAGATCTAGAAGAAAAAAGTCTTATCTCGAAGATCGAAAGTAAATCTAAAAATAAAAATAAAACGAGAAGATTTACATGAGGATCACTCAACACCAATATTTTTAGAAATCATCATCGTAATCATTCAAATAAAAGAAAAGATAATTTCTTTATTTTTATTCTAAATTTAGGCCATTTTTTGCAATGTAAATATTTGATAGGAGTAGAGACTGACTTTTGCCGAACAAGATTGGTGACTAACACCTTCTAATCTCGTAACTTGGCTCCCAAACTCATAATTTATTCGTAATTCTGTGTTTCTTATCCATTTAGAGTCTTTTTTTTTATTCCTAGACCATAAAACTAGGTGGTGATTCCCAAAAAGAAAAATAGGATCCACACCCACGGATTGAGGACGCTTTCAGTGGTGACTCTACTGGGGATTTATTGTTTGAGGGTCAAACTTGAAAATCTGAAATATTACTGTATTGCAAGACTGACTTAGTTCTTTTTATTATATATATATATATATTCTTTTAGCATGGTTATGGATTGTTTGATTGGTTTTATAATTTTTGGGCGTTTTATTTTTTAGTTTCTATGATCCAATCGAGGGTCACTTTTGATGACTCAAAACAATTCAAGATTTCAAAAAATAATGAATTGAGAATAGAATAGTAATTGTTGAGATGAGGAGTCATGAAAAAGTATTAAAAACACAAAAAATCTTTTTGGGTTTGTGAGTCTGTCCTTTGGTAGTAAAATAAAAAATAGTAAAAGGAAAATAAGTATGTGTGTATATATATATATATATATATATATATATATATATATAAAAATTAAAAAATTTAAGAAAAAATAAGGACATAACATGGCATCCCTTTCTGTTGTGCCGTTGTTGAGGAAAGAATAACTTCTTGTGTTGTTCGAGATTTACTATTGCCACACCAACTATTACTAATATAACATTGAATATGTGCGATTATTTTAATGATTTGTATAAGAATTGATGGAGGATTAGTGAAAGTCAATGTGACAATAACAACTCTCTTATTCATATGAACATATTATTTTTTAACCAACTCTAAGTTTCTGATGACAGAATTTGTGGGTTTCAAGTGAACTAGATTAACTCACTAACCTAGTAAGATTATATAGCTTACTAAGGGTCTTTGGGATTGCATTGTGGCATCAAAAACATGGTTTTAGAGACAAAATTTTCTTACCTTGAATTTTTTTTTTCTCTCAATACAACTATTTGTTACAAAAGTTTTTTTAATTTTTAATTTGATTTCATAGCCACTTATTTTCAAAACCTTGGATTTAGGTTATTGGTTTTAAAATTGACTTTTACTCTTGGATCCAAGTTTTTTCCCTTCAAATAAAAAATGTTATGGTATTGGATTATTGATGCGATGAACTACGTTGGCCTAATGACCCTTAGTAAAATTTGAAACCTTATGAGTTGGTCAAGTTAGCCTATGCTCTCACTCACAGATTTTTTCAGGTAACAAACTTTATAGAATAAGGGAATTTTGTGTTAAAAATTCAACAAGAAGGTTTTCCAAGCATGTCCCTCACCAAATTATTATTATTTATATATTTTATATTTTATTTATTTTATTTTTTTTTAATAAAACATAATTCAGTTAAAAAATAAAAAATAAAAAATATATAATTTTCTTGTACCTATCTCAATGATTGGTCAATGATTTATATTATTTTGTGTTATTCTGATTGATTGATCATCTTTGTTCTTTTTTACACTATTTTGATTGATTTCTTATATGATATCCAATGATCTTAATTAATATATATATTTGATGTGCGTGTATTGATCTTGATTGATGTTATGGATACATTTATGCTTTCTGACCATATTTTTCTAATATCCTTACTTTGGTGATGTAATGTGGCCCATGAACCCATTTATTTGAAAAATACCCCAAGCACACCCTACTCTATTTGCACACACTACTAGCACATCTAATTTATGATGTATTGCACGCTTGCATGTCCTTATAGTCAACGTGGTACTAGTGTGTAACCCAATCTTTTCATGGGATGCAACGTTATTCATGAAAATCACAACTTCAGTCATGTACCTTTATGGTATATGAAACTGGGGAATCAGTACCGTTTGATCAAGTGACCCTGAAAGGTATATCGATGCATCCACGCTGGAGTGACCTGAACCTCTATCTTATTGTAAGCCGTAAAGTCACATGTCCTGATTGCCAACGTAGTACTAGTATGTGATCGATCTCATTATGGGATGTTAAACCGTTTATGAAAACTACAACCCTAGCCTCGTACGTATACGGTATATTAAATCAAGTCACCATGTACCGTTTGATTGAGTACACTCGAGAGGTATATAGGTGTACATGGGTAAGGGTGGCTAGATAAATTGCATTGCACATAGTAAACCTAGAATTTAGAAACTTTCATATAGGTTACGACTCTAACCTACCATGGGTTCTCTTGGATTACTTTATTCAATCCAGCCAAAAGGTAATTGGGTGGACCAGTCCATACTGCTCAAATTAAACCTGCAATATAGGTTTGACCCAAGTGGCAAGTGGATCTAACCGACCAATACTAAATCAGTTGGACCAATTGGTTTTAGGTTCAAGGATTCGACCTAATTCCCACCAAGAAGATTCAACCCTATAGTCAAACTAATTTGTCTATGCAAAGGTTCAGCTCCAACTGGAGTAGATTTATGACTAACTTTTCTCACCCTTGTGGCTATTATAAAGTTATATGGCATTTGGATTCGATGTTTTCCACTAAACTTGGGCTAATTTGTGTCAAAATTTTAATCATGTGATTAAGAGTTCAACTTTTATAATCAATACTTAATCATATTTCATTCCAATAAGATAATAATTGCTCCTAAACATTTTAAACCGCCATCTACGCCACTTTAGGTCCATAAAAAAAGTCGTCTTACCAGAATACCATCATCAAGTCTAAGTAGCCAGCCTTTTCCACAAGAAGAAACATATACCATGAACAAAATAGTATTACGTCAAATTTTAGAATCCTTTCAAATACAAATTATTCCTTCTGTTCAAACACAAATTGAGGTCTTGAAGACTAAAAAAAGAAAAAATAAAGCTATAGAGCCTCAAGCTGTGTTTGACCTCGTCGAAGATCAAGATGATGATTAATTACCTGTCGATCCAATCTTTGCCCATCGAATAACTCAAGTTGAAACTGATTTGAAGAATATCTAGGATCCAGATGATCTTGCGTTTAGATTAGGGGCAATGACTTTATTACTTACAGTCTGTCTACTAGAGAAATTCACATTGCCAGACATGGATAAGTTTGACGGGATTGGGTGCCCTAGGAATTACTTAAAAGTATATGTCGACATCATGCAATCTCAAAGTTTAAGCGAATAATAGATGATTCAACTTTTTCAGAGAACTCTTACAAGACCGGTCTTACGTTGGTTAATGTCATTGGACTCATCTCGTATAAGAATGTTTGAACAATAAATTATAATTTAAATAAAAGAACAAAATACCTTGGCAAGCAAGGATTGATCTATAGAGACAACATTAATTATGAAATCTTTTTACTTCAAATCCAATTCAATTTATACAAACGATTAAAAACAGTTTTCAAGAGAAATTATCTAAAATAAAATGCTAAAAGAAAAAAATTTAAAATACGATATAGAAGTGTAGATCAGTCGGATCCACCTTCACAAGTTTTATCAATGATTTTTTATCCTCTATTTATTTCAATCTACCAAACAAAGCGAATGTTTGTGAATTAGAATATCAAATAATTATAATAGAAAAGAGATTGAAAGTATGTAATTAATATATTAAGCCAAAATCATGAAATAATTATTAATTATTTTCTATGAAGCATGGTTAATCTTGAACTTATCAAAGAATGAATCATCAAAACTTTGAGAAATAATCAATATTAAATATGAAGTTATATACTTAAAAACTATGACAGTAAAATAATTAAGCAATTATGAAGAGAACAATAAAAATATGGACAAAATCTTGCTCCGACCTCTTCATTCGATCTAACAGAGAAGTTAGCCAATAATCATTGCAAAAACAATAAAATAAAAGAAAATGAACGTGATGTAAAAGAGAGAAGAAAGATGGGAGAAAGGTAAATCTTTTATTACCTCTTGAATTTCGAAACCAACAAAAGTTCTTTGATTACAACTCCTTCTTCTAAGAAAAATAAGAACCAAAACAGGAAAGAAAATTTACTATTATTCTAATTCTCTAGATGATCTTCAACTCTTGGTTTGGTATCCTATTTATAGAGATATATTAGGCTTTTTAAGGGAATTAGGGTTTCGAAAACATTCTGTGGTTATAAAAATTCAAAACCCTATTTCATTATGAATGCTTTTCAACCATCAATCTTCAGAATAAAATACGAGGCTTGACTTACTACCTTGACCACGTCGCCCTAGTTAACCTGTGTGCCGTGATCAACCTGAGCCACAAGACTTGGGTCTTGGTCAATTGATTGCTCCCGGGTCTTTGATCGCAATGAATGCTTTAAATCGTTTGAATTATTCCCAGAAATTTATGATCTTTTCCTCTTACATGAAATTAAAAGCAATTAATTCTAAAATATATTATTTAATTAAAATCCATGATAAATATGAACTAATCATGCATTATGTCTAAATAAAGGGATTTAGTATGAATTTATTCGTAAAACCCATGCAATAAGGGCTCTATAAATTACTTTCTAGACCTTGATCACACTCCCTAAACCTAGATTTTGCTAGTCTCGAGTAAAAATAAAAATAAAAATAAAGTTACAAATCACTTTCTTAGGTAACGCGATTGCCTTTAGTGAATGCAACAAGCTTTTAAACCCCTAGGTTACCCCTAGTGGATAAGTTTGACTCGTGAGAGCTTTGTAGACACCCCATTTTTGCATCCGCCTGATTAATCAACTCGTCAATCCGATTGCAACGGTTCCCAATGATGGATATTTATTCCAATAATTTATTTTGTTACTAGATATGTTTCAGAAATCCGGATGAGGTATCTCAAATTAACAAAACTGTAGAAACCACGCTACGTTAGGAAAATATAACCCGAAAAACATAAAAATCATCATTTTTCAGACAAAAACAAACTTTATGATAAAAATTACTAAAAAATAATCAAATTGCCAAAATACCCTTAACCTCAAAACAACCTTAGAGCCTACATTACGCTTAGGAAAACCTTTCCAAACACATAAAATAACAAATCAAAACTAAATAAATCATTTCTCCAATTTTCACAAAATTTGATAAAATTATGAAAATAATCCTCATAAAGTTCACGACCATTTCGCACAAAATTTTTTATAAATGATAAAACCAACATTCCCATTGAATTTCTTACGAAAAATCGATTTCAAAACATCCAGGAACATCAAAAATCGACTTGAAATGCAAAAGTACTCTTCAGGGGCAAAACGATAATTTTTCAATTAAAAAAATTTAAAATTTTGAAATTAATAAATAAAATATTAAATAATGTAAAGTGAAACAATAATAAAATTAATTTAAAATTTTAAACCAAAAAAATCGAGCAATCAAGCTCTCAGGAAAAATTGTTGATGGTTGCCCAAGTATTTATTAAAGGATCCCTCCATTTAGGGGCCCAAAGAATTAAAGATATAATAAAGGGGATTTCTCCAAAATCTTAAAGTCAATTAAGTAAGACTAAATTCAAGATCTTTTAAGTAAGACTATAGTCAAGATATTAAAGTCAATCAAGTAAGACTAAAGTCAAGATATTAAAAGTCAACCAAGTAATACTAAAGTCAAAAGCTTAAAGTCAATCAAATGAGACTAAAAGTTAAAACCCTAATAGAGTTCTAATTAAATAATAATTCTAAGCAATCATAATTAAATAATAACTCTATTTAATAGAATTCTAACTAAATAATAACTCTATTTAATAGAATTCTAATTAAATAATAACTCTTTCTAAGAGAATTATAATTAAACAATAGTTCTCTCTAAATGAATTATAATTAAACCTTAATTCTATCTAAAAGGCACTTTAAAAAGTTTATAAATAGGAGCCTCCACACCCTATTTTCGTATCAAATAATAAATCCTAAGAGAAGTAGGTCAAAAAGCTTTCCTAGCCTCCCATAAACCTTAATTTTGAAGCCCTAACTCCTTACCTAACATACATACCTCAACTTTAACTCAAAAAATACCTAGAAGCCTTTAAAAAATACCCAGAAATCTATAAACAAATCCGAAGAATCCAAATCTAAGAAAGAGATACTTTGCCTCGGAGATCAGAAATCAGATCCTGAAACAGAACAGAGCGAGGAGTACTGTATAAGGAGTTACTCTATCAAATCTGAGGGAACAAGACCATTGTCTACAGAAAGGTATCTATTTCTTATTTTTTTTATTACTTAGGTCTTTTAGCAATGTAGTTTATTTGGAAATTAGTACAGACTGGCGTTTGTCGGACGGAGTTGGTGCCTAACATCTTCCAATCCCGTAATGTGATCCCCGGACCCGTATTTTCTTTCGTAGATTAGTTGTCTTTATTTCAGAGTCAATGTTCGTTCCTAGACCGTAATAACTAGGTGGCGACTCCCAAACCTCAAAGGTCAAAAGTGGATCCGCGCACTCCGCGGATCGAGGGCGCTATCAGTGGCGATTCCACTGGGGACCATTGAGGATTAGACTTGAAAAGCCTCAAGTGTGGGATGCATTGCCAGTAGGACATTTTTTTATTTATTTTTTAATTATTTGTTTATTTTATTTTTTTATTATTCTTTTTGGCTTAATTATAGATCATTAGTTTGGATTTTTACTTTATTTTGGCACATTTTCATGGTTCAATTTATGATCATTCGGAATGACCCTAGATAATGCAGGATGTCAAGAGGATAATAGTGTAGAAAAAATGGTTGTTGAACCATTCTCATTATTTGGTTTATTTTATATCTTTGGGTCGTATTATCTTTTCTTGACATTATTTGGATTGATTTTGGGTATGTTATTTTGGAGTATCCCCTTTTATGATTCAACATAAGGTCATTTTTGGATGATTCTAAATAATGAAAGATTCAAATTGACATAAATTGAGTAGAATGATGGTGGTTGGGATGTGAGTTATGGATTTTTTATTTAAAAAAAAAAAATTTTAGATGAATTTTTTTTAGTGCGTTACTAGGCATATGCGTCGAGTTGTGAAAATAAATTATTTGTGAGTAGTGCGCTAAGAAACAAAAAAAAGTACTTTTTTTAATATTGTTCGTGATGAGGAGAGAATTCCAAGAAAAAAAATATCAGAAAAAAACTCGCAAATTTTTTTTTACACGTGGTGTGCCATTAGTAGAAATCCATTTATGCTGTTTTTTATCTCCTTCTCCAATAAAAAAAAAAACGAAAACTAGCAAGAGAGACGTCTCTCTCTCTCTCTCTCTCTCTCTCTCTCTCTCATCTCCTTCTCCTTTAGTTTGAGAGAATCAATTTTGTGGACCAATTTTCGATTCTTTAAACCGAATCTGCAAGTACCCATTCTCTCCAAATCGATTTTTGTTTCTTTTTGTTTTGTTGTTATTTGGAGAAGTTGCCACCAACTCATTCAATCTCAGATCCAGACATGAAAGAGGCAAACATTTTGGGGACCAAAGAAAAGAGAGAAAGAAAGAAATAATTGTCTTTATCTTTGTTCTGTCATCTTCTTCTCTTCTCTGCATTTTCAAAAACCAGATGACTCCATCTTCTTTTCTCTTGATGGCTTCCCGGGAATCTATTCCATGTGTTTTTTAGAAACAACATCGCTTATCACAATATCCATCATCAGTTTTATGGAAACAAATACCACATCTTTCAGCCATTCTTCGATATTTGGGATGGAGTTCTTGGAACCTACATGCCTTGTTCTCTTAAGAAGAGATAAAATCAAACCATGGCCCACAAAAGTTGAGGGGGTTGATTGATTACCGATGGATATCTATTTTGAATTGTTGCTTTCTTGTGTGCCACATTTATTTGTTGTATGCCAAAATGTTAAAAAGAAAAAAAGGGGTTCAAATGTAATGTGTTGGCAGCAACGTGATAACAATAAAAAAAAGAAGGGGCAAAAGCAAAAAGGTGAGGCTATCCTCACCAATTTCGTAAGATTTCAAATCTTGCTAAAGGTCTTTGACCTCCCCACGTGGCAACAACACAAATTTTTTTTTTAAAGAATTATTTTTGAAAATTTGCTTGGCAGATTTATTATTATTAAAAAAAAAGGGTAAGGCTATCCTCACTAACCTAATAAGATTTCCTACTTACTAAGAGTCATTAACCTCGTCACGTGGCACCCTAAAGAGTGATCCAATGCCACGTGCTTGTGGCGGATAAAATTTTGAGATTTAAAAAAAAAAATTTAATAAAATTTTTAAAAATTAATTTTCATTTTTGAATTTTAAATTTGATTTCATAGCCGTTCATATTCAAAATATGAGATCAAAGTTAAAAAATGTGAATTTCACTTTTGGGATCCAAACTTTTCCCTTAAATGTAGAAGGTTGTAACATTGGATTACCGACATGATGAACCACGTTGATTTGATGACCCTTAGCAAAATTTTGAAATCTTATTGGATTAGTCAAGCTAGCCAATTTCTTACCCAAAAGTTTCTTAGGTAATTTTTTGTGGTCCTCTCCACGTGGCAAAAAAAAAAAAAAAATCAATTTGTTTAAAAAAAAAAAAAAAAGTACATTAATCCTTATTGATGAGACTATCGTTGTTCTTCTCACCGGAGTTAATAATAATCTTAGTTTTACCTTACTTGTGGGGCAAGTAGGGGATCGAACCCAAGAGAAAGGAAGAATAGAGCTAAGCTAAGAAGATAAAATTCAAATTAACTAAAAGAAATTAAAACTGTTTTTCTTTGTATTTTTGAACTTATAAGAAGATGTAAAATTGCTAGAAAATAAACTAAAGTAAATGAAATTAAAAACAAGTAAACTTATGAATTAAAACACCATTGGAGGTGGATCTACCTAAAACATGTTAATGAGCAATTTCTAGTCTCTAGCCTTTTTATAACTCAATCATAAGGGCTTGGTGTTAGCTCCTTAGATCGAAAAGTTTTGCAATTAAAATGAAATAAAGGAACAAAAACAAAGTAGAATTTCTTGAGAACTTCTTACTACAAATTATCTAATTTAAGCATACTTTATCTTGATCTAATCTAAGCATAAAGTATCTATATTAAGAATAAAATGTGCAAGAAACTTAAAGAGAATTCATAAGCATTTTAAATAAAAGAAAGGCATAAAATTAGAAATAACACAAGAACTTGCTCTAGGCTTTTCCACTCTCCAATGGAGGGGAACTTAGCCTAATGTCATTGCAAGAGAGGGAAGATAAGAGATGAAAGAACTTTTCTTCATTTCATGGAGAAAATTACAACTTCTTCTTCTTCTACTTCTTACAAGACTAGTTAACCAAAAGAAAATAACTAGAAAATGAAAATACAAAAAATAAGAGAATAGGCAAAGAGCCTTAGATTAAAGGAGTCTTGGATAAGAGAACCAAGATGGGACCCTTTCTCTAGAAATGAAGGCTCTATTTATAGAGAAAAATGTGTGTAGAAGAGTCTAAAAGTAGCCTCCACTTTTCTTTGCACAAAAAGACAAAAGAGGAGAATATGAGTTAAGGATTAGGGCATTCCAAAGTGTTAGGGCATTCCAAAGTGGGCCCAAATGCTTTTGCCTTGAGATTTTGATTCCAAATTGTTGATTTTCTGCACAAGAAACACACGTAATTAGATTTATCTAGTAAATGAATTTATTTATATATAATTAAGCCTAATTAACATGCAACGTGGTGGTTTGAGGCTTATCATGATTATTATCTTAATATAGAGAAATAGGTACAAAAATCAAGATAAATATCCAGAAAATGTGCGTATAATTGAGTGTTTGGAGACACTCATCACACCCCCAAACTTACCTTTTTCTAGTCCCTAGAAAATAAAACTGCCACTTTCGTAGGCACCTCGACTGCATTTAGCGAATGCAGCAAGCCCTTGAACCGCTAGGTTACCCCTAGTGGACGAGTTTGACTCGTGAGGATTTGCAAAAATATACCCACAAAATTTGAAAACAACTTTGAAGTAAAAATAGTCAAAATCAAAACTTATATTGAAAAGCACAAGTCTTTTTTTTTTTTTGATTTGTCAATCAATTAGAAGTACTGCTTGGTATAGAGTCCCAACCCTTATTTCTCTACAACAAAACTTAGACTTAAATTGACCTTTAAGTGATAGTGATTCTAACTCAGAAATTTAAGAGATTCGATTTCCCAAAATGAGTTTCAACCTTCTAACTACTCAAGAATAACTGGAGTAACTTAGGGTTTAATTCTAAACTTAGCATCCTGTCTGGGGTAGTGAGAAGTGTGGATATTCACTTTAATACCTCTAAGGGGCTTTATCTGTGATATTCCAGTATACTCACATTTTTACACTTGATGGCTTTCACCCTACTAAAACTTTACATAAACTTTTGGATCTTTGACTTTTTCTCTTTTTTTTTTTTTTTTTTTTTTTTTTATATTACTTCTTCACTATTTTTCTAAGAAAAGTAGGCAGCCCTTTTCAAGGTACCCAGTCTAATTCAATGGTTGCTGTACAAGGTGTATACAATCCAGTTCTGTTTTTCTTCTAATCAACCAACCAATTGAACAAGGAAGTCAAAGTTCATCAAACCTAGTTTTTCCTTAAACTCTAGGTAGAAAGAAGGTAACAAGCTCTTTTAATACAATCTAGACTCTTGGTAACCTTATTAGAAGTGACTATAAACCAAAAGATAACTTTGCTCTAATTTTTGCCTAAGAGAAACATAAATGGGGACTCCAGATCATAGCTTCCAATGAAAGACTGATTAAATATTTTCACTAAGTGCTTAAAAGATACAAGCTAAGACTTTGAGAAAAATACAACAAAGTTGCCAACCAAATATTTTTCAATTTTTTTTTGTATAAAAGAAGAAAATAATAAGTGGAAATCCAACCCATACACCCCCAAACTTAAACATTATATTGTCCTCAATATTTCAACATATACATGCAAAGGTAAAATTGAAATTGACAAAATGAAATGAAGTGGGTTAGATAGCACCTGAGAAAGACCTTATAGTCCTGTTGATATTTAACACAATGTCCCTTGAAGTGCATGGATTGCCTCCCAGAAGCGCTAAGTTTAACGTCTTTAGCTAGACGAAAACATAGTTAATTTTGATAGACGGGATCATCGAGAAAAAGAACTTCCTCCTGCGGAACATACTCGAGAAACGGTTTGAGACGTTGGCCATTCACTTTGAAAGTGGATCCGTCCTTAGGATTAAGGACTTCAACAGCACCATGGGGGTAAACTGTTTGGATAATATATGGGCCAGTCCATCGAGACTTAAGTTTTCCAGGAAAAAGGTGGAGTCTATTATCATACAACAAAACTTTTTGATTAGGAATGAAATTCCTCCTAAGAATGTGCCTATCGTGAAAGAATTTGGTACGCTCTTTGTACCTTTTGGCACAATCATACGAGTCATTTCTAATCTCTTCTAACTCGTCTAGTTGTAACTTTCGCTTCTCACCGGCTTTATCAAAATCAAAGTTGAGGCGTTTGATCGCCCAATATGCACGATGTTCTAGTTCTACAGGGAGATGGCAGGCCTTGCCAAAAACTAACCGGTAGGGAGACATCCCTATGGGTGTCTTGAATGCAGTCCTATAGGCCCAGAGTGAATCACTCAATCTCAAAGACCAATCTTTCCTTGAAGGATTGACTGTTTTTTCTAAGATAGTCTTTATTTCCCTGTTAGAAATCTCCACTTGTCCACTTGTTTGTGGGTGGTAAGGTGTGGCAACCTTATGCGTTATGAGGTATTTCTTCATCAACGCAGCAAATATCTTGTTGCAAAAATGCGAGCCACCATCACTTATGATAGCTCGTGGAGTACCAAATCTTGAAAAAATCGTCTCCTTGATGAATTTTATCACAACTTTGTGATCGTTAGTTCTACATGCCACAGCTTCGACCCATTTTGACACATAGTCAACGGCAAGTAGGATGTATTGGTAACCCTGGGAGATAGGAAAGGGTCCCATGAAGTCTATACCCCACACGTCAAAAATTTCGATGATCAGGATAGGATTTTGAGGCATTTCATTTCTCTTAGAGATTTTTCTAATCTCTGACATCTATCACAAGATTTGCTAAACTCGTGGGCATCACGAAAAATACTAGGCCAGAAAAAACCGCATTGTAAGATTTTCATGGCGGTCTTCTTACCACTGAAGTGCCCTCCGCAGGCATGATTATGGCAAAACTCTAGGATACTGACTTGCTCATAGGTTGAAATACAACGTCTAATGATTTGATCGGGACAATACTTAAATAAGTATGGTTCATCCCAGAAATACCATTTTGTTTTTGACAGAAGACGAAGTTTCTCTTGACTAGTCATTTTGACTGGGAATTGACCTGTAACTAGGTAGTTGACAATGTCCGCATACCATGGAGCATTGGCTTGAGAGATTTGCATAAGTTGCTCATCGGGAAAGGATTCAGAGATGGGTAAGGATTCCTCGGATGGCTTGTTAACTATCCTAGACAAGTGATCAGCTACGACATTTTCTGCCCCTTTTTTGTCTCGGATCTCGAGATCAAACTCTTGTAGAAGTAGAATCCAACGGATTAATCTTGCTTTAGCATCTTTCTTTGATAGAAGGTACTTCAATGCTGCGTGGTCTGTGTAGATCACAACTTTAGATCCTATAAGGTAGGGGCGGAATTTTTCAACGGCATAGACCACTGCTAGCATTTCCTTCTCCGTTGTAGAGTAGTTAAGCTGAGCATCGTTAAGGGTTTTACTAGCATATTGGATAACATGAGGTTGTTTTTCAATTCGCTGACCCAAAACAGCGCCTATTGCATAATCTGAAGCGTCGCACATAACTTCGAATGGAATGCTCCAGTTTGGAGGTTGAATAATGGGTGCCGAGGTTAACTCGGACTTGAGCTTGTTGAACGCAGAGAGACATGACTCTGAAAAGTCGAAAGGAACATCCTTTCCCAATAGCTCACATAAAGGCTTCGAGATTTTCCCGAAATCTTTAATGAATCTACGATAAAAACCCGCATGGCCTAGGAATGACCTAATTTCTTTGACCGTTCTAGGAGGTGGTAATTTTTCAATTAGACCTACCTTTGCCTTATCTACCTCAATCCCTTTAGCAGAAACAATGTGCCCTAGCACAATCCCCGATGTTACCATGAAATGGCATTTTTCCCAATTGAGGACTAGATTGACCTCTTTGCAACGTTGAAGGACCAAAGTCAAGTGATGGAGACATTCCTCAAAACTTGGTCCGAAAATTGAAAAATCGTCCATGAACACTTCGAGATATCTTTCTAGCATGTCGGAAAATATACTCATCATGCACCGTTGAAAAGTAGCGGGTGCATTGCATAATCCAAAAGGCATGCGACGATACGCGAAAGTTCCAAAGGGACAGGTGAACGTTGTTTTCTCTTGATCGATTGGAGCAACAGGTATCTGGTTGTACCCGGAATAACCATCTAAGAAGCAATAATAAGAATGTCCTGCTAGACGCTCTAACATTTGATCAATGAAAGGTAAGGGAAAATGATCCTTAGGAGTCATCGAGTTGAGTTTCCTATAATCGATACACACTCTCCATCCATTTTGGACTCGAGTGGGGATTAATTCGTTGTCTTGGTTCACTACCACAGTGATACCAGATTTCTTAGGAACTACTTGTATAGGACTCACCCAACGACTGTCAGAGATAGGATAGATAATACCCGCATCTAGCAATTTCATCACTTCCATCCGAACCACGTCTTTCATGACAGGATTTAGTCGTCTCTGAGGTTCTAAGGAAGGTTTAGCAAAATCCTCTAAACGAATGTGGTGCATCACCACAGATGGACTAATTCCCTTGATGTCAGCTATGCTCCAACCAATAGCTTCTTGATGTTCCCTTAATACTCCTAACAACTTTCCCTCTTGGACTTCATTGAGGTGAGAGGAAATGATCACAGGCAAGGTTTGATTCTTGCCAAGAAATGCATATCTCAAGGTCTCTGGAAGAGACTTGAGTTCCAATTTTGGAGGCTCGACATGAGAAGGAACAAGATTGGATGTGCGTACAGGAAGACTTTCAGCTTTTGCGTGCCACCGCACAGAATCTAAGAGTGGAACGGATTCAAGCAAAGCATTGACTTCGCTTATAGACTCTTCTACGTCCAAGTCAAGGCCAAAGTGAGCCAAACATTTCGTTAGGGGATCAGAGTACCCTAATTCTTGATACGTTTGATTGACTAGCGTATCTATCATGTTCACTTCCTCCATACCATCATCTACATCAATTCCTTGGAAATTGTGGAAGACGTTCAGTTTCACTTTCATATCCCCAAATGCTAAAGTCATAATTCCGTTTCTACAACGAATGACTGCGTCAGACGTGGCTAAGAATGGACGTCCTAAGATGATAGGAATATGACTGTTCGAATTGATGACTGGCTCTGTGTCTAAGACAACAAAGTCAACAGGAAAATAGAAATCTTTGACTTTAACTATCACGTCCTCAACTATACCCTTTGGAATTTTTATGGACCTATCGGCTAGACTCAACGTGATATCTGTGGGTTTCAAAACCCCCAAACCTAATTGTTTATAAACCGAATATGGTAAAAGGTTCACACTGGCCCCTAAGTCTAAGAGACATTTTTCGACCACTTGATTTCCAATATGAATAGAAATTGTCGGACATCCAGGATCCTTAAATTTTGGTGCAATCGTTTGTTGGATGAGTGACGAAGCTTGGGCTGCCATAATAGCTTCCCGAGGAAATGGTGTTTTCCTTTTAGCTGTGGTCAAATCCTTTAAGAATTTCGCATAAGAAGGTATCTGCTTAATGGCATCTAGGAATGGGATATTGATATGCACATTTTGGAAGACTTCTAAGACACCCTCAAACTGCTTACCTTTTTTAGAATCTCTAAGGCGATGGGAAAATGGAGCTTTTGGAATTGGCAAAATGATAGGAGGATTTTCCAAATCTTTCTTCTTCTCTGTTGGAGACTCTATGGCTTCTTTTTGAACTTTGTCCTTTTCTAAGACCTTTTCTCCCGTGTCAATAGGTTGGACCTTGTTGTCCACCTTCTTTCCCGAACGCAAGGTGTGGATAGCCTGGACTGAGTCTTGTGGAGCTCCAGAATGGCTTCCTACTTCGTATTGACCTTTTGATCCGTTTGGAATCAAAGGTTGACCTCTAGGGTTAGGGATAGTCTGACTAGGAAATTGACCTTTCTCTCTCCCACTCAAGGAAAGAGCTAACTGCCCCAACTGAACTTCCATCTTAGCTATGGATTGCGCAGTGACTTGGTTAATCTGAGTTTGATTTTGATGGGTTTGCTGTTGAGTTTGGATGAACTGCTGTTGCTGCCTCATCAACTCGGCAATCATAGATTCTAAAGACGACTGTTGTTGGGCAGGTTGTTGGTAATTGGTCATGGGATCTGGTATGATGGCTCTGCAACCGGTAGATTGTTGGGGTTGATAAGGGACTTGAGGAACAATAGCTTGGTTTGTGGAAGAACCAGATTGCCTAGGAAAACTCCTATTGTAACCTGACGGACCACTAGATTGAGTAGGTTCGTTCTGTCTGTATGAGAAATTAGGATGAAACCTATTATCTGGGTGATACGTTTGGCTAAAAAAGTTTGGAGTTGGCTTCTTAAAAGCACTATAGCCATTAATCGCATTTGCTTGTTCAGCTTTGATTTGAGGCAAGGTGGGACAACACTCGACCAAATGGTCATTGCCGTCGCATATGACACACAAAGAACTCGGTTCGACAGTCACTTGCGAAATTGTACGAGGGTCTAGGTGAGGTTTGGATGCTGAGATGGTAAAGGCATCTAACTTCTTCGTGAGATTATTCATCCCACTCACTAGACTACACATGACATTTTTGAGATCAGGGTCTGCCTTCATCTCATACATGCCTGTCTTCCTAACCGGATCGTCTCTATCAAATTCTTCTTGGTTAGTACTCCAGTTTTGAGCACTCTCAGCTAACTCTACGAGGAAATCGTACGCTTGGTTGGGAGTCTGGTTCATGAACTGACCCTTATGCATTGACTCGACTAAGGTACGTTGATTCATTGTTAATCCTCTATAAAAACTTTGCACCAACTGTGCTTTGTCAATGCCATGGTGTGGGCACTTGACCAATAAATCATTGAATCTTTCCCAAGTTTGGGAAAATTCATCATCAGGACGGGCTCTAAAATTTCTAATAGAGTCCTTCATTTTCTCAGTTTTGGCCACGGGGTAGAATTTGGCCATAAATTTTTTTGATAGAACATCCCAGGTAGATATGGAATTGGGTGTTAGGGAGTTCAACCACGCAGCTGCATGGTCTTCCAAGGATAACGGGAACAGAATAAGCTTGATACTCTCCTCATCTAGATTCTGATTTCTAAAAGTTTGACATATAGTCAAGAATCGATTAAGATGGGTGTAAGGTTGTTCACGCTCTAAACCGTGGAACTTAGGGAGCATATTGATGGTGGCAGCCCTAATTTCAAACTGAGGTGCATTGTTCAACGGTAAAACAATGCATGTGGGAGGAGATGCGGAAGCTGGAGCGAAGAGCTCATTGAGAGTTCGCTCTCGATCACCCATCATAACTACTGATGGTGTCTTGCGTATCCTACTGATGGTACGTTCGATCTCAGGATCAAATGGTTCTAACACGTTATTTTGTGAACGTCTACCAAGCATACAAATCACACAGTCGATCAAACAATCACGAAAAGAAAAGACTGGACCTAGATAGGTTGCCTAAAGCTAGACAGCTCCTAACTGGGTAGAAATAGCGCAACTAGCCTTCCAACTCGGTTCTATGAAGTCAAGTTTGAATCATTCGGATCTCCAGATCGGAGGAGGCGCATAATGCATAAGCAAGAGCACGCTTAAATACCTTCCTTTCTTGAATAGACTGAGTCTATCCCCTCAAAGGGCAAGATCTTACTAGATACAAAAATGACCAAGAAGCGCAATTGGCACAACTTGAAGCGGAATTTCTCCTATTGAGCTCGTGGGCCCTATAGTCAAGTCTAATTGATTTTAATTAATTTGATTGGATGACTAGTGAATTGATTATCCTAATTAGAGCAAGGAATTGGTAATGACTTCCAATCCTTATCTTATCATGCCATCCCTAGGAGAGGGGTGCTCTTTACTACCTAATTAACTATTCCAAGTGTGTGCAAATTGAAAAATAACATACAAAGGCAAGGAGTAACCCACTAGCAAAGAGAGGCGTGGGTGTTTCGGGATTACCTCCCGTGCTAGACGGGGTGAAGACGGTTTGAGTCGACTTAGGCCACCAACTCCAATTTTGGTGTGCGAACCTAAGGAGCCGTGACGGTATTGTCCACCCGTCGTCCTTCCTTAGTCTATTACAATCCAAGCCTTCTTGGATAATTAATAAAAATTACAAGAAATCCTATACAAGAGTTTCTAAAACAGAAAAATAAACCTAACTAAAGATTAAAGAAATTGAAAGAAAAGAAGAAAAAAGAAAAAAAAAATGTTCACCTACAAGAAGCAAAACAGAAATGTTAGCAGAAATGATAGTAAATGGACTCAAAAATAGAATCTGACTTACCGCTATCTTGCTGACTTTGTCACATTTTATAGAAAATTTTGTTCTACCCCAAATCGATATACACTAATAGATAATCGGAGATCGGAGTAGAAAGTTACAGTCAGTTTAAGTTCTGCTGTCAAGGGTGAAAAAGAAAACGAGAATGACTTTTTTTTTTTTTTTCAATGTTTTTTTCTTCTTTCTTCTCTCTTAAAATCTCAAGAACACTTGAACTTATAGAAAGAAACCAAAAGAAAAAAATAAAATAAAATAAAAATGAAAAAAAAAAATTTTAAATCAAAACTTACCACTACTACCTTTACCTTTCCCCGGCAGCGGCGCCAAAATTCTGATGAGACTATCGTTGTTCTTCTCACCGGAGTTAATAATAATCTTAGTTTTACCTTACTTGTGGGGCAAGTAGGGGATCGAACCCAAGAGAAAGGAGGAATAGAGCTAAGCTAAGAAGATAAAATTCAAATTAACTAAAAGGAATTAAAACTATTTTTCTTTGTATTTTTGAACTTATAAGAAGATGTAAAATTGCTAGAAAATAAACTAAAGTAAATGAAATTAAAAACAAGTAAACTTATGAATTAAAACACCATTGGAGGTGGATCTACCTAAAACATGTTAATGAGCAATTTCTAGTCTCTAGCCTTTTTATAACTCAATCATAAGGGCTTGGTGTTAGCTCCTTAGATCGGAAAATTTTGCAATTAAAATGAAATAAAGGAACAAAAACAAAGTAGAATTTTTTGAGAACTTCTTACTACAAATTATCTAATTTAAGCATACTTTATCTTGATCTAATCTAAGCATAAAGTATCTATATTAAGAATAAAATGTACAAGAAACTTAAAGAGAATTCATAAGCATTTTAAATAAAAGAAAGGCATAAAATTAGAAATAACACAAGAACTTGCTCTAGGCTTTTCCACTCTCCAATGGAGGGGAACTTAGCCTAATGTCATTGCAAGAGAGGGAAGATAAGAGATGAAAGAACTTTTCTTCATTTCATGGAGAAAATTACAACTTCTTCTTCTTCTACTTCTTACAAGACTAGTTAACCAAAAGAAAATAACTAGAAAATGAAAATACAAAAAATAAGAGAATAGGCAAAGAGCCTTAGATTAAAGGAGTCTTGGATAAGAGAACCAAGATGGGACCCTTTCTCTAGAAATGAAGGCTCTATTTATAGAGAAAAATGTGTGTAGAAGAGTCTAAAAGTAGCCTCCACTTTTCTTTGCACAAAAAGACAAAAGAGGAGAATATGAGTTAAGGATTAGGGCATTCCAAAGGATTAGGGCATTCCAAAGTGGGCCCAAATGCTTTTGCCTTGAGATTTTGATTCCAAATTGTTGATTTTCTGCACAAGAAACACACGTAATTAGATTTATCTAGTAAATGAATTTATTTATATATAATTAAGCCTAATTAACATGCAACGTGGTGGTTTGAGGCTTATCATGATTATTATCTTAATATAGAGAAATAGATACAAAAATCAAGATAAATATCTGGAAAATGTGCGTATAATTGAGTGTTTGGAGATACTCATCACTTATAATGATCGTTCTATCATCAATTTAATGTTCATTGAAATCTCGACTTTTTTAAGGTCACCCAAAATGATTTTTTGATTGGACCATGAAAAAAATTGTGCTAGGATTTGATTGATTATTTCTGATCGATTGCTCATCTAATATGCTATGATCTCTACAGATATATTTTGGATATGCTTATTTTGATTTTGATCTCGATGCTATGAATTGTGATTAATATTTCAATGTTGTAATGAAATGATCAAGCCCATGGGCCCATTGGTTTGAAAAAGGCCCCGGGCACACCCCACCTTGTTTTGCACACACCACATGCACGTTAACTATTTTGCACGCTTGCATGTCCTAATATAGCTAACGTGGTACTAGTGTGTGGCCCAGTCTCTTCGGAGATGCGACGTCATTCATAAAAATCACAACTCCAGTCACGTACCTTAGGGTATATCAAACTGGGGCGTCAGTACCGTCTGATCAGGTGACTCGGAAAGGTATATCGATGCACCCAAGCTGGAGCGACCTGAGCCTTTGACCTATTGTAAGCCACACAGTCATTTGTCCTGATTGCCAACGTAGTACTAATACGTGGTCGGTCCCCTCGTGGGATGCCAAACCATTTATGAAAGCTACAATTCTTGACTCATACCCATAAGTATATCAAGGATAATACAAGTACATCAATTGCACTTCTTGGTCAAAACCGGTGCCTAAGCGAAATCCTGCCCCGCTGTACCTTATTGTACGAGGGGGATAGACTACGTCTATTATAGAAAAAAAGTTATTTAAGTGAGCCCTTACTCAACATCGTGTGCCACCTCTCAACTGGGCATCAAACTGGCTGTTTTTCACTTCAGAGATGTGAGTTGGAGTTTTAAATTATCATTTATACGGTATATCAAACCAAGTCACCACGTACCGTCCGATTGAGTATGCTCGAGAGGTATATAGGTGTACTTGGGTAAAGGTGGCCAGATAAAAATGCATTGCACGTAGTAAGCCTAGAGTCTAGAAACCTCTCCCATAGGACACGACCCAAACTTATCAAGGGTGTTCTAGAGTTGTTTATTGAATGGGACCTTGTGAATAATGAATGTCTGTGAATGATGAATTTATGTGAACGTGAACGTACGATTTTGTCTTCAATGATCAAATCTTTTTGTTTAAACCTAATTTGAAACTACTGTATTACTGGGTGCACCGACCCAATAAAGAATCCATTCAAAATGTAGCAATAATTCATAATGACCCAGTCTATCTCGATCCAACGATCATGTTGGGCCGGGCCATTTAAATCAAAAGGGAAATCAAAGTTTTTTCTAAATTCGAGTTTCAACTTATTTTAAAAGAAAATGTTTTTCCCAAAAGAAAAGAAAATGATTTTTACAAAAGATCTATTTTTTTTTGCGTGAAATTTGGAAAATTACTGAAATATGCTTTTCTAAAGGAAAAAATTATTTAAATAAGATATTTGATAATTCAGTAAGATTATTTTTCCTTTTGAAATGATCATTGCATAAATGAATTGTTTAATGGCTTGGTGCATAAAATTCAATAAAATTTCAGGATTCATTTAAAATGTTATCAAGGGGGTAACATTGAAATTGATTAGATTCACATTTGATGGGGTCTCAAGGTTATCATTGCAACTAAGCTCAATCGTTCATCGTTTTGTTAGGGTTACTAGTCCGATCAGTTAGAACGAATGTCAACGCCAAATCAATCATCAGAAATTCTCAAAATTTCTCAACATCATCTAGTTGTTCCCTAAAGATCATAGTGCCTCAGTCCTACCGGTTGAAAGCAATATCTAGAGTTCACAGTCCGTAATCAAGCCCGTTGTGGGTACTTGTCTTGAGTTTTCATGAGTCACGTGGGTTAGTCTGAATCCATTTTTTTTATCAATCTATCAATGTCATGTTTTCTTTAGATCGAGTTTACTCTTTCCTTGTTGAGTCGAGTTATCGAGTCTATAGAGGTGTCTGTCGCTCCATATTAATTTAAAGAAATGAAAGAGATTTTTGATTACCCTGGATGCAATGATAATTTAACTAATAATCTGGCTTCGAAGGGAGAATCTTCTGACGAAGAACCTCCCCCTGAAATAATCAAATTAATTGAACAAGAAAATGAATGTAGGGCTCAACCTCTAATAGAAGAAGTAGATATTATCAACCTCGAAACAAAAGAAAGTCCTCAAGAGATTTGGATTGGGATTACCTTATCTCCCGATGAACGCAAAGGGATAGCAGAATTACTCAGAAATTTCAAAATACTTGCTCACGTGGTCTGATGAGGATATGTTAAGTGCAAGCTTGGGTGTTGTCCGCATGGAATAGATACTCGCTCGATGAAATAAAAACACCTACGAGATCAAAGAAGATGTTACAAAGCGTATCAATGTTGTCCTTACTGCATCATAAGTCAGTACAGGGTACCTTTGGAATTGATATCTGATAACGGGTCACATTTTAAAGTCAAGATTACTACTCTATGTTCAAAGTTTAAGATCCGGCATCATTTCTTTACCGTCCCCAGATTAATGGAAGGGTTGAAGCAGCCAATAAAATATCTCAAAACAATCATCAAGAAAATGTGTCAATCACACCGGGATTAGTTAGAGAAGTTACCATTCACACTAGGGGAACATCATACTTTAATGCAGTCTTCCACTGGAGCTATTCCCTACTTCTAGTATATAATGTGGAAACAGTCTTGCCAGTTAAAATGGAAATCCCGTGTCTCAAGGTCTTGATAGAAAGTCAATTATTAAAAATAGATTGGATCCATCATGGGTACGAAGAACTAAATTTGATTGAAGAGAACAACTTAGAGTTATGTGCCACGTGCAAACTTATTAAAGAAGAGTCACTCTCACATTTGACAAAAAGATCAAGGCCTGTCACTTACAAGTCACGGATTTAGTATTCAATGAGAATAAGACACTTATCTTTGACCCCAGAGGGAAGTTCAAACCTAATTGGGGAGGTCCGTTCATCATCAAAGAAAATATTATTGGAAAAGTTGTCAGACTTCAAGATTATGATAAAATTGTACTACTAGAACCAACCAACCTTGACCAAACCAAACGGTACTACATTTAAGGAGGCCATCTTTGGCCGAATCAATTATCTTATTCTCCAGTTCAATGTATCCTTTCTCAACCCCTTTGCAGTCTTTTCAAAAAAAAAAAACCTTTTTATTTCTCAGCCAGATCACCTAACCTAGGGGAGGGACGAATTTGAACTACGTCTTGGTCTGATCCCAAAATTCTGGGGTACGTAGGCAACCTGAAAAATTACTTCAGGCCCGACCACATCAAAATAAAAAAATAGATTCTCCAACAATGAAAACATCTAAAAAGAAAAAAATTCAAAAAAAAAAGAAAAGAAAAAAATATCATTCAAAATGGGGAAGAAAATTCAAGGAAAAAGAAAATAATTTAAAACGAAATGCCACACAAGGAGCATTTGGGTTTTTGAGCCTCACAATTCCTTTCTTTCTATGCCCAGTCCTAAGCCTACCTATAAAAGTCCTCCTAAGTACCGTGTGAAAAAGTTAAAGAAGGTAGGTGTAGATACCCCAATTTGAACGAACCCTCACTCGAAAGGGCCCAAAAACAGTAATTTTTCAATAAATTTGGCCAATAGGCCTCGAAGGCCTGAAGCATTAAAATTTGACATTTGTGATAAATCAAAGCCTCTAACACTTCAAAATGGGTTAATGGTCCACCAAAAAGCTCGCCATGCTCCGCTCCATTCGAAACACCGATCTTCCAACAAAATAAGCCAACGGGCCTCAAAGGCCCAAAGAGTTAAAAAGTGACAATTTCATTGAACCAAGGCCCCCAAGACCACCCAATGGTCTAAGGGACCCACCAAAGGGATCGAACCTATCCTATGATGACCCAACCTTCACCGCTCCATGCTTACATCCAAAGAAATCTATAAAATCCTTCAACGGGCCCAAAAAGCTCGATTTGCCAACACGTGGCATTTTTTGATCAAATTAATGATCGCAAAAATCCCAAAAATATTAAAAAAATAAAAATGTGAGACTTGGGATGCCTATACTTCATCTACCTTCCACCGCCCTATCTCCGAATTCGCGAACACCTTAAACCCGTTCAAGGCCCACAAACCATTAACCCTCTCCTAAATTAATTTCCCACCTTACACCCTAACCTAAAACTAACCCTATGTCACCTAAATCCTGAAAAACCTATTAACCCTCAAAATCCAATCCAAAACAAGCCTTACCCAATCCAAAATAACCTACAACCCCAAAGTCCAACAACAAAAGCCCACAAGACATCACCATATCCATATCCAATTATCCAACCCACAACCCCAATCCATCAACTACTACCCACATCAACCAATCACAATCTTCACACTAAAATATGACACACGCCATCACCACCCTTCACCTCCCTCATCTATCACCCATCCCCATCACCATTCTCTAAACACTCTATCTAACCCACATCACCTCTCTCCAAAATCACCTCAACCCATACCCTACCCTATTCCCATCCTCTAACATCATCAACCACCCATACCTCAACCCATACCCTAATCCATCACCATTTTCTAACATCATCAACCACCCACATCACCACCCATATCCCTTACAAATCAACCCATCACTTTCCTTTAAAACACTCCAACAAAACCACCTCAACCCATACTTCCCTCATCATCAACCAACTAAACCCCACCCTTCTCTCTAATCAAACAACCCCCATCAACCAATCAATCAATCTCATCACCACACTCTCTCATCACATATGCCACATGTCATTCCCTCCTTTATTCTCCCAAAAATCAACCAACCAATCTCTTACACTACCCATCCTTCCAAATCTAAACACCTTACCCTCTTTCATCAACCTAACACTCCTTCTCCAAACAACCCTCTTACACCCCCACTCCCCCATCAGCCATCACTCATTTCACCCTACCAAACACTCTACCCAAATGGATTTGGGTAGGATTCAAACCATTTGGGTTAAAATACTATCCATTTCCCTCATTACACAAATACCCTCACTTACCCCTCAAAATTTCATACCCTCCACTTCAAATACCCATGTCATTCTCTATTCTCCCAACCTTTAACCCTATTATACCCTCAAACATCCTCCCAACACCTATAAATATCCCTCCCCTCCTTCCAAAAAAGGTTACCAAGTCTCCCTAGGAAAAAAATCTACTATCTCTACTCATCCTCACTACTCTCTCATATCATATTCTAAAAAGGGAAAGTTCCACTCTCAATTCACTAAGGACTCAAGAGAATTTAGAAAGAAGAAGAAGAAGAGAAGAGGATCAAGGATACAAGGTGGGTGCAACCAACACCCCCCCTTCTCTCTCTCTACCCTCTCCTCTTCCCTCTTCTATCATCCCCCTTCTTTTCATTTTATTTTAAATGGGTTGAGCATGGATGGACCCCATGGCTAAAGGTCTAAAAGGGTCATTTCCATTAATGAAATGACCCTATGATCAAGCAAAAAATAAATCCCCACTTAGGGTACAAACACTTCCACGTGGCACTTTATTTACCAATGTTCTTTAAAATCAAAATGACCGAATTACGTAGAGGTTACCGCCAATTGATGGGGAGAAAAGGGTGCCTAACAGCTTTCCTTTTCTCTAACCGAGTCGCTTAGCCGAATCTCTAGATTTGAGCAAGCCTTATCCATCGTGAGTCACTAAAATGCCAAAAATGGTAATTTTCTGAAAAATGTACATCGGGTGACCATTCACACCCACTTACAATTTGAATGGTGGCGACTCCAAATCATCGTAGATGTGGCCGTCGTAATGACGAAAACCACGTATCTACAGCTGGCGACTCCATTGGGGACTCATGGTTCACCCCTCGTGACAACTCGGTCATTTTGAAAAAAAGAAAAAAAAAATAGATTTTTTATTTATTAACATGGTTTGCTTGTGGTTTCCTATGTCTCTTTTGTCATTTTGTTTCACATGTCCATTGTAATATTTATTTATTTTTTGTTGCTTGTATGATATATTTGTAAGGGGTCGATGAAAAATAATGAATGAAAATGCACGTGTGCACTTGCGAGCATAGCCTCACTCCCTAGCCACCCCACCCTCAATATACATAAGCCCCGATGCTTAGTAGTTCTACGGCTTGAGATCGTTATTTCAAGTGTCGGGAATGAACACATCAAACCCGATCACCAACCGACGACATGTGTACTTCGACATGCAATGAGGTTTGAAGATCGGGTAGCCTTGAAACCACCTATTAAACTCATGCATGTACCCGGCTAGATGAGTTAGGACACAAATTTAATGTTACATCGCCCTCCAAAGCAATGTTGTATGCAATTATTGTGGTTGGGCCTCGAAGCCCAAGTTGTAAGCTTAATGGGGCACCCCTAGTTCACTAGGTAGATGTGCCAATTTATTGTTATCCTCCCTTAGGTAAAAGGGAGTAGTGCATATAGCATCCTCCCTTAGGTAACAGTGAGCAAAAGACTCAAAAACAGGGGAGACATGGAAAACAGGGGAAAAGAAACAGTTCTGTGAAATTCCAGGAACTGGATTTCATTCTGGTCCGTGTCCATGGCACGGATAGACCAAAATGTACTTCATCCTTGTTGGTAACATGGTTGGAACAATGATTACTTTAACCGTGTTTTGAGCACGGTTGAAACAGTGAATGTCTCATCTGTGCCCAAAACACGGATAACAGAATGAGCATTACATCCGTGCCATTAACACGGACCAGAGTGAACTCGACCCTATAGAGTAAACTCGACAGTCCATTTTTGAAGGGGCCCACTTACAAATGATCAAACATTGATGATCCCTAGAAAAAAAAATCCCAAGTTTTGGACCAATTAAATAAAATGGATCTTTGTTAGCCAATGTTTTCGAAAATAAAAAAAGAATAAAAAAAAGGAGGGGGGGAAGAATTTACGGATTTTCCAATTCGAAACAATTTTGTAAATCGGGCCCGCGATCCGAACCATCCCAACTGGGCCCAAGACCCAGATCCATTTTCAACTGGGTCCACGACCCAGATCCAATCCAACTGGGTCCACAACTCAGGTCCATTTTCAACTGGGTCCACGACCCAAATCCAATCCAACTGGGTCCTCGACCCAGATCCATTTCCAACTGGGTCCACGACCTAGATCCAATCCAATTGGGTCCACGACCCAGATCCATTTTCAACTAGGTTACAACCCAGATCCAATCCAACTCCGTCCAAGACCCAGATCTGTTTCAACTGGGTTCACGACCTAGATCCAATCCAACTGGGTCCACGACCCAGATCCATCTCAACTGGGTTTACGATCCAGATCAAATCCAACTGGGTCCACAACCCAGATCCAACCCATTTCAACTGGGTTTACAACCCAGATCTGCTTTCAAGTGGGTCTGCAACCTAGATCCATCACAAACTAGATCCAGATCCAATTTTGAACTAAGTCCATGATCTAACAAAGATAACAACCAATCGATTGACTCAAATGTATTCAACTTTCTCAAAAAAAAAAAAAAAAACAGATTTCAAAAAGCACCAATTGCAGTCCTTGATTAAAGTCGGTACCTAGAAAGATCTTACCCTATTGATACGAGGGGGATAGACTACGTCTATTCAGGGAACAAGGTGATTTAAGAGTGCCATTGTGTGCCGCCTCTTCCTTGGAGATCTGCCTGGCCGGCAATGATTCAGAGAACTGAATTGAAGGCTACCAAAAACATGGGTATTCCAACTCGATTTATCTCAAAAATTACTTTTTCAAAAATATTTTTCTAACTCCACGTCGATCCTAGCTCTGCGTTGATGAAATCATCTTTTTCAAAATACTTTCCCGACTCCGTGTCGATGCCAGCTCCGTGCTGATGAAATTATCTTTTTCAAAATGCTTTCCCAACTTCGTGTCGATGCTAGCTCCGTGCTGATGAAATTACTTTTTCAAGATGCTTTCCCGACTTCGTGTCAATGCCAGCTCCGTGCTGATGAAATTACATTTTCAAAATATTTTTCTCGACTCCGTGTCGATGCCAGCTCCGTGCTGATGAAATTACTTTTTCAAAATATTTTCCTCGACTCCGTGTCGATGCCAGCTCTGTGCTGATGAAATTACTTTTTTAAAATACTTTCCCGACCCCGTGTCGATGCCAGTTTCGTGCTGATGAAATTATTTTTTCAAAATACTTTCCCGACTCCGTGTCAATGCCATTTCCGTACTAATGAAATTACTTTTTCAAAATGTTTTCCCGACTCCGTGTTGATGCTAGCTCCGTGCTGATGAAATTACTTTTTCAAAATGTTTTCCCGACTCCGTGTTGATGCCAGCTCCGTGCTGATGAAATTACTTTTTTAAAAATGTTTTCCCGACCCCGTGTCGATGCCAGCTCCGTGCTGATGCCAACTCTATGTTGATGCCGACTCCATGTCGATGCCAGTTCCGTGCTGACGTAATTATTTTGTAAAATATTTTACCAACTCTGTGTTGATGTCGGCTCCGCGCCGAGAAATTTCTTTTTCGTTAAAACTCATAATAAACAATTTTACGCGACTTAATAAAACATCATGCATTTTTATTTTTGTAAATAAGATAGTAACGTTTGGTCTTCTGTACGCACAGGTGGCCAAGAGAAAGAAATACAAGCAGCCAGAAGTGCTTCCCTATTTTCTCAGATCGTCTACCATCACCATGAGTTCTTCTGAACCAGTACAACCTCTAGTGATCGAAGCGTCAGGTATCGACCCGCAAATAACAACACTATTAAAAATAATTGAGAGGCAAGAAAAGATAGTAAGGACTATGTTATCCAATGCTAGCATCCTACAATCTCAAACGATACAACAGCACGCATCCGGGTCGAATCAAGAGTTACCCGAGCAACCTCCATAGGGACCACAGACCACAATGCCACCTGTAGTGCCTGAATACCAGGGGCTTTCGCTCTATATCCCACAGAATCGACCACCCCCTGTGGTCATTCCCGATGATGAATGTGAATACAGGGCTACGGAAGCCAAAAGTGCGATAGATGAAAAACTAGCTCAGCAAATCGAATCTCTGCAAAAAGAGATGAGGAGGATGAAAGGCCTCAACACTATGAGCGGAACCCGATTCAAGGATCTGTGCTTTTACCCCAATGCTCAATTACCGGCCAAGTTCAAGTATCTAGAGTTTGAAAAATATAACGGAGTAGGGTGTCCGCTGTCGCATCTGAAGTTGTATTGCGGATCCATGTGCTAGTATGGCGAGGATGACAGGTTATTAGTACAGTTGTTTCAAAGGAGCTTAACAGGGCCGGCACTCAAATGGTTTTCTGGATTGGATCACTCGCTCATTAAGAACTACAGGACCTAGTCGAGATGTTCTAGCAAAATTACCGATTCAATACTGATGTGGGGCTAGATCGAAATGACATAGCCAAGATGACAAGAAAGCATAGGAAAACGGTGAAAGAGTATGCACAGAGATGGCAAGAGTCCACCTCACAAGTAAGGCCCGCAATGACAGAGCAAAAGATGAACACCACGTTTATCTCAACTGTAGACACCCCAATTTGCACGAACCCGTTGGAAAGATCCAAATATCCTCGAATTGAAGCCAATTTAGAACTCAAACCTCTCAACGGACCCACATTGCCACGTGGCATCACTTTCATGCATACGTGCATCATACCACATAATTTTGCATACTCAACCTTGTCCCTGATCCGGTCTAAATCCACTCCACCTCTATGATCCAATTCGGATCTGTAACCGTTCTCCATTCACCGCTCCATCACCTATACCACAATCAAGGTCCATTTCGTAATCCAACTTAAGCCTAAGACAAAGCCTACCTTCTAACCCAAATCCAAGTCCATTCTCTTAGCCCACCCTTAAAGTCCATAGTCCATAACCCAAGTCCATTACAAGCCCATTCTTTCACACCCCCTCAAAAGATGACACATGTTGATCTTCCATAAGCCCTCAATATCCAATGTATCATCTAATTGGAGAGTCAACTCTTCCTTGTGAAAATTCAAGAATGCCCTTCCCAAAAAGGTTGGTCAAACCAAAAAGGTTCTTGGGTCTTTGGCAATAATCCATAAAGTTGAGAGAACTTCTAATCATACCCTCAAAAGATGGGAATCTTCAAGTACATACATGGAGTTCTCCAATTAGTCAATTTCAAAATTATACTTCCACCCTTACTTTATGTGTTATTTACAAATTAACCAAGATCTACTTTTCACCTACCACTTCACCTTTACATATGTCATTCTCCTACTCACCCTCCCAAAAGTACTTTTCTTCTCCCATTGATCCATTTCAAAAATATACTTCCACCCTTGCTTTATGTGTTATTTACAAATGAACCAAGATCTACTTTTTACCTACCACTCCACCTTTACACATGACACTCCTTTATTCACCCTCCCAAAAGTACTTTTGTTCTCTCATCTCTATTTACCAAAAAATCAAAGATCAAATAATGCTTTTAGGGTTTCTTCACAAATGTCATCTTTACCCTCATACAAATGAAAAATCTAAAAAGAAATAACCTAAACCTTATGTCCATTTTCTTTATTTTTAGGGTTGGACCACTTTATCTCCAAAAGTTCTCCAAAAACTCTATAAATACCCTCATTTTCTATGAACAACTCATGCTCTCAGGCCCCCATCCTTCAACCTAAAACTCTATCAAAATTTCTACTCATCTCTCATCTCTCAACCTTCAACTCTCAAGTTCATTTCTCAAGCTCAAGTCCATTCAAGACCTCCAAAGGGGACAAGGTGGGAAAATAGCTGTTTATTTATTTTTTAACTTGCATCTTCTTCTTCTATCCCTCTCTTTTTCTTTTTTTTAGAAACCTTTAGGATGTGATGGAAAACCCTCCTTCATTTCAAGTATATTGAACCTCAACCTTGGGCATGGAATGCTTGAGGCGGTTCGGTCGAAAGGATGGAGGTTGAAGCCTTTTTAACCCATTCTCATATCATGCATCATAATGTACACTATGCACACACATCACACATGTTTGGCTATGATGAAGAAATGTGTAACTCTCTTGATGGGGTTAAAACTCTAAGTTTCTAGCTAAGTATGTATGCATAAAGGTTATAGATCTAAGAGAACTCCATTCATGGAACTTCTCTAAAAGCCTAAACCAACAACCCAACTCATGCAAATGTGTATTGACTCCTTAGAATATCTTCTCCCATAAGATATTTCATATGTCAACACCAACATCAAATCTTTTTTCAAAAAGGTACATACACACCATGTGCACTCACCCATTCCATGCATTCTATGCATTTTAATTGTTATGCTAATCTTTTTTTTTTAAATAGCCAAATCTAAAGGTAACCACCTTAGGTGGAGAGAATGGGGTGCTTAACACCTTCCCCATTCTCTAACCCAATCTCCTTGCCTAGATCTTAGGTAGACCATACCTTTTCCAAGAATGAGAGTTACTACAATGCCATGAAAAAAAATGATTTTCAAAAGAATCGATTCGGGTGTCCATTCATACCCATTTCTAAAAAAAGAATGGTGGCGACTTCAAACAACGTAGCATAGAGGTTCAAGGATGAACATTCTCATGTCTACATCAACACTAGGGCACGCCTTCTATACTCATCTAGTGGGACACACCACAGGCACATTCTGAAATCTATTACAAGTGGCAGATCGGGTCGAAGATGGGATCCGAACCGGTCTGATCTTTGACTTCACCAGTCTAGGGGCAACAACAGGAATCCCTCCTCAGAGAAAGCCAGTACCTACCGGAAAGAAGAGGGAAGAAACTCAGGTCAATAACGTACAGGCGAATCGACCCCTCTTCATCCCTTCACCAGCACCGAGACCACAAGCACCATCAACTTCATGGGCACCAGCACCGCCAACATGGAACCCTCCACCTCAAACCCAATTCAGGGCAAATCCTCCACCAGTTGCACAGCAGGTACCACTATACGGGCAGAACTAGTAGGCACGACCCAACAGAGTAAACAAAGTGTTCACTAGGTTACTTATGACACTATCGAAATTACTGCCAATCCTGCTCAGGGGTGAGTATCTGGCAAAACGTCCACCAAACCCCGAGGCTACCAAAGGGCCAGGATACAACCCCAATTTATTCTGTGAATTCCACATGGGTGCACCAGGGCACTCTATAGACCAATGCTGGCAGTTCAAGCATCAAGTACAGAACCTGATTGATAAAAAGAGTCTCATCTTAGATGGGCCTGCCAATCCGCCCCAACATCAGAATATCAATCAAAATCCCCTACCTACTCACAATGGAGAGGGGAGTGGGCACAGGGTAACTTTAATCCTTCTGATCTGATAGCACCTATCAGGATAAAAATCAGGGTCCACTTGAGCCAGAAATCAAGGACGTCAACGGTTAACACAGTCAACCATTATGCAACAAACCCATCGCAAAATTCACTACCACCACTGAGATTGGCCGACCTCACCATCCATCCCACTCATCAAAATACTGCTACCGGACCACCTTAAGTCATACCTTACGGATCACCCCATCATCAAAATTTGACCCCGTCTCCCCTTGTTATACCCTACATACCGCCATGTTCTCAAGGATCAACTCGACCCCCCTTCACATACCATACACTTCGTCTCCACATCCACCGCTCGTCATTCAATATACTCCATCAGCTCCTCACACAACTCCTCCCACTACCACTACCTCCAAATGGTCACCACCACCCCTCATCCTCAATATGAAACCCGATCCACCTCCCATAACCATACGCTCGCCCAAACCATTCCCCTATAGTTCCAATCAGGCAGTTCCCTAGAGCTATGAGACCACTATCACTACAACCACGGGGGTCGAAGCAATGAAGGAAAAAATAGTAACTGATGTTGGCCATATGACAAGGGCAGGAAAATGTCAAAAATTGTCAGAAAATGGTATAAACATCAGGGAAAAAACTAAAGAAACAGCAAAAGAGGAAACAGATGAAGAAAAAAGGAAAACGAAGGGAAAGGGTAAGCTGTATAAGGATGAAAAGACGAAAGAAAATGTGAAAGTTACAGACAAGGAAGCTGCAGACTTCGTTAACTTGTTCTCAAAAGTGAGCATAATATAGTGGACAGATTGAATAAATAGCCAGCTCAAATCAGTATCCTGGGACTAATGCAAAAATCGGAAGAGCACCAAGAGGCATTGCTGAGAGTTCTGGGGAAATCACATGTACCTGTAACTACCTCACCAGCACAACTGGAGCAAACGGTCGGCTAGATCATGGCCCCCAATCCTATTATTTTCACATAGAATGAATTTATGCCTGAAGGAACGGGACACGTTGAACCATTAAACATCATGGTCATATGCAAGGGCATGATGGTCGCCAGAGTACTAATTGATAATGGCTCAGCGCTTAACGTCTGTCCACTTGAAACCTTCCGGAAACTCAACGCTGATTGGTCGCATGTGAAACCCAACAAAAAGGTCGTCCGAGGGTTCGATAGTTCAAGAAGGGATTCGCTGGACGAAGTGGATTTACCAGTCAATATAAGTCCTTGCACCTTTGAAGTAACATTCGAGATCATAGAGATACCGACAACCTTCAATTTATTACTGGACAGGCCGTGGATCCATATAACTGGAGTAGTACCATCCTCGTTGCACCAAAGAGTGAAATTTATCATGGGACAAAAGATGATATCCGTGCTGACGAAAAATCTCATTCCGGTGGGGAGAGCTCCAGATGTGCCATTCATCGATATCGAAATGACAAAGGGCAAGACATTCTACCATTCATACCAATTCGCTGCTGTCAATCACATCGAGAAAGGAAAGGAGAAGATAAGGGCAAAGCTATCAAGAACAGTGGTTGGGACCGGGAGGAAGAGGAAGAGCTACACAGGTCGAAGCAAGAAAGCATACTCCTTATTTTGGTCTGGGGTTTAGGCCCACAAAAAGGGATATTGCAGAAATGAATGACAAGAAAAATGAGCTTCGACTAGCGAGAAGGCAAAATCATGAACCGAACATCTAGAATCTGGGCCGAGTCCCTCACATCAGTGTTAGCTTCCTAAGATCACATGCCAGAACCAACAGCTTATCAGAATCACCTTTAGCAAAAAAGACAAAAATGGTAAACCCCAAATCGGTGCACATTCATGAAGACTCAGTTGTTGAGTTCCAATCCTCCTTCGTAGAAGGCATTGATGTTCTATTCAATGGGGATTCCAACGAAAGTCTATCAGAGACATCTCAAGAATCCACTAAAGTAGAAATCACTACCAACCAAGAGAACGACTCACCTTTTCCAACGGGCATTGACTGGGCATCAGTCGTCATCCCACCGAGCTTGGGAGGGACTATGCCCCAATCTGACAACAATCAATCGGAGATCATGATCATCTCCGAACCACCATCCAAATCATCCAACGAATCACTTACTCATCTCATCCGCCCCTCAGAGAAGGGGAGACATTGCACAATTGGGAAGAATTCCCATTGACACTTGAGGCTGTTGAGGCCTAAAAAGAAAATGCCGTTAGACAACATCAATTTGCCCGAGGATCATAACGAGCCCTCGTCCTCGGGTAAAGACTATTTTCGGGGCTCCCTATCTTTATTAACAAGTTTGCATGATTATTTTTCTTATTTCAGGTATCTAGAAAATCACAAAAAAACAAATATTTCTCAAAAAGCAAAAAAATCAAAAATTTCTCAAAAACCAAAAAAACAAAAAAGCTTTCAAAATCGTAAAAAAATAGATATATTTCAAAAACTGAAAAAAGAGTTTTCGAGGGATCTGTCTCCATCGAATGAGTACTCAGATAAAACAGAAGTTGAAAGTGACGAGTATGATTTCAATCTTGAACTCGACTTCGACCTCATGGGGATAGAAGAAGAGTCTGAAGACGAAATGGAATACCCATCCAAAGAAATCAAAGATTTGGTAGAACGTCACGAGAAAGGTGTTCAACCAAACATCGAGGATACAGATTCAATCAATCTTGGTACCAAAGATGACCCACGAATTGTCAAGATCGGAGCTGTGTTAACATCGCAACAAAATGAAGAAATGGTCGAATTCTTATGAGACTATCAAGACGTCTTCGCATGGTTGTACAGAGATATGCCGAGGTTAGATATAGATCTCGTTGTTCACAAGTTGCCAATTGCTTCTGAAAGTAAACCAATCAAACAGAAACTGAGAAGACCGAAGCTTGAATGGACCCTCAAGGTCAAAGATGAGGTCATGAAGCAGTTCGAAGCAGTTTTTCTTGCAGTTTCTACATACCCTGAATGACTAGCTAACGTTGTACTAGTATCTAAGAAAGATGGAAAAGTACGCATGTGTGTTGACTACCAAGACTTGAACAAAGCCAGTCCTAAGGATGATTTTCCACTTCTACACATCGACACTCTAGTCGATAGTACAGCAGGGCACGACATGTTCTCGTTCATGGACGGTTTCTCAGGCTATAATCAGATAAAAACGGCAAAAGAAGATCAAGAAAAGACTGCATTCATCACACCATGGGATACTTTCCACTACAAAGTTATGCCATTCGGGCTGAAAAACCCAGGGACGACTTACCAACGGGCAATGACTACATTATTCCACGACATGATCCATAAGGAAATGGAGGTCTACATAGACGACATGATTGCTAAATCCAGTGTAGAAGAAGATTATCTGGTGAACCTGAAGAAGTTGTTCGACAGACTCAGAAAATACAGTTTAAGGCTCAATCCCGCCAAATGCGTGTTCGGGGCAACATCGGGCAAGCTACTGGGGTTCATCGTCAGCAGAAGGGGCATTGAAATAGATCCAGCAAATACTAAATATATCCTTGAGATGAAAGCACTTGTTACAGGAAAAGACGTTCGGGGTTTTTTGGGGAGAATACAGTACATCAGTCGGTTTATAGCCCAATTGATGCCTATCTGTGAACCAGTCTTCAAACTACTGAGGAAAGATACGTCGAAGAAATGGAACAAAGACTGTTAGGAAGCATTCGACAAGATCAAGCAATATTTGCTCAATCCACCAGTCTTAGTCCCTCCTACTCCAGGGAGACCTCTGCTGATGTACATCTCAGTACAAGAAACATCAATGGGATGTGTGCTAGGGCAACATGATGAATCGGGACGGAAGGAACATGCCATCTACTATCTCAGCAAGAAATTCACCGATTACGAAGCAAAATATTTGACACTTGAGAAAACTTGCTGTGAATTAGTCTGGGCATCTCAACGACTGCGTCATTATTTGCTCAGCTACTCAACTGTGCTTATCGCTAGGATGGACCCCCTGAAGTATCTATTTGAAAAACCAACGCTAACAGGCCGCACTGCAAAATGGCAGTTATTGTTATTTGAGTTTAACATCACCTATGTAACTCAGAAAGTCATCAAAGGGCAAGCCATCGTCGATCACCTCGCCGAGCACCCGTTGCCTGACTATGAGCCGTTAAAGAAAAACTTCCTGGATGAAGCCATACTATTTGCCGAAATTGAAAACGATGATGAGGACGAAGAACCAGGCTGGAAAATGTACTTCGACGGAGTAGCAAATCAGAAAGGAAACGGAATAGGGGCAATTTTGGTTAAGCCAGATAGGTCCCATATACCGATCGCAATCAGACTTAAGTTCTAATGCTTTAACAACGAAGCTGAATATGAATCATGTATAGCAGGATTAAAAGCAGCACTAGATCTCGAGGTAGATGAGATCGACGTTTTCGGAGATTCAAGCTTAGTAGTCTATCAGACGACTGGAGAGTGGAAGACCCGAGAACAGAGACTAGTCCCTTACCACGAGTATCTGGAGGAACTAAGCTCGCCCTTTGATAGAATTTCATTCACAAACATGCCAAGAGCTAAGAACCAGTTTGCCGACGCACTAGCTATACTTGCTTCCATGATTAGTATTTCAAAAGATCTAGTTATCGACCCAATTGAGATTAGAATTCAAGATGAGCTGGCCTATTGTCTACCTGTCGAAGTTGAAGAATCCGAAGAAAAGCCTTGGTACTCAGACATCAGGGCATATCTCGAAGATCGAACCCTTCCCTCAGATGCAACCTCAAATGATCGCAGAACCATTCAGAAATTAGCATGGGAAATTCTTCTTGAGCAATGGTATTCTGTACAAGAAGTCGCACCACGAGGTCTTGCTCCGATGCGTGGCAGAAGCAGAAGCAAAACGATTAATCGAGACTGTACATGGTGGAGTCTGTGGACCTCACATGAATGGTCATATGCTAGCAAAGAAGATTATGCGGATGGGATATTACTGGACAACAATGGAAAGTGACTGCTATCAGCATGTTCGCAAATGCCATCTGTGCCAGATCTACGCTAACAAGATCAATGCTCCGCCTTCAGAGCTACATAATATGACCACTCCTTGGCCTTTCTCGCTTTGGGGGATGGACGTCATTGGACAAATGTCACCTACAGCGGCAAATGGGCATCGCTTCATCTTAGTGGCCATCGACTACTTCACCAAGTGGGTAGAAGCTGCTTCATACGCCAACGTCACGAAAAGCAATATCCTGAAGTTTGTCAAGAACAACATTGTCTACAGATATGAGCTTCCGAATCGACTAGTGACAGATAATGCCAAGAACTTTAAAACAAAGATATGATCAAGTGTGCGAAGATTTCCAGATTTCCAGATTACTCATCACAACTCTGTACCCTACAGACCTAAGATAAACGGAGCAGTCGAGGCAGCCAACAAGAATACCAAGAAAATTATCGAGAAGATGGCAGTTACGTACAAAGATTGGCACGACATGTTGCCTTTTGTACTTCACGCCTATCAAACCTTGTTCAGAACTTCGACTGGGGCAACTCCATATTCATTGGTCTACGGGATGGAAGTAGTCTTACCCGTAGAGGTTGAGATTCCTTCCCTCCGAATCTTAAAAGAAGCAGAATTAGATGAAACTGAATGGATTCAAGCTCGATTTGATCAACTGAACCTAATTGAAGAGAAACGACTTGCAGCCATCTGCCACGGACAGATCTACCAACGACGAATAGCTCGCGCATACAATAAGAAAGTTTAGCCTAGAGACTTCTCACCAAGAAACCTTGTTCTGAAGAAAATTCTACCAATCCAAGAGGACGCCAGAGGAAAATTCAGACCAAACTATGAGGGACCATTCATTATGAAGAAGGTGATGATGGGAGGAGCTTTGATCCTTACGGAGATAGACGGACAAGTATTCCCGCAACCGATCAATGGTGACACTGTCAAGAAATATTAAGCCTGAGATCTGAGCCTGAGATGACAAAAGACCATCTTTGCTATCACAAACAAACTATCCAACCCTAGTCAGCCCTTTTGAGCCATCATGTTCATTTCATAACCTAAGACTGGGATAAGTCAACAATTACAAAAAAAAAAAAAGGGGAGACAAAAGAAAATAAAATCAAAGAGAAAATCAGAAGTATCAAAATACTCCTGTCCTGGCCTGCATGAGGATAAATTGTGAACGGTTAAAAATACAAAAAAATCAAAAAAATCAAAAACTCAGACACTTGATCTAAGTTCGACACAAATCTCCAGCCTAAACAAGTTCGAGAGACGCTGGAAGGAGACATAGATCACTTTTCCGAAATAAAAATAGATAAGCCACATGTCTAAACCACTCTAAATACATCCAGACCTTTACCTTTTTGTAACCTTCCACTACCATAAGCCTAAGCCAACGTTTCGTCCCAACAAAAGTCCTTTTTAATCAGGGCATATTACAGGGCAACACAATGATAATGACAGCATCAATGATCTTGCGTCTTGGTCCAGACCTCCAAAGTCTTATTAGTCGTTGGAGGACTCGAGAGGGGAGTCCAGGTCGGATATTCGAAAAAAAAAGAGTACTCGAAGTGTAGAGTAGCCAATCTTGCGACTCAACTTGAGTTGTCGAACCACGAATAGTCATCAGCAAACTCGAGAGGGGAATCCAGATCGATTACTCAAGAAAGAGTGCCACTACATGAGTAGAGTCGCCAATCTCGCAGCTCAACTTCAGTCACCAAGCCACAAAGACACAGAGACTCCGAACAGAACTGAAATGTAAAAAATCCAAAAACATACAAGCATAATCTGAAAGGACATAGTGAAAACTCGAAAGGGCTCTATGAGTAAAAGAATCAGACTATGGCAAGATCAAAGCCACCGGTACAATGAAAATCCCAAAAAAGGACGTCGATGCACAAAAATGTGGAAATTGGGGTTTGGTGAAAACCGTTATTGGCACCAGGGGCAATAAGGGTAAACAAAATCAAGAAAAAAGAAAAAAAAACTCCTGGCCCGCAAGAGTATAAACTGTGAATGGCGAAATCCTTCCAAAAACCCATGGTCCAAACAGATAACAATCTTCCAATACTAGGGCACTGGGGATGACTCTAAAGGAACCAAAAGATAATTGGTGCTTGTATCCCCTGTGTTCGGCAAAAGCATCAAAATCGTCGTAACCAAAGATTTTACAAACTCTGAATTTATCGTACTCATTTGATGAAAACATTTCATAAAATTGCATTTTAAAACTATTATTTTGGCCAATGATGACAAATCTAGGACTCATTCGATAAAACTTCGATTTTAAGAAATATTAGATATACCTGAGGCCAAGTAAGTACAAAACCTATTTTTCTTTGCATTAATCTTTCGACATTTCGCATACATCCAGATAATGAAAAGGAAATACAAAAAGAGTAAATACAACGCAGTCAATCAAACATCATGATGAGAAATGAAAAAAGAGTCAAGGCGTTCCTCCAAAGCACGGATCCGGGCAGCTTGGCTCATCATCACTTTCTCGGCATCAGAAGCATTACGGCTCACCAAGTATGCTGCACAGTCCTCAAAATGAGGACACTGGACAAGTTGATCCCTCAACTCGGCAACTTCAACTCGAAGCCTAGCCACTTCACCACCGTCATTAGATCCAAACTGGGCAAGGGCAGATGTCAGCAGAGCGATCTCTTTCTGCATCTTCTTCTCGGATTTGAGCCAAATAGCCTGAATTCGACGATGATCAGTTTGAGACTCCTCAACTCGATATCAGTAATCAAAGAAGGATGAAGCACCAAGGCATGTTTGGAGAACTATAGACACCGAGGGTCTCCCAGATACGAGCTCTCAAATCCAATGCAAGTATGCTGGGAATTGATGTGCTGCAAAGATGGGCCGACTCAGAACCTCAACCCGACCCCATTTTTTTACGAGTCGACTCAAAAGTGCAGTCGACAACGGACCAACCAACTCATTAAAATTCTCAAGGATGAGCACACCTTGATTATAACCAAACTGACGAAGAACCCGAAGTGGTACATAATGTGTTGCCCCGTGAAGACCAATCAAAATGAGAAAACGGGCACCATCGAATGCTATCACGGGAGACCCTCAAGGTTGGAAGGCCCCAACCCACCTCACTTCTTCATCATCAAGGTTGCCGATAAAAGAATACCATTCTTCTTTGCCACCCGAGATGAAGGGAGCAACTCGCCTCAACATCATGAGTACAAGATCGGCATTAACGCAAAATGGGCGATTAATAACTTCAGTTGAAGCCAGATGATCCATAAACCAGAGCTACAATAACAGGAGCATTCTAAACTTTGGAAACTAGCAAGTTCAAATTTAAATTTAAAAACTAAGCTAAGTTCAAAATTTACCTGTAGGAGTGGAGCACACCCTCGGAAAACTCAATCACGATCGGAAGAACAAGTCGTGAGAGATTGGAACATCTCGCTCAAAAGCATCGGTGCCAACTGGTGTCCCTCCTGGACTTGCTGAATCACATGAATAAGAGGGAGATCTATGATGTCTCCACTACTCGGAAACAAAAGTTGGCTCACCACCATCAAAGTGAGGGCATTAAAATGAATCAACAGTTTCGAGGAGTCCGTGAGGCGTTCAATCAAGAAAGACTTGGACATTGTCGTCAAGACCGATCCACCGTCCGGAATCTTCAAAAACTTGCGACTTATCCCCAAAAAATCGAAAGCCTCACTTTGGTATCCATCACGCAATGGTGGAATTACAACTGGGCCGGATATCTCAAGCCCCAACAACACTTCGAACTCCTTAATGGTGGGAGTCATTTCATGCATCCCAAACCGAAAGAGGTTAAGCTCAGGGATCCAATACCCCAACATAACCTCAATCAAGATCCATTGCAATGGAACCTTAGGCAAAGAAAGAGTGAACCCCAACTCGTTAAAACACCATTGAGCTCTATCATCGTTATCCATACTACTCAAAAAAGGATCAACAATGCCATACCTTTTCAAATTGGGAAGAGTAGAAGGCACCTTGAGAAGAAGTTTTGAGGAAGAAGGAGAGTGACAAATCGGTCACAAATGAAAAAGGGAAATAAAAAGTGAAATGTTAGGGCAAAATGAAGTTGAAACAGGCTTAAAGGGAAAGTAAATCGTGTTGGTCCGTGCTTGAATCACGGATGAGGACAAATGCAAATTGATCCGTGCCTAAAACATGGATAAAATCAGGATTAGTTTATCCGCGTTGAAAGCACAGATGGAGCAAAACGTGACTCATCCATGTTTAAGGCACGGATGAAAGCCAAAATGCCTTATCCGTGCTCCTAACACGGATGAAAGCTGGGAAAAGCTATCAGTGAGGAAAACACGGACCAGAACATTTTTAGCCTTGGGGCATGAGTCATTTAGGATCTCGACAACTCCGGACTACATAATGATCATCTCAGGGCTCAATACCTCAAAATCACATAGAAATAATAGAAATTCCTACGTGCTCGATAAATGCGTACAAAACTCTCAAAAACTCTCAAATATATATCGGGCACGTAGGAGTTCGGCAAGATCATATTGGGCCAGGATAAACCTCTACAAACACAGATCTCAAAAGGACTCCCATCACTCAAAGAGCACATTCGAAGGGTCCTTGAGACCCTAATCGCACCCTTTACCCACCCGTAGACTCACCAACACTCAAAAGGGCTCAAAAGCCCCGATGATCGATATCACACCCAAGAAGTTCGAATCCATTGCACATGTAATCATGATGGAACAACAAATGCAAGGAATAATGAAAATAAATGTACTTGTAAAAGTTTGAAATGTTTACATACAATTCCCATAAACTAACATAAAACGTCTGTGTTTTTACAAGGTACATCAGTAATCAGATCAAAGGGGGAGCATCGTCCCGAGCACTCTGAGTCTTAGGGATAGTTCTAGAAGAAGACCCGGCCACTGCACCCGAGCCAGACACCCCGGAAGAAGGTAGACCGTGAATCCGCAGTCGTCCCTTCGAATCCGTGAAGAATAGCTCCTTGTTCAGGGCAGCATCCTGCTCCGTAGTACCCGTGAGATCGGTGCCAGGGGCATCTGGTCCTGTGGAGAGGGAGGCCTAAAAATAAAGAAGCAAAACAAATCAAAACACAGGCAGATATATATAGCATATGTAAAGAAATGAACAACTAAAATAAAAATGCTTACCCTAGGAGGTGTCGGAGGACACGCAAAGGAGCTCGCTCCTTCTCGGCGTCAATAGTAGTGCTGAAAAGATCTTATGAGGGAATCAGTCAAAATTTAATACCATGAGCTATGATCTATAGAACGGAAAATAAATGAAATAGAAATAACGTACCATCTCAGCCTGAAAACGAGACTCGCGCATGGCCATCTCCAGCTCCAGCTCCTGGATCCGGGCCGCCTGCGCCTCTATGCGAGCCTCTTGCTCCTCAAGCCGAGCAGCCTGTTCCTCCACCTTAGCCCTAGAGGCTCTCCACCTATTCTTCATCTCCACTGCCCTCGCTGCCTGAGCCTCGATAACGTCGTAGCACTCTCGAAGGCGACGAAGATCATCGGCCTGAGAACAATAACATCGATCAAGTAATATAGGGATATAATGGAACGCATAAAATTATAAGGAAGAGAGACAGTGATAGAATGTGTACCGTGATAGCATGCTCTTGAAGAAGGACCCTCCGATCTTGGTGATCCCGGCCCGGCAGTGACAGCAGGCATGATGCACCCAATAGAGGCCTCTCGGAACCATGCCTGGTAGTCACCCCCTCTCACTAGCCCAGCAGCATCTACGCCCCTCGCCTAGGCAAGATACTCATCCACTGTCATCGCACTCGAGATAGGCTCAATTGGAGAGACAGGGACGCGAAGGCTCCCGTCGTGTTGGAAAAACAGACGCTCCCCTAAATAGAACGTGTATCTCTGTTCACCGATGAAGTAGGGGTAGCGCTGTCGTCTGGTGTTACTCCTATAGGCGTTCCGTACCTCCTGCCTCCCGCTAACAGTGCGGGGAAGATCTCGCAAAGTAACAGAAAATATCTGCAAAAGAGATAATCAGATAACAGATATGGATAGCTTCAAGGTCAAATAGAAGGAAAAATGTTAGATTACTAACGTCTCGAAGTCCGCATCGATCAATGTGGGCCCGGGTACTCCAAGGACTGCTCCTGATAGCCCTAGCATCTCTCGTAGCCCAAAAGGCACCTAATGGATAGCCCTCGTCAGGGTGGCGATGGGTGGGTACATAGAAGGGAAAATATACATGAACAAAAATCTGAAAGAGAGGGTGCAGAACGTCAAACGATGAATGAGATATGAAGGAAGAAACTAAAAAGAAACAAAACAAGGACTTGTTTTACCTCGATAAATTGCCAGAAGAATCGTGTGGAGATCCCAGCTCCACTGGATGCAGTGATGCCCTCAACTACCCGATCCAGACCAGCAAGAACGGTCCCATAGATCAAACTCCCCCAATCGAAGTCTCCAATGTGATCGATATCGCGCATAACCGAAAGGAAGGTGGTAGAAACTGATGAATCATCCTCCAAAAAGAAACAGCTACAGATAAGAAGGAGAAAGAAGATCCGAAAAATAATGCCAAAATCATGGTCATCGAAGCGAGTCGATCTCTCTCTCTATAGGTGGGCGGAGCTCCGTCCTCTCCCTCTATTAGTAGCAGGCCCATCAATACCTCTGTGCTGATACAACCCTGCTTCCCCACCATGGAGGCAAGGACCCTAGTGATACCCAACAACTCACCCACCTCCTGCATCGTCAGCATAATCAAGGGTAGGGGCTCTTGATCCATCGTAATACCCGTGATAGCAACAAAATCGGAAGGCCTGATGCCTATCTCCACCTCGGGCATGTGGAAAGAATGAGTAGCTGGGAACCATCTCTCTACCATGGCAAGGAAAATAGGTCGATCTGCCCTGAGCGCCGGTATCTGCAAGAAGGCACAAAAGCCCACAGTGGCGAATTGCTTCCGAATGTCATCCGAGAATAATGCAGCAGTCGACAAAAATGCACTCCATCTACCTCTGAAACTAGCAGAGGGATAAGGGGTAGGGATGTCCAATCGCAAGAGCATCGATACGTGCCTCCCCAAGCCACGGAGAATAGAGGTATCTGGAACCCTCTCGCTCTCCTCCGCAGGGATCTCCACCCTGGGAACCTCACGACCTACTCGCCAGCGCCTACGGCCCTATCTGCCAGGCCTCGGCCACCACGTCGACCTCTACCACAACTGCTACTCAGTAGGTCCTCAGCCGGACCATTATGAGAGGAACTGGCCTCATCTGCCATGCTACCAGACGAAGAACCGACCACTAAAGCTGAATCAGGCCTCGGTAAAGGCTGTCTCGGCCAGCCATGCTCCGTCGCCACACCGGACCCCAAGGCAAAGCGGGTCCGGGACCTAGGACTAGCCTCCTCCTTCTCGTCAGAAGAATGGCACGCCACTCGAGTGCTCCGCTTTCTACCCATCTACAAGATAACAGATCATCGAGTCAACAAAGAAAAGTGTCTCATTCGCCTATCTCGAGGTAATCCAACGACCCAATCCGTCCAATAAACCTAATCCACCTAATAAACCCAGTTAAACCTGAGTCAAACCTACCCAGTCGACTCAGTCAAGCCCAGTCAAATTTGAGTCAAACCTACCCAGTCGACTCAGTCAAACCCATTCAAATATAAGTCAAACTTATCAAAGTCCAATCAACTCAGTCAAACCCATTCAAATATAAGTCAAACTTATCAAAGTCCAATCAACTCAATCAAACCCATTAAAATCTAAATTAAACTTATCAAAGTCCAATCAACTCAGTCAAACCCAATCAAATCTGAGTCAAACTTATCAAAGCCCTATCAACCTAGTCAACTCGAGTCAACCCAAGGACAACTCAAGTCAAACCCAGTCAACTCGGGTCAAACCTAGTCCATCTAAATCAAGTCCAATCTAACCTGAGTCAAAGCTCAATTAATTCAGTCAACCCAGTCGGACTCCAGTCAACCCAATCAACTCAAGTCAACCCAAGGACAACCCAAGTCAATCCCAGTCGATACAAGTCAAACCTAGTCAACTCGGGTCAAACCTAGTCCATCTAACTTGAGTCAAAGCCCAATCAACTCAGTCAACCAAAGTCAACTTAGTCAAACAAACCAGCCCAACCAAAACCCAATCAACCCTGTTTAGCCTTAGACCAAGTCAACTCAATCAATCCAAACCCACCCACTAAGTCTAGCCGACCCAAGGACAATCCAGTCAAAACCTAGTTCAGCCCAGTCAAAATCGACCAAAGTCCGGTCAAATCAAGTCAAACCCGGTCAACTAAGTCCAACCCGTTTAGACCAGTCAACCCAAATCAACTTAACCAGTCCAGTTCACCCACTAAACCTAGCCAAATCTGGTCCAAACCTACTCAAATCCCTCCTGTCCAACCAAGCCTATGTCCGTGACAACCCGATCAATCATTCATCACAGGAGGGGACCATTCAAAAGAAAGAAAGATATAGCAAGCCAGAACATCCACAAGCAAGCAGGCAAAGAGAAGCAGAGATAGAACGAAAATAACATGATAAACAAACAGTTCTAACCAAAAGGCATGCTAAAAAAGATGAAGAGAAAGAAGAAAATCGATCCATATAAGCCCCTTCACCAACAGTCTAAGACAATCCCGACAGTCCCAAGGCAGTTGACTTTAGCCATTTCTAATCCCTACCTAGAACTGTCCCTCAAATTCAACTCTAAACACCTATTCCAAAAACCTCTAAACAGTCCCCAAACCAACTCTGTCCTAACCCAAATAATCCCTAGAAACATCATTTCTTTCCGCCTGAACCAATCTTAATCCTACCCTGACATCACTACTTTCCATCAAAAACTCCAAAACAGCCCCAAAACCTAACCCAAACTACAAAGTTCTCATAACCCATGACCGTTTAATACAAATAATATCATCTGACCACTCACTGTTTGAGTTACAAATCACCATCCACGCCATATCACACCTTCATCCACCCTTTACCACCGCTAGACACCTTGGGAAAATATCGCCCAAATCCACCACTTTCCATGATCCTACCATGCAAGTTCACCTTCAGACCAAAAGCCATCAAGCATGCCCACAACCATCTCCACCCACCACAACCGAGTCCCCAAACGTCCAGGGAAACCCTCACCCAAAAACCATTACCAATCCACCATCCACCAATGCCATAAACCAATAATCCATACAATTAAGGGAAGGAAGTAAAAGGCAATAAAATCAACAAAGCAAGGTCGCAATTTGCAAACATAGCAACATCAAGAAAAGGGAGAAACGAAAACATCATGCATGAATCAAAGCCAAAAGTGAAAAATGGAAAACATGAAATAGGGGTGTTGTTTGTTTAAAGATTCACGTAACATGATTGCAAAAGAAAAGAAAAGAGGAAAAGAAAATAAAAGAGAACAAATATAAAACTCACCTCGATAACGGAAGGGTAATCCACACGTGCAAACAAATCTCTCAAAGCTTCAAATCGCTCTCTCAAGCACCCAAAGGCTGCACACGCACTCCAAATCGCTCCAACTGTTGCGTCAATGCCCAAATAAATAAAAGCAAGAAGAATATGAAGAGAAGGGGAGGAAAATCGTCAGAAACCACTGGAAAATCTAAGAGAAACCAAAGATAAACGAAGAAGAAATCGAAAATGAAAGGGCGTGCAGGCTTTAACCGTTTGAAATTCGTACTGGTCCGTGTTACCAGTACGAATAAGACCCAAACAGCGCCATCCGTGCTCCAAATACGGGTGAAGAAAATAGAATTGCGATCCGTGCCTTAAACATGAATGAAATGGAATCAAGAGCCATCCGTGCCTCAAACACGGATGAAAGTGAATCAAGAACTATCCGTGCTTTAGGCACGGATCAGTCAATAAATAAAATCAAAATCAAATAAATAAATAAATAAAAAATCATCAAAAAAAATCAAAACAAATAAAAAAATAAAAAATAAAAAATAAAAAATAAAAAAAATCAAAAAGTCAGAAAATTTCAAAAAATCCTTTTGAGTGACACTCAATTTCGATTTGTTAAAACACGACCGAGAAATACCTAAAAAATCAACAAATCTTCATCAAATTCGAGATCTCACACGAGCTCCATGCCATCGAGATCAAGGAATCAATAGGGTAACTCTGTCAAACCCCGTGCTTGAGTACCCATTTTCTACAAAGTCGTCACTTCAACCGGTAATTCAAGGTTGTGTTTAGCAAATTTTATCTGGCCCGTACAAATACGGGTTTAGTCTATTCTTTGCAGTTCTTTGTACCCAATTCCTGCAAAGAAGAGCAGCTGTAGACACCCCAATTTGAACGGGCTCTCACTTGAACGGGCCCAAAAGCAATAATTTTTCAATAAATTTGGCCCGAAGCATTAAAATTTGACATTTTTAACAAATCAAAACCTCTAACACCTCTCAATGGGTTAGTAGGTCCACCAAAAGCTCGCCATGCTCCACTCCATTCGAAATACCGATCTTCCAACAAAATAAGCCAACGGGCCTCAAAGGCCCAAAGAGTTAAAAAGTGACAATTTCATTGAACCAAGGCCCCCAAGACCACCCAATGGTCTAAGGGACCCACCAAAGGGATAGGACCCATCCTATGATGACCCAATCTTCACCGCTCCACACTTACAACCAAAAAAATCGATAAAATCCTTCAACGGGCCCAAACAGCCCGATTTGCCAACACGTGACATTTTTTAATCAAATCAATGATCGCAAAAATCCCAAAAAAATTAAAAAAATAAAAATGTGAGACTTGGGACGCCTGTCCTTCATCTACCTTCCACCGTCCCATCTCCGAATCCGTGAACACCTTAAATCAAGGCTCATAAACCATTAACCCTCTCCTAAATTAATTTCCCACCTTACACCCTAACCTAAAAATAACCCTATGTCACCTAAATCCTAAAAAACCTATTCATCCTCAAAATCAACCCAAAACAAGCCTTACCCAATCCAAAATAACCTACAACCCCAAAGTCCAACACCAAAAGCCCACAAGACATCACCATTTCCATATCCAATTATCCAACCCACAACCCCAATCCATCAACTACTACCCACATCAACAATCACAATCTTCACACCAAAAGATGACACATGTCACCACCACCCTTCACCTCCCTCATCTAATCACTCATCCCCATCACCATTCTCTACACACTCCATCTAACCCACATCACCTCTCTCCAAAATCACCTCAACCCATACCCTACCCTAACCTACCCTATCCCCATCCTCTAACATCATCAACCACCCACACCTCAACCCATACCCTAATCCATCACCACTTTCTAACATCATCAACCACCCACATCACCACTCATATTCCTTACAAATCAACCCATCACTTTCCTTTAAAATACTCCAACAAAATCACCTCAACCCATACTTCCCTCATCATCAACCAACTAAACCCCACCCTTCTCTCTAATCAAACAACCCCCATCAACCAATCAACCAATCTCATCACCACACTCTCTCATCATATATGCCACATGTCATTCCCTCATTTATTTTCCCAAAAATCAACCAACCAATCTCTTACACTACCCATCCTTCCAAATCTAAACACCTTACCCTCTTTCATCAACCTAACACTCCTTCTCTAAACAACCCTCTTACACCCTCACTCCCCCATCAACCATCACTCATTTCACCCTACCAAACACTCTACCTAAATGGATTTGGGTAGGATCCAAACCATTTGGGTTAAAATACTACCCATTTTCCTCATTACACAAATACCCTCACTTACCCGTCAAAATTTCATACACTCCACTTCAAATACCCATGCCATTCTCTATTCTCCCAACCTTTAATCCTATTATACCCCAAACATCCTCCCAACACCTATAAATACCCCTTCCCTCCTTTCAAAAAAGGTTACCAAGTCTCCTTTGAAAAAAAATCTACTCTCTCTACTCATCCTCACTACTCTCTCATATCATATTCTAAAAAAGGAAAGTTCCACTCTCAATTCACTAAGGACTCAAGAGAATTTAGAAAGAAGAAGAAGAAGAAGAGAAGAGGATCAAGGATACAAGGTGGGTGCAACCAACACCCCCCCTTCTCTCTCTCTACCCTCTCATCTGCCCTCTTCTATCATCCCTCTTCTTTTGATTTTATTTTAAATGGGTTGAGCATGGATGGACCTCATGGCTAAAGGTCTAAAAGGGTCATTTCCATCAATGAAATGACCCTATGATCAAGCCAAAAGTGAATCCCCACTTAGGGTACAAACACTTTCACGTGACACTTTATTTACCAATATTCTTTAAAATCAAAATGACCGAATTACGTAGAGGTTACCGCCACTTGGCGAGGAGAAAAGGGTGCCTAACACCTTCCTTTTTCTCCAACAGAACCGCTTACCCGAATCTCTAGATTCGATCAAGCCTTATCTATCGTGAGTCACTAAAATGCCAAAAATGGCAAATTTTTGAAAAATGTACATCGGGTGACCATTCACACCCACTTACAATTTGAATGGTGGCGACTCCAAATCATCGTAGATGTGGTCGTCGTAATGACGAAAATCACGTATCTACAGTAGGAAAGCATGATCAAACAGTAACTCCAGAAATTCAGAAGGGAAGAAATAAAAAAAAAATTAAGCCTGCTAAGTTGAAAACGTGAAAAGAACGACTTAGATAAAAATTAAGGCAAGCTCGCAAGGTTGAAAATCTGGAAGGACGACTTTGACAATAATTAGAGCAAAGAAAAAAAAAACTTGCTAGATCGAAAACCTGAAAAGGCGATCTAGGCAAAAGTTAGAGCATGCTCGCTAGATCGAAAACCTGAAAAGGCTATCTAGGCAAAAGTTAGAGCAACAAAGAAAAATAAAAGAAAATCTCAGGAGATTCGAGTCGAGACATTTGAAGTCAGAATAATCAAGTTCAAAACTTTGCTTAAACCAGGCAAAGACTCAGAAGCCACAAGTATCTTGTCTACGATAGATCTAAAATTTTTTTATTTCTCCAAGTGAACCAAGGGGGAGAAGGGTGAATTCTATGATGAGTCTCAAAAGGAAATATTTTGTTCTCTTGAGCTTGACTTAAAATCTTCAATAAAATAAATTAAAAGTTGAATCTTTATTGCGCTTGTGGTAGTCAAATATTTCAAACCTTCATACAAGAGGCATTTTCTTTTTCCTCTACATATGTAGTTTCCCCCTTATACTAGGGGCATTTTTATTTTATTTTTTGCATGATGTATTCAATTATCTCCAATGCCATGTTTATTGTCAAACTAGGGGCATTTTGTTTTTCAGTAATGTTAATCCTAAAAGATAATGGGAACCCCAAACTTAAGGTTACCCTCTTGATAACAATTTTTTGAAAAATCCTTGAGGTTCAAAAAAAATAAAAACTCAGGTTTTAAATTCATAAAACTTTTGGATAAAATCTTGAGGTTCAAACAAAAGCACTTCGGATCTCACATTTGGTTGTGTCTAGAGATTAACTAATAACTCATTTACCTAGGGTAGGAGATATGACATTCTTCCGTTCCCAGATTCTTTTCTAGATCCATTCATTCTTGGATTCGATCATTCTCTTCTAGATACATTATCTTCCAGATTTATTCATTCGTTCCCCGATTCAATCATTATTCTCCAGATTCATTTTCAATCTCATCCAGATTCATTCATTCTTTCCCAATATTCATTCATTCCTCCGTTAGTTTTGCTCAGTTACCGCCAAGGGTTATCTTGGATTTTGCTTAGTTTTCGCCAAGGGTTAACTTGGATTTTGCTCAGTTGTCGCTAAGGATTATCTTGGATTTTGCTCAGTTTCTGCCAAGGGTTAACTTAGATTTTGCTCAGTTGCCACCAAGGGTTATCTTGGATTTTGCTCAGTTTTCAGCAAGGGTGAACTTGGATTTTGCTCAAATGCCGCCAAGGGTTATTTTGGATTTTGCTCAGTTTCTGCCAAGGGTAAACTAGGATTTTGCTCAGTTTCCGCCAAGGGTTATCATGGATTTTGCTCAGTTTCCCCCAAGGGTTAACTTGGATTTTGCTCAGTTTTCACCAAGGGTTATCTTGGATTTTACTCAATTTCTACCAAAGGTTAACTTGGATTTTGCTTAGATGCTGCCAAGGGTTATTTTGGATTTTGCTTAGTTTTCACCAAGGGTTAACTTGGATTTTGCTCAGTTACCGCCAAGGGTTATCTTGGATTTTGCTCAGGGTTAACTTGGATTTTGCTCAGCCTAAGGGTTATCTTGGATTTTGCTCAGTTTTCGCCTAGGGTTATCTTGGATTTTGCTCAGTTTCCGTCAAGGGTTAACTTGGATTTTGCTCAGTTTCCACCAAGGGTTATCTTGGATTTTGCTTAGTTTTCACCAAGGGTTAACTTGGATTTTGCTTAGTTGCCGCAAAGGGTTATCTTGGATTTTGCTCAGTTTCTGCAAAGGGTTATCTTGGATTTTGCTCAGTTTCTGCCAATGGTTAACTTGGATTTTGCTCAGTTGCCACCAAGGGTTATCTTGGATTTTGTTCAGTTGTCACCAAGGGTTAACTTGGATTTTACTCAGATGCTGCCGAGGGCTTTCTCAGAATTATGCTCAGATGCCACCGAAATTTTGCTCAGATGTCGTCGAGGGCTTTCTCAGAATTATGCTCAGATGTCGTCGAGGGCTTTCTCAGAATTATGCTCAGATGCCGCCGAGGGCTTTCTTGAAATTATGTTCAAATGCTGTTGAGGGTTTTCTCGGAACTATGCTCAGATGTCGCCGAGGGTTTTCTCGGAATTATGCTCAGATGCCGCCGTGGGCTTTCTCGAAACTATGCTCAGATGCAGCTGAGGGTTTTCTCGGAACTATGCTCAGATACCGCTGAGGGTTTCTCGGAATTATGCTCAGTTACCACCGAGGGTTTTTCGAAATTATGCTCAGTTACCGCCGAAGGTTTTCTCGAAATTGTGCTCAGTTTATGCCCATTTTATGCTTAGATTATGCTCAAATTATGCTTAGTTTATGCTCAGTTTATACTCACTTTATGTTTAGATTCTACTCAGTTCCAACTTAAACTCTTTGAAATTTATCTCAGATTTTAAGTGCACACACTTGCACAGTTGCTACATTAGTCAAGGAGAATTTTTTAGTTTGCTTCAAAAGATCTGACAACCTCTGAGGAGAGTTTTACGCTCAAGAGGGGCATCTGTAGACACCCCATTTTGCTGCTTCAACCCTCCCAAAGAGGGGCCTGTATTAATCAACTCGTCAACCCGATTGCAACAGTTCCCAATGATGGATGTTTATTCCAATGCTTTATTTTGTTACTAGATATGTTTCAGAAATCCTAATGACGTATCTCAAATTAACAAAACTGTAGAAACCACGCTACGTTAGAAAAATATAACCCGAAAAATATAAAAATTATCATTTTTCAGACAAAAACAAACTTTACGATACAAATCACTAAAAAATAATCAAATTACCAAAATACCCTTAACCTCAATACAGCCCTAGAGCCTACATTACTCTTAGGAAAACATTTTCAAACACATAAAATAACAAATCAAAACCAATTAAATCATTTCGCCAATTTTCACAAAATTTGATAAAATTACGAAAATGCCCCTCATAAAGTTCACGACCATTTCGCACAAAAAATTTCATAAATGATAAAAAAATATTCTCATTGAATTCCTTACGAAAAATCTATTCCAAAATATCCTGAAACATCAAAAATCGACTTGACACGCAAAAGTACTCTTCAGGGGCAAAACGGTAATTTTTCAATTAAAAAAATTTAAAATTTTAAAATTAATAAATAAAACATTAAATAATATAAAGTGAAACATTAATAAAATTAATTTAAAAATTTGAACCAAAAAAATCGATCAATCAGGCTCTCAGGCAAAATTGTTGATGGTTGCCCAAATAATTAAAGGACCCCTCCATTTGGGAGCCCAAAGATTTAAAGATATAATAAAGGGGGTTTCTCTAAAATCTTAAAGTCAAACAAGTAATATTGAATTCAAGATCTTAAAACTATTCAAGTAAGACTAGAGTCAAGATATTAAAGTCAATCAAGTAAGACTAAAGTCAAGATATTAAAGTGAATCAAATAAGACTAAAGTCAATCTTAAAGTCAATCAAGTAAGACTAAAGTAAAGATCTTAAAGTCATTCAAGTAAGACTAAAGTCAATGTAGACATGAGAATGTTTATCTTTGAACCTCAATGCTACGTTGTTTGGAGTCGCCACCATTCTTTTTTGGAAATGGGTGTGAATGGGCACCCGAATCGATTTTTTTGAAAACAATTTTTTCATGGTATTGTAGTGACTCTCAATCACGAAAAAGATATGGTCTACCTAAGATCTAGGTAAGGGGATTCGGTTAGAGAATAGGGAAGGTGCTAAGCACCCCATTCTCTTCACCTAAGGTGGTTACCTTTAAATTTGGCCATTTTAAAAAAAAATTAGCATAACAATTAAAATGCATGGGATGCATAGAATGGGTGGGTGCACATGGTGTGTATGTACCTCTTTGAAAGAAGATTTGATGTTAGTGTTGACATAAGAAATATCTTATGGGAGAAGGTATTCTATGGAGTCAATACACATTTGCATGAGTTGGGATGTTGGTTTAGGATTTTAGAGAAGTTCCATTAATGGAGTTCTCTTAAATCTATAACCTTTATGCATGCATGCTTAGCTAGAAACTTAGTGTTTTAACCCCATCAAGAGAGTTACACATTTTTTCATCATAGCCAAACATGTGTGATGTGTGTGTGCAAAGTGTACATTATGATGCATGACATGAGAATGGGTAAAGAAGGGCTTCAACCTCTATCCTTTCGATCAAACCGCCTCAAGCATTCCATGCCCAAGGTTGAGGTTCAATCTACTCGGGATGAAGGAGGGTTCTCCATTACATCCTAAAGGTTTCTAAAAAGAGAAAGAGAGGGATAGAAGAAGAAGATGCAAGTTAAAAAATAAATAACAACCAATATACCCACCTTGTCCCCTTGGAGGTCTTGAGTGAACTTGAGCTTGAGAAATGAACTTGAAAGTTGAAGGATGTAGTTGAGGGTTGAGAGAGTTGAAAGTTAAAAGATGTGTAAAAATTTTGATAGAGTTTTAGGTTGAAAGATAGGGGCTTGAGAGCATGAATTGTTCATAGAAAATAAGGGTATTTATAGAGTTTTTGGAGAACTTTTGGGGATAAAGTGGTCCAACCCTAAAAATAAATAGAATGGACATAAGGTTTAGGTTGTTTCTTTTTAGATTTTTCATTTTGTATGAGGGCAAAGATGACATTTGTGGAGAAACCTAAAAGTATTCTTTCATCTTTGGTTTTTTGATAAATAGAGATGAGAAAACAAAAGTACTTTTGGGAGGGTGAATAAGAGAGTGACTTGTGTAAAGGTAGAGTGGTAGGTGAAAAGTAGACCTTGGTTCATTTGTAAATAACTTATAAAGCAAGGGTGGAAGGATATTTTTTGAAATGGACCAATGGGAGAACAAAGTAATTTTTAGGAGGGTGAGTAGGATAATGACATGTGTAAAGGTGAAGTGGTAGGTGAAAAGTAGATCTTGGTTCATTTGTAAATAACACATAAAGCAAGGGTGGAAATATAATTTTGAAATAGACTAATGGGAGAACTTCATGTATGTACTTGAAGATTCCTACCTTTTGACGGTATGATTGAAAGTTCTCTCAACTTTATAAATTATTACCAAAGATCTAAGAATCTTTTTGGTTTGACCAACCTTTTTGGGAAGGGCATTCTTGAGTTTTCACAAAAGGGGAGTTGACCCTCCAATTAGATAATGCATTGGGTAGTGAGGGCTTATGGGAGATCAACATGTGTCATCTTTTGAAGGGTGTGTTAGAATAGGCTTAGAATGGACTTGGTATTGGGCTTAGAGAATGGACTTCATCTTGGGCTTAAGTTGGGCTATAAAATGGATTTAGGTTATGGGTTTAGAATGGCATTGGATTTTGGGCTTAGGTTGGGCTAGTAATGGATTTGGGTATTATGGCTATGGGTTTGGAGATGGATTTGATTCATGGATAATGGGTTATGGACTTTAGGTATTAAGGTTAGGTTTGGGAGTGGGTTTAGTAGGACTTAGCTTATGGATTTAGGTTATGGATAATAGGTTGGTTAATGGAGAATGGATACGAAACTGGGTTGGTCCATGATTAGGAAGGTGGGTTAGGTATGGATTTATATTAGCTTAGGGATGTGGTACGGAATTAGTTTGGATTAGGGAAGTGGTATGGAATTAAATTGGATTAGGGACAAGGTTGGGCATGCAAACTATTTGACATGATACATGTATGCATCTATGCATGAAAAAAATGCCAAGTGGCAATGCGGGTCCATGATAGGCTTGAGTTCTTAGTTGGAATCAATTCGAGAAAATTTAAATTTTTCTACGGGTTCGTGCAAATTGGGGTGTCTACTGCTGCCCCTCTTTGCAGGAGTTGCTTGCAAAGAACTACAAAGAATAAATTAGACCCTTTATTTGTACGAATCCGAAATAATTTATTTCATGATGATTAAAAATATCGAATGGGTTGAGGAATTTTTTTTTTTGTAGCATGTGGCTACCCAAGCACGGGGTCTGACAGGGTTAACCTTTTTGAAACCCTTGATTTCGTGGCACGGAGCTCGGTTGAAATCTTGGATATAATTTTTTGATGATTTTTGAAAGTGATTGACGTTTTAAATCAGGCAATGCAATTTTGAGATATTTTTCTTTTCCCTTGTTAATTCCAAATTTCGAACTTCCATCTTCCCTTTTCATGGAAGTTACGGGATCGTCTTGAAAGAGCTTAACGTAGTGTGATTGTCCTTAAGAGAGACTTGCATGATGGTATGATATTTGAGTATTTGGTATGTCGTCATGTCTCGGATATGGACAGAATCATCGTTGACCAAGATGCTCAGATCGAAGTCTTAAAGGATGACTTGATGCCTCCTACTCTTTTCAAGGAAATGCTTGAGTGGCTCTTTGCCCGTTATTCCTTCTTGTACCTTGCTTTTAATGAGAATGATGTAGCACTATTTGAAATGAATAAAATAGGTTTTTTTTACGTAGTAGCCTCAGATATATCTATTGCTTTCGAAAACTCTTGATTTTAAGAAAAGTCTTAGATTCTTCGTCATAGGCCAAAAATAGTAATTTTGATGATGCATTTTTTTTTATTTTTTTTTTGTTTTAGATTTTAAAAGATTGCCTTTGTCGAATAATCTGTGACAGACTGTGTTTGAAAACTCTGAAAGTTAACAATCATGGTGTCTTTGCCAAATGCTGAGGATACAAGTATCAACTAATCCTTAGCCTCTTTTGAGTCATCCCCGAGACTGAGAATTTTGACTGAGTTATCTTAGTTGCATCTGTTGGAACATTGAGAACTTCGAGATTTTTACCGTTCACAGTTTATACTCTTACGGGCCAGGAGTTGTTGTTTTTATTTTTATTTTTATTTTTTTTTCATTTTTTCCCCTAGCGCTAGTTGCGGTTTTCACCAGACCCGATTTCCACATTGTTGTGCATCGACGCCCCTTTTGGGTTTTGATCGTGCCGGTGATATTGATCTTGCCATAGACTGATCTTTTTACTCACAGTGCCCTTGCGGATTTTCACCATGCCTTTTCAGTCTATGCTTTCTTTATAGATTTTCACTTTGAAATACCTCATTGATTTCTCTGTGCCCCTCGTGGCTTAATGACTCAAATTGAGCTACGAGATCGAATACTCTACTCTTCTCGTGGCGCTCTTTCTTGAGTAACAAATTTGGACTCCCCTCTCAAATTCCTTCGATGATTTTCATGGTGCGGTGAGTCAAGTTGAGCTTTGAGATTAATAACTCTACATTTTGAGTCGCTCTTTTTTTTCAAATATTCGATCTAGTCTCCCCTCTCAGGTCTTCCAATGACTTTGGCGGCTTGAAATCTAATTTGAGTGGCAAGATCGACTGCACATGACAATATTTCTCATGACATGCTTCCACCGTAGTTGAGTTTCCTTGAACTATTCATTGATCTAAGAGGACTTTAAATAGGACGAAACGTAGGCTTAGGTTAGGGTTATGAAAGGATAAGAAAGGCTGAATCTAGATTTACTTAGGTAAAGGATGGACACGGGTTGGTCTATTTTTGTTTCAAAAATATGATCTATATTTCCTCCCAGCGTCTCACGAACTCATTTAGGTAGGAGATTTGGGTCGAGCTTAAGATCAACTATTCGAGATTTTCAACTTTTTGATTTTTTTTGTACTTTTAGCCGTTCACAGTTTATCCTCATGCGGGCCAGGAGTATACTTTGGTATTTTTGTTTTGACTTTTGATGATATATATATATATTTGTTCCCTTGATGGTGCTGACTTGCCCCAATCCTAGGTTAAGAAATGAATATGATGGCTCAAAAAGGGTTAACTAAGGGTAGATAGTTGTTCATGTAGTAGAAAGATGGCTTCTCTTCATTTCAAAGAATGACTTTAGGCATAATATTTTTTTACGGTGTCAGCATTGATCGGTTGTGGAAAGACTTCCCCGTCCATCTCTATGAGAATCAGCGTTCCTCCGGACAATACCTTTTGGACGACGAATGATCCCTTGTAATTTGGATGAAACTTCCCTCTCGCATATTCTTGTATTGGTAGAATTTTCTTCAGAACTAGGTCTCGTGGTACGAATTCTCGAGGTCGAACCTTCTTGTTATATGCACGTGCTATTCTTCGTTGATAAGTTTGCCCATGACAGATTGTTGAAAATCGTTTCTCCTCTATTAAAGTTAACTGGTCGAACTGGGCTTGGACCCATTCTGCCTCATCCAATTCAACTTCTTTTAGGATCCAAAGGGAGGGAATCTCAACCTCAACGGGCAGGACTGCTTCCATTCCATAAATCAATTAATAAGGCGTTGCCCCAGTCGAAGTTCGGATTGACGTTCGATAAGCATGTAGGGCGAAGGGTAACATCTCGTGCAAATCCTTGTAAGTAACGGCCATTTTCTCGATGATCTTTTTGATATTTTTGTTAGTGGCTTCGACTGCTCCATTCATCTTTGGTCTGTAAATGACTGAGTTATGATGGGTGATTTGAAAATCCTTGCACATCTTAGACATGTCTTTGTTCTTGAGATTTTTGGCGTTATCAGTTACTATTCCGCTTGGAAGGCCATATCGACATATGATGTTGTTCTTTACAAACTTCAAGACATTGCCCCTTGTAACATTGGCATAAGAAGCTGCTTCTACCCATTTCGTAAAGTAGTTGATGACAACCAAGATGAAGCGATGCCCATTGGAAGCTTGAGGATTGATCTGTTCGATGACATCCATGCCCCAGAGTGAGAAGGGCCAAGGAGAAGTCATATTGTGCAATTCTGAAGGTGGTGCATTGATTTTGTTGGCATATATTTGACACAAATGACATTTTCGAGCATGTTGGTACCCATCGCTCTGCATAGTCATCTAGTAGTAACCCATTCTCATAATTTTCTTTGCGAGCATATGTCCATTCATGTGAGGTTCACAGACTCCTCCATGCACGGTCTCGATTAAGCGTTGAGCTTCTGTTTGTATTACACACCTGAGGAGAACCTCGTGATGCGACTTTTTGTATAAGACTCCACTATTCAAGAAGAACTGTCCCGCCAATCTCTGAATAGTCTTTTGGTCCGTCGTCGTGGCATCGGGTGGAAAAGTTCGATCCTTTAAGAATTCCTTGATGTATGCATACCATGATTTTTCCTTAGGTTCTTTGACCTCCACAGGTAAGCAATACACAGGCTCGTCTTGAATACCAATCTTAAGAGGGTCGACTATGGTGTCTTCGGAGATGCTGATCATTGAGGCCAGAGTAGCCAATGCATCTGCAAATTGGTTCTTAGCCCTCGGCATATAAGTAAATGAGATTCAGGTGAAGTTTGAACTTAGATCTTCAAGATACTTGTGATACGGAACCAGTCTCTGCTCTCGGGTCTTCTATTCTCCTGTTGTCTGGTAGACTACCAGACTTGAGTCTCCAAATACATCTATTTCATCCACTTCGAGGTCGATCACTGCTTTCAACCCCACAATGTATGCTTCGTACTCGGCTTCGTTGTTCGAACACTGGAACCTCAGTCTAACAGCAATAGGGATATGAGTCCCATCTGGCTTAACCAAAACTGCCCCAATTCCATTTCCCTTTTGATTTACTGCTCCATCGAAGTACATTTTCCAAGTAGATTCTTCATCATCGCTCTCGGCTTCAGTAAATAAGATGGCTTCATCAAGAAAATTTGTTTTTAGTGGCTCATAATCGGGCAAAAGGTGTTCCGCTAACTGATCAGCAATGGCTTATCCTTTGATGGCTTTTTGAGTAACATAGGTGATGTCGAACTCAGATAATAGTAGCTGCTATTTTGCGGTGCGTCTCGTTAGTGCCGGCTTCTCGAAGAGGTACTTCAAGGGGTCTATCCGAGCAATGAGCATAGTCGAGTAACTGAGCAAGTAGTCGTGTAACCGTTGTGATGTCCAGACGAGGGCACAACATGTCTTTTCGAGGGTTGAATAGTTCATCTCGTAACTTGTGAACTTCTTGCTAAGGTAATAGATGACTTGTTCTTTTCGACATGTTTCATCGTGTTGCCCCAATACACAACCCATGGAGTTTTCTTTCACGAAAAGATACATTAGTAGAGGTTGACCTGGTGTAGGTGGAACTAAGTCTGGTGGATTAAGCAGGTATCTCTTAATCTTGTCGAAAGCTTCTTGACAGTCTTCATTCCATTATTTCAGCTCATTCTTTTTCAATAGTTTGAATACTGGCTCACAGATCGGAGTTAGTTGTGCGATGAACCGACTAATGTACTGAATTCTCCCCAGGAATCCCCTGATCTCTTTCTCTGATTTGGGTGGCTCTATATTTATAATGTACTTCGTTTTAGGTGGATCGATTTCGATGCCTCTTCTACTAACAATGAACCCCAATAACTTTCCTGATGTGGCCCCAAATACATATTTTGCCGGATTAAGTCTTAAGATGTACTTCCTCAATCGATCAAACAGTTTCTTCAAGTTTACCAGATGATCTTCGTCGAGATTTGATTTAGCTATCATGTCGTCCACGTATACTTCTATCTCTTTGTGGATCATGTCATGAAATAAAGCAGTCATGGCTCGTTGGTAAGTTGTCCCAGCATTCTTGAGACCGAATGGCATAACCTTGTAGTGAAAGGTGCCCCAAGGTGTGATGAACGCAGTCTTCTCTTGGTCCTTTTCTGTTATTTTTATCTGATTATAACTTGAGAAGCCATCCATGAAGGAGAACATACCGTGCCTAGTTGTATTATCAACCAGAGTGTCGATGTTCGATAATGAAAAGTCATCTTTAGGACTGGCTCTGTTCAGATCTCAGTAATCTACACACATATGTACCTTTCCGTCTTTCTTTGGTACAGGGACGACATTTGCGAGCCACTCAGGGTAGGTGGATACTGCGAGAAATCCTGCTTGGAACTACTTCATTACTTCATCCTTGACTTTAAGTGCCCACTCTGGTTTCAACCTTCGTAATTTTTGCTTGATTGGCTTGCTTCCTGATTTGATAGGTAACTTGTGGACGACTAGATCTGTGTCTAACCCGGGCATGTCTTGATAGGACCATACGAAGACATCTTGGTATTGTTGTAAGAACCTTGTCATCTTCCCTTTCTGCTCAATCATTAATAGGACTCCGATTTTGACGATCCGTGGGTCATCTTCGGTGCCTAGGTTCACTGAATTTGTATCCTTTATATTTGGCTGAACATCCTTCTCGTGACGTTCCATGAGTTCTTTGATTTCTTTTGGAGGATACTCAATCTCTTCCTCTGACTCTTCTTCGAACCCCATGAGATCAAAGTCGTATTCATCTATTTCATACTCTGTTTTGTCACAGACTCATTCAACTGAGGAAATTATTTGAAAACCTTTGGTATTTTGAAAATTTTTGATTTTTTTGAATTTTTGAAGATATTTGATTTTTTTGAATTTTGTAGAGTTTTTGATTTTTTTGAATTTTGAAAGATTTTTTATTTTTTTGAATTTTGAAAACTTTTTGATTTTTTTAGATTTTGTGGACTATCTGTATTCCTGAAATAAGATAAAGAAAAATCATGCAAATTCATTAGTAACGAAGGTGAGCCCCCAAAACAGTCTTGCTCTGAGGACGAGGGCTCATTACGGTCCTCGGGCAAATGAGATTCCACTAATTGCATTTTTTTTTTGAGGCCGTAGGGGATCTAGACCCCATGGCGGCCTCATAAGTGATTGGGTACTCCTCCCAATTTTTGAGGACTTGGCCCTCCTCTGTAGGGTAGATAGATTGGGAGAGTGGCTCCCTTGATGGTTCAGATATGACCATCACTTCCGAGTGACTATCGTCAAATCTGGATGCAGGCATTTGTAGGGTGGGTGGAATTACGACAGATCCCCAATCAATTGTAAAAGGGAACAATGATTTCTCTTCTTCGCATATTGCGACTTCCGCCTTAGCTGGCTCTCTTTCTTCTTTTTGACTTCCTTCGGAATTCCCTCCGAACAAGATGTCCATGCCATCTGTTAAGGAATGTCGGGACTCAATGAATGAGTCTTCTTACGATTGAATGGGCTTGATACTTACAACACTTGGCTCTCCTGTGTGACTTGTCGGTGGTATTTCTGATAAGTCATCTGGCCTCTTCAAGGATTGTGGGAAGCTGATGCTGATGTATGGTACTTTGCCCAAGTTCCATACATTAGGCTCTCGATTCTGTCTTCGTGCCAGTCGAAGCTCCTTATTTTTATCATTCATATCAGAGATGTCCTTCCTCGTAGGCTTGAAACCAAGACCAAAGTAGGGAGTGTGTTTTTGCATGCTGATCAAAGTGGCCCTGCCTTTTTCTTTAGGTCCTAACCCTTGTTTCGGATGATATCCCGCCTTCTTCATCACTCGTCCGATCATCAGATTTGTTTTTGACAGCTCTGTCCTTGTCTTCTCTTCCCCCCTTTTGATATGATTGACAGATGTGAATTGAAAGGAATGGTACCCCTCATTTTCCCTGGTCATTTCTACGTCAACATATGGTACATCCGGTGATAGATCGATTGGTATGAGATTTTCTGCTAGAACCGATATCACCCTTTGTCCCATGATGAATTTGACTCGCTGATGCAAGGAAGAAGGGACTGCCCCTGCGATATGGATCCAAGGTCTTCCTAGAAGGAGATTGAATGCTGAAGATATGTCTAGAATTTCAAACGTCACTTCAAATGTGCATGATCCAATGGTGACTGGGAGATCCAGTTCCCCTAATGAATCAGTCTTCCTACTATCAAAAGCTCTGACAGTTCTCCTAGTCTATCTAATGTGAGACATATCCGCGTTTAGCTTGTGTAACGTTTGTAAAGGACAGATATTTAGAGCCGAACCATTGTCGATCAGTACCCTCGCTACCATCATACCTTTGCACATTACCATAATATGTAATGGTTCAATGTGACCACGCCCCCCGCTGATAAATTCATCCTCTATGAAAGTGATCGGATTGGGGGTCATGATCTGACCTATTGTCTTTTCCAACTCTTCTGGCGAGGTGGTCTTAGGTATATGTGCACTACTAAGGACTTTGAGCAATGTTTCTCAATGATGCTCCGAGTTTAATAGTAGGTCAAAGATACTGATTTGAGTTGGCATTCTGCTCTACTACGTTGTACTCACTCTTTCAAATGAGTTTGAGGAGGTCAGCTGCCTCCTTGTCAATACTCTGCTCTTCTTCTTCTCTGGTTCCTTTTGTGGTATTTGTTTTTCTTCCACCAGCCTTCCTTTCCCCTTTTCTTTTCTTCTTTCTTCTTCCTCATTTTGCTTCTTCTATTTCTTTTCTGGTATTTTGTAACATCTTTTCGATCTGGTCATATGACCAATGTCCGTTACCATGGCCTCTTTCGGCTTCTCAACCCATGCGGATGTCACAATCATCGTCTCATAACTCCATGGGATGGTTTGATCTGAGTGGTACAGAAATGGTATAGGGGACATAATGGTCATGGGTTGATGGTCTGGTTTTAGATGAAGGACGAGAGGTGGTGGATTGGGTTTGACTATTGGTGTAGTGATATTTGGGGTTTGTGGATTAGTATAAGATAGGATGAAGGGTGGTCGGGAGGAGAAGCTTGAAGTTTGAGGGGTCAGTGCAGTACAGGATATGATAAGAGGTGGTCGGGAAGGAGGGCCTGAAGTTGGTATGGTGCAAGGTATAATGAGAGGTGGCCGAGAGGAAGAGCTTGAAGTTGGTATGCTACAAGGTATAATGAGAGGTGGCTAAGAAGAAAAGCTTAAAGTTGGTAATGTGTAAGGTATGATGAGAGGCGATCGTGAAAGAATTGAGGTTTGGGAGTTGGAGTGAATGGTGAGATTGGCCAAATTGGTTGGAAGTTGGGATGATGATTGGTTAGTTGTATCTGGTGGTAATGCATTGATGCTTGATGATGTTGGTTCTTTCCTTAGATTGACTCTAACCTTAGAGCCAATTGGTGCTATCAGAACTGAAGGGTTGTAGCTCAGTTCATCCCTCTCTATGACATTGACTGTCGGCCCATTGCTTCCTCTATTATGTGTCGGTAACGGATTCTGATTGATATTCTGCTAAGGTACTTGGGCTACCGGATCATCCAAGATGATCATTTTCCTGTCGATTAGATTCTGAACTTGGTACTTGAGTTGCCAACATTGGTCGGTGGCATGCCCCGATGCACCCATATGAAATTCACAGAATTGATTGGGATTGTACCCTGGTCCCTTTATCGTCTCTGGGTTTGGCTGTTTCTTAGTGAGATATTCTCCCCTGAGTAGTGCTGGGAGTAGTTCGGATAGAGTCATAGGCAGACGAGTGAAGACTCAATGGATTCTGTTGGGTCTACGCTGCTCGATTTGATGATTCTGGGCAAATTGTGGGTTCTGACCAAATACTGGATTTTGACCAAACTGAAAGGCTTGCGGAATAGGTGCTGCTTGAGGCACGTTAAATTGGGGTGTCTGCGACCTCTGGTTTGGTGCTGAGATGAAGAAAGGACGAACGGGTTGTACATTATTCACTTGGGCTTCATCTTTTTTCTTGTTCAAGACTACCGATTTCTGTTGAGTAGACCGCCCTGTTGGTGCCCCTAGATTAGACAAGTCATAGATCAGTCCTGATCGAATATCGTCTTCAACTCGATTTTCCACTTGGACCAATGACGAGAAGTTTGTAGTTGTATGACCTACTAAATGTGTGTAGAATGAGTGGCCCAGAGTTGAGATGAATATGGTATTCATCTCTTGTTCAGTCATTGGTGGCTTAACCTTAGAAGTCGATTCTCGCCACCTTTGGGCATATTCTTTCACACTTTCCTTTGACTTCCAAGTCATCTTGGCCATGTCATTTCTGTCCAATCCCATGTCTGTATTGAACCTGTATTCCTCCAAGAAAATTGTGGCCAGAACCTGTCAGGTTTTAATCCGAGAATGATCTAATTGAGAGAACCATGAGAGAGCTGGCCCTGTTAGACTCCTTTGGAAGAGCTAAACCAATAACCTGTCATCATCACCAAACTGGCACATAGACCCACAATAGAGCTTCAAGTGGGACAGAGAACACCCAATGCCATTGTATTTTTTGAAGTCGGGATACTTGAATTTTGGCGGCAATGATGTATTAGGGTACAGGCACAGATCTCTGAACCTCATTCCATTTATGGAGTCTTTGCCTTTCATCCTTCTGATCTCTTCCTCAACTGCATCGAGCTTACTTGCAAGTCTCTCCTCTGTGGTACTCCTTACCTCAGCTGTCCTAAATTCACATTCTTCCTCTTGAACGACCTCATGCCGTGGTGGATTGCAGTGAATGTGAATTGGAGGTCCTTGGTTGGCAGGAGCGGTAGGTGGTAAGGTATTCTGTGCTTGTGGAGGTTGTTGTTGTGGTTGCTCTGGCATGGCTTGATTTGAGCCAGAAACTTGATGTTGGACAGCCTGGATGATACTTGGGTTGGGCATTAGCAGATCAAGAATCTTATCATGTTTTTCTAGTGTCTTCACTACCAAATCAAGCTTTGAGGCGATATCCGTTACTACTTCTGTCGCTGTCTGCTGAGGTTGCTCTAAAGTGTTCATGGTTGGTTGTGAGCGTAGAAAATACGGAGGATTGTCGGGTTCTTTCTAGGTCGTTTGGCCACCTGTGGATAAGAGGTTAGGCGTTAATATATCATTTACATAATGAAGATGCATGATGATTTATTAGGTCAGATTGGATTAATTGGTAAAGTTGTATAAAGAAAATCCTGAATTTCGTTGAAGTTGGATTTTTTGTTAGCACGGAGCTGGGGTTCGTCAGTACGGAGCCAGATATTGACTAGCACGGAATTGGGGTTTGTCAACACGGAGCTAAAGGTTTATTGGCACGAAGCCGGAAGGTTATCGATACGGAGCCAAAGGTTAGTTAGCACGGAACTGGAAGTTTGTTAGCACGATGCTGGTGGTTCGTCGTCGCGGAGTCAGAGATTTGTCAGCATGGAGCGGAGGTTTATCGATACGAAACCGAAGGTTCATCAGCACTGAGCCGGAGGTTTATCGGCATGGAGTCGAAGGTTCATCAGCACGGAGCCAGAGGTTTGTCAGTACGGAGCTGGAGGTTTATCGGCACGGAGCCGAAGGTTCATCAGCACGGAACAGGAGGTTTGTCAGCATGGAGCTGGAGGTTTATCAGCACGGAGCCGGAGGTTTATCGGCACGGAGCCGAAGGTTCATCAGCACGGAGCCGGAGGTTTGTCAGCACGGAGCTGGATGTTCGTTGGCGCGGAGTTAGAGATTTGTCAGCACGGAGCCGAAGGTTCATCAGCACGAAACCGGAGGTTTGTCAGCACAGAGCTGGAGGTTTATCGGCACTGGACCGAAGGTTCATCAACACGGAGTTGGAGGTTTATCAGCATGGAACTGGAGGTTTATCGGCACGGAGCTGAAGGTTAATCAGTACGGAGCCGGAGGTTTATCGACACGGAGTCGAAGGTTCATCAGCACGGAGTCGAAAGTTTGTCAGTACGGAGCTGGAGGTTTATCAGTTAGAAAAAATACTTTGTAAAGACGGATTATTGTAAAAAGATTGAGTCTAAAAATCATTTTGTTAGCCCCTCAATTCAATTCTCTGAAATCAAGATCGGCCAGTCAAAACCCTAAGGAAAAGGTGGCGCATAATGGCACTCTTAAATCACCTTATTTCCTTAAATAGACGTAGTCTATCCCTCTCGTATCAACATGGTAAGATCGTTCTTAGGCATCGACTTTGATCAAGAATTGCAATTGGTGCTTTAAAATTTCTTTATTAATTTTTTTTTCAAATCTAGTTTGTTGGAAAATGATTGGATTTATTTGAATTGATCGACCAATTGTTGATCTTGATGGTTCACACATAGATTATGGACATGGTTGAGATTAAAGGATAGATATTGTTCGGGTTGGGTACGGATTGTGGATCCGACTCGAAATGGATATGGGTCGTAGGTTAATTTTGGAAGTGAATATGGGTCGAAGATTCATTATGGGTCGTGGACCCATTTGAAGTGGATATGGGTCGTAGACCCATTCGAAAGTAGGTATGGGTCGTGGACCCATTTGGAAGTGGGTATGGGTCATTGACCCATTTGGAAATGGATATGGGTCGTAGACCCAGTTTGAAGTGGGTATGGGTCGTGGACTCATTGGAAAGTGGATATGGGTCGTGAACCCATTTGAAACGGATATGGGTCGTGGACCCATTTGGAAATGGATATAGGTCGTGGACCCATTTGGAAGTAGGTATGGTTCGTAGACCCATTTGAAAGTGGGTATGGGTCGTGGACTCACTTGGAAATGGATATGGGTCGTGAACCCATTTGAAGTGGATATGGGTTGTGGACCCATTTAGAAGTGGATATGGGTCGTTGACCCATTTGGAAGTGGGTATGGATCGTGGACCCATTTGAAGCGGATATGGGTTGTGGACCCATTTTGAAATGGATATGGGTTGTGGACCCATTTTGTAGTAGGTATGGGTCGTGGACCGATTTTGAAGTGGGTATGGGTCGTGGACCCATTTGGAAATAGATATGGGTCGTGGACCCATTTTGGTGTAGATACGGGTCACGGACTCGATTCGAAGTGGTTATGGGTTGTGGACCTGATTGAAGTTAATCCTCAATGATAGATGATGGTAAGGTTGATAGTATGCCACATTGGGTCGGGATCAATTTCGATAGGTAAAGTGTAGGCTAGCTCCGTTTGAATCAAACACAAAGTAGCGAGTGGTAGGCCTTAAGTTTAACGATAAAAATAATGTATTTAATCATTTTCAAGTCTTAAAACTCAAAAGAAAAATAAAGTCCAAGAGAAAAATTGTCAGGACTGAAGTAAGGGACGAAATGAGTAAAAATAATTTTTTTTTTTTAATTTTTTTTAGGATCCATTTTTAATGAACGGACCGAAGAGCTTTTGTACTGGTTCGCTCTTTAAAAACAAACCAAAACCTTAATTTTCGCAAATTGTTTTTTTTTTTTTTTTTTTTTTGAGATTTTGAGGCACATAGCCTCTGTTTCTTTTGGCTTGGGGTAAATTTTTTTTTTATTTTTTTTTATGATGCAAAGTAGAAAAAAAAATATAGATTTCCCCCTTTACCTAGGGGGACATGTAAGGAAACAAAGGAGAAAAAAAATAAAAAAAAGCCTAAAATCTATACAACTTTGCCTTTAAGGGCTAAAAAAAATAAAAAGAAGATTACATGATACCCAAGGGTTGATATATCTTCACATTTGTGTCCTATGCCTCTAATCGTATTTTGATGCATGTGGTTATAGGTGGTTTGAGGTTACTCAATCTTCAAACCTCCATGCACAATGAAATGTACATTTCTTAGGTTGGTGATTGAGGTGGATGTTCTCCTCCCCGCCTCCCCAAATAAACGATCTAGGGGGCTTGAGAGTACCGGCATCCGGGGTTAGATTTAAAAATAGGAGAAGGTGGTTTGTGCAATGAGCTATGAATCGAATGTGCACAAGTGCATTACAAATGTGTATCAACCCTTACAACTTTGAATCACAACAAGATAATAAAATAAATATTACATGCATTCCCACAAAAAAGAGAAAATCATAAACACAACAAAGTGAATCAACCACCAAATATGTTAGTAACAAAATAAAACTAAGTAATAAAGTTGAATATTTTTTTGAAAGAAAAATAAAAGAAAAGAAAATAGCCAAGTCAAATCGGTTTGGACCCACTAGTCTCCCCAGTGGAGTCGCCAAGTTGTAGACATGAGAATGTTTGAAAAATAATTTTTTCATGGCATTGTAGTAACTCTCAATCATGGAAAAGGTATGGTCTACCTATGATTTAGGTAAGGGGATTCGGTTAGAGAATGGGGAAGGTATTAAGCACCCCATTCTCTCCACCTAAGGTGTTTACCTTTAGATTTGGCCATTTAAAAAAAAAATTAGCATAACAATTAAAATGCATGGGATGCATAGAATGGGTGGGTGCACATGGTGTGTATGTACCTCTTTGAAAGAAGATTTGATGTTAGTATTGACATAAGAAATATCTTATGGGAGAAGGTATTCTATGGAGTCAATACACATTTGCATGAGTTGGGATGTTGGTTTAGGATTTTAGAGAAGTTCCATGAATGGAGTTCTTTTAGATCTATAACCTTTATGCATGTATGCTTAGCTAGAAACTTAGGGCCTGTTTGGATACCAGGAGCAGAACTACTGTTCCAAAGAACAGGAACTGAAGTACTCTGTGGAGGAGCTGGAAAAGTAATTCTATGCAGAAAGGGCGTTTGGCAATCAACTCTGTGAAGTACTGGCAGAAGTACTTTTGTGCTGGAAGTCTGTTTAGGAATCATACTGACTTCTCATGACTTCTAGAAAAAAGACCAGAATACCAATATATTATACTAGTTATTGTTTTTTGTCTTTTAGTGTCATAATATGCCTTCAAACTATACTGTTTTTGAAATTTTAACTATAAATATTAATATAATATAATATAATAAATATTAATATAATATAATATAATATTTTAAATATTAAATATTAATATAATATGTTTAAATTCATTATACTCAAAATTTTTTTAAAAGTTTGACAGACTGTTTTTGGCATAATATTAAAAAAAAATTGACAGACTGTCTTTTAGTGTCATAATATGCCTTCAAACTATATTGTTTTTGACATTTTAACTATAAATATTAATATAATATTATATAATAAATATTAATATAATATAATATAATATTTTAAATATTAAATATTAATATAATGTGTTTAAATCCATTATACTCAAAATTAAAAAAAATAAATAAATATTAATAAAGATTTCTTTCGTTTCATTTAAGGGCAAATGAATTAGGAATATTTTCATAGAAAATTAATAAAGTTAAGAGTATTTTGGTAAAACGAACTGTTAGATTTTGACTCCTCACAAGATGAGTTTTGAGAAATAGGTTTTCTCGACTTCTTCACAAGAGTAATTTCTTACTCTTGCACGGAGTAACTCTTCGAAGGAGTTGTTCATCCAAACGACTTCTAACTCCCCGCAAGAGTCAGAAGTAGGCAATGAGTCCTATGCAAACGCCTACTTAGTGTTTTAACCCCATCAAGAGAGTTATACATTTCTTCATCATAGCCAAACATGTGTGATGAATGTGTGCATAGTGTATATTATGATGCATGATATGATAATGGGTAAAGAAGGACTTCAACCTCCATCCTTTCGATCAAACCGCCTCAAGCATTCCATGCCCAAGGTTGACGTTCAATCTACTCGGGATGAAGGAGGGTTCTCAATTACATCCTAAAGGTTTCTAAAAAGAGAAAGAGAGGGATAGAAGAAGAAGATGCAAGTTAAAAAATAAATAACAACAACTATACCCACCTTGTCCCCTTGGAGGTCTTGAATGAACTTAAGCTTGGGAAATGAACTTGAAAGTTGAAGGATGTAGTTGAGGGTTGAGAGAGTTAAAAGTTGAGTGATGAGTAAAAATTTTGGTAGAGTTTTAGGTTGAAAGATGGGGGTTTGAGAGCATGAATTGTTCATAGAAAATGAGGGTATTTATAGAGTTTTTGGAGAACTTTCGGGAATAAAGTGGTCCAACCCTAAAAATAAAGAGAATGGACATAAAGTTTATGTTGTTTCTTTTTGAATTTTTCATTTGTATGAGGGCAAAGATGACATCTGTGAAGAAACCCTAAAAGCATTCTTTGATCTTTGATTTTTTGGTAAATAGAGATGAGAGAACAAAAGTACTTTTTGGAGGGTGAATAAGAGAGTTACATGTGTAAAGGTGGAGTGGTAGGTGAAAAGTAGACCTTGATTCATTTGTAAATAACTTATACAGAAAGGGTGGAAGGATATTTTTTTAAATGGACCAATGGGAGAACAAAGTACTTTTTGGGAGGGTGAGTAGGAGAATGACATGTATAAAGGTGAAGTGGTAGGTGAAAAGTAGATCTTGATTCATTTGTAAATAACACATAAAGCAAAGGTGGAAGTATAATTTTGAAATGGACTAATGGGAGAACTCCATGTATGTACTTGAAGATTCCCACCTTTTGAGGGTATGATTAGAAGTTCTCTCAACTTTATAAATTATTACCAAAGACCCAAGAACCTTTTTGATTTGACCAACCTTTTTGGGAAGGGCATTCTTGAGTTTTCACAAAGGGGGAGTTGACGCTCCAATTAGATAATGCATTGGGTATTGAGGGCTTATGGGAGATCAACATGTGTCATCTTTTGAAGGGGTGTGTGAGAATGAGCTTAGAATGGACTTGGTATTGGGCTTAGAGAATGGACTTCATCTTCGGCTTAGGTTGGACTAGAAAATGGATTTAGGTTATGGGTTTAGAATGGCATTGGGTTTTGGGTTTAGGTTGGGTTAGGTAATGGGTTTGGGTATTATGACTATGGGTTTGGAGATGGACTTGATTCATGGATAATAGGTTATGGACTTTAGGTATTAAGGTTAGGTTTGGGAGTGGGTTTAGTAGGACTTAGCTTCTGGATTTAGGTTATGGATAATAGGTTGGTTAATGGAGAATGGATACGAAACTGGGTTGGTCCATGATTAGGAAGGTGGGTTAGGTATGCATTTAGATTAGATTAGGGATGTGGTATGGAATTAGATTGGATTCGGGAAGTGGTATGGAATTAGATTGGATTAGGGACAAGATTGAGCATGCAAACTATATGACATGATGCATGTATGCATGAAAAAAATGCCAAGTGGCAATGCGGGTCTGTGATAGGCTTGAGTTCTTAGTTGGAATAAATTCGAGAAAATTTAAATTTTTCTACGAGTTCGTGCAAATTGGGGTGTCTACAGTCAAGATATTAAAAGTCAACCAAGCAAGACTAAAGTCAAAATCTTAAAGTCAATCAAATGAGACTTAAAGTCAATATCCTAATAGAGTTCTAATTAAATAATAATTCTAAGCAATCCTAATCAAATAATAACTGCATTTAATAGAATTCTAACTAAATAATAACTCTATTTAATAGAATTCTAATTAAATAATAACTCTTTCTAAGAGATTTATAATTAAACAATAGTTCTTTCTAAAAGAATTATAATTAAACCTTAACTCTATCTAAAAGGCACTTAAAAAAGTTTATAAATAGAAGCCTCCACACCCTATTTTCGTATCAAATAATAAACCCTAAGAGAAGTTGGTCAAAAAGCTTTCCTAGCCTCCCATAAACCCTAATTTTGAAGTCCTAACTTCTTACTTAACACCCATACCTCAACTTTAGCTCAAATAACACCTAGAAGCCCCTTCAAAAACACCCAGAAATCTATAAACAAATCCGAAGAATTCAGATCTAAGAAAGAGATACTTTGTCTCGGAGATCAGAAATCAGATCAAGAGACAGAACAAAGCGAGGAGCACTGTACAAAAAATTACTTTATCAGATCTGAGGAAACAAGACTATTGTCTTCAGAAAGGTATCTATTTCTTATTATTTTTTTTATTACTTAGGTCTTTTGACAATGTAGTTTATTTGGAAATTAGTAGAGACTGGCATTTGCCAGGCGGGGTTGGTACCTAACACCTTCCAATCCAGTAATGTGATCCCCGGACCTTTATTTTCTTTCGTAGATTAGTTGTCTTTATTTTAGAGTCAATGTTCGATTCCTAGACCGTAATAACTAGGTGGCGACTCCCAAACCTCAAAGGTCAAAAGTGGATCCGCGCTTTCAGGCTTGAAGTGATTGTACCCACAAAATTCCAACACTTTATGGAAATATCTAAATCAAACTCAATGGTTGTAAGGCAAACATAACAACATTTCACAAATCAGTCACATGTCTTTTATGTTTAAATAAAGTTCTAATTTTCATTCCTCATTTTGAAAAATTTCAAGAGTAACTTGAGTGCTCGTGTAATTTTTTTGATTTTTCTTTTAAAAATTAGATCTTTTTAGAAATAAGATTTCACCTCCTAACTGTTAAGAATGGTCGGTTCTACCTCAGTTTTAACTAGAAACTACATTCTATCTGGGATTGTGAAAGGTGTAGTTGTTCACTTTAATACATCTAAGGGGTTTTATCTGTTATATTCCAACTTACTCTCGTTTTTACTATTGATGACTTTCACCCTACTGAACTATTTGGTCTTATTGGACTTTATTCTTTTTGCACTTTTTTTTTCAATTCTAGCCTTTTTTGCTTTGATTTGATGTTCTTCACATTTTTTTACTTCTTATTTTTTAAACTTTTTCACACTTCACCATTCTTCTAGTGTCCTTTTTACAGAAAATAAGTAACCCTTTTCAAGGTACCCAATCTAATCTTATGGTTGCTGTCCAAGTCATATTAATCTAGTTTTGTTTTCTTTCTTCTAACTAGCCAACCAAAGGATAAAGAAGTCATAGTTCACTAGATTCGGTGTCCCCTAGCACTTTAGACAAAGAAAAGTTCGATTCTTGTTCCATAAAATCCTATTTTTAATCAATCAGAAGTTTCGTGAATTTTAAAAATAATATTTTGATTTTCTTTGATGAGGAACAAAAAAAACATATGCTGGAAATTTTTTCGGATGTGAGCCTAAGATTTGAAATTCATATGTAAACTTTATATACAAAAAATTTGAAGAAAATATTTTGCAAGTGTTAAATATTTTTTGATTTTTTTTCAATTTTTTCTAAAAATAGGAAAATAAACTAGAAATAAAATGCAATTGTAAGCTAACCCTACCCCCAAACCTAAATGAAGTATTGTCCTCAATATGAAGCAATAAAGAAAGTGAGTAAAGGTTAGATCACACTTGAATCGATTTTGGCATTAATAACATTGATGCTATATGGATATGCATAAATTGAACATACATGTAATTGACAGGGAGTTGTAGAAAATGAAATACTACTTACGAAAAGGAAAATCATCATAACTAGAGTTTAAAAACATCCTATACTAAGAAACTACATTCTACTCAGAATCTGAATTCTCAGCCGCTTGTGCATTAACACGAGTCCTTTGCTCCTCAATATAGGCCAATATCTACCTCTGACCAGTTTGTGGATCTTTGTAGCATTGGTTGACCTTCTTGAGTCTTTGATGACTTTCCCAAAAGTAGTGTGGTGCCCTCTTTCGGGTATTTGATCAAGCCAGGAAATGTCTTCGTAGTCTGGACTTGAAGTACGTTCCTTCTCAGGTTGCTCATCCTCAAATTCTATTCCTAGGGGTCCATAACCTTGGGGGCCGTCATGCTCCTCCTTATTGATGCCCGAGGCCCAAAAGCTTTGCACATAGGTCTTTAAAGACCTTTTACCCTTAAAGAGTGGGAGACGTTCGATACCACCCCGATTGATCAATCCAGCCATTAGGACACCTATCCATCGTTGGAGAATATGACAGACAAGATGAGGTAATGCAAAAAATTGGCTTGAATTAGTCATCACGTCGATTAATGTCTCTAAAAGCAGACAGACCACACAAAATATTGGGTCACGTGACTTAATGGCGTACAGGAAGTAGAAATGTTTAGTGTACATTTCTATTGAGTGTTGAGTCTTTAGCACATCGGTAGTAATCCAACGCCAACAAAGGTATTGATTTTCGTAAAGGCACTTGGACTTCAACCCACCATCCTTAATGTAGATGTCTTACTTTGAAAAGTTAAAGCATGTAATGTAGTAGTCAAACACAAATTCGGGCTTGCACACACCATTTTCCACCGGTACGATTCCCCAAATTGCATGAAGATCGGAGGCATCGATTGTGAATGTAATGCCCCTAAAATTAATGATGATTGATAAAGCGAATGAATTGTCAGAGACATATGAGTCATAAAAATCTTGAATTAATTCATCGCTAAATTGCTCGTCGACCTTGTACAATAATTGACTTCACCCACGTGCAAGCAATTCTTCATAGAACCACAATCATTGGGGGGTATCAAATGTATTGTAATACACCTGCTCATAGAAGATGGATCATATTTTTGGGGCCATGGATCAAACGGGGTTGATAGAGGGAAGGTTTTAGCAAAATTTGGAGCTCGTGGGTCCTACTATCCTTACGACACCTTGAATGGGTAGGGTGGCATGGTGGGGTGGTGAAGGATGGTAGTGCAGAGAAAGGGGGTGGGTCATTTTGCTTGGAAAAACCCAATGAACCAATCGGATTTGAAATTGAACAGTTAGATTTATGCCAATGAGATCATTGGAACTTGATGAAAATTGAGGTGGAAACTTGAGGAAGAAGATGAAATGATATAAGGATTAGGGTATGTTCTTTTAAAAGAGGGTGCACAATTTTCTGCTTTGGAAAATCATCGGAAAATAATTTTTTTCAAAAATTTCAAGATAGAAAATAAATTTTCTAAGAAAATTTTCTTATGAAAATTTGCAAATTTTTTACCCTTTTTAACCCTTAAAGGTGAGTTCAAATTGAGAAAAGAATGAGACAAAATGGGTCTTACATGGCTGTAAAAATATGTTGTGAGCCTTTTAATCAAGGGTTGCTTCCCGAAAAGCACTAAGTTTATTGTCTTTAGCTAGACAATAACATGAGGCTAATCTTGGTACACAGGATCCCTTAGAAAAGAATCTTTTTCTTGTAGTGGGAGATGGAAAAATGGCTTGAGTCTTTGACCGTTGACTTGGAAAATATTGCCATTCGTGGGATTGAGAATCTCGATGTTGCCATATGGATGAATTTTATAAATCCCAAAGGGTCCTCCTATACATCGAGATTTCAATTTTTTGAAAAGCAAAAGAGAAAATAATTATAAAATAACACTTTCTAACCCAAATGGAAGAACTTTCGCTGGATGTATTTGTCATATGAGGCTTTTGTACGATCCTTGTATAATTTAGTACTATCATATGTGTAGTTACACAATTATTCTAACTTAGAGAGTTGAAATTTTTTGTGCTCTTCTACCTTGGTAAAATCGAAATTGAGATGTTTCATAACCCAATAGGCAAGGTGTTCGACTTCGACCGGGAGGTGACAGGCTTTCCCAAAGATGAAACGATAGGGAAATATGTCGATCAGAGTTTTAAAAGTCGTACGATAGACCCACAAAACATCGGTTAATCGCAAAGACCAATCCTTTTGAGAAGAATTTACTATTTTTTCAAAAATTATTTTTACTTTGCAATTGGATATTTCGACTTGTCTACTCATTTGAGGGTGATATGGAGTAGCAACATTGTGAGTATGGCGTATTTACGCATAAGGCTTTCAAAAACTCGATTGTAAAAATTCTTACCTCCGTCACTAATGATAGCTCTATAAGTACCAAAATTAACAAATATGGTGTTCTTAAGAAAGTTCACAACGATTATGTGGTCATTGGTCTGACACACTGTTGCTTCTGCCCATTTAGACACGTAGTCGACTACAACTAGGATATATTAGAATTCGTACGAAATGGGGAAGGATCCTATAAATTTAAGGCCCCAAACATCGAAGATTTCGATGATTAGAATGGGTTGTTGGGGCATTTCGTTCCTTCGATTAATCTTACCTAAACATTGGCATTGATCACACGATTTAACAAAGATGTGGGCATTATGAAAAAATGTTGGCCAGTAAAAACCACATTGCAGCACTTTTTGCCACTGTTTTCTTACCTCCGAAGTGACCACCACAAGCATGGCTGTGGAGAACTCGAGATTATTTTTCTAATCATGGTCAGAAATACACTGGCGAATTATTTGGTTTGTGTAGTATTTAAACAAGTAAGGATCATCCTAGAATAATCATTTATCTTGGGCGAGGAATCTCATCCTCTCTTGTTTCTTCCATGAGGTGGGTGTTTGCCCTCTCATCAAATAGTTGACAATGTCAGCATACCATGGTGTATCCAGATTCAAGATAGCCATTAGTTGTTCATCTGAAAAATTCTTGGAGATGGGGAGGGAGTTAAAACTTGTTTTAGCTACCAGCTTGGATAAGTGGTTGGCAACTACATTTTCACATCTTTTCTTATCTCGAATTTCAAGATCAAATTCTTCCAGCAAGAGGATCCATTAGATTAACCTTGCTTTAGCATCTTTCTTTGAGGGAATAGAACCGTTGCATTCGAAGGTAAAATCTCTTTTATTTTTTCTATCTAGGTTTTTGTTAGCAATGTAGTCTTATTTGGGATAAGTAGAGACCGACATTGGCCGGGCGCGGTTGGTGCCTAACACCTTCCAATCCCGTAATGTGATCCCCGGATTCAGTTTTTCTTTAGTATATTAGTTTCTTTATCCGTTTAGAGTCAAAATTTGATTTCTAGACCGTAATAACTAAGTGGCGACTCCCAAACGTCAAAGGTCAAAAGCGGATCCGCGCATCCCGCGGATCGATGGTGCTTTCACCATCTAGGTTTTACCTTGTATTGGAACCTCATTTGGCATATGCACTTAGTAATCCACTAATCTACCAAAACATAGTGTGTGGACTGTTTGTACAAAATCATTAAAGGGGCCAAGTTGACTTGCTATTTTATACTATCTTTTTGGAGCAGTTCCTCTTGGGTTGGGCATGGTTTGATTTGGAAAGTATCCTTTATTTCTCTCCTTTAGAGATAAGGTTATTTGGCCCAATTGAACCTCAAGCTTGTTAATTGCTTGTGCAGTGTTTTGATTTACTTGTGCTTGGTTTGGGTTGGTATGCACGTGTTACTACAAGATTTACTGCATTTGTTGTCGTTGTTTTAACATATCTGCCATCATTATTTCTAATACAGAGTTTTTTTGTGCATTTGGGGGAAAGTAGTTGGTCATAGGGTCGACGACAATCGCCTTTTGATTAGAAGTATGAGGTGAATAGTAAGATGATTATGAAACCAAAGATAGGTTCTCATTGGACTGAGGTTGACTGTTATAGCCTTTTTCAAAACTAGGGGTACCACCCTGTTGGATAAGTTTATTCTGACAATAAGAAAAGTTGGGGTGAAACTTATTATCAGGGTGTTAAGTCTGACTATATGAATTTGGAGTGCATTTTCTAAAAGTGTTATATGACCTAATGGCACTGTTATGTTTTGCCGTGACCATGGGTAAGCTAGGACAGTTCTCGTTGAGGTGGTCGAAAGTTTTGCATAGGAGACATGCGGAAGGTATCTCTGGCGTGACTTGCAATATAGAAATAACCTCTTATTGGTTAGTTTTGATGCTGAAAGCATCAAACTTCTTGTTCAAGTTTTACATAGTGCTAACCTGGTTAGTCATTATATTTTTGAGATCAAGATCACTTTTGATCTCGTACATGCCTGGTTTGTTGGCTCCAAAGTCACTTCTATTAGAGTCTCCTAAATTGATGCTCCAGTTTCGAGCATTTTCAACAAGTTCTACGAGAAACTCCTCGGCTTGATTTGAAGTCTGATTCATGAATTTTTCTTTGTGCATAGACTCTAGGAGGATACGTTGAGTTGTAGTCAAAATTGACTAGTTTCACTTTATCAATCCCATGATGTGGGCATTTTACAATCAAGACATTAAATCTTTCCCAGGTTTGGGAAAATACTTCATTAGGTTTGCTCTTGAAGTTCCTAATGGCATTTTTTATTTGTTTTATTTTTTGCTATTAGAAGAACTTGGCCATGAATTTTCTTGATGACTCGTCCCAAGTGGTAATCGATTTAGAGGCCAGAGAGTTTAACCATGCTACAACATGATTTTCAAGAGATAGATGAAACAACCTTAACTTGACATTTTCTCCGTCGAGGTGACCATTTCGAAAGGTTTGTTCACTTTCGAAACCATGAAACTTAGGAGCATATTGATAGTAGCAGCCCTAATTTCAAGCTGTGCCACATTGGTTGTTGACAAGACAATACATGAAGGGGGAAGTGACTGTGAGCGAATAACTCTACTAATCCTTTGAAGTGGATGAGATCTTGTGATCTCGGGATCGAATGGTTCAAACGGATTCTTTTGAGATTTCCTACCTAACGTACACTAATGATGCACACAAATAATAGGGAGGAATTTCACACGTGCTTGATGGGTTCCTATTGTAGACACCCCATTTTTGCACTCGCCTGATTAATCAACTCGTCAACCCGATCGCGACAATTCCCGATGATGGATGATTATTCTAATGCTATATCTGTTACTAGATATGTTTCGGAATTCAAATGAGGAATCTCAAGCAAACAAAACTCTAGAAATCACGCTACGCTAGGAAAATATGATCCAAAACATAGAAATCATTATTTTTCAGACAAAAAGAAGCTTTGCAATAAAAATTATTAAAAAATGACCTAAATTACTAAAATACGCCTAACATCAAAACATCATTAGAGTCCACATTACACTTAAGAAAATCCTTTCGAACACATAAAATAACAAAGTGAAAATCAAATAAACCATTCCTCCAATTTTTACCAAATTCGACAAAATTATGAAAATATCCCTCATAATGGTTGACAATCATTTCACACCAAAAAATTCATAAGTGACACAAACCAATAATTTCATAAAATTTCTTATGAAAAATCGATTCCAAAATATCTCAAAACATCGAAAAATGATTTCTCAACACAAAAATCCTCTTTGGGGATAAAATAGTAATTTTTTGATTTTAACAATTTAAAATTTAAAAATTAATAATTAAAACATTAATTAACGTAAACTAAAACCCTAATTAAAATCCTAATCTAAAGAAACCTAGTTAATCAAATAAGACTTAAGTTAAAATCCTAATTCACCTTATTTAAAAGGAGACCTAGTCAAACCCTAATTCTTCCAAAAAATCTATAAATAGGAGCCTCCACAACCTAATTTCGCATGTCAAAATAAATCCTAAAAAAAGTAGGTCAAAAAGTCTCCCTAACCTTCTCCAAACCCTAATTTTGAAGTCCTAACTCCCTACTTATCATCCAAACCCCAACTTTTACTAACCCCTAGAAACCTTCCAAAAATACCCAGAAATCCCTTTAAAAAGTCAGGAAACACTCAAATCTAGAAGAAAGATACGTCAACTTGGAGATCAAAAATAGATCCAGTGATGGAAGAATAACAAGAAAACTCACACAAGGACACTCTCTGCCAGTATTGAGGGAATTGTCGTAATCCGCTAAGTAATTATTTTTATTTTTTTATATTGTTTTTAGGTCTATTTTGCAATGTAGTATTATTTGAAAAAAGTAGAGACCAGCGTTTGCCAGGCGAGGTTGGTGCCTAACACCTTCCAACCCCGTAACCTGATCTCCGGACCTATTCTCTGTATAGATTAGTATCTTATCTATTGGTAGAGTCAATATTTGGTTCCTAGACTATAATAACTAGGTGGCGACTCCTAAACCTCAAAAATCGAAAGCGGATCCGCATACCCTGCTGATCGAGGGAGGTTTTGGTAGTGACTCCACTAGGGATTATTGAGGATAAGAGTTGAAAAGCCCCAAGTATGGGAAGCATTGCGAGAACGACTTAATTTTTTTATTTTATTTTTAGTTGTTTGTTTCTTTGTTTATTTTTATTTTTTATCATTCTTTTTTACTCAATTATTGATTTCTTGTTTGAATGGTGAATATTTTGTTTTGGCACATTTTTTTATGGTTCGATCAAGGGTGTAACACCTCGTGTTTTCTAACTCGTATCTCGAGGAGATTATATAGTATTTATTCTAAGGATATTCTAAAAAGGAAATGTAGAGTAAAGTGCTTGGATTATGCTATGCTCATTTTTGTTGAAAATCGACTTCGCCATTAGTTTCAAAACGATCGAAATATATACTTTAGCTTGTAAGCAAGCTTGAATTCAAGTTCAGGTAGAAAAGTTAACAAATCCTCGAATTTTGCGTTAAGTGGGATCAAAAATAGTAAATTTTCGTTAGAGAGAGAATCAGGAAGATTCGACCACACTATTAGGTCCGCAACGAAAAATTATTCGAAATGGTATACTCGTTCGTCATTTTTCGAGTCCGGATAGTCAAGTTACGGTCGAAACTAGAAATAATAAAGAAATTACAAGTATGCCCTCGCCCTTGTTATAAAAGAAAATTTATTTTCTTTTAAGTCACTTTCTTTCTTCTCCAAAGTACCCAAACTCAGATTTTTCTCAAACCTAGGGTTTCTCTTCTCTTCTCCTCAAGATCCATTGAGAACGAATGACCGTTAAACCTCGACGAAGAAGACAAAGTTGTCGGCTACGACAATAGCTATAACCTCATCCTCTTTGTTAACCTATTCACGTCCGTTTCCTCACCCTCCATCAAAAATCTGCGAGTAACTTAGGGTATCGTCACAGTCGGAACTTCACCATATTAGTAGAGGCTTGTCTTTTAGGGTAGAAGTGGAGGAGAGTGTCGTTGTCGAAGGAGTTGCAAACCCTCGTCCTCTTTGCATCAAACTCAGCTCAACATCAACTCTTTCAATGACATTAAGGTTTTACCCCCCATTTCAGAACAATGGAAATGGTTTGAAGATCCAAATCTCAAAGGATCAAAATCTGAATTTTGATTTCAAGAACAAAACGTAGTTTTCGACGTTTTCGACAAATTTTCAAAATGTAATAACTTTCGCATTACTTTGAATTTGATTATAAAAACTATATGGTGTCGAATCTCGTGATAGAGACTTTCATTTTGAAAAATCCATTTTCAACTTCGAGAACTTTGAAAAATTGAGTTTCTGACACTTAGTCAAATTTTCACCAGCTTTCCTTGTTTTTAACAGTTTTGGTCCCGTGCATCGACAGGACCTTGTTTTTTAATAAACTTTGATGGTTTTCAATGGAAAGACCGAAAATGACTTTGAAAGATTGAACATGGATGGTTGATTTGAAAAGACGAAAAGTGACAATGTCGAAAGAATGAGAAAGGGGAATGAACAGTAAAATGTCAAAATCACACCCGAGGGGTGATGCGTGCATTTTACATTATATGTTGTGTGTAGGTTGGTGAAGGATATCCAGGTTATTAAAGAAAGGGTTGTATGTTTATTTACGATTATGTTAGCGCGTGCACTGAGTACTGTTATTTATTTTTAAGTCGGGTGGCCACAATTGCATGGTAGGAACTGGATATCCATTCTCAACCCTGTTATGTTAATTTCTCTTTGGTTTTAAATGAAAAACATGATATATATATATATATATATATATATATATATATATATATATATATATATGTAGCTATTTTGTGAGCTGTTAAAGGGTTTGTGAATGCCTAAAGGGATAGTGCGTCATATCATCTAGAGGGGTGCACTATCCTAGGATGTACGGTAGGCACCACCAAGCTCATACGTGGTATGGGACGCGTATGAGAGTGGAGTCACAACTGGAATCCGGGTCCATTCCTTTCTTATCTTTACCAGTTGAAAACACCCTCGATCCGCGGGGTGCGTGGATCCGCTTTTGACTTTTGATATTTGGGAGTCGCCACCTAGTTATTACGGTCTAGGAACTGAATTTTGACTCTAAAAGGTAAATAAACTAATCTACGAAAAAAAATACGGGTTTGGGGATCACGTTATGGGGTTAGAAGGTGTTAAACACCAACCCCGCCCGGCAAACGCCGGTCTCTACTAATTCCCAAATAAAACTACATTGCTAACAAGACCTAAATAATAATAAAAAAATAAAAATACTCACCTTTTCCGAACACAACTATTTTATCCCCTCAGATCTGATAGAATAGCTCATCGTATAGTATTCCTCGCTTTGTTCTGTCTCCGAATCTGATCTCTAAGCTCCGAGGCAAGGTATCTCTTTTTTAGATCTAGATTCTTCGAATTTGTTATGGATTTTGAGATGTTTTTGAAGGATTTTTAAGTATTTTTCAAGCTAAAATCAAAGTATGGGTGTTAGGTAAGGAGTTGGGACTTCAAAATTAGGGTTTATGGGAGGCTAGGGAAACTTTTTGACCTAATTCTCTTAGGATTTATTATTTGATACGAAAATAGGGTGTGGAGGCTCCTATTTATATAGTTTTTTAGAAAAATTAGGATTTGATTAGGGTTTTTTTTAGGGTTTTAATTAGGGTTTTGACTTTAGTCTTATGAGATTGACTTAGTCTTTAGGATTTTAATTTAGGGTTTTGACTTTAGTCTTATGAGATTGACTTGATTAGTTTAGATTAGGATTTTGACTTTAGTCGTATGAGATTGACTTTAATACTTTGACTTTAGTATTTTTTGGTTGACTTTTAGTCTTACTTGATTGACTTTAGTCTTACTTGATTAACTTTAATTTTTGAAGAGGCCCTTTTATTTTATCTTTAATTCTTTAGGCTCCCAGATGGAGGGGTCCTTGAATAAATATATTGGCAACCATCAACAATTTTGCCTGAAAGCCTGATTGATCGATTTTTTGATTTAAAATTTTTAATTAATTTTATTAATGTTTCACTTTACAGTATTTAATGTTTTATTTATTAATTTCAAAAATTTTAATTATTAAAATTGTAAAATTACTGTTTTGCCCTTGGAGAGGATTTTTTTCGTTTTAAGTCATTTTTTAATGTTCTAGGATATTTTAGAATTGATTTTTCATAAGGAATTCAATGAAAATATTGGTTTGTGTCATTTATGAAATTTTTTGTGTGGAATGGTCGTGAACTTTATGAGGGGCATTTTCATAATTTTGTCGAATTATGTGAAAATTGGCGAAATGATTTATTTAGTTTCGATTTGTTATTTTATGTGTTTGAATGGGTTTTCCTAAGCATAACGTAGGTTCTAGGGATGTTTTAAGGTTAGGGATATTTTGGTAATTTGGTCATTTTTTAGTGATTTTTATCGTAAAACTTCTTTTTGTCTGCAAGATGATAATTTCTATGTTTCTAGGGTCATGTTTTCCTAGCGTAACGTGGTTTCTACAGTTTTGTCAGTTCGAGATACCTCATCCGGATTTCTGAAATACATCTGGTAACAAAATAAATTTATGGAATAAACATCCATTATTGGGAATCGTTGCGATCGGGTTGACGAGTTGATTAATCAGGCGAATGCAAAAATGGGGTGTCTACACCAGTGAACGTGTATTGTAAAAGTGGTCGTATACGAGTGGAGTGTCATTTGGGAATCACATGCACGCCTGATAGGCATAGACGAAGATGATTGGTCAGTGATCACTAACAATCTAGTCATAGTCGAACGTTCTGACACATCAAAAAGAGACCCATTGCTTACGGTCACGTCAAACAGCCCGCCTGAGCCGGATAAATGGTCACCCGTGTGGTAAGTGCAGCGACCGACCCCAAAATTAGGAACTAAAAGCCAGATTTATGTTGTAACATCATGTCCCGACTGGGAGCAATCTAGTCGTGAATCCCAACGCTCAAATTCCATTACTCCACCATTTGTATTATGTATCTATTGTTATATTTCAAATTATAAACTGAAAGGCATGTCTATTATTTCAATGTTGTCAACTGTATTTGCATAAATGGAAAATGTATAATGAGTATAGATGATTGATACCATGCGTGACTTTTAAACTATTTAGTTGCTCATCCCTGGCTAAATGTACCAGTTATTCGTAGTTTCAATTGTAAAACTTGCATGTTTTGAAATAATACAGTATGATTATTCGATCACGTTAGGTGAGGTTATTAGTAGGAATTGTTTGTGGACCTACTGGGTAACCATTGTTACTCACCCTTTCCTTCCATTTTTTTTAGTTGCAGAGCCTTCAGTTGGTGCAAAGAGTGCTGAGCTATTAGCCAAGGAACACCTGATCGGTCAGATCGACGACTAGAGTCCGTTGTCCGGTGAGCATCATGACTACTTCTACTAGGAGTCTGTTCGTCCTAGGAGGTGTACATAGTGTTTTGGGATCGAGTGCTAGGTCTATGTTAGAGTAAGGAAAACTTTATAATCCTGTATAATTTTATCCCTTTTTGAGCAACTCTGACCTTGATTTTTTTGTTGTTCATAAAATCTATCGTCTTCCGTTTCTTAGTCATTGTGGATTTGTTGCTTTATACAGGATTGTTTGGAGTTGTTTATCAGGTTTGAGTTCCGTGAAACGCTAACAGAAACAGAGGAGACCATGTCAAAATTTCGAGGCGCCATCTAGTGCCTCGAGGTAGCCTTGGGATTTGTGTTAGCGTTTGGCTGGACGTCACATAGGGTCACTCGGAATGACCCTAAATAATGCAGGATTTCAAGAGGGTAAGGCTATGAAATAATGATTGTTGACCCATTTTTTTTATCTAGTTTATTTTATATTTTTTTATTGTATTATCTTCTCTTGGCATTATTTGGATTGATTTTGGGTATGTTATTTTGAAGTATCACTTTCTATGATTCAATCTAGGGTCATTTTGGGATGACTCTAAATAATAAAATATTCAAATTGACATATGATTTGGGGATGCAATGATGGTGGTTGGGGTGAGAGTCATGGAATTTTGTTTTTGTTTTAGAAAATTATTGGATACAAAATTTTAGCACGTTACTATGCATGGGTGATAAGTTGTGAAAATAAATTATTTGTGTGTGATGTGCTAAGAAATAAAAAAATTGATTTTTTTAATGTTATTCCTGATGAAAAGAGAATTTCAAGAAAAAAAATTACAAAAATAAAAAATAAAAATAAAAAAAAAATATTTTTTTCGATGTGGTGTGCCGTTAGTAGAAAACGATTTTTTATTTTTCATCTTCTTCTCAAATAAATTATTTTTTAGTGATACACTAAGAAACAAAAAAATTGGTTTTTTTAATGTTGTTCGTGATGAGGAGAGGATTCCAATAAAAATTTGCAAAAATAAAATATCAAAAAAAAATTATTTTTACGCGTGGTGTGCCGTTATTTGAAAATGATTTTTTATTTTTCATCTTCTGAAATAAATTATGTGTGAGTGATGCGCTAAGAAACAAAAAAAATTATTTTTTTAATATTGTTCATGATGAAAGAGGATTCCAATAAAAAATTGTAAAAAAAAAAGTCATCACCCCTTATCTCAACGATTATTATCTTATCATCGATTCAATATTCATTAAAATCTCAATTTATTTTGGATCGTCCAAAGTAACCCTTGATTGGACCATAGAAAAAAAAATCCTTCTGGTTTTTTTGCATGTTTCAATATTAGATCTGATCGATTATTCTGTGTTATATTCATTGATTGATATGCCATGATCTTAATTGATATACGTATGTAATATGCAGGTCTTGATATTAACGTTGTGGATTTTGAATGTTTAGTTAATATCATGTGATATTCTATGTTGTAATGATATGATCAGGCCCATGGGCCCATTTATTTGAAAAATGCCCTGGGCACACCCCACCTTATTTTGCACATACCACTAGCACATTTATTTTATTTTATTGCATTACACGCTTGCATGTGTCCCTTCTAGCCAATGTGGCACTAGTGTGTAGCTCGGTCTCCTCGGAGATGTGACGTCATTCATGAAAATCACAACTCCAGTCACGTACCTTAGGGTATATAAAACTGTGGCATCAGTACCATTTGATCAGGTGACACTGAAAGGTATATCGATGTACCCATGCTAGGGCGACCTGTGCCTTTTATCTTATTATAAGCCGCACAGTCACATGTCCCAATCGCCAACCCTAGACTCGTATCTATACGATAGATCAAAGTTAATCTAAGTTCACCAATTGCACTTCTTGGTTAAAATCAGTGCCTAAGCGAGATCCTGCCCCACTGTACCCTACTATATGAGGGGGATAGACAACGTCTATTCTAGACGAGAGGTATTTAAGTGGGCCCTTGCTCAGCATCGTGCGCCACTTCTCAACTGAGGATTAAATTGGCTATTTTTGACTTCAGAGATTTGAGTTGGACTCTTAAATTATCACCTATACAGTATATCAAACTAAGTCACACGTACCGTCTAATTGAGTACGCTCGAGAGGTATATAGGTGCACTTGGGCAATGGTGGCCAGATAAATTGCATTGCACGTAGTAAACCTAGAGTTTAAAAACCTTCCTATAGGTCACAACCTGAACTGACTATGGGTGTTCCCGGGTTACTCTAATCAATCTAACCAACAGGTAAGTGGACTGACCGATCTAGACCATTCAAACTAGAGCCGCAATATCGGTCCAACCCAATGAGTGAAATGTAAATCAATTGGCCCAATCAACAAATGGATCAAACTGATCAACACCAAACCAGTTGAACCAATTGGCTTTACTTTCAAAGATTCAGACTATTTTATACAAAAAAATTCGATCTTAGAGTCAAATTAATTTGTCTGATCAAAGTTTCTATCCCAATCAAGGGTAGACCCATGACTAACTTTTCTCATCCTCTTGGTCACTATAGACTTATAGTGCAGTTGGATTCAATGTTTTCCACCGGACTTAGGCTAATCTCAAAATTTTAATCATGTGGTTAAGAGTCAAACCTTCAAAACCAATGGTTAATCTAGGAGTACTTCCACTCAAGTAATAATTGCTCCTAAATGTTCAAAATCATCATATGTGTCACTTTAGGTTCGTCAAAAGAGTCATCTAGTCAAAATACCAATGTCAAGTCCAAAGTAATCCATCCACCTAGAAGGACCTTCTCGCTTTGTAGATAAATGTCCTTGAGTTTTCTCTTAGTTTCAATTCAATTTTCGTCAGTCATTAAATTTAGTTGTTCGTTTCAGTTAAGTTAGTCTTTCTTTAATTTTCGAATTTTAGTCGAGTTTGTCAGTCTATATTTTTTAAGTCCAATAAAATAAAGAAGCTTTTGAGTATCCTGCGTGCAATAATGATGTGAACATAAAATTTCACATGAGGAATGACAAGTCTCACTAATCAAGCTTGATAAATATTGGAGTTAAAGAGTACACTCAAAAAGTGAAAATAGGTACTACATTGTCCTTAGGGGAACATGAGAGAATAATAAACTTACTTGACAAATTTAAAATGTTCCTGCATGGTCTCATTAGGATATATTGATGGATTGCTCCTAAATAGATCAATGCATAAAGTTGATGGTGAACTTTAAAATCAAAGATTATCGGTTAAGAATGATGTAGTTGAAACCATCAATAAAGGTGCTAAGACCCACAAGAAGGGATCCATCATGTTTTTCACTAGAGGGAGAAGAGTTTTCATTTACAAAAGAATATGAGATCTTCTTCGAAGTTTGGAAAGGATTGAACGAGTCAATATCAAATACAAAGAACTCAATCACATTCAATTTCGTAGAAGAAGACTGAAGATTATTCATTTTCAAAAGGAAATCGTATTCAACAGAACAATCAAGTAGTGTTTCACCAATGGAGGCCTTCTTTGATCGAACCATTTTCTTGTCTTAACAAGAAAAAGAAAACCTTCTTTAGCCCTTCGCAACCTCTAAAAACATCAATAGCCTTTTCTTTCTAAACCACACCAACCAATCTCAAGAGGGATATATTAGAATGAAATACGTTTGACCTGATCCCAAAAGCAAAAAAAGAAATATTTGGGGTACGTAGGCAACCTAAGAGGTTACTTCATGCCCGGTCACAAAAAAAAATGTGTTCTCTTAAGAAAAATGTCATCTACATGAAAAATCCCCTATTGAAAGATTCAAAAGAAAAGAATACCAAACTAGGGGCATTAGAAAAAAGAATCAAAAGAATTGATAAAAAGAAAATAATGTCAAACTAGGGGCATTTTTAGGAAAAAGAGAATCAAAATAATTGATAGAAAACAGAGAATATCAAACTAGGTACATTTTGGAAAGTTGAGCCTTATACCTTTTCTTTTTAAACCATGTCCTAAGCCCACCTATTAAGTCCTCCTGAATACTAGTTAACTCGGTTAAGGTCTAAGGAACCAAGAAGTTGTTGAGTCGAACATTCAAGATCATCAAGAAGAAAAAAACCTGCTAAGTTGAAAATTCGAAAGGGTGACTTAGGCAAAAGTTAGGACATAAATATAAAAAAAAGTAGGCCTGCTAGGTTGAAAACCTAAAAAGGCAACCTAGGCAAAAATCAAGGCATTATCAAAAGAAGAAAAACAAAATCCGCTAGATTGAAAACCTAAAGAGGCTATCTAGCAAAAATTAGGGCATCATCAAATGGGAGGAAATATCCCATCAAGAAGAAAAATCAACAAGGAAGTTTACTAGAGGATATAGAATATTATTCAAGTCATAACATTCATTTTCAGCTGAAAGCTCACATCTGATGAAGATAGTGTTGAAGTCGAAGAAATTCAGAAGTCATCTTGAATATTATAGGATATTTAAGAGTATGTTTACTTGTTCAAGTGTTCTCCAAAGGAAAATTTAGAACCATCGACCACTTTGAAAAGAAAGATCTTCTATTCTAATAATCATCAAGATTTTACGTTCAGCCTTTCTCAAAAGAAATCGATCAAATTCCTTATTGCACATATGATCATCTTAAGAATCTTGAATTTAAAGGAATGTCAATTCTTCTATCTGTCATATATCAGAGTCCATAGTTGCTCGTTCATATTTTCCAGGTGCAATCCATTTCATCAGTTTCATAGTCAAGTTCCAGTCAGAAGCTCACCTTCAGACTAGGGGCATTTTTTTAGAATAACTGTGATTCCGAAGTTTTCATTCTTGATCACATGATAAAAAGAAAACTCTTACAAAAACTTAAAAGTCTAGCGAAGCCCAATGATAATTATGAATCCAAATGCATGATAAGCCAGTAAATACCCAATCTTTCAAATTTTGAACTCGATAATACCGAGTCTTTAACTAATTCAAGTCCGAGAAGCGTGGCTCCAATAAGTTGGAATCCAAGAAATGAGACTCCGACTTTTTTTGAATCATAGAATGAGTAGCTATTTTGAAGTACCTACAAACCTAAGTTCGAGTCTAAGAAACGAGACTCCAACTTTTTTAAATCATAGAATGAGTAGGTTTTTTGAAGTACCTACAAACCTAAGTTTGAGTCCACGAAACGAGACTCCAACTTTTTTGAATCATGAAATGAGTAGGTTTTTTGAAGTACTTACAAATTTAAGTTCGAGTCCGAGAAACGAGACTCTAACTTTCTGAGTCAGAGAATGAGTAGGTTTTTTTAAGTACCTACAAACCTAAGTTCGAGTCCGAGAAACGAGACTCCAACTTTTTGAATCACAGAATGAGTAGGTTTTTTTGAAGTACCTACAAACCTATGTTCGAATCCGAGAAATGAGACTCAAACTTTTTGAATCATAGAATGAGTACGTTTTTTGAAGTACATACAAATCTAAGTTTGAGTCCGAGAAACGAGACTCCAACTTTTTGAATCATAGAATGAATTAACAGGCTTATAAACCTTAACTAGAGTCCGATAAACGACTCAAATTTTTTTGGACTCTAAATTTTTTTTTGATAGGATTTAATAGAGTTTCTACATCACCTATCTTATTATTCAAACTTATCATAATTCAATATTGTGTGATTGTCTTCATTGCGTATGTGCATTTCAATTTGAATCATCATGGTCAGTAAGAGAAGATCTCTAGGACCTGACATTCCTTTTAATCGAGGAGTGTTTATTCTCAATGATCCGATAGAATACTCAGTAAGCATCACACCATTGCACACACGTGCACTTTTGCCTTAGTCGGGGAGAATTTTCTAAAATTCAAGGATCTGACATTGTCAGCGAGAGCTCGTGCTGGAGGACTTGATGATTTTTTTAGTTCGGGCAGAGTTTTACCCTCAAGGATCCGAACGCCTCGACAAATTACTAAATCAGTTTGCAAAATGAACTGTCACTAGCTTTGGCATTCGGATATTGCACTATCTACTGAAATAGATTTGCTATCTAGTTTGTTTCAACCCTCTGTCAAAGAGGGGTATCTGTAGACACCCCATTTTTGCACTTGCCAAATTAATCAACTCGTCAACCCGATAGCGATGATTCCCAATAATGGATGATTATTCCAATGCTATATCTGTTACTAGATATGTTTCAGAAAGTATCTCAAGCAAACAAAACTCTAGAAACCACGCTACGCTAGGAAAATATGACCTAAAACGTAGAAATCATCATTTTTCAGACAAAAAGAAGTTTTGTAATAAAAATCACTAAAAAATGACCTAAATTACTAAAATACCCCTAACATCAAAACATCCTTAGAGTCCACATTACACTTAGAAAAATCCTTTTGAACACATAAAACAATAAAGTGAAATCAAATAAACAATTTCGTCAATTTTCATAAAATTTGATAAAATTACAAAAATACCCTTCATAAGGGTTGACAATCATTTCACGCCAAACAATTCATAAGTGACACAAACCAATAAGCTCATCGAATTCCTTACAAAAAACCAATTCCAAAACATTTCAAAACATCGAAAAATGACTTCTCAATACAAAAGTCCTCTTTGGGGGTAAAATAGTTTTTTCTCGATTTTAACAATTTAAAATTCTGAAATTAATAATTAAAACATTAATTAACATAAAGTAAAACCCTAATTGAAACCCTAACTTAAAGAAATCTAGTCAATCAAATAAGACTTAAGTCAAAACCCTAATTCACCTTATCTAAAGGGAGACCTATTCAAACCCTAATTCTTCCAAAAAATCTATAAATAGGAACCTCCACAACCTAATTTCGTAGGTCAAAATAAACCCTAGAAAAAGTAGGTCAAAAAATCTCCCTAACCTTCTCCAAGCCCTAGCTCTCTTCCTATCATCCAAATCCCAACTTTTACTCAAAAAACACCCAGAAATTCCTTTAAAAAGTTAGGAAACACTCAAATCTAGAAGAAAGATAATTCAACTTGGAGATTAGAAACAGATCCAGTGATGGAGGAATAGCAAGGAAACTCACACAAGGATACTCTCTACTAGTACTGAGAGAATTTTCGTAATCCGCTAGGTAATTATTTTTATTTCTTTTAATATTATTTTTAGGTCTATTTTGCAATGTAGTATTATTTAGGAAAAGTAGAGACTAGCGTTTGCCGGACGGGGTTGGTACCTAACACCTTCCAACCCCGTAACCTGATCCCCGAACCTATTCTCTGTATAGATTAGTATCGTATCTATTGGTAGAGTCAATATTTGGTTCCTAGACCATATTAACTAGGTGGTGACTCCCAAACCTCAAAAATCAAATGTGGATCAGCACACCACGCGGATCAAGGGCGTTCTCACCTATTAGACTAGATGGCTCCTAACTATTTCAAAGGGATATTTGAGCCTTTAACCCAATTCTTTGAAATTTAAATTAGCCAATTTAATCTTCAGATAAGAAGTGGTGCATGATGCTGAGTAAAGGCACTCTTAAATCACATTTTCATCTAGAATAGATATAGAATATCCTCTTAGTACAGTAGAGCAGGATCTTGCTTAGGCACTGACTTCGATCAAGAAGTACAATTGGTGGAACTCAAGCTAGCTTTGCCTATTGAGCTCGATTGGACATATGGTTAAGTTTAATTAAAATGTGAATTACTTTCCTAATAGGACAAGAACTTTGTCATGAAATCCGATTCTTATCTTATTCGTGAATTCCTCGTAAGGGTACCCCTTTTTACTATTGTGCAATCTGAAGTGTGCAGTTAACTCACATAAATTCAACATAGAAACCCATTTATAAAAGTTATGTGGAGGTTTCGAAACTTACCTCCCATTCTAGATGGGCGATGATCGAGTTGAGTTAACTCGAGCCACCGACACCAAACTCGATGTATGAACCCGATGAGCCGAGATAGTTACGTCCCACTATCGTCCTCCCTTAATTATATTATAGTCCGAGCCTTCTCGGATTAATTAAAATTAAAATCTAAAAAGAAATTAAAAACTTTTAAAAATAAAATCATACTATAGTTTTATTATGAACAGAAAGAAAAAAAGAAAGTTCTTGTTTCTTTGTCAAAAAATTGAATTTGGGTGGTGGAATAAAATTTTTCAATCACGTTGTTCCTTGTCGAATCGTTCGGTTGAAAACAGAAGAAAAATCAAAATTAGAATTCTAGACAAATTGTATGTTCATTGAGATACAGAAGTCTGAAGAAAAATTCTATAAAAATTTTAAGCACAAATCTCGAGTTTTTACCGTGGTGCCTTCGTTGACTAAGGTGCTGCGGTAAAATTTTGATGAAATTCACTCAAATTTTAGGGTTTTATTCCTACTAACTTCATAAATCCAGTGGAATTTGTTTTGAATTGTTCTAAAATGAAAAGTTTGATTGATAGAAAATCGAATCGGATTATTAGATAAAAGATATTAGATTACACCATTGCTTCCCGACAGCAACACCAATTTGTTCAAATTGTTGATTATGATTTAAATAAAAGAATAAAATACCTTGTCAAGCAAGGATCGATCCACAGAGACAACGTTTATCCTAAAATCTTTTTACTTCAAATCCAATTTAATTTATGCAAACGATTAAAAATAATTTTCAAGAGAAGTTATTTAAAATAAAATACTAAAAGAAAAATGTTTAAAATACAATGGAGAAGTGTAGATCAATTGGATCTACCTTCATAAGTTTTATCAATGATTTTTGATCCTTTATTTATTTCGATCCACCAAATAAAGCTAATGTTTGTGGATCAGAAAATCAAACAATTATAATAAAAAAGGGATTGAAAGTATATAATTAATTAACTGAGCCAAGATCAAGAGATAAGTATTAATTATTCTCTGTGAAGCATGGTTAATCTTGAACTTATCAAAGAATGAATCATCAAAAATTTGAGAAACAATCAATATTAGATACGAAAATATATACTTAAAAACTATCACAATAAAATGATTAAGTAATTATTATGAGAACAGTAAAAATATTAACAAAATCTTGCTCCGATTTCCGCAACCAATCTAAGAGAGAAGTTAACCGATAATCATTACAAGAACAATAAAATAAAAGAAAATAAACATGATGTAAAATAGAGAAGAGAGATGAGAGAACGGTAAATCCTTTATTGCTTCATGAACTTCGAAACTGACAAAGGTTCCTCGATTACAACTCTTTCGAAGGAAACTAAGAACAAAAATAGAAAACAAAAGTTACTATTATTCTAATTTTCTAGATGATCTTGAACTCTTGGTCTGGTCTCTTATTTATAAAGACCAGATTAGGGTTTCTAAGGAAATTAGGGTTTCGAAAACATTCTTTTTTCATTACAAATGTTTTTTAGTCGTCAGTCTTCATCACAAAATACAAGATTTGACTCATTACCTTGACCGCACTACCCTAGTCAACTTGGGCGCCGTGGTCAACCTGGGCCCACAGGATTTGGGTCTTGGTCAGTTGGTTGTTCCCGGGTCCTTGATCGCAATAAATATTTCAAATCTTCTAAATTATTTTCAGAAATTTACGATCATTTCCTGTTACATGAAATTAAAAGCAATTTATTCGAAAACACATTATTTAATTAAAATTCATAATAAATATGAACTAGCCATGTATTATGTCTAAATAAAGAGATTTAATATGTAATTTATTCGTAAATTCCATGCAATAAGGGTTCTAGAAATCACTTTCTAGACCTTAATAAAAGAATATGGCATGAATTAATGAAAGAGTTTATTAGGCAATATTCAATCAACACAAATATTGAACTCATAAGAAGAGATTTAGAATTGACCAAGCAGAAGCCCAGGGAAACCCTTACAGAGTTCATTACTTGATGGAGAGCTAAAGCCGCTCAATTGTGAGACCGACCACAAGAGAAAGAATAAGTGAAGATCCTCAAAAATGTCACTCCAAATTATGCGAAGTATTTGATGCCTCAGTACCTTTCCACCTTTCAATCTCTCCTTAAGGGTGAAAATCAAGTTGAGGATGCTTACTCTTTGGGCCTCTTTGTTAACTCGTTTGAGTCAAAATCCAAAAATTTGAAATCTAGTACCAATTCCTTATAAGTAACCAATACCTCTTTTACACTACCTCCTTAAGCTTCACAACCCTCACAAACCAAGCCTATGAGACAATTTTTCAATCTTGGAATGTACCTTAGTATTACTTTTCAAAAATTGATTAAAAGGAGATTGTTGACAACATTACAACCTAAGCCTTTGTCTAATCATCTCCTTCCAAACTTGGATAATGGGCAATTCTATGAATTCCATCAAATGTCTGAACATATTCTTGATAGGTATATTAATCTCCTCTATGTTATTCAAGACCTTATTGAGCAAGGGAAAGTCACCATACCTGTTCTTACCATACCCAATGTTAAAATTAATCTTTTGTCTACCTTTCAAAATCAATCACTGACTAGTTTGAACCTAATATCCTTATCCAAGTCTGAATTAGCTGATCCAGTTTCTTTCATCCACTCGATTGGTCTTAATGGTCTATCCTCAATATATCATAATGAGCCCATCTACCCTGCGACAATGACAAAATTAGAAGACAGAGATTATTGAAGCAATGGGTTACTCAATATGAGACAGGCTTGAATCAATACATGAAGAGGTAGCAAAAATAGATGAGCTCAAGTCATCCATCATGAACATATCCAAAGTGGCATAGGGCCGAGGAGTATGTTTGATCTCCCTACTTTGTAGTTGAGCACCCTTGAGTTTCCTTTTAGTTTTAGTTCAGTTGTGTCAGTCTTTGAGTTCAATTAGTCTTATTAAGCCTGTTTAATTTTTGAGCTTTAGTCGAGTTTGTCAGTCTATGTATTTTTTAATTCTAATAAAATAAAATAGTCTTCTGATTATTATGCACTTCCCCCTAATCCGAACTAGTGGACTTGCTTCAACCTACTTTGTGAAATAATTTGTCGCTACTAAGATGAACCTTCTTCTACCTGATCCCTGAGGCAAAGTACCCATAAAATCCATTCCCTAGATTGAAAATGGCCACGTATTCACCATAGGGTATAACTCTCTTGTCGGTTGCCACGCTTTCTTAGCATTTTTTTGGCAAACGCAATTTTTTACATATTTTTTGCAATCTTCTTGCATTTGTGGCAAGTAGTACCCTTGTGTGATTACTTTTTTTGCCAATGACCGCTCTCTGGAGTGATTATCACAAATGCCTTCATGTATTTTTACCATGATGACTTCTACTTCTTTCGCCCTTAGACATTTCAGATGTTGCCCTCCGTACAACATCCGGTATAATTCTCCTTTTATCATGACATATTTGATGGATTTTCGCTTTAAGTTTTGAGCTTCTTTCTGATCTCAAGGATTCTTCCCATCTACAAATATTCGATTTAGTCATCCATCCAACTTTGACTTGGATTGATCTACATACATTCTTCAGCCCGTTCTTATGTGCTCAACTTCTGTTGATACTCTATCGGGATTTCTCAAGAAGCAGTCTCTCCAAGCATGGATGAAATGTAGGCTAACAAATCAATATGCTTGCTGTCTTCTCGGGAAATTCTTTGATTTCTAATTTCATGGAAAGTAGCAGCCTCTATTTGCACGAGGTTTAAGTAACTAGCTATTCTTCTATCTTTCCCTTGATACCCCCTGTTGTTTTGATTTACCACCAACTACTAGTTGGTGAATAACAACATTTTTTATATTCCGAGCTCCTTCGCCATTTTCATTCCTGTCAATATTGCTTCATATTCAGCTTCATTATTTGAGGCTCGAAATCCAAGTTTTATAATTTTTTTGAACTTTTCGTTGTGTTACAACCACGATTCTGAATCCCGAGCCATTTTGGTTGGTGGATCCATACACGAATACTGTTTATACTACCTCGGTTCCCCATATATTTTCTTTTTCTACTATCTCTTGGTCAGCAACCTCTTCTTCTAGCTAATTTGGATTGTTTGTGGGAAAATTGGCTAGGAAATCAACTACTACTTGTCTTTTTTGAGTGGTTTTATTCTCATATGCTAAGTCGTATTCTCCAAGCGTTATTGCCCATTTTTCCATTCATCTTGACTTGTCAATTTTCTACAAGATCTCGTTGAGTAGGTAGTCTTTGACTACTTTAACTCGGTGTGATTGGAAATATGGTTGGAGTTTTTGTGCGAAATATGCTAAGGCCAACCCAATTTTTTTGTTCAAGTGTACCTTACTTTCGATTCGCCCAACATTTTACTGAAGAAGTCGACTGGATTTTCTCTTCTGAGATCTAGACATAATAAAACCGAACTTATCGAGATAGGTGTGGCTATGAGATAGATCCCTAATCCTTCTCTAGGTATGGGTGTACTTAATACTGGGGTTCTCCCAAATACCATTTTTAATTTTGGAATGCTATCTCACAGTCCTCACTCCACTCAAATTTTTTCCTTTTTTTGAAGAGGTTGAAGAACATTCGGCATTTGTCTAAAACCTTAGACATGAACCTATTTAGGAATAAATTCTTCCAATGAGTTTTTGTACTTACTTTACAGTTGATGGACTCGACATATCCAGAAGGGCTTGGATCAGGTTTGGATTGGCTTCTATTCCTTTCTGAATGATCATATACCCTAAAAACTTCAGAAGGATACCCCAAAAGTGTACATTTTGGGATTTAGTTTCATGTCAAACTATCTAAGCTACTCGAAGACAATCCCGAGATCTTATAAATAATCCACTGCCTTCTTGCTTTTTATTAGCATGTATTTCTCCACCTTCACATAGAGGTCCTCCAACCTCGTGGGCCCTTATTTAATAAATGACTCATGGAGCATAGTTTTTGGAGTTATGGCAGTCATGAAAGTCGTACAGACCGTCCTCTCGTCTATCCCTGGACTGTCAACAATTTCTCTTTGAATCAAATTGTAAATGCTCGAATGGTTTCTCTGTGTACCTGCCTTAGGTTCAAAAAGACATTTACCCTAACTTTACGCTTCTTGTTGTGTATGTGTTGTGCGATGAAGAGTTCTTTGAGCTTGGTAAAATTCCTAACTGAGCCCAATGGAAATCCTTGGAACGCATGATTGCATCCTACTCAAAGTGGACGAGAAGAGTTTACACATTAACACATCATCTATGTGGTAAAGTACCATCTAGTTTTTGTAATGGAGTACATGCTCCAAAGGGTCTGAGGTGCCGTCCAAGACTTCGAACGTCAGAAGATAGAATACCCTTGGGGGGTTTGGTGGACATAATTGCCTCCAAGAATGGGTTTCCTCAAAGCTCTTGAATCACATTCCAAGGTATCTTTCCTACATTTCCTTCTCGGATGTGCTCTTTGTCTCTTTTTGTAGCAGATCCTCTACTTCTTCCCTGGTCATATGTTACCGAGAGACAATGTTTGCACCAGTATCCATAGTCCTCCTTAAATCCTTAGTTTGTTCCAACTTTATCTATTTTGATCCATTTGTCTAAGGTATTCTCCCTTCGTTATCCCAATCTTCAGTCCTTTTTGTCCTTTTAGATCCTTGTCGTCGTAGCTCCTCGTCCTACTTCCTAAGGACTCTTATTTCAACATCATGTTTCTCCAATCCAATTTTCATTTCCACTCTCACGTGTATGAGCAAGTGATGCATAGCTTTAATAGGGTCTTGAGGAACAACTTCGCCTTGAGGTGTTGCTTCTTCATTTGCATTTCCCTGAGTCAAACCTGATCATATCTAGAATCCCTGATCTCTTTGCGTTAGCTTCTATCATTGGTTTGTATTGTGAGTTGTGGTACCGAGTCCAACCTATTATGTTATTGGTCATTGACTCATCGGACTCGGTACCCCAGATAGTTCGATACTTATTGAGTCAATGAACGGTGCCACATGGCACGATCTCCTGGGTTGTCAAAATTTACCTCCACAATTATTCTGGGAAAGATATTTTCCTTACTAAGTAAGATTTCAATTCAAATCCTACTATGGGTAGTTGAGCTCAAATAGATTACCATATTGGCAAATCCAACACCACATCCCTCTAGATATCATGATAAAACTGAGATCCATTAACACATTCAAAAAAATTGGCTTAATCCAAGGTTTTGAAAATGGATAGCTACAAAACTCTCAAATATTATGTTCTTACACTTTTGTCCTCTACATCCATGTGGCATTGGATCATGTTTTTGGATGCCAAGAGATGAACTTAAGTTAGTAAGGTTAGACTTAGGCAATGTTTGGCATTACTTATATAACTTTCCAACAACTTATACAAAAATACTTTACTAAGAATAATTGTTGTTCTAGTGCTTTTTAGCAAACATAAATTTGTTTGGTAATACCCATGGTAAAATACTTATTGACTAATAAAATCTAAATCGAATATAATCACTTATAAAATAAGTATAAAATAGTCAGAGCATATGACTCCTCTCTTCATCTCCCATTCATGGTTTTAAAAAATGGTCAAGATCGAGATGACTCGCCTATTGTGAACAAGTGAGATATTCAATGTGTATCAACCTCTACAATGACCCATCCTATATATAATATGAGTTGTTTGATATGTTGAAAATATCTTCCAATTCAATAAAACTAGGACGAGTCAACTATATATTTATATTTTTTATTCAAATAATTAATTTTTTTTATAATTTCACCATTTATTATTTAAATAAAATACATTTTATGAAAAAAGAAATTTTACGTGCAAACACATGTTAATAAATAATTGTAGATTGAGTTGGGGGTTCATCTTGTCTAAAATAAGATGACTTACATGACTCCACTATGTAGGTGCCAGGGGAGATGAAATCCAACTCGATAGGTCCTCTTCATCTCTTTCAATTTCAGACTTGTGCCTAAATCACTAAACAAGGGTCTTGTTAAATATACAATATTACAAAAAAAAAAAAACTAATGATAATAAATAAAAATGTGCTCACATAGGATTTATCTAAGAATGCATAGCTTTAATCTCTTTTTCTAATATTGTAGTTTATACTCTTGAGAAATAGTGATGGGAAAATGGGAGTGTTTTCTTTCTTATCTTTGTGTTCCAATTCGTGGTTTCTTATTAGCTTAGCTAGTCTTCCTCCAAGTGAGAGTTTGCACTTTGTAAGCTAACAAGATTCTAGTGGTTAACAAATTTCTTTTTAGCTTCTTCTAGGGGGGTTTATACACATTTAAATCCCCGGCATTGAAGATGAGCTTGGAATAGTAATCAAAGGAATGTCTTGATTTTCTTTACTTGAGCATGAATTCTAAGGTTTCCTTTGCGATACAGATTGAAGAGAGTTTAAGGGTCAATGGAAATCAAGCACATAGAGAGAGAGAGAGAGAGAGAGAGAGAGAGAGAGAAGGAAAGGGGTGTGTGGACATCCCTGTTTCAAAATATTCCACTCTTGCACGTATTCTTGAGAAATAGGAAATAACAAAAAGAAGCTAGGTTTGGAGTTTACCCCCATGTTCTCTTACATGATGATGGGTGGAAAATTAACTTCTCGCCTAAGCGAAAAACTAGAAGTCATTCTAATTTGACTTCTACTTTAAGTGTTTATTTTTTGTATTTTACTTGTTAAAATCATTTTTTATTGTTCTAACCAAACGTGCTTCTTCCATTTTTTTCACTTCTCCAACTTAAAAGTTGTGGAAGTACTCTCTAAAAGATCTACCAAACACAACCTTAGTCTTTTTTATTTAATAAGTCATCTTTGTGGCATTGGATCATGATTTGGATGCCTCAAGGTGAGCTCAAGTTAGTAAGGTTAGACTAGCATTTTATTTCCTTGCACCTCTATCACACTTCCCATTCTAGAACCTTTTCAATTACTTTTCTTCCTACTTCTTTCTTGTTTTCTTCTTTCTTACTTTTCTTAGACTTCTTTTCTTTTTTTTCCTTCGAGTCTCTGCTATCATTATGTCTTTATTCATCTTTTTTTATTATTATCATTATCTTCTTTCTCTATCATTGTAGAAGTGTGGTAGGCCTCCATTCTTTCCATGCCTTGACCATTTACCTATTCCACCAAAGTACCATTGATTACTTGATTGTAGATAATGCTTTATAATTTGGAGCAATATTTGGTCTCATGTCCATACATTCTACAGAACTCGCACTACCTAGATTCATCAATCAAATTCACAGGCTTATCCTATAATTTTTATTGTGGTAACGTGATCATATTATTTTCGAGCAAGTGTCGAAAAATCATTTCAATCTTGTCAATATTGCACTTCAACTCCTCCTTAATTTTACATTGATACCTTCTGTCGTTTCCTTCAACTCTTCCTCGGTATCCACCTTTTCCTTCTCTATGATTAGATGGAATCCTTTTTCTGTAGTGTGCGTGTATACTCATGTTTGATTATAGCGTTGCTGGAGTCTTTCGATTACTCCTTGATGGTCTACCATTATTCTTGCTGCATTGACAATCAAGTCTTTCCAAAACTCTACAAATACTCCTCCGATGAAAGCACTCACCATGCTTTTTTGTGACACATCATCAATAAGCTTGTAGATGAGTATTTTGAATTTATCCAAGTAAGCAATCAATGATTGCCCAATCTCTTTCTTACATCTTCGGAGGTCTCCAATCGTCACAATCTTTTGAGAGAAAAAAACCTTCCACAAAACAATTTACAAAAATCTTCCCAATTTCCAAAGTTGTTTGTTGAGAGATTTGAAAACCAAGTAAAAGTTAGACCACTTAGAGATGTGGGAAATAACTTGAGCATCAACAGTAAATCAATAACATGTTCTTTGTATAGCATTTCAAATGTGAAAGTACGCTCACTTGGTGCAGTGGAACCATCATACTTTGGAAAGATTGGTGGAGTAAATTTCTTCGATAATGGTTGTAAGAACACTTCTATTCGAAACACCCTCCGATGATTCTTCCATTATTCTTTCTCCGAATTTACTATATCTTTCATCATCACTTGCATTACATTCCTAAAGTCAGACATGTTATTCAATAACAAACCGATTTGCAATTCATTCTCAATTGAATCCTCTTGACGTTTCTATGGTTTAGAAAATCTGTAATCCTTTTGAGATATGTGTCTTCTCTATCTTTTGTGATTTTATCCATTGTATTTCTCATTTATATTAACTATGATCTCAAAGTTATATTTTCCTCTAAGATCATTATCTTTCCTTTTATCGGTAACTGGTGCTTTGAAAGTATAAGCATGGTCTTTGTCTTGTGCAATCTCTTTATTTTTGTCTTTTTCCCTTCTCATCCATATACAAAACATGTCTTCAATAACATCTATGTGATGTTATCGTTGTCATCTCATTAGAAATTAATATTTTTATACTATCCTTAATTTGTGGGTAAGCGATTGAACCCAAGAGAAACGGATGTTACCAAACTAGCAAAATGAAGTTAATCTAAGTTATAAATTTAAAATCTATTTTTGTATTTTTTTGAAATAAAATACTGAGTAAATGGTGCTGAAAAATAAAGCAATAAAAATGAAATTTATACTAAAAAAACAAGAAAATAAGGCCAATAGTGATTAAAGTAACCTAGGATTAGTAAATAAAATTATATTGAAGTTTATCTTTCTTTGCACCCAACCTCAAGGGCTTGATGTGAGCTCCTTAGTTTGGAAGATATGGCATGAAGCTTGAAATAATACTATAGTTAGAACTCATTCACTCATTAATATGTGAAATCCCTACCACCAAACATCTAGATTAAGCATGTTTTATCTTGATCTTATCTAAGTATAAAACATCTAAGTTAAACATATAAGGTGTAGAGATTCATCTAAAGTTTTGCATCTATTGGAGTTGGATAAAACATTGAAGAGAACCCTATATCATAAAGAACAATGAAGAATAAAGATATAAACACAGAATTAAAGGCTTGCTCCTAGACTTCCTCTTCTCACTAATGGAAGGAGTCTAGCATATGGTCATTGTAAGGATACAAGAAGAAATCATGGAAACACTTGTATTTATATGATAACCAATATACATTATCTCCTTCTTGAGAAATTACAAAAAGTTGTTGAAATAAAACTTATCTAAAAATTGGAAAATTACAAAGAAAATGCTAACAACATTGGGAAAAGAAAAGAGAAGGGACAAGGACCCAAGGGACATTTTTCTAATTGGAAAAATGATCTATTTATATACTCAAGATGGTCTAAAAGTATCCAAAAATAGCTACCATCACTCTTACGTATAATATCACGTGTAGATAACACTGGAGTAAATTTAGGACGTTTTATTCGAGATGCACTATGCCACATTGATCTGAAAACATGCAAACCTCTAGTTTTACATGATTTCTTGGTTGGTCTTCTAAATTGCAATGCACTCTTGATTATTTGATTTGGCGTTCATCTTGATGATTTGATCTTTGACCTGTACAATGAACACACATCATCAATTTGTTAATGTAATTAATTTTATGCAATTATGCCTATGCGGTCGGAATTTGGCGAATGACTACGATGAATCTCACCGCATTGATACGAAGTCATCCTCAGCCCCTCCCCCCTCGCGATAGCGTGGTACCTGCCAAAAACACTCAAACGCCTAAGTTAGATAATCAGAGAAATTAACCTTAGTACTGGTTAGACTGCAATCTCTCTAGCCAGATCACTTTCAATAGTGTTTACTGTGCTATTTATCCCTTCTCACTGCCCCTAGGATTTCTCCCTGCATAGACAGTAATCATGGGATTTTTACTAACTCTACAGAGTCATTTACCTAATTGGGATCTTCTAGATCGATTATGCTTATCTAGAGAGATCTCCTCCATAATCTCTGGGATTGACGTGCATGCAACAATTTTATGTTTCTCTTTAGATTTGGCCTGTCCTACTTGGCGAGTCTGATCTGGCTTATCTCTATGCTGCCCTATTAGCCAGGCTTGGGGGGTCTCTGTTCTGACCTGCCTTGCCAGTAGGATTACGCTTACGTGTAATGTTCTACGCCTGGTACCATTTAGTCGATTTGGACACGTGTACGGCCTATGTTTAGCATGCAATTATTTCCCTCTATAATTACCCCCTTTCGAAGAGGTGCATAGTCTCTTCGTCTCCTCGAAGTACAATTTCACTTTTCGATTGGTTGCCTTACTCTTTTATAACTGTGTTTGCTATTTTTGAATCAATGCATTCAATGTGACGTTGCTTCGAATCTTCTCTGACGGCCTAGATGGATTGCTCTTCATCTATACCTATCCACGTATCTTGACGTCTCTTGCACTACCCCCAATCTTGCGATGCTTTGTCTGGGCTATGGTTGTCCTCTCAAGCGTACATGCTCCCTCACCCTTTTTTTATAAATTGGGGACTTGGTGCGTTCTTCAATCATTGCTATGCTAAACCTCTGTAAATTTGTCTCTGTGCTTCTTCCGCGAGGCTCTCTCTACTCTCTTTTTTACTTTGCTATTCCAATTACTTCTTTCTCATCGAGGTAATTTCTTTTTTTTCTGTGTATTTCTTTTTCAAACTTAACTTTTCTATGGCTATACTGTGGCCCAACTTCAATGAAGTTTATATATTTCCTCCTCTGTTCATATCCGAGTTGACGGGGACTCTGATACCCCAGGCGAATATCGACCAGGAGAAATCCTTATCTTTGCCGGTCAAATCAAGGCTGGCCTTAGTTTCCCTTTCTCTACCTTCCTTAGAGAGGTACTAAGTAAGATAAATCGGGTCCCTGGTAGAGACTGCGGAGAAGATGGGCATTACCTCCAACAACTTCATTTCCTATTAGGACCCGGAAGCCATCCCCCAATGGTCGGGATACTATTCGCTATCCTCTAAGAGCACAGCGGTGGCCCTGATTCCATCTTTCCCTAGTTTTGATAAAGGGTGGCACAAAGACCCCTTTTATATTCTTGGGGACTGGGAATTCACCTCAAAAACTTCTCACGAGGGATTTAGAGTCCCTCAGCCCTTCCAAGATAATGTTTGTCTGACTGTGTTATACTTCTCACCCAATTCGGAATTAGTTCTACTTTCTCAATGACTTCTTTGCTTCTTTCACATGTTCTTCTGCTCTTATGGCTGTTGAGGTTAGGAGAGAGCAATGCAAAACATCCAAAGATCGAAGGCCCATGATAATGGATCTCTGAACCTGGGCTACGGAGAAGGCGGTGGTAGAAGATCGCCTAGGTGACGTTCCAAAGCCACTTACATGATGAGCTCCCTCTGGTCGTGCTGGGCATACCAAGGAATACCTTGATCCATTCCATCCCAACTCTGTTTTTAGTCAGCCTCCTCCACCATGACAGGATCCCAGTTATCAGACTTCTCCCTCCTACGAGCAAGGTTTAGATTGTTTAATCCATTCTAAGTGGCACTCTCCTCCTTCTGGAATTCTACTAGGATCCTTCGACGCGATAGACATCAACCTCTCGAAGTTCTAGCTCTCACACTCCCTTACCATTAGCACTGCTCCTTCAATTATCCCAACCAAGAGGTGGAGAAAGAAGAGGAGCCAGACTTCTCATGGTTCCAACCTTTTTGGAAAAGCTTGTTAGCTAACTGTGGTCCCTGGGGAGCCTACTACCCTTGGTACTATTTTTGCTTCTATTTCTACTACGGTTGCTACTAATGCTACTAGTAGTACCGCTGCTATTTTTGCAGAGACTTAGATGCAAACAGGGCAGAGTTTTGCCACATCCAGGAAGGGTAGCCTTACTCTTGACCTTTTATCACGGAAGAGGCACCGGCTAATCAAGAAGAGCTTGAGGAGTCCTTCTCCTCCAAAGGAGTCCAAGCACGAGGGCCCTTCCTTTCACAAGACTCCTCTAGAGGAAGTTGCCTTTACTTGGATGGGACGTCGGGCTTTCCTCCGGGATGGGAATGAAAGCAACATTTTTCGGCCCCATTGTCAAGTCTACAATAAAAGTTACGGGGTAAAAGACCCAGTAATCGCTGCTTCCCTGCTTTCCTAGTCTATTTCACCAATGAACTGGGATGTTGTCGATCAGGCCAATGATGACCTGGGCTTTGGTTGCTTTGTCCATGGTCTCCACCAAGTAACTTATACTCTTCTAGCTCTACTATCTATTTCATAACTTATGTGTTCTAACACTCTTCTCTTGCTTTGTAAGCTCACGTCTATGGAACTTTGGCTTTCCTAAAGTGGCGTGAGACTGAGAACCAAGTAGCCATCTTAGCCCTAGAGCAGGGAGAGAGAATAAATACGCTCCAAATTAAGTTAGTCTCTTCTAGCCAATTTTTCAATGAGGTTAAAGAGGAGATAGAGACTAATCTGGCCCAATTTTCTAAGGCCAACTTAGCCTTGGAGGCCTCTAATAAGAAGCTGGCAGATCTCTAGGGTGTCCTTCAACTAGAACTAGCCAACTACAAAGAGACAGTGCAATGAAGAGATAAGGAACCAGCCGAACTCTAAGAGAGAGTGCAACAACAGGAGCTTGAATTGAGCTCTCTAAGAACAAGTGTTGATTCAGCCAGGACTGCTTAGGATAAGGAAGACAAGGCTAAAACTAGGAAGTTTCTAGGGCGACTGAAAACCCAATATTTTCTGCTAGTAAAGGAGGCTTCTTAGAAAGCCTACCACGAAGGCTTCGATGTTGCTCGACTTCAGTACGAAAAAGAGGAAAAGGAGGAAAGGGACGATGAAGGGGACCTGGATGATGTTCCTCTGGTGTCTACTGTCAGGAATGTCTCCTGGACCAGACACCTCAGACGTACTCCCCCCTTCCAGTTGGATGAGAGTGGAAACCCCATTGCTATCCTTGATCGGACTCTTGGAGATCTCTTGGAGGCTGGCGCTACCTTAGAATTGAATCTTACTCTGACCATCGATTCTTCTGTCGAGGCCAGCAGTCCACCCCCTACTCTCCCCTCCAATTTGCCATTCGCCCTTGGCGAAGATCAGAGTATAGCAATTGACCCTTCAAGTACTACTATTGAAACTGATCCCCCAATTGCTATTTCTCAGACTTCTCCTTCTATTAGCTAGTCTCCCCCTACTGGACAATGACCTATTCTCTACTGTTAGGCTGTGCTCTCTGTAATATCCCAAATTTTGAACAATAAGCTCTGTTTGTTACTTTTCTCATATTTTCCTCTTAGGTTCTACCTAAAGTAAGTCTTACTTTTGGTATAACCCTACTGGACTATCTCGACAAACAACTATTCAAGTCACTATCTTTGGAAAAGACTATAACTCTGCTTGAACTTTTGGCTATAACATTCAACTAACATTTCTACTAGTGAACTCGTGGTAGGGTAGGACCTCAACCAGCTTCTTTCCTTGCCAATGAAGGCAGAGAAGATCCACGTATGTCCAGATCCCGACTAGATCTACGTAGTGCTTTTGTTACTCATACCAGAGTTGGGCCCCGACCAGCTTCTTGTCATGCCAATGAAAGCAGAGAAAACCCACATAGGCCCGAATCCTGGCTGGATTCCACTTTAATATTCTTAAAACTCATGACAGAGTAGGATCTCGACCAGCTTCTTACCTTGTCAATAAAGGCAAGGAAGACCCACGTAGGCCCGGATCCTGACTAGATCCACATAGTGCTTTTGTTACTCGTGTCAGAGTTGGGCCTCGACCAGCTTCTTACTCTACCAATAAAGTCAGAAAAGACCCACATAGGCCCAGATCTCGATTAGATCCATTTCCTCAATTTATCCCTACACAAATATTTGAAATTACTTAGGCAAAATATTTATTGATAATACCTCTTTAAATTACATACATTCCATGGTTTAGGCAGCTCCTAACCAGACATTGTGACTAAATAATAAGCTTCCTTTTGGCCCACTTTTACTATTCTATACAGCCCTTCCCAATTTGCCCCCAACTTGCCACTATTCTATTCCTCCATGTTTTGGAATGCTAGTCGTAGTACCAAATATCCTTCTTGAAACTGTCGAGGGTAGACTTTCTTACTAAAATAGTTTTGCAGTTTCTTGTGATAATGCTCTAATCTGACCAATGCCGCGTTACGCTTTTCTTCCAACAAGTCTAATTCTACAACCAACTGTTGGTTATTCTTACCAGATTGAATCACGTTGGTCCTTATGATGGGAAAACTATTTTTTGTAGGTATCATAGCTTCAATTCCGAAGGCCATGGCGAACGGAAACATCCTCGTAGAAGTTCTGGTAGTTATTCTGTAAGCCCACAAGACTCCATGTAAGACTGATGTCCATCTGCCCTTTGATTCCCCTAACCTCTTCTTCAAAGTGTCTAGCAGCACTGTGTTTGTAACCTCGGCTTGTCCATTGCCCTGGGGGTACTGCGATGTGGAAAATAATTGTTTTATTCCATACTCACTACATAATTCTTTGATCTGATCTCCTATAAATTGTTTTCTATTGTCAGAAACTTTAGTATACAATAAGCCAAATCTGCAAATAATGTTCTCCCAAAGGAAGTTTTGGACTTCTTACTATCAGATTCTAGCTAATGGGAGAGCTTTTGCCCACTTAGTGAAACAGTCCGTTGCTACCAATAAGAAGGTTAGATTGCCTGGTGCCCTAGGCAGCGGGCTTACTAAGTCAATCCCCTACTGTGCAAATGGCCACAGGCTGATAAGGGAGTGGAGATGTACTGCTGGTTGCTTGATTATTTTCCCATGTCTTTGGCAACTATCGTAGTGTTTGACATGTAACGATGCATCCTTCTACAAATAGGGCCAAAAATATCCTTGAGAGAGTACCTTATGCGCCAAAAATCACCCTCTTGAATGCTTTCCACAATCTTCCCTGTGGATTTCATCTAATATTTTTTTACTTTTTTCGGGGGTAAACATCGTAAAAGTGGACCCCCTACGAACTTCCTGTATAGAGTCCCATCCAGGACTATGTATCTCTCAGCCCTGCTCTTAACCCTATTGGCTTAATTTGAGTCATTAGGCAGTTTTTCCTACTGTAAATAGGCTAGGATTGGATTATCCATCCTTGGTCTTTCACAGCTGCTACTAAATTGATTTGTCCAAGCTCGTCTATAGCTGGGTGTTCCTGGTAACTTAATGGTAATTCTCTCTTGTGCTACCCAGCCAACATCGAAGTGATGTATGCTAGAGCATCCGCATGCCTAGTTTCTATCAAAGGTGTGTGTTCAACCATGATATCTCCTGCACGATAGATGGTGGTCCTAATTTTCTCCAAATAGAGTTGCATCCGAGGGTCCCACGCTTCAAATGTCTCGCTGATGTGGTTCATTACCAACTGTGAGTCACTATGGACGGTGGCCTTAGATACACCTAGGCCTACTAAGGATTCGAGGCTGAGTAGCATCACCTCGTATTTTACCTCATTATTCGACGCCTTTTACTCCAATGTAACCGCCTTTTTCAATTCTTGCCCTATCTGGGCTGATTAACACAACTCTAATCCCTGACCCTTGAAATTGGACGATCCGTCCATGTATACTTTCCACCCCGGGCCGCCTTGCAACTCTTACTCCTGCTCTAACTCATTTACTAACAGATATGTCTTCTCATTTACTGGGAAATCTACCAAGAAATCTGCTACCCCTTGGGCTTTTAACGAAAATCTAGGCCTGAACTCGAGCCCAAACTTCGCTAACTGTACTGCCCATTTCGCCATTTTGCCTAATCCTTCCGCCTTCCCCAATATAGATTTTAGAGGGAACTTCGTGATGACCTGTACTCGATATGCTTGTAAGTATGGTCGTAGGCGTAGTGCCATATAGACCAAGGCTCTCCCCAATTTTTCAAGTTTTGAATAGTGCATTTCTGCTTGCGTGAAGGTTTTACTCAAAAATAGATAGGTTGCTCTGGTGTTATTCCATTTCTGACCAAGACTTAGTTGAGCGAATGCTCTAAAGTGGCCAAATACAATCCCAATACTTCCCCCACTTCTGGTCTAAAGAGTATGGGTGGTTTGTCAAGGTATCTCTTTAGTTCTAAAAAGGTTTGGTCACATTCTTCTATCCATTCAAACTTGGAATTTTTTCGTAGCAGCTAGTACAAGGGCTTACACTTGTCGAAAGATCTGGCTATAAAATGATTTAGCGTAGCTATTCTTCCTACCAGCTTTTAAACTTATTTATTGGTTCTAGGGGACGGCATCTCCAATAACGCTCTGATCTGATCTAGGTTGGCTTTGATCCCTCTCTTCGTAACTAGATAACCCAAGAATTTTCTCGAAGATAATGCGGAAGTACATTTTTTTAGGTTAAGTTTCATCCCTATTTTCCTTATCCTGGAAAAGACCTCCTCCAAGTCACTAATGTGATCCTTTTTTTTGTTTTTGACTAGCAGATCATCTATATACACCTCTGTTGTCCTGCCCAACAAATCCCTGAATAGCTCTATCACTAGCCTTTGGTATGTAACTCCTGCATTCTTTAAACCAAAAGGCATTACATTATAGCAATAGAGCCGTTTTTCTATAATGAATGCTATTTTTTCTTGATATTCCAGTCTAAGTTGTATCTGAATGTAGCCGTTCATGAAAAATAATCTCTAGTGCCCAAAAGTCGTATCTACAAGCTAGTCTATTCTTGGCATTGGGAAGCTATCCTTTGGACAAGCCTTATTTAAGTTGTTGAAATCTATGCAGACCCTAACCTTCCCATTCTTCTGGGGTACAGCCACAATATTCGTTGTCCACTCTGGGAACTGCACATCTCTTATGAACCTAACCCTAATCAGCTTACTCACCTTGTCATTTACCGCTTCTCTGAATCGTGGTGTTAATCTTCTCAGTTTCTGCTTGACTCGCTTGAAAGTTGGCTCTGCATTGATGATGACAAATCACTTACAGGCTGATCCTTCGCATCTCTTCAATAGACCAGGTGAAGACGTCCCCATTTCTCTTCAATCATTTTGTCAAATCTACCAGTTCTCCCGATTCCAGTTTAGCCCCTACTTTAATTTGCTTTCCTTCTCCCATATCTATCATCTGAATGCCTTCTAAGCATGGGGGTCCACCAAGCTTGGTCTCCACCTACTGTAACTATTATTGCTGTACTTTGTCCTCGAACGAATTTTTCCTACTCAAGGTGCACACTTGAGCTGCTATTTGGTCACCTCGTACATCCCATATCCCTTGTAGTGTGGGGAATCGGAGGACCTGGTAATATATGGATGGCATTATCCGCATCTCGTGTGTCCACTACCTCCCCAGGATAGCATTGTATAGGGAACTTGCCATGACAACCACGAACTTGGTCATCAAGGTTTCCAGTCCTGTCTACACTGGCAATACAATCTCCCCCCATAGTTGATTGGATCTTCCGTCGAAAACAACCAACAGTGCTCCTGCTAGGGCGAGCACCTTCCTACTAAGCCCTACTAAGCCCTATCTTCAAAAAGTCTGAAACATACAAAATATCCATCGAGCTACCACTATTTATCAACATCCTCTTAAGCGTGAAGGTGCCTACTCGCAGTGTTACGACCAGCGCATCATAATGGGGCATCGCTACCCCTTCCAAGTATTTCTCAGAGAATGCACTGTTTGTTTCCCAAAGGGTCCTTCCTGCTCTGTGGGCCCACTTCTCAATTTAAAAATGTGAGCCAAATGCTCAGTTCTTCTATTTGCCCTTTTGCTGGTTTTGACCTACTCAGGCTTTCTACCATCTTCTTTAAGGACGACATGTTTCATTACTACCCTTCTATCTTGCTCTCCTACTGGTGCCTAGTTTGTCCTGCGATTCCTGTCCCTTAGTTGATTGTCACTTTACCTATTTGGCAAATCTTTTAATTTGTCCTACTCTGTAATTTTCTACAAGAATCTTCTCAAAGCTTGACATTTGTTTGTGGTATGCGCTCGTGCCTTGTGATACTCACTGTATCTATCCCTTTGGTTAATTTGATCTCGAATGAGAGGCGCGGGCTATTCGAAATATGGTTCATGCGCGATGAGGGACAAGATTTCGCTGGGAAGCATAGCTAAATATGTCCCTTCTCTCATTCTCTCTCCATCTTTCTCGTACGACCTTTTCCTACCCTATTGCTGTGGTTGATGCTCTTACTAGGCTTTTCCACAGCGTGTATAACCTTGTTCTTCCCCACTGAGCTCTGAGGATCGTCTTCTAAGAGGATGTACTTTTTTACTCTTTCGAACAACTCACTTAATGTCTCTGACCTCTTCTTTACTAGTGACCTATACAACCCTGAGCCAGATAGTAAAAAAATTTTGAATGTTACCACGACTGTTCTCTCATCACAGGTCTCTCGGGACATCGTTTCTTCCCTAAATCTCCTTGTGAACTCTCTGAGGCTCTTCCTAGATCCCAATCTCATGCTAAGTAAAGCATCGACATCTCCCCCTCTCTTCCTGTTGCCTATGTAATGTGTACGAAGGAAGTGCCAAGCTCTTTGAATAAGGCAATGGACCCACTCTGCAACTTGTGGAATTAAGTCAACGCGTTCTCCTACAGGTTCGAGGGGAACAATCTACACATCAGTCATTTCTTATCATCCCACAATGCAAGCATCTGTCAGAAGTGGAAAAGATGTTCCACTAGATCCTTCGTCCCTGAATATGGGGTAAAGCGTGACGATACAAATTTCTTTGGGATCTCTTTGATTAAAATTTCCATTGAAAAGGGGGATATCTGTATCCTCCGGATGGCTTGCGTTGCTGCCGTGCCTACATCAAAACTCTTCATCATCTCCTTCTCCTTTTTGATTATCTCTTTGACATCCTTTCTAGTCAAGCCCACTATAGGCTCAGACCAGGTGGTAGTAGTAGCAACCTCTGTTTCACCTTCTCCCACAGGGGCCAACAGCGGTGTACTCCCTTCTGCACTGGATGCGTGACCATCTTTGCTAGCGGAATGAGCATCTCCTGGTAAGCTATCTTGCCTTGCTAGCTGCTGGTTGTCGAGGCGCTGGTTCAAGTTTTGGTTCTGTTCAACTAGGTCATCCATTTTCTTCTACATTTCTTTTTGTTATTTTTTTATGGTATCTAACATTGCCAGAAGCCATGTATTTGCAGTTGGAGCCGCGGGTGGGAGTGTATTAACCTCTTTCATTATTGTGGATCTCACCATTGTTTTTATTGAAATCAATCTACTTCTGGTTTTCTCACAGATGGTGCCATTTCTATGCAATCAAAATTTGGCAAGAGGCTACGATGAATCTTACCGCACTAATACAAAGTCGTACTCATCACCTCCCCCTTGCTCCGGTGTGATACCTACCAAAAACACTCCGACGCCCAAGTTAGAGAATCAGAGGAATTGACCTTAGTACTGGTTAGACTGCAATCTCTCCAGTTGGATCCCTTTCAATAGTGCTTACTATGCTATTTATCCCTTATTACTGCCCCTAGGGTTTCCCCTCTATAGGCAGCAATCATGGGATTTTCACTAACTCTGTGGAGTCGTTTACCTAATCAGGATTTTCTGGATCGATTATACTTATCTGCAGAGATCTCCTTCGTGATCTTCGGGATTGACGTGCACGCAACAGATCTGGCCTACCTTACTTGGTGAGCCCGATCTGGTTGATTGCTACGTTGCCCTACTAGCCAAGCTAAGGAGGTCTCTACTCTAACCTGACCTACGGGCAGGGCAACGCTTCCGTGTATCGTTCTGTGCCGATATCACTTAGTCGATTCGGACACGTGTACAACCTATGTTTAGCATGCAAGTATTTCCCTTTATAATGCCTAATTATCATGGTATAACATGTAATGTGATAAATTGAAGCTTAACATGATTATTCACCATATCTAATGAAATAAAGATAAAAATCGAAATAAATCCCTAGAAAACGTACGAATAAATCAATGTTTTGAGACACTAATCACACCCCCAAACTTATCTTTTTCTAGTCCCTTAGAAAACAACTTTGTCACTTTCAAAGGCTTCTTGACTATATTTAGCGAATGCAGCAAGCCCTTAAACTGCTAGATTACCCTTAGTGGACGAGTTTGACTTGTAAGGATTCGCACAGAATATACCCACAAAATTTGAAATAGCTTTTGAAATAATAATGGTCAAAATCAAATGTTATATTTAAAAGCAAAAGTTCTTTTAAGATTTGTCAGTCATTCGGAAGTAATACTTGGTATGCAGTCTCAACTCTTATTTCTCTATGACAAAACTTAGACTTAAATTGACCTTTAAGATATAGTGATTCTAACTTAGAAAGTTTAGAGATTCGGTTTCCTAGAGTGAGTTTCAACCTTCTAACTATTTCGAAATTCTTGGATCACTTAATTCTAAACTTAGCATCCTGTTTGGGGTAGTGAGAAATGTAGATGTTCACTTTAATACCTCTAAAAGGCTTTATTTGTGATATTCTAGTTTATTCACGTTCTTACACTTGATGGCTTTCACTCTACTGAAACTCTAAACTTTTTTTTTACTTCGATTATTTTTTAATCTTTTTTTTTCGCTTCGAGGGATCTTTTTGTTTTTGTTTTTGTTTTGCTTTTTCTTTTTATTTTCTACTATTTTTTCACTTTTTTTCTAAGAAAGGTAGGCAACCCTTTTCAAGGTACCTAGTCTATTTCAATGGTTGTTGTTCAAGACATGTTCAACCCAATTCTGTTTTTCTTTTAATCAGCCAACCAAATAAACAAGGAAGTCAAAGTTCATCAAACCCCGATTTTTCCTTATCCTTTAGGTAGAAAAATAGGTATCAAGCTTACTCAATTCACCTTAGACTTTTGGTAATCTTATTAGAAGTAACTATAAATCAAAGGTAACTTTACTCTAATTTTTGCCTAAGAGAAACATGAATGGAGACTCCAAATCAAAGCTTCCAACCAAAGACTGATTTAATATTTTTTACTAAGTGCTTAAAGATACAAGCTAAGATCTTGAACAAAATACAACAAAGTTGTCAAAAAATTTTCAAAATTTTAAATTTTTATGATTTTTGAATAGAAAATAAAAGAAAATAAGTGAAAATCTAACGCAACACCCCCAAACTTAAACATAATATTGTTCTCAATATTTTAGTATGCATATGCAAATGCAAATTGAAAGTGGCAAAGGAAATGAAGCGGGTTGGATAGCACCTGAAAATGATCCATTGTTTTGTAATATTAACACAATATCCCCTAAAATGGGACAACACACCACTCCCCATTGTTGCAACGCCAATTGTATTTGTCGTATTAATCGTGATCATGTTGTATGATGTCAAAAGTACCACAAAAGATATTGTGATCATAGTCTAAGTAATGGGTTCCTAGGCTATGTCGTATAAACACACACTAGTATTTTCAACCTACACTGGGTAAACTAGCATAAGATGAAATAACTACAAAAAAGAAATGGATTTATGAAAAATACTAGAAAAATAAACTGTTCTTGAAATAAAACATAGATAATACAACATTCAGATAAACACACGAAAACTACTAACAACGAAAATTCTAATAGCATAAACTCCTACTGAAACATCTAATCCTTATGAGCTCTGCTTTTAGAAGTGGCTATCTCAATCAAGAGTAGAAAAAAATTAATCTGTGAAAATTTGATGTTGATTGGTGATTAGAAGACTACGATGTAGTAATTGCAAACTGATCATAATTTGATATTGACTGTGTTGATCACTTCAGAATTGCACTAAAACAATTGAGAAAGAAGATCTATGAAATGGATTCTTGATGGCTATGATTTTGGAAAATTTTGAAAATAGAGATAGAGAAGAAGTGTTAGAAATTAAGGCTTCTTATTTGGTTCAGGGTTTATGGTAAGTTCCCAAATTACCCTTGAGACAATATTAAATACTAATTTGCTAAGAAAACAATCGTAAAATGAAAGAAACACTAATTAAGGAAATCCTAATTTGCTAAAAAGATTCCTAAAAATAAAAAGAAAAGAAATGCTAAAGGAAATACTAATTCCTAAGATTTTGGATGGGAAGGTAGTTATGAGTATCACTTAAGCTGATAAGGGATCAGCTTGTCACTTTTTAGCATGTAGAGCTTGGGTGCATCGAGTATGCTATCCCGATTCGTCAATGACTATTTGAAGAGGGCCAACAAGGGAAAATCTATCGATAGGTAGACCATTCATTTCTGCTAAGTGGTGTGCAACCCTAAACATATAGACCAATTATGATTTTTCTTTTAGAACCTACCACTTTTGTTCCGGACCGGTAACTATTCTCGATGAGGGAAATGGCCAAGTTTTAGGCCTAATTGAAGCGAAAAACTATACTACTCATCCAAAACTTCTAAAACTAGTAAAAACACAAAAATGAAAAGAATAAGTTACCACCCAAAAGTACTAAGTTTAATGTCTTTAGTTAGACGAAAATTCTGCTAATCTTGATAAATCGGGTTGTTGAGGAGAAACACTTTTTCTAATGGTACACACTCGAGATACAGTTTGAGATACTGGCCATTCACATTGAAAGTATATCGGTCCTTAGGATTAGAGACTTCAATAGTACCATGGTGGTAAACTATTTGGATAATATAAGGACTAGTCCAACAAGACTTGAGTTTCCCTAGAAAAAGGTGAAGTTTATTGTTGTATAACAAAACTCTTTTATCGGACTTGAAATTTTGTCGAAAAATGTATTTATCATGATAAAATTGTGTACACTCTTTGTAGCCTTTAGCACAATCATAAAAGTCATTTCTGATCTCTTCTAACTCATCGAGTTTTAATTTGTAATTTTTATCAAATTTATCGAGATCAAAGTTGAGGCGTTTGATCTTCCAATATGCTCAATGCTCAAGTTCTACAGGGTGATAGCAGGCCTTGTCAAAAACTAATTGGTAAGAAGTCATCCTTATTGGTATTTTGAATGTAGTTCGGTAGGCGCACAATGAATCATTTAATTTCAAATACCAATCTTTCCGTAAAGGATTGACTATTTTTTCTAGAATGGTCTAGATTTTATTGTTAAAAATCTCTACTTGTCCATATGTTTGTGATTGGTAAGGTGTTGTAATTTTGTGAGTTATGAGGTATTTCCTCATCAGTACTGCAAAGATTTAACTACAGAAATACGAGCCACCATCACTTATGATAGCTCGTGAAGTACCGAATCTTGTTAAGATATTGTCCTTGAAAATTTTGATCACCATATTGTGATCGTTCGTTCTACACATTACAACTTATACCCATTTGGACACATAATCGACAACAACGACAATATACTAGTAACCCTAGGAGATAGGAAAGGGTCCCATAAAATCTATGCCCTAAACATCAAAAATCTCAATGATCAGGATAGGATTCTAAGGCATTTCATTTCTTTTGAAGATTTTTCCTAATTTCTTACATAGATTACAAGATTTGCTAAACTTATGGACATCTCAAAAAATAGAAGGCCGAAAAAAATTATATTGCAAGATTTTCACAGTGATTTTCTTACCACTGAAATGCTCTTCATAGGCATGATTATGATAACACTCTAAGATATTGGCTTGCTCATAGGTTGGAATACAACGTCTAATGATCTGGTTGGGACAGTACTTAAAAAAAGTATGATTTATCCTAGAAATAACATTTGACTTTCAAAAGAAGACGGAGTTTTTCTTGTCTAGATAGTGAGAGTGGCAATTGACCTGTAACTAGGTAGTTGACAATGTCAGCATACCAAGAAGTATTAAAATTTGAGATTTGCATAAATTACTCATCTAGGAAAGGATTCAAAAATGGATAAAGATTCTTCAGACGACTTAGTAGTAATCCTAGATAGATGGTCAGCTACGACATTCTCTATATCTTTTTGTCTCGGATCTCGAGATTAAACTCTTACAAGAGTAGAATCCAATGATTTAATCTTATTTTAGCATTCTTCTTAGATGGAAGATACTTCAATGTAGCATGGTCTGTGTAGAGTACGATTTTCGATCCTATTAGGTAGAGACAGAATTTATCAACGGCATAAACCATTTCTAGTATTTTCTTTTCTATTGTAGTGTAGTTAAGTTGAGCATCACTGAGCGTTTTTACTAGTATAGTAGATAACATTAGGATGTTTATCAATTCGTTAATCGAAAACATGACCAATTGCATAATCCAAAATGTCACACATAACCTCAAATGGAATGTTTCAATTTAAAGGTTGAATGATGGGTGCCGAGGTTAACACGACCTTAACTGATTAAACGTAAAAAGACATGACTTTGAGAGAACGTCATTGCTTAAGAATTCACATAAAGGCTTCAAGACCTTCCCAAAATCTTTAATGAATCTACGGTAGAAACTTGCATAGCTTGGGAATAACTTAATTTCTTTGACTATTTAGGAGGTAGTAACTTGTCAATTAAATCTACTTTTACTTTATTTACTTCATCCCTTTAGCAGAAATAATGTGCCCTAGCACAATTTCGAATGTTACCATAAAATGACATTTTTTCCAATTGAGTACTAGGTTGACTTCTTTAGAACGCACGGGAACCAAAGTCAAGTGATGAAGACATTCCTCGAAACTTGATCCGAATATTAAAAAATCGCCTATGAACACTTTGAGATGTCTGAAAATATACTAATCATATACCATTGGAATGTAGTTGGTCCATGCACAACTCAAAGTTCTTTGGGACAAGTAAAAGTTGTTTTCTCCTAATTGGTAGTAATATATATTTGGTTGTATACGGAGTAATCATCCAAGAATAAATAGTAGAAATGTCCTACTAGACGTTTTAAAATTTATTCAATAAAAGGTAATAGAAAGTGTTCTTTGGGAGTCATTGAGTGGAGATTAACTCGTTATTTTGGTTCACTACCATAGTAACACCAGACTTCTTAGGAACAACCTAAATGGGACTCACCCAACGACTGTCAAAAATGGGATAGATGATACTCGCATCTAATAATTTCATCACTTCACTCTAGAAGACATCCTTCATGATAAGATTTAGCTATCTCTGAGGTTCTAAGAAAGGCTTAGCAAAGTCTTCTAAACGAATATGATGCATTTCACAAATAGACTAATTCCTTTAATGTCAATTATGGTCCAACCAATAGCTTCTTGATGTTCTCTCAAAACTCTTAATAATTTTTTCTCCTAGACTACATTAAGATGAAAGAAAATTATCACAGGTAAAGTTTGATTTTTGCCAAGAAATGTGTATCTCAAAGTCTCTAGAAATACTTTGCATTCTAATTTTGAAGGCTCGATTTGGGAAGGAAAGAGAATGGAAATATGAACAAAAAGACTTTCGACTTTTACATGCCAACACGTAGAGTCTAAGTAAGAAACGTATTCAAGCAAAGCATTCCCTTCACTTATGGACTCTTCTATGTAAAAAATTATACAAAAATGGGCCAAACATTTTTCTAGAGGATTAGAATATCCTAAATCTTGATACATTCGATTGACTAGTGCATCTATCATGTTCACTTCCTTCACATCATCCTCAAAATTAATTCTTTGAAAATTGTGGAAGACGTTCAATTTGACTTTCATATCCCCGAATGCCAAAGTCATAATCTTATTTCTACAATTAATAACTGCATTAGAAGTTGCTAAAAATATACGTCCTAAGATTATAGGTACATGACTATGTGGCTTCATGACTGGTTCTTTGTCTAAGACAACAAAGTCAATTGAAAAATAGAAATCTTTGACTTTCACTATCACATATTCAACTATGCCCTTTGGAACCTTAATAAACCTATCCGTTAAGCTCAACATGATATAGGTGGGTTTTAAAACCCCCAAACCTAGTTTTTTTATAAATCAAGTAAGGTAAAAAATTCACACTAGCCCCTAAGTCTAAGAGACATTTTTCAACCACATGATCTTCTATGTAAATGAAAATTGTCAAACATCCAAGATCTTTAAATTTTGGTGCAACTGTTTGCTGGATGAGAGACGAAACTTGGGTTGTCATGATGAATTCTCTAGGAAATTGTATTTTCCTCTTAGTTGTGGTCAAATTTTTAAGGAATTTTTTATAAGAAGGTATTTGCTTGATGGCATCTAAGAATGGAATATTGATATGCACATTTTAAAAAATTTTGAGGACACCCTCGAATTGCTTGCTCTTCTTATTGTCTCTAAGACGATAGAAAAATGAATTTTTTCGAATTGGTGGAATAATAGGAAGCTTTTTCAAATCATTATCATTCTCCTTATGAGATTTTGTGGTTTTTTATTCTTAAACTTTGTCCTTCTCTAGGACATCATCTTCCTCGTCAATAAGTTGGACCATGTTGTCCACCTTCTTTCCTAGTCTTAAGGTGTTGATAACTGAAAGAGTCTTGTGGATCTCTAGAATAACTTCATACCTCGTATTGACCCTTCAATCTGTTGGGAATCGTAGGTTGACCTCTAGGGTTAGGAACAATTTGATTGGAAAATTGACCTTTCTCTCTTCTTCTAAGGGAAAGAGCTAACAAACTCAATTGAACTTTCATCTTAACTATGGACAGAACAGTGACCTGATTAATCTGAGTTTGATTTTGATTGGTCTGTTGTTGCTGCTTCATCAACTCTGTCTTCATAGATTCTAAAAATGACTATTGTTAGCCAAGTGGATTATAATTGGGCATGGAATCAAAAATTATGGCTCTACATTCAATAGATTGTTGAGATTGATATGGTACTTATGGAATAATGGCTTAGTTCATAGAATGAGTGGCTTGTTTAGAATAACTTCTATTATAGCTTAGCGGACCACTAGACTGAATAAGTTCATTTTATTTGTATGAAAAATTCAGATGGAACCTATTATTTGGATGATATATTTAGCTATAAGAATTCTGAGTGGACTTCCTAAAAATACTATAGCCATTGACAGCTGTTCAACCTTAATGTATGGCAAGTTGGAACAACATTCAACCAAATGGTCATTAATGTCCCACAAGAAACATAAAAAAATTTGCTCGACTGACACTTGCGATACTAAGTGAGAATCATAGTGAGAGTTAGATGTTGAGATGGTAAAAACATTTAGCTTCTTTATAAAACTATGCATATCATTCACTAGATTGGACATAACATTCTTGAGATCAAAGTCTACCTTCATCTCATACATTTCTGGCTTCTTAACAGGATCTTCTCTATCAAACTCTCTATAATTAGTGCTCCAATTTTAAGCACTCTCGGTTAGCTCAACTAGAAAATCATACACTTGATTAGGAGTCTAGGTCATGAACTGACTCTTATGCATAGACTCAATTAAGGTATGTTGATTCATGATTAATCCTCGATAGAAGTATTACACCAACTGTACTTGGTCAATGCCATGATGTGGGCATTTGACTAACAAATCATTGAATTTCTCTCAAGTTTAGGAGAATTCTTTATTGGAATGCCCTCTAAAATTTTTAATTGCATCCTTCATTCTTTTAGTTTTGGCCATGGGATAAAATTTGGCTATGAATTTCTCTGATAGAACATCCCATCAATTTATGGAATTAAAAGCTAGAGAGTTCAACCACACAACTGCGTGATCTTCCAAGGATAATGAAAACAAAATAAGTTTAACACTCTCTTTATCTAAATTTTGATTTCTAAAGGTTTAACATATGGTCAAGAATCAATTGAGATAGGAGTAAGGTTGTTCACGCTTTAAACCGTAAAATTTAGGGAACATGTTTATGGTGGCTACCCTAATTTCAAATTGAGGTACAGTATTTAATGGTAACACAATACATGTAAGTGGGGTAGCAGAAGTAGGAGCAAAAAACACATTGAAAGTTTGTTCTCGATCACCTATTATATTTAATAAGGGTTTCTTTCAAATTTTACTGATGGTATGCTCGATTTTAGAATCAAATGATTCTAATATGTTACTCTTAGATGGTATATCAAGCATGCAAATCACAAAGTCTATCAAATAGTCATGAAAGAAAATACTGGACCTAGATAGGTTGCCTAACTCTAGATAACTTCTAACTGGTTAGAAATTGCGCAACTAGCTTTCCGACTCGGTTCTATGAAATCAAATTTGAATCTCCAGATTGAAGGTGGTACACAATTCATAAGTAAGGGCACTCTTAAATCACCTTTCTTTCCCGAATAGACTATCTATCCCCTTAAAGGTAAAAATCTTATTAGATGTTAAATATGATCAAGAAGCACAATCGACACAACTTGAAGTGGATTTCTCCTATTGAGATCGTAGGCACTATAGTCATGTCCAATTATTTGAATTAGTTTGATTGGATGACTAGTGAATTAATTATCTTAATTAGAGTAAAGAATTAGTAATGACCTCCAATCCTTATTTATAGTGCCATCCCTAGAAGAAGGGTGCTCTTTACTAATCTTAATTAACTATTCCAAATGTATGCAAAATGGAAAATAACAAAGGCAATGAGTAACCTACTAACAATGAGAAGCATGGTTGTTTCGAATTTACCTCTTGTGCTAGACGAGATGAAGATGAGTTGAGTTGACTTAGACCACTAACTCCAATTTTGGTATGCAAACCTAAGAAGCCGTAATGATATCGTCCAACCATCGTTCTTCCCTAGTCCATTACAATCCAAGCCTTCTTGGATAATTAATTAACTAATGAAAGTTTCACAATGTTCCTAATACAAATGGATCTAAACCAAAAAGAAGCCTAACTAAAACTGTAGAAAAATAGAAAAACACAATAAGATGGAATGAATCTTGGATCTAATAGATTACACTTGGTCTTCTTATCCAAAGATTTCTCCAACTTACAAAAGAAACAGAGTGTTAGAAAATGAACAAAACAAAAAAGAGAAAATAGATACTATACCTATTGTTACAATCTAGAAGTAAGATCAAGAAGTATGTAAAAAATAGAGGATTCAACTCTCTAGAATCAATATGGTGCAACGGATATTGACTACGTCATATTGGAACCTCGAGATCTATGTCTAAATTTTTTTCACAGATCTTACATATTCTCCTTGGTTGTAATGAGCACAGATGTTTTTGATTTTTTGAAAAAAAAATTATATCGACAGAAAATAGAAACATAAATAAAATAAAGAAAAATAGCAAAAATAACTTCAAACCAACTTAAAACAACTACACATTTCCCTGGTAGTGGTGCCAAAATTCTAATTTTGCCATTGTCATCTCATCAGAAATTAATATTTTTATGTTTTTCTTACCTTGTGGGCAAGTAAGATCAAACCCCAAAGAAATGAGGAATGTTTTATCAAGCTAGCAAAATGAAGTTAATCTAAGTTACAAATTTAAAAGCTATTTCTATATTTTTGTGAAACAAAATGAAAAGTAAATGTTACTGAAAAATAAAACAGTAGAAAAAAAGATTATACTAAAAAAATAAGAAAATAAGGTAATTAGTGATTACAATAATCTAGGATTAGCAAATAAAACTATATTTAAGTCTATCTTTCTTTGCACTCAACCTTTAGGGCTTGGTACGAGCTCCTTGGGTTGGAAGATATGGCATGAAACTTGAAATAATACTATAGTTAGAACTCTTTCAATCACTAATGTGTATAGTCCTTAGCACCAAATATCTATATTAAGCATGTTCTATCTTGATCTTATCTAAGCATAAAACATCTAAGTTAAACATATAAGGTGTAGAGATCATCTAAATCTTTGATCGATTGGAGTCGGATAAAATCTTGAAGAAAATCTTATAATGATAAAGAACATAGAAGGATAAAGATATAAACATAGAATTAAAGGTTTACTCCTAGGCTTCCTCTTCTCACTAATGGAGGGAGTCTAACTTATGGTCATTGCAAGGATACAAGAAGAAGTCATGGAAACAACACTTGTATTCATATGGTAACCAATATACATTATCTAGTTCTTGAGTAATTACAGAAAGTTGTTGAAATAAAATATATCTAAAAAATGAAAATTATAGAGAAAACGCCAACGACATTGGGGGGAGAAAAGAGAAGCGGCAAGGACCTTCCTAATTGGGAAAATGATAGATTTATAGACTTGAGGTGCTTTAGAAGTATCAAAAAATAGTCGTCATTACTCATGCTTATAATATCATGTGTGGAGCACCCTAGAGCAAATTTAGGGATTCTATTTAAGATGGACTATTCCACATTTATCTAGAAACATTTAGACCTCCAGTTTTACATGGTTGCTTAATTGGTCTACTAGATTACAATGCAATCTTGATTATTTGATTTGGTGTTCAACTTGATGATTTGATCTTTGACCTGTACAGTGAACACTAGTAATCAGTTTTTTGAAAATGCAATAAAATTTATGCAATTATGCCTAATTATCATTGTATAACATGTTCTGTGATAAATTGAGGCTTAACATGATTATCCACCTAATTTAATGAAATAAGGACGAAAATTAAGATAAATGCCTGAGAAAAGTATGGATAAATCAGTGTTTTGAGACATTGATCACCATGTCCTGCATTTGTTGTAGTGCTCTATTAGCTTCCTTGTTAACCATTTCACTAATCAATTTCATTAGACAATCATGTACCCGAGCATTACCTTTATGTCATTTGGATTGACTTAGAATTTCTTAGTTTTAAAAATCATTTCATCCATGTTGAAAATTTGAGAAATTTTTTTTGTTTTACTATATATAATAATAAAAAGAGTATATTCATCTTATTTTTTTAAACTATATAACAATGATATGTCATATGCAAAAATACTTCAATCAATAGTTCAAATATTCCAAAGATATCGAATGAGCATGGTTTAAATCAATAATCCAAACATTCTAAAGACTTTTAAATAAACCAAAGTAGAGAGCATAGACCATATAATAGTTAAAAGTATGTCTGATTTCCTAAATAGAAAAGTTTGTATTAAAGAAACTAAGAAAAAAGAACAAATAAAAGACATTGAATAAGGTGTGGTTTAAATCAGCAATCCAACATTCTAAGGATTTTTTTATAAACCAAAGTAAAATAATCATTGACTATATAATAATTAATAGTATGTCTGATATCAAAAGCACTATATTGCAAAAATATAAAAGCAATGAAAGCAATATAGGTTTGGGAAATTTTGGGCAGCACAGCGCCTTATTGTGGTGTGTGAAAATATTTTTTGAAGAAAAATATGGGATTTTACTCAATCCACAACTTTCATTTAAACCAAAATCATGGAACAAAAAAAAAAATAAAAGAGATTGGAAAAGTAAATAAAAGGAAATGAAACAAGTCATTAAAGAAAATAAAAGTACAAATACAAGCAAGCAAGACACAGATATATCGAACATAATAACACAAAAAGTAAGCATGATAATATTAAGGAAGCGCTAAATATCAACGTATATGTAAAGAAAATCGATTTATGAGAACACATGAAAGGAAATCACTTTAGAATAATATAAAAAAATCACATGAAGATGATGGATGAAAAATTACTTTGAGTTAATACATAAAAAAGCATTGTAAGATGATGCATAAAAAAAAACTTTGGATAATGCATGAAAAACGCTTTAAGATGATGCATGAAAAATCACTTTGAATTAATGTATGAAAAGCGCTTTAAGATGATGCATAAAAAAATCATTTTGGATAATGCATGAAAAGTGTTTTAGGATGATGCATGAAAAATCACTTTGGGGTGATACATAAAAAAAATCGCTTAAAGTTTATGTAAGAAAAGCGTCGTCAGATGATGAACAAATCACTATTTTTGGGAAATTTGTGAACCAAAAGTAAAGCAATAGAAAAAAAGTAGAAAACTGTTATTGAATCGAAAAATTTAAGAAACTAATAAAAGAAAGTAATAAATGCGCATAGTAAATGAAAACTATAATGAATAGAAAAAGTTAAGAAAGGTTTAAGAAAACTATAACCGAATAGAAAAAGTTAAGAAAAAAATAGTTAAGTTCTAGAAGTAAATTAAAAAAAATAAGGAATTTTCAAGATCAGAAATAAAATCACTGAAATACGAAGAAAATTTGAAGATACAAAATAATGGAACAAATCACTACCAAAATCATTTCAATGAAAGCAGCATTTTGTTTTCCCTTCACATTGTGATGGTTTAGGAATAATGTTTCTTACTCTCAGATCTCAAATTTTTAGATATGAAATCATTGGGGGGACAATGATAAGTTCTTGGTTCATCTCGTCCCTACAACAAGGAAGAGGATCAAGTATCTAACCTCGTAATACGGTAACGTGATTATTTTCATTATCAAAATTTCTTCAGATTCTCACGAAATAGGATCATTTCTTTAGGTTTTGGATTTCAAAAATTGATAGAGAAAAAAATTAAGTTTATCGATTTAAAAGATCGTTTTGATGGTTAAAATCCATTTTATAGTCAAATCTAATGAAATTCTTAGATAAATTCAAGTTTTGATGATGAAAATCATGAATATTTGATAATATAATATAAAAAACCCCAAAATCTATCATGAAAAGAAAACGAAGAGAGGTATAATGCGAATTTAATCTCACCTTTGACTGGAATCGAAAGAATTTCCAATGGTTTGATTAAATTCCTTTGTTTAACTTTTTTATTGATTGATTTTAATTTGATTTACAACAAATCCTCACTATAAATCGGGAAGAAATCTCTCTTTCACTCTCTCTCCCTTAACTTTCAAAAAGTAAAAATCTAACAAAAATTTCATTTTTTTTCTTACAATGATTTCTCCTCCTTATTTATAGAAAACCACAAGTATGGAAATCTTATAGACTTTTTCTTTCCTAAAATAGTATAGGTGTACTTATTACAAAATGTTTAAAGATGGACATATACATAAAGAACGGATGAAAATTACATTATAGGGACACTCGCATTAAGAGGTTACATCACTCTTCTAAAAGAACGTAAGAAATTCTTGAATTGAACCAATGCGATTTTCTTGAAAATGGATTTTGAGTGCAATAGCCATGTAACACTTTTGACACAATACACAAATAATGATTTTGATATGGCACCACTTCATAAAGCGATATAATACTCCTTAGAGTAGTTTTAGATAGCAACATGATACTTTTAGCCTATTGTTTTCTTCAATCAATTCTTTAAGTTTCAAATTCTTCAACTGTTGATAAGGCTTTAGACATCCATAATTGTGTCTAATTTCCAAACAGGAAAAACTTGACCATAATTACGATGTGGGTCCAACATGACCTATAATAGTTTATAGGCACCCCCAAGATTCACGTGATGGCAATGATATTGATAAACCATACTTTAATTAAACTTTTGTAAGACATTACGTCATAAATAACTTTTAGTGAAATCTCTTTATATCATAAGAAAATAAAAGATAATTTTATCAAAAGAAATGTAAAATCACATTGTTTTGGTTATATATATAGATAATTAATTAATATTATTTATATTAATATATGAAATATCGAAAAGGCCTCATTAGAGTTTTCTCCTTAGGCCTCAACTTGTATCAAGCCATCCTTCATAATGGCCCAATCGTAATTTTATGAGGTGCACTTTAACAACTAGATTTATAAAGATGAAAACCCTCATAAAATAACAATTGGGTTTGAGGATATCCATGGTTTCAACAAACTTTGAACAATCGATATTCACATATAAACATTCGATCTCCACATCCCCGCAACAATCAATAAAATGATGAGTATAAAACACAATCAATAAATCCAAACGTAACAAAACTTAACCTTATTTAAATATAAATTTGTTGATGATGTTCACTCGCTTAGAATTCCTTCAGAGTCGAAGTGGTCTCATGGCTTGATATTGATGTAAAAAAGAATTTGACCTTCCACACACAACTTTTGTTCTTATGATTGATAGAGTATTGATTGAAACGTATGAGAGAAAGGCTTGAAGAGATGAAGAGTAGAAGACTTATGTGAGGAACGTTGAAAGAGAGACCACAAAACTAGATGCCTCTAGAGTAGGACGACTCTCTCCTTTTGTAAAACTCTTATTACCTTGTTTGTGACTAAATATTTTAGGACAACTTGTATACCCATTAAGATAAGATTTTTAAAATTTCGTTGGGTTGGGTGATGGCAAGATATCAAAATTGGAAACAGATCCTCTATAGCACAATTATCTTGTAGCACCCTTATAGCAACGTTTGGACTATTGAAAGAATGCCACATCAGATAAAATCTAACCCTTAAAAAATTGAGATTTCGACAATCGTTCAACTTTAAAAACGTGGATCTAGTATAAAAATTCCTTTTTTTTTCTAATTTCTATTTTAAAATTCTATCTAAACTATGATCACAAGATGGCTATGATGTTAGTTTTTCATATTATGCTCTCGCTTATCAGTGGAGAGAGTGTTACAGGATGCTACATAGTCTAGCATAGTATGATTCTAACTCAAAGATAACAAATTATAGGATTCTATTCCCATATTAAAGATATACCAATTCAATATTTTGATAAGATATAGTTGAGCTTTCCATATTGAGTTGATTTAAAAAATGTTGAGATATAGTAATCAAATCACTACTTTCTCTCTCTCTCTCTCTCTCTCTCTCTCTCTCTCTTCAACAACTCTTGTGCGCTATAATCTCTTTAAAGGGATGTTTTAAGTTTAACTATCAAGTTTTCTAACTCAATCCCTAAGGAGCGTTTTACTACAACTGCTTATTCTTAGAGATCCTTTAATCTCTTATTTTTTGCCTTTTTGTAGACCATGTTTCTTATTGAGTACAACATGATTCACAGATACTAATCGAATGTAGATTGGAACTCCAAGACATCTCGTATACCTTCCTCATTCTTATCATCAGAAGAGGAGGTTACTTGAGAAGAAGATTGATTTACCAATATCTTTTTATCTTCAACGTCATCCATATCAAGGATAGAGACCGCTGTGGATGTCATATAGATCCTAAAGGTGTTACAGTCTTCAAAATTTGAAGTAGCTTTCTTCTCACCCTCTAACTCATCCTAGTTATTCCACATTGTTTTTATAGCTAACTTTTCCCTTGTACCAAGATTTTTGAAAATCAATTCTAGGTTTCGAGGAACAAGCTGTGGAAAAATGGCCAATGCCTCCATAGTTATAGTTTTCAGTATCATCCTTTGACATATAAGGAAGTTGACAAATGGGTCGTCTTTTGTCATTAAGATTACTCATTTTACTAAAGTTATATGATCCTCTCTTCTTATAGACTATCTTACAATTTGTCCCCCATCAAAGTCATGTCCTCAATATCTAGGCCACTCTCACTATTTTTCTCAAGGATAATTTACTCTTAATTTGGGAGGAAGAATTATATGACATGTAATTTAGCTATTTAGAGGTTGGCTTTGAAGATGAGTAATAAGACTACCATTTACCCCTTTTAGGGAAGACCTTCGAGATGGAGCTCAACCATGGTAAGCAATCCAATGAGTTGTTCAACACTCATTATTTTTATAAATCGAAACTTCAATCGAAGTCGCATTAGAAGCAAAACTCTTAGGAAGGGACTTAAGAATTTTAGTGTAAATTCTTCCTTCTGAAACAAGCTATCCTAGAAAGTACATAGAAATACAACAGTCTCTAAGTTTTGCATAAAATCCTCAGACATAATTGTTTTATTCCATGTCAATGTTTTCAAAATAATTTATTAATATTTGAAGTTTGAATAATTGACAACATAGGTTTCTAGGGTCTACCAAATTTTTTTTGCCTATCATCACAAAAATATTCGTATAAATTTAATGTGTGGTATGACCATGTATCTTGTATTTAAAGTTTTCAATTTATTGAAACTTTTGGTCTTCAATTGTTTGGGTGACTCATACCCTTCCTCTACAAAGTTCCATACATCATAGCTCCAAGGAATTGATGTAAATCATTGTCCTAAATTAATAATAAGCATACGTGAGCTAACGAATAAATGGAGGTCTAGAGGATGACCATAATGGACTTAGACATGGTTCAAAGTCTTGGGACCAACTCTAGGACGTTAAGCTTATAAAGAGTAACCCACTCTAATACCAATTGAAAATATTAGGCTTTGTAGCGTGTCTATCCTAGATGGAGGGTGAATAGGATAATTAATTTTTTTTTCGATTTATCCAATTTTAACTTAGATTGATAATGTGACTATTTATTCAAAGCATTCACCTATCCTCCATTTTGCACTTATGTCTCTAAAATGCATTTAATGAAAATATACTTGGAATTATAACATTCGTTTTGCCGTATCATTCAATGGTCCATTCATATAAGATTTACCTATTCGGAATTCATGACATCTTATGATATTTAAAACATTCAAGTGTAAGTTGCGGAATCATAAAACATGCACGAGACATAAGACTTATAATGATCTGGCAATGTACCTATATCCATTCTCACGATAAGTTTCTAGTTTGCAATGCAATAGTTGTTCATTTAGAATATAAATATTTATAGCTTGTAATGCATAACATAATATCATTCATACCATCATTCATTTAAATGTAAATTAATAAAGTCATTTCCACAAACACGAGACAAGTATTTTATAGTGATTCAACAACGTTCCTACATCTACTCCTAAGGTTCCTACCTAAGAACTTGGTGTCCACTATCAAAGAGGTTTATGGTTCATCTCAAACCTTTTATATAGAATTTTTATACCTACGCTAAATTCTAAAACCTTAAAATCAAGAGAAACATCCTCTCAAAATTTATGAGTGTTATACCTCGGAAACTCACGAACCTCTACTCTTATCAAGAATCCTCGATTTGAACAAGAGCTTGGTTTTTGAGGTTTGAACCAAATAATCACATACAAATATTTTTGAAAATAAAAATAATATCAAAGACTTACTCAATACAAGTGATTTTCCAATCAAGATCTTAAGTGTCTTAGGTTTTTTAGCTTCACTCATTTCTTCTACTTGTGCTCCTTGCTTCAAGTAATATACCAATGTGTGAAAGGTAATGAAGAGGTTAGTAAAGATGAATCAAGGATGCCTCAACTGATGGATCTTCTACTTTGATGCTTGAAGTCTTTATGTCCTTAATTTCATTTTTTTCATCTTCACCTTTTGCGCCTTGCTCTTTGAGTCTAGTAATATGTGTATAAGAAAGGGTTTGATGGTGGGAATAAGATCAAATAAGAAGTCTAGGAAGGTTGAAGAAGGATTCATCTAAGTTAGACTCTCATGGAGGTGTTTGTGTTGAGGGTGCATTCAACCAAGATAAAATCCTCCAATGACATAGAAAAAACTCTCTAAGTGCGGAAAGGGAAAAGTTCAAATTCTCTAGGATTTGATAATACCCACAAATGAACTCAAGAGATAAGTTTTAAAGATTTTAGAAACACAAAAATTACTTCTCATAGTTTCAATTTTTCAGACTGTTGGAGTACTCACCCAGCACCCCTAATGGAAAATGCCCCTTGCTTCTAGGGCCCTTGGTGAACAACCTGGCAACGCTAGGTAAATTACCAAAATGCCTTTTTTGGGTTATTTCGATCATATCTTGCTCTCGAAAGTCCTGATAATCAAGATGCCAATAGAAGGTCTCCAAATTGTCATCGGGGGCTGGGCCATGGTCTAAGTGGGTAAAATTATCAAAGTACCATTTTAGCCATTTCGGGTCAATTTGAGCTCTCAGGAAGTTCGGACGAAAAAATGATTTAGGGATTTAGTATATCTTGTCTATATAAGATTTTCAAATACTCTCCAAGGGTGGGTGATGGTTTAAGGGTGGCAAAATTATCAAAATACCCTTTACAATCATTTAGAACTCCAAAAGCTCTGATGAATGAATGGGTCAAGGTATTTACCAATATAAGTCGACTTAACAATCATCTAGGTGTTGGGGAATTATCTAGGTAGTCTCATTATATTTTAGGTTTTATGCACAAATATTATGATCATTTTGTCAATGTGCCTAAGGTTGAACAACTTTCACATGTCTTCAATTGTAAATTAGTTTGACACACAACTTAAGTCTCAAGATTGACAAAATGTGGAACTAACGATGTTCTCCTTTGTCAATTATGAGATAAAACCTAATCTAGATCAAATAGACCAGGAAACATTCCTAGAATGACCAACACACTTACAACCCATTAGAATCTTACAAAAGTGTTTAAAAATAAAAACCTAAGATTTTTAACTACTTTGCTTCCCCTTAAGTATTACTTCCCTTGCTATCCTTGAATAGTTTACCTGTAAGATTCAAGTAGAACAGTACACACAGGTGGAAAAAATATTCTTCTACTTTTTGTCAGTACTTAAAAAAGTGAGTAATTAACTCAATGTCGACATAATATATACCAATAAACATAAGAGAAAAATAAACATGCAAGTGATAAATATGACTATAAATCAAGATGTATGGCAGAAGCAAATTGAGACATGTCAAAAATGATATAAATATAAAACATAGGCATGACATGATAAACGAAAAATATATAATACAATAAATCAATGCCGAAATATACATACGTGTGCAAACAATATAGAAGATATGCAAATAATCGATCATAAGCACACGAGATAATTGTAAAAGATTTAACTATAGAGAATATCTATATGAAAAATAAATGTCAAAAAGATTTTATTACTGAAACATTGGCATAACATGCTAACAAACTAGTAAAGTTATACAAATAATAACTTAGCAATTGTAGCATGACAAACGTGTGAAGAATTTAAACTCTAAAAGTAGAGATCATTTACACGAGATAGCTTAACAACACATGAATTGTGCCACATGACCATGTTTGGCCATTATGTTTACCAAATGATTTAAATATGATAAATATATGAAGAAGAATCCATTTTGGGAGCTCAAGAGGTGAACAAAATAGTGAGAGAAAAAATTCATGTGCTTGTTGTTAGGCACCGCTTGGTGGAAGCACGACGCTGCCAGGTGAAAACAAAATTGGCAAAAAAAATTTAATTTTTTTTAATGACTTACACATTTTGGAGATGCCAAAAATGAATTTTTTTCACTCTAACTTTCCCTCAACAAGCTTTGGAAAATTTTTAAATATAATGCCAATTTGTGAAAATTTTGACAATCCAAGAGAGATAAACTGCTTTATGAATGAGCAAAGAAATTTGAGTGAACCTTACAATAAAACTTAGATGGGGTCCATGAGTCCAAATATATCAATAAAATCAAGTTTCATGGTTGCTCAAGTTTCAGTGAAGTTGGCCACAATGGCTAAAAGTGACATGAAAAATTTTCTTATAAGAAATTTTTCATCAAAAGAGGTCATAACCATAAGTTTGACTATAAAAATATTTAATGAGTCTTATTACTCAAATTTGGTGGACCAACAGAGTTCCGTGGGGCACACGAGCATCCCGTCAATTTGTAATGTGGAGCACAGAGGCTTCAAATTCCTCAAATATACCAATAAAAGCAACAACAAAGGTTTTCACATAAGATGTGCAAATTTGATGTAAAAATCAAAAGTCCAAAATTATCCAATGTATGTATGTTTACTTGGGCAATTTGTTAACGGGAAGTAATGAGGCACCATCATCCATAAGTAAATTCATTTTAAGAATAGTGCGAGGATACAAGTATCCAAATTCACTAATATATAATATGTTCTAAAAATAAGATAATTTTTGGATGACATGAGCACACTAACTCCAACAACGTGAAAATTTTTGAAAAGAAAAATTCACGGAAATGAGGTCTTAACCTCATATTTTACTAAAAACAAATACAAGGTAATGCATCAAAAATTCAAATTTACCAATTAAAATCAATTTTTGAGTTTTTGGACTCAAGAGTGAACGTTTTCAACTACCGTATATTTTATACATCAATGTGAGGATCTCCAAAAATTTGACTTGGGGGTGATCCTTAACTACTGGTGGGTTTTTCAACATAAGAAACGGGGATGACAACGAGGAAGGGTAGGAAATACTTCCTCCTCAATGTCATTGAATCAGTTGAATTTATGTCTTTTGTTGGTTGATCGTCAACCACAATATTTATGGACCTTTGAATGGAGCAGGTTTCATAATTGATGAATCTATAAAGATTACTATGAATATAACAACATAGCCTCGTTATTTCCCAAGTCAACATTTCCTAGGTTTTGATGGTCTATAAAGAGTATAATATTTGTTGTTAAAGATCTTGAAATACATAACACTGGGAGATAAGTTATTCCATAGATCATAGGTTATCGATCCATTATACTCTAAGATATAGACAAAAATAAGGTATTAGGCAATATTTACAACCATGGATCAAATTTTACTATGAAGCAAAAATAGCCATTTCTTGTAGAACGGAGTTGATCCTCTTAGCAACTCCATAATGTTAAGGGATTTTTATAGCCAAGAATTTATGTCGAATCCAATGATTATCACATAATTCAGTGAATTGACTATTCTCAAACTTTTCACCATGATCACTTCATATCCATCCAGTAACGAACTCTATTTATGTTTTAAATTTCTTAACGGCATTTTTGAATCCATCAAATGTATCCAATTTTTCCTTCAAGAATGCAATCAAATAAAATCTGGAGTTGTCATCTACTACTACTAGTAAATGTCTCTCACCTCTTCACTTCTTAGAATTTGAACTCTTATGGGATCCACAAGATCCATATGAAGTAATACTAAAGGGTTTGAGGTACTTAAAGTATTTATCTTTTTATTGGTATTACGAACTTGTTTATCAATATAGCACTTTCCACGGATATTTCTAGCTTTACTGCCCAGCTTGGGCAACTTTCTGACTAATGTTTTTTGAAGCATGTTGAGACATGTTCTTGTAGTGAACATGATCAAGATGTTGAAGCCACAGCTGGACCTCGTCAACTTGAATCACATTACTCACATATGAAATAGTAGTTTTTCCGATGTCTTCGATAACATAACAGTCATCGAATGTGTAGAAACCTCTTATAATCAATTTTCCATTAATATAAGAGATGTCATACACCTTTGAAAGCACCCTCGATCCGTGGGGTGTGCGGATCCGCTTTTGACCTTTGAGGTTTGGGAGTCGTCACCTAGTTATTACGGTATAGGAACCGAAATAACTCTAAAAAGGTAAATATTACTAATCTACGAAAGAAAAATAAGGGTCCGAGGATCACGTTACGAGCTTGGAAGGTGTTAGGCACCAACCCCGCCCGGCAAACGCCGGTCTCTACTAATTCCCAAATAAACTACATTGCTAAAAGACCTAAGTAAGAAAAAAATAATAAGAAATAAATACTTTTCTAAAGACAACGGTCTCGTTCCCTCAGATCTAATAGAGTAACTCCTTGTACAGTACTCATCGCTTCGTTTTGTCTCTGGATCTAATTTCTGATCTCCGAGACGAGGTATCTCTTTCTTAGATCTGGATTCTTCGGATTTGTTTATGGATTTCTGGGTGTTTTTGAAGGTCTTCTAGGTGTTTTTCGAGCTAAAGTTGAGGTATGGGTGTTAGGTAAGGAGTTAGGGTTAAAAATTAGGGTTTATGGGAGGCTAAGGAAGCTTTTTGACCTACTTCTCTTAGGGTTTTTTTATGGATACGAAAATAGGGTGTGAAGGCTCCTATTTATAAATATTTTTTTTGGTAGAGTTAGTGTTTAATTAGGTTTCCTTTAGGGTTTTAATTAGGATTTTGACTTTAGTCTTATGAGATTGACTTAGTCTTATTAGGGTTTTAATTAGGATTTTCACTTTAATCTTATGAGATTGACTTGATTAGGGTTTTAATTAGGGTTTTGAATTTAGTCTTATGAGATTGACTTGATTAGTTTAGATTAGGGTTTTAATTAGGGTTTTGACTTAAGTCTTATGAGATTGACTTGATTAGTTTAGATTAGGGTTTTGACTTTTAGTCTCATTTGATTGACTTTAAGATTTTGACTTTAGTCTTTCTTGAGTTTAATTTTTTGATTTTAGTCTTACTTGATTGACTTAGCATATATTTTCGGAGAACCCCCCTTTATTATATCTTTAATTCTTTGGGCCCCCAGATGGAGGGGTCCTTTGATAAATTTCTGGGCAACTATCAACAATTTTGCCTGAGATCCTGATTGATCAATTTTTTGGTTCAGATTTTTAAATTAATTTTATTAATGTTTCACTTTACATTATTTAATGTTTTATTTATTAATTTCAGAATTTTAATTATTAAAATTATAAAATTATCGTTTTGCCCTTGGAGAGGACTTTTTGCGTTTTAAGTCTATTTTTGATGTTCTAGGATGTTTTGGAATCGATTTTTCGTAAGGAATTCAATGAAAAAATTGGTTTGTATCTTTTATGAAATTTTTTTGTGCGAAATGGTCATGAACTTTATGAGGGGCATTTTCGTAATTTTGTCAAATTTTGTGAAAATTGGCGAAATAATTTATTTGATTTCGATTTGTTATTTTATGTGTTTGAAAGGATTTTCATAAGCGTAATGTAGGCTCTAGGGATGTTTTAAAGTTAGGGGTATTTTGATAATTTGATCATTTTTTAGTGATTTTTATCGTAAAGCTTCTTTTTTGTCTGAAAAATGATGATTTCTAAGCTTTTGGGGTTATATTTTCCTAGCGTAGCATGGTTTCTATAGTTTTGTCAATTCGAGATACCTCATCCGGATTTCTAAAACATATCTAGTAACAAATAAAGTATTGGAATAAACATCCATCATTAGAAATCGTTGCAATCAGGTTGACGAGTTGATTAATCAGGCGAATGCAAAAATGGGGTGTCTACAGATCCCTCTCTTTGGCAGAGGGTTGAAGCAAACTAGATGGCAAATCTATTTTGGTAGATAGTACGATATCCGAATGCCAAAGCTAGTGACAGTTCATTTTGCAGCCTTATTTAGCAATTCGTTAGGACGTTCAGATCCTTAAGGGTAAAACTCTCCCCGAACTAAAAAGTTGTCAGGTCCTTGAGCGAGAGCTCTCACTGACAGTGTCAGATCCTTGAATTTTCAAGAATTCTCCCTGACTAAAAAGTGCAAGTGTGAGTGTATGTATTGTATGAAACTGACTAAAAATTGAGCATAATTCCGAGAAAACCCTGGGTGGTATCTGAGCATAATCCAAGTTAACCCTTGGCGGTAACTGGGCAAAATCCAAGATAACCATTGGCGGCATCTGAGCAAAATGCAAGATAACCCTTGACGGCATCTGAGTAAAATCCAAGATAACCCTTGGTGGCAACTGAGCAAAATCCAAGTTAACCCTTGACGGCATCTGAGCAAAATTCAAGATAACCCTTGGCGACAACTGAGCAAAATCCAAGATAACCCTTGACGGGAACTGAGCAAAATCCAAGTTAACCCTTGAAGGCATCTGAGCAAAATCCAAGGTAACCCTTGGCTACAACTGACCAAAATCCAAGATGACCCTTGGCGGCAACTGAGCAAAATCCAAGTTAACCCTTGGGGACAACTGATCAAAATCCAAGATAATCCTTGGCGGTAATTGAGCAAAATCCAAATTAACCCTTGGCAGCAACTGAACAAAATTGGCAGAGGAATGAATGAATTATGGGAAAGAATGAATGAACCTGGAGAAGAATGATTAAAATGAATCTGGATAAGATTGAAAATGAATCTGGAGAATAATGATTGAATTAGGGAATGAATAAATAAATCTGGAAGATAATGAATCTGGAAGAGAATGATCGAATCCAAGAATGAATGGATCTGGAAAAGAATCTGGGAACGAAAGAATGCCATATCTCCTACTCTAGGTAAATGAGTTATTAGTTAATCTCTGGGCAGAATCAAATGTGAGATCCGAAATGCTTTTGTTTGAATCTCAAGGTTTTATCCAAAAGTTTTATGAATTTAAAAGCTGAGTTTTTATTTCTTTTAAACCTCAAGGGTTTTTCGAAAAACTGTTATCAAGAGGGTAACCTTAAGTTTGGGGGTTCCCACTATCTTTTAGGATTAACATTGCTAAAAAACAAAATGCCCCTAGTTTGACAATAAACATGGTATTGGAGATGATTAAATACATCATAAAAAATTAAAAAAATGCCCCTAGTATGAGGGGGAAACTACATATCTAGAGGAAAAGAAAATGCCCCTTGTATGAAGGTTTGAAATATTTGATTACCACAAGCGCAATAAAGATCCAACTTTTAATTTTGATTAATTTTATAGAAGATTTTAAGTCAGGCTCAAGAAAACAAAATATTTCCTTTTGAGACTCATCATAGAATTCAGCCTTTTCTCCCTTGATTCACTTGGGGAAGTAAAAATTTTCAAATCGATCATAGACAAGATACTTGTGGCTTCTGGGTCTGTGCCTGGTTTAAGCTAAGTATTGAACTTGATTATTCGGGCTTTGGATGTTTCAACTCAGACTGCTCTTAGATTTTCTTCTATTTTTCTTTGTTGTTCTAACTTTTGCCTAGATCGCCTTTTTAGGTTTTCGATCTAGCGAGCTTGTACTAACTTTTGCCTAGATCGCCTTTTTAGGTTTTCGATCTAGCGAGCTTGTACTAACTTTTGCCTAGATCGCCTTTTCAGGTTTTTAATCTAGTGAGCTTTCTTTTTTCTTTACTCTGATTGTTGCCAAAGTTGTTCTTTCAGATTTTCAACTTTACGAGCTTCCCTTAATTTTTGCCTAAGTCGCCCTTTTGGGGTTTTCAACCTAGCAGGCCCTTTTTTCTTTTCTTTTTATTTTCTTCCTTATGAAATTGTTGTCTAATCATGCTTTACTACCTTCCTTTACTTTTTCACATGGTACTTATGAGGACTTTTATGGGTAGGCTTAGGACTAGGTATAAAAAGAAAAGAATTTTGAAGCTCAAAAATCTGAATGCCCCTTGTATGGCATTTTTTATTTTCTTTGAATTTTCTTCCCTATTTGACAATATTTTTTATTTTTTATTTTTATACATTTTTATTTTTTGAATTTTTTTCTTTCTGGACTTTTTTATAAGGGAAAATCTATTTTTTTATTTTGATGTGGTCAGGCCTGAAGTAACTTCTCAGCTTGCCTAAGTACCCCAAAATTTTAGGATCAGACCAAAACGTAGTTCAAATTCTTCCCTCTCCTAGGTAAGGTGATCGAGCTAAGAAATAAAAAGGCATAATTTTTTTTGAAAAGACTACAAAGGGCTGAGAAAGAAGATATTAAACTAGGTAACAGGAAAATTGATTTGGCCAAAGATGGCCTCCTTAAATGTAGTACCGCTTGATTTGGTCAAGGTTGGTTGACTTTGGTAATTCAATTCTATCATGATCTTGAAATCTGACGGTTTTTTCAGACAGTATGAATCTCTCCAATTGAATTCAGACTTTCTCCTATTGTCGAGGACAAGTGCTCAATTTTCTTTGAAGTCTGATGATTAAATCCTCAACTTGTGAATAACAAACTTTGAACTTATTGTCAAACGTGTAAGTGACTCTTCTCTAATAAGTTTACACGTGGTACAGGACTTTTAAGTTGTTGTTGTAGACACCCCATTTTTGCACTCGCCTGATTAATCAACTCGTCAACCCGATCGCAATGATTCCCAATGATGGATGTGTATTCTATTGCTTTATTTTGTTACTAGATGTGTTTCAGAAATCGGGATGAGGTATCTCGAACTGACAAAATCTTAGAAATCACGCTACGCTAGGAAAATACGACTCCAGAAACATAGAAATCATCATCTTGCAAATAAAAAAGAAGCTTCACGATAAAAATCACTAAAAATTGATCAAATTACCAAAATACCCCTAACATCAAAACAACCCTAGAGCCTACATTACGCTTAGGAAAACCTATTCAAACACATAAAATAACAAATCGGAGCCAAATAAATCATTTCACCAATTTTAACAGAATTCGACAAAATTAAGAAAATACCCCTCATAAAGTTCACGGCCATTTCATACAAAAAAACTTCATAAATGACAAAAACCAACATTCCCATTGAATTCCTTACGAAAAACTGATTCCAAAACATCCTGGAACATGGAAAAATGACTTAAAACGTTTTTACAGAACATTCTGTTGAGAATTAAGTCTAGGCACCTTTAATAAAATGTAGATCTCATCGAGTAGATTAATTTAAAACTTGAGTTCACTCGATTTCGTTAAATGGAGCCTTAGATATCATCGATGTAAGTTCGAATTTATCTAATGTTAGCACAATTAATGTTCCTGAGAGTGAGCTCATCTCAACCATTGTCATTCTATCATCAATGTAACATCTATTGGAATCTCGATTTATTTTGGATCACCCAAAAATAACCCTTGATTAGACCATAGACAACAAATTTATGGGCTTTTTTAATGTTGGATCAGATTAATTATTATTTGTGTTATATGCCCATATAATGTGCCATGATCTCTACAGATATATTTGTGATGTGTTTGCTTTCATCTTAATTTCGATGTGATGGGTTTTGTATTATTTTCTTGATCAATATTCATTTCATATCCATATGTGATGACATAATCTGGCCCATGGGCCCATGTGTTTGAAAAAGGCCCCGGGCACACCCCACCCTGTTTTGCACACACCACATGCACGTTTACTGTTTTGCACACTTACACGTCCTATATAGCCAACGTGGCACTAGTGCGTGGTCCGATCTCTTCGGAGATGCGACGTCATTCATGAAAACCACAACTCCAGTCACGTACCTTAGGGTATATCAAACTAGGGCATCAATACCATCTCATCAGGTGATTCTGAGAGATGTATTGATGCACCCAAGCTGGAGTGACCTGAGCCTTTGACCTATTGTGAGCCACACAGTCACATGTCCCGATTACCAACGTAGTACTAGTACGAGGTCGGTCCCCTTGTGGGATGCCAAACCATTTATGAAAGCTACAACTCTTGACGTGTACCCTGTAGGTATAAAAGATAATCTAAGTATATCAATTGCACTTCTTAGTCAAAATCGGTGCCTAAGCAAGATCTTACCCCGCTGTACCCTACTGTACGAGGGGGATAGACTACGTCTATTCTAGACGAGAGGTATTTAAGTGGGCCCTTGCTCAGCATTGTGCGCCACCTCTCAACTGGAGATCAAACTGGCTGTTTTTGGCTTCAAAGAAGTGAATTGAGATTTTAGATTATCACCTACACGGTATATCAAACCAACTCACCACGAATCGAAAGGTATATAGGTGTGCTTGGGCACGGGTGGCTAGATAATAATGCATTGCACGTAGTAAGCTTAGAGTCTAGAAACCTTCCCAATAGGTCACGACTCGAACTTATCGTGGGTGATCCCGGGTTGTTTATTGAATGGAGCCTATTGATTGATGAATGTATGTGAGTGATGTGAATGGTGTAGATTAGAGTGTATGATTGTCCTCAAGGATCAAATGTTGTTTTTGAAAATTAAAATGGGTGCACCGACCCAATAAAGAATCCATTCTTTTACAATAATGACCCAGTCCATCCCGATCCAACAATCATGGTGGGCCGAGCCATTTAAATTGAAAATAGAAATCAAATTTGCAAAAGAAGACAAATAGTTTACAAAAAGAATATTTTTTAGAAAAGATTATTTTCCAAAAAGAAGTGTTCTTTAGAAGAAATGTTTTCCAGAAAAAATATTTTCCAGAAAATATTTTTCATAAAAACAAGATTTTCCAAAAGAAAATAATTCAAGTCAAAGTTGTTGAAAGATGTTTTAATAAGAACATATTCGTTGTTAATCATTTTTAATAAAACTATCTTTCTTTTTGAATAAATATCTCATTTTCAAATACTCATTGCGTGAATGGATTAATTAATGGATTGGTGCACAAACCTCAATAAAATTATTCTTAAAAATGTTATCAAGGGGGTAATAATAAAATTCACTAAATCTACCTTTGATGGGGTCATGAAGGTTTATCATTGCGCCCAAATTCAAGCGTCCACCTCCTAGTTGGAGTCGTAAGTCCAGTCGGTTAGAAAGAACCACAGTACCAAGTCAACAAGCAGAGATGGCTTCAGAATCTGAGCTCACAGAGATCCGTAAGATCTTGGCAGCCTTTGCCAATGATATCAACAATATAAAAGGCAAAGTGGAAATGTTAGAACAGACCTCGGAATCAACGGGAATTCCCCTAGATGACCCAAAAGGATAAAAGGTAGAAGAGAAACGTCCACGTGAAGTCTTCGAACTCGACGGAGACGAAGATTATGTTGATGAAAATCCGGCGTTATCTAACAAAATGTCCCAATTGGAGTCAGCTATGAAGAGTATAAAGGGTATCGATGAAATTACAGCGGGCATTGAAACCCTGAACCGTATCCCTAGAATTCATCTGCCAGAGAAGTTTGTGATGCCTGAAATGGAGAAGTTCAGTGGGGTAGGTTGTGCAAAAACACATCTTAAAGTGTATGTTACTAACATGCGCACTATGGGACTTAGCGACGAACATATGACATTACTGTTTCAACGAACTCTGACAGGATCAGCTCTACGATGGCTAATGTCTCAAGATCCAGCTACAATAGGTACATGGGAGAATATGTCAAAGGCTTTCTGGCATCAGTACAAATACAGTACCGAAATTGAAACTTCAAGAAGGGACTTGGAGTCAACCAAACAGAAGAATGGGGAAACATTTACTGACTTCATCGGTTGTTGGAGGGCCAAGGCTGCACAAATGTGGGATAGACCTTCAGAGAAAGAACAAGTGGCTATTATCTTGAAAAACCTCTCGCAAGGGTATGCCCGACATCTAGTCTCCCAATACCTTCCTATATTCGAGTCTCTATTGCAAGCTGGTAGCCAATTGGAAGATGCTTTCTCTTCCGGAATCCTTTCCAATCCTTTTGACAACAAGTTCAAAAAGCCTTTCACCAATTCCAAGTCTAGCGCTGATCACACCTATGTAGCCCATACGTCTACTACACCCGTCCAATCTACTATCTTGCCTAGTAACCAAGTTAACCCTAATCAACCTCGACCACGTAGGAAATTCACCAATCTTGGTATGCCTTTGAGCATTGTCTTTCAGAAACTATTAAGTAAAGGGCTCATTGCACCTCTCCAACCTCGACCTTTACCAAATCCACTCCCCACTTCTCACAATCTCAACCTATTTTGTGAGTTTCACCAAAATTCCGGTCATCTTACTGATCGTTGCGTTGCTCTTCGTCATACAGTTCAAGACCTCATTGACGCCAAAAAAGTTACTGTCCCTGCCCCTGAGCATCCAAATGTTACTACAAATCCTCTACCCATTTACCAACCTTCTCAGACTTTGAACATGGTATCCAATGCTCAACTCTCGTTTGACCCAATCTTTCTCATCCGATCTGTCAATCATAAACCTCCTAGCCCCCATCTTACCAGAGTGATGGTCCCTAATGAGATTTTCACCACCAAACGCAGTCTTGGCCATGAGAGAATAAGTAAGTTTGAAGAATGCAAAGAACCTGAAGAAGAAGACTCAGTCCAATCGCTTGGAAATAATTTCTCGAGTTCTCAGTCTGTAATCAAGTCCGTTGTCGGTAATTGTCTTTCGTTGTTTATGAGTCTTGAGTCTAGTTCTTTCTATCAATTCAGTAATCAAGTTTGTCTTTTTATTTCTTATTTTGTTCTATTCAAGTTAGTTTGTCGAGTCTGCAATGGTGTCAGTCGCCCTATCTAAATTGAATAAAGAAAATTTTTGAATACCTTGAGCGCATTAACGAGTTAACTAATAACTGGCTTCAAAGAGGAATTCCTCTAATAAGGAACCCCCTCTTGAATGAGAAGATAAATGTCTTGTTCGAGGAACTAAAGGTCATTGACCTCAGAACAAAAATAATTCTCAAGAAATTCAGATTGGAACTAACTTATCCTCAGAGGAGCACAAAGAGATGATGAATTTATTCAGAAAATTCAAAAGACTTACTTACATGGTCCTATGAGGATATGTCGGTTAAATTTGGAGTGTTGTTCAACATGAAATATATATCCATCCTGTGAGAACACCAACCAGAATAGACTGACATAGCCAGAGGAGGGATTATAAAATGTATCAGTGCTGAAATTTTAAAATCGACGGAATAGTTGAAGTAGCTAGTAAAAATCTCAAGATAATCATCGTGAAAATGTGTCAATCACACATCACACCGGGACTGGCCAGAGAAGTTACCATTCGCATTATGGACATATTACATTTCAATACAGTCTTCTACTAGAGTCATTCTAGTATGATATGGAAGCAATCTTACCGGTTAAAAGGAAAAATCCTGTATCTCAAGGTCTTGATGGAAGTTAATTTTTAGAAACAAATTGGGTCTGTCAATGGAGAGGAGTCACTTGCATGTTTGACAAGAAAGTCAAAGTTCATCACTTATGAGTTAAGGATCTAAAGCATCAGACTACCCAAGAAAAAAAAATTTGAGTACTCTTCCTCGATCCTAGAAAGTTTGAACCCAATTGGAGAAATTCATTCATTAAGGAAATATTGTCTGGAAAAGTCATCAAACTTCAAGATCATGATGGAAGTGAACTACCAGAACCAACCGACCTTGACCAGATCAAGCGGTACTACATTTAAGGAGGCCATCTTTGGCCGAATCAATTTTCCTGTTACCCAGTTCAATATATCCTTTCTCAACCCCTTTGCAACCTTTTTCAAAAAGAAAAATTATGCCTTTTCTTTCTTAGCCCGATCACCTAACCTAGGGGAGGAAAGTTCCGAACTACGTTTTGGTCTGATCCCAAAAATTTGGGGTACGTAGGTAACCTGAGAAGTTACTTCAGGCCCGACCACATCAAAATAAAAAAATAGATTCCTCGACAAAGAAAGAATCTAAAAGAACCACCAATAAATTTTATCAAGTGGCTGAACTGGCTTTGGTCACTGGTCTTTTGCTTGAAATGATCGTTATCCAAATATCATTATTTGAAATTTATTACCTTAGGAAAGGTGTGAATCACGAGGCACTAGTTATCCCTAGATTTAACTTTTCAGTTTAAAACAATTCTTTAGGATGAAGGATTATTTTTAGAAGGAGAAGGGATTTTCTTACTAAACTCATGTTTCTCCTTCCATGATGAGTTTTAAGTAGGGGACCTACAGTTCTTAGGTGATCTTGAAGGTGATATCATCTTCGAGTTCCTTCCTACACCTTGATTACTTCCACTTGATGTAAAAGACTCTCGGGCTTTCAAATATAGGAGAGCAACCTAATTAAATAAGTCCCTCACAATATAGTCTACTATAGGAGATAAAGAATTTCTTATTTACTTGGACTTTAAGGGTTCCTTTTTCTTCACAAATAGTTCAATTTTCTATAAAAAAAAGCCTATCCTATTCCATGCAACTTTGTCTCTACCACTAAAGATTTACCAATGGAGATTACGGTGGTTGGAGTAATTAGTCTTGTGTTCAAATTTAATATGACCAATTTCTCTATACAAGTTGTAGATGATCACTTTCTTGGATTATGAAGTGTCTCCAAAAGTGATTGTTTTATTGGAGTACGAATGGGAGGCGATATAGAATTATAACTACCATAGCCTAGACTTCCCTTATTCCCAAACGATTTTCCTATACCCAAGATCTTTTCATGTTCCTCATTACCCAGGTATAGTTAAGTTCAAGTCTACCATAGTTGTAGACACCCCATTTTTGCATTCGCCTGATAAATCAACTCGTCAACCTGATCGCAACAATTCCCAATAATGGATGATTATTTCAATACTTTGTTTGTTACCAGTTGTGTTTCAGAAATTCGGATGAGGTATCTCAAACTAACAAAACCTTAGAAACCATGCTATACTAAGAAAATATGACCCAAAAACCTAGAAATCATGATTTTCAAACAAAAAGAAGTTGTATGATAAAAATTACTAAAAAATGACTAAATTATCAAAATACCCTTAAAATTAAAACATTCCTAGAGCCTACATTACACTTAGGAAAATCCTTTCAAACACATAAAATAATAAATCGAAATCAAATAAATCATTTCGTCAATTTTCACAAAATTTGACAAAATTATGAAAATGCCCCTCATAAAGTTCAAAATCATTTCGCATAAAAAATTTCATAAATGACATAAACTAATATTCCCATTGAATTTCTTACAAAAAATCGATTCCAAAACATCCTAGAACATTGAAAAATGACTTAAAACGTAAAAAAGTCCTCTCCAAGGGTAAAATGGTACTTTTATAATTTTAATAATTAAAAATTCTAAAATTAGTAATTAAAACATTAATTAATGTAAAGTGAAATCCTAATTAAAATTTAAGTCAATCAAGTAAGACTTAAGTCAAAGTCCTCAATTAAAGTCAATCAAGTGAGACTTAAGTTAAAATCCTAATCAATCTAATAAGACCAAAGTCAAACCCTAACCCTAATAGAATTCTAATTAAACTCTAAAACTATTTAAAATAATTCTAATCAAACTATAACTCGATTTAAACAATTATAATCAAACTATAACTCTATTTAAAATAATTCTAATTAAACACTAACTCTACAATTCTAATTAAACACTAACTCTATCTAAAAAGGCACCTAAAAAATCTATAAAAGGGGGTCCCTACAACCTATTTTTGTATGAAAAAATAAACCCTAGAAAAAGTAGGTCAAAAAGCTTTCCTAGCCTCCCACAAACCCTAATTTTGAAGCCTTAACTCCTTACCTAATATCCATACCCCAACTTTAGCTCAAAAACACCTAGAAGGTTTTCAAAAACATCTAGAAATCAAGAAAAAATTAGAAAATTCAAATCTAAAAAGAAAGTACCTCGTCTTGAAAATCTGAAGTGAATCCGGTGACAGAATGAAACGATGAGTATTGTACAAGAAGCTGTTCTATTAGATCTGAGGGAACAAAATCATTGCGTTCGTGAAGGTAATTTTTATTTATTTTTTTATTATTTAGGTCTTTTTAGCAATGTAGTTTTATTTGAAAATTAGTAGAGACCGGCGTTTGCCGGGCGGGGTTAGTGCCTAACACCTTCCAACCCTGTAATGTGATCCCTGGACTCAGTATTTTTTCTTTGTAGTAGATTAGTTATTTTTTTATCCATTTCGAGTCAATGTTCGATTCCTAGACTGCAATAACTAGGTGGCGATCCCAAACCTCGAAAGTCAAAATCTGATCAGCGCACCCGCAGATCGAGGGTGTTTTCAGTGGCGACTCCGTTGGGGACTTTTGAGGATCAGACTTGAAAAATCCTAAGTATGGGAGCATTGCTAAAACGACCTAGACTATTTTTATTTCTAGTTATTAGTTTGCCTGTTTATTTTTTTGTTTTTATCCTTCTTTTTTTTTCATCCAATTATTGATTGTGTGTTTGGATTATGGATATTCTACTTTTGCATATTATCATTGTTTTTATGATTCAATCGAAAGTCATTCGGAATGACCCTAAATAATGCGAGATTTCAAAGGGATGGTTTTATAGAAGATGGATTGATGACGGTTGGACAACGAATTTTTTATTTTTATTTTCTTTATATTGAATTTTTTTCAAGGAACGTGTGTAGATTTCTTTAAAAAAAAAAACATAGAGATATTTTTTAGGTGTGTGCGATTGATCATTGGACAGCATTTTTTTTAGTTTTTAAATTTTTTATTTTATTTTAGTGAGTGTTTAATCTGTTAGTTAATTTTTGTTTTTTTTTTCTTTAAAGAAAAAATAATAAAAAGAATAATTTTTTATGCTAGGCGTGCTGCCCATTGACAGCAAGAAAGAAAACTAAAGAAAAAATATAAAAAAATGGCTTTGAGGTTCTGTTGGCAGCAACCCATGTTTTTAATTACTTTTAGGGGTGGTGTGCCCCTAGTACAATTTGGTTTTCCACTTCCAAACCCTTAATGTTTTAACACATTAGTTGGTGTACCATCAGCGTTTTGAGCTTTTTTCTCTTTTTCTATCTCCTTCTCCGTATGCACAAAGAGGAGACAGCAAGAAGAAAAAAAAAACGTCTTCTTCTTACCGACGTTTCTCTCTATCTCTCTCTCTCCCTCTCTCAATGCTTCCTTCAAACCCTCTTTTGAATCAACACCTAAGCCAAAGATGACTTTGAAAGGTAGTAAAATTGGGGAAGGAATACCCATAATTTTGGTGTTGAATTTTTTTTCAGACTTTGGTTACTATTTATAATGTGAAGGAGTTTAATTTGTTAACTAATAATCAATAATAGGTTTCTTTAATTTCTTTTCTTTTAGAAATTGTTTTTTTTTATTTAAAAAAATAATAATAATTTATTTTCTTTAAAATCAATTAGTTTTTTTTCTTAAAGAAAAATCATATCTCGTCACTCCAACAATTATCATTCCGTACTTAATTCAATATTCTTTGGAATCTCAATTTGGTTAGGGCCACCCAAAATAACCCTCGATTGGACCTTAAAAATTATAAAAATTATGGCTATTCCAATGTTTGGGTTTGATCAATTAGTCTATGCCATGCTCGTTAATTGATTTGTCATTGATCTTGATTAGATATATAGTTGATGTGTTTATTTGTGATTTTAATAATGTTATTGGATTGGTATTTCTTTTGGTTAATATTTATGTGAAATCCAATGTATGGTGATATGATCAGGCCCATGGACCCATTTGTTTGGAAAAAGGCCCTGGGCACACCCTACCCTATTTTGCACATACCACATGCACGTTTACTGTTTTGCATGCTTGCATGTCCCAATCTAAGTCAACGTGGCACTAGTGCGTGGTCCGATCTCTTCAGAGATACGACGTCATTCATGAAAACCACAACTCCAGTCACGTACCTTAGGGTATATCAAACTGGGATGTCATTGCCGTCTGATCAGGTGACTCTGAAAGGTATATCGATGCACCCAGGCTGGAGCTACCTGAGCCTTTGACCTATTGTAAGCCGTACAGTCACATGTCCCGTTTGCCAACGTAGTACTAGTACATGGTTGGTCCCCTCGTGGGATGCCAAACCATTTATGAAAGCTACAACTCTTGACTCGTACCCATAGGTATGTCAAAGATGATCCAAGTACATCAGTTGTACTTCTTGGTCAAAACTAGTGCCTAAGCGAGATCTTGCTCCGATGCACTACGGTACTAGGAGGAAAGACTACGTCTATTCTAGAAAAGAGGTGATTTAAAAGTGTCTTTGCTCAAGCATCGCGTGCCACCTCTAATCTGGGGATTAAGCTGGCTGTTTTTGACTTCAGAGAAGTGAGTTGAAGTTTTGGATTATCACCTATACGGTATATCAAACCAAGTCACCACGTACCGTCTGATTGAGTACGCTTGAAAGGTATATAGGTATACTTGGCCAAGGGTGGCCAGATAAAAATGCATTGTATATAGTAAGCTTAGAGTTTAGAAACCTCCCCCTGTAGGTTACGACTCGAACTTATCATGGGTGTTTTCGAGTTGTTTATTAAATGATGAATGTATGTGAATGTATGAGATCAGAATGTATGGTTGTCCACAAGTGTTTTGTTTAACCTGACTTGAAATTAAAATGGGTGCACCGACCCAATAAAGAATCCATCTTTTGTAATAATTCATAATGACCCAGTCCATTTCGATCCAACAATCATGATGGGCCGGGCCATTTAAATCAAAATGGAAATCAAATTATTTTCTAAATTCGGGCTTCAACCCATTTTCAAAGAAGAAAAATGGTTTACGAAAGGAAAGTATTTTCCAGAAAAAGTGTTTTCCAAAGGAACTGTTCTCTAGCAAAAAAATGTTTTCCAAGAAAAATATTTTCCAGAAAATATTTTCCATAAGAACAAGAATTTTCAATAGAAAAAGTATTTGATTTTACATGGACATTAGAAGTGTACTAAAATACTCTTTTGTGTCATACCAGGATGCTAGTCACAGGCAATAACCCGATCGATCAGTTAGTCAAAACAACTGTCATAGGGATGCATCCTATAGAGAAGATCAATTTTGGGAGATTCATGTTGAGGAGTACTCTTTACTTCCACGAGTTTGAAATAGACTGGAACCTCTTACGCACTATAGCTAAGCGTTGGAACCCCTACCTTCACATATTCCATATTGGGCATATGCATGTGTGCCCCACTTATGAGGATTTTTGTGGCATCATGGGGGTATCACTTCAGGACCTCTAGTCAGGCCCTCATTGAAGACCGGATATTCTGGTGACCTCGCTACCAAATTGAAAATTTTAAAAGAAAAAGCCAAGGCCCTAGTCCATAATGGGATATTGGACTTAGTACCTTTATTGCGCCCGTATCGTTCCCGCAGTCATCCCGTTAATGTAAAATCAGAAGCCTAGCGAGCCACTAGAGACTATCAATTGTGCCTAGGAATCCTGGCCCAATACATACTGACCGCCAAAAGTGATGGCCAAACTATCCTTGAGTCTTTTATAGATATAGCCTCTCAACTCTTAAGAAAAGCCAACCCTGTACCTCTTATCCTAGCTAAAACTTTCTCAGGTCTAAATGCCATAAAGAATGGTGAGAGGGAAAACTTCAAAAGAAGCCCCCACCTACTCTATATGTGGCTTTGTAACCATCTCAAAATTTTAGATGCTCCTTCATATCTCGAGTATGGGCCAGAACACTTTTCCAAAAGAAATCTGTTAGTGCGTCAGAACTCAGTCAAGGCTTGGAGGAAATGGTTATATTCTCGTCTTGCCAGTCATATCGGTTTAAGATGTCCTTGGTGGATGACTGATCCCCCTATTCTAAGAACCAAAGGATCCTACTATGTCCATCTGATCGGTTTAGAAGAAACGTCTTTCTGCCAACCTGCATTGATCCCAGAGCAGTACGACGTACCCATAGAATTATCTTTACTTCAGCACAAAGCGTTCTTCCCTCCCGAGCCATTGACTAAAACGTTAGTGCATCTCATTGAGAAGGCTCGGAACAAACACACCTTAGGGTATCCAGCCGGACCAGTAGAATTCAAGGAGCCAGTTGTTAGTGCCAAAAGGATCAAGTCTGATAATAAAATTGATGACCACCAAGACAAAGCTAAGCGTCCATGTAAAGAATAGTTTAAATCAGATTTGTTAAAAGATGTTAAGGAGGACATTTCTTTGTCAATAATTTTCAATGAAGCTATTTTCTTTTGAATAAATATTTATTTCTCTTTTGAATGATCATTGCGTGAATCGATTAATTAATGGATTGGTGCACAAATTTCAATAAAATGATTCCTTAAAAATGTTATCAAGGGGTAACACTAAAATTGATTAAATAAATATCTGTAATGGGGGTGTCTAGGATTATCATTGCGTCCAAACTCAAGCGTCCACCTCCTAGTTGGAGTCGTAAGTCCAGTCGGTTAAAGCGAACGTCAATACCAAGTCAACAGGCAGAATTGGCTTCAGAGTCTGAGCTTACAAAGATTCATAAGATTTTAGCAACCTTTGCCAACGATATCAACAGTATAAAAGGCAAAGTGAAAGTTTTAGAATAGATTTCAGAATCAATGGGCAATCCCCTTAATGATCCAAAAGGAAAAAGAGTAGAAGAAAATACAATGAGACGTACACATGAGGTTTTTGAACTTGACGGAGATGAAGAACAGTTCGATGAAAATCCGGTGTTAGCTAACGAAATGTCTCAGTTAGAGTCAACTATGAAGAGCATAAATGGTATCGATGAAATTGCAACAGGCATTGAAGCTCTAAACCGCATCCCTAGAATTCATTTGTCAGAGAAGTTTGTACTGCCTGAAATGGACAAGTTCAGTGGTAAAGGTTGTGTAAAAACAAATCTTAAGGTATATGTTACTAACATGCGCACTATGGGGCTCAGCGACGAACAAATGACGTTATTATTTCAGAGAACTCTATCAGGATCAACACTGCATTGGCTGATGTCTCAAGAACCAGTTACTGTAGGTACTTGGGAGAGCATGTCAAAGGCTTTCTGGCATCAGTATAAGTACAGTACCGAAATTGAGACTTCAAGAAGGGATTTTGAGTCAAATAAGCAGAAAAATGAGGAAACGTTTACCGATTTCATTGGCCGTTGGAGGGCCAAAGCTGCCCAAATGTGGGATATGCCATCAGAAAAGGAACAAGTAGCAATTATCCTGAAAAATCTTACACAAGGATATGCCCAGCACTTGGTTGCTCAATATCTTCCTACTTTTGAATCCCTATTACAAGTCGGGAGCCAACTCGAGGATGTTTTTGCCTCTAGGATTCTTTCTAACCCCTCGAATAACAAATCTAAGAAATCTTATGTTCCCAAACCTAGTACCAATCATGTTTACATAGCCAACACGTCAGCTACCCCAACTCAACCCCCAGCTTGGACTAATAACCAGGTTCACCCAAGTCAACCTCGAACTTCGCATCAATTTACCAATCTAGGGATGACTCTTACCGTAGTCTTTCAAAAACTATTGAAAAAAAGTCTTCTTGCTCCGATATAACCCTGACCATTACCAAATCCCCTACCAATCAGACATAATTCTAATTTGTTCTACGAATTCCATCAAAACACTGGCCATCACACCGATCGGCGTATCACTCTCCGTTATGCCATTCAAAATCTTTTCGATGCAAAAAAGTCACAATCCCTAGCCCAACGTCACTAAATATCACCACTAATCCACTGCCTACCTATCAACCTCCACAAACCCTGAACATGGTTTCCAACACCCAGTTACCATTCGACCCTATCTCTCACATCCATCCCATCTAAGTCAAACTATAAAGTTGCCCCATTATCAGAATAGATCTCACCGACGAAGTCTTCACACAAGTTATGAACCTCTTGATCTAACCCCAGATGATGCATACCATCTATCCCCACCTCGTTATGATAGTCCTGTATTCACTAGTTATCTTTTGGCTCAAATGAATCTGAAAAGCCCCATCTCATTTACAGAGGAAGATCCATACTTGTTGATTGAAGAAGATGAGTCTTTCTCCCTTTCTTGTGATGAAATCAGACATGTGACTTGGGGGAGAAGAATTTTTAAGTCACAAGAACTCTGTGTCGATGATCCTGCAGCCTTGGCTAGAAAAGGAAAAAAAGATCCTATCAAAGAGAACATCGTGGAAGATGACGCTGTGATCAAGTAGTTGAAGAAATCAGGGGCCAATTTCTCAGTTTGGGGTTTACTCATGGCTTCCACTGCCCATAGGGAGGCTGTTCTCAAAGCATTAAGTATAGCCCAAGTCTTCCTTGATACTTCTCCAGATCAGTTGGCCAGTATAGTAGGGGCAACTTACGTAGAGAATATCCTATCCTTCTCAGACTCAGATCTCCCAAAAGAGGGAGCAAGCCATACTAAGCCATTGCATATCACAATCGAGTATAATGGGATGAGAGTACCTCTGGTTTTAATTGATAATGGAAGTGCATTGAATGTTTGTCCTCTGAAGACTGCTACTTGCCTTGGATTTAAAGCTAAAGATCTCAAGCCCACTAATCAGGGTGTTAGGGCATATGATAACACCAAGAGGGATGTACTAGGAATTTTGCACCTTCGATTGTCCACAGGTATAGATGAATTTCCTATGGAATTTCAGGTTATTGATATCCAGTCCTCTTTCAATTTATTGTTAGGAAGACCATGGTTACACCAGATCAAAGCCATACCTTCCATGCTACACCAGAAAGTTAAGTTTATCAAAGATGGACTATTAATTACCCTTCATGGAGATGCTGAGATTGTGGGGACTGTAAATAGTACCGAAGCCAAGAATGAACCGTTACTTGAGATTCAACTAGAACAACAGGGGGTAGAGCTCAGTAGGTTTGATTTCAAAAAATATGCCTAGTCCAATGGAATCACTCGGTGAAAGAATATTTTCCTATTGAGAACACCTCTAACTGCTACATGGCCAATATGTTCAAAAAAATGAGATTTTTCCCTGATATGGTCCTAAGTCGCAAGCATCAGGGTATTAAAGAGGCACTAGTGATTAAAGAAGTCATCGGCACATTCGGGCAAGAATATAAGCCTACTAAGGAAGATTGGGCCCAATACTGGATGACAAAGTTGGACAAGGCATTTGCAAAAGGGCAAGGGCGCACTACAGATCTGATTAAAATGAAGCCTTATCATAAGACCCTTAATGGTTATTTCTTGAAAGAAGGAGAAGATTTCCATTACTGTGGGTTCCGAAAGCCATTCATTGATCACATCACAGGTACTCGTTTGTCGGGGTTTGAAATTTTCTTTGACATGGAATGGCCTGAAAAGGAAGTAAACACAGAAGCTGAAGAAAAGGAAGTTAAAGACTGGTAGCTCAATCTGGACTTTCTCAATATTGATCAGTTATTAATTGAAAATCACAGTATCCTAGTATTGTCAGTTGAGAAGAAGATCCCAAATCCTCAGTCTGTAATCAAACCCACGGTTGGATTTCTTTCTAATTATCATGTAATTAGTCCTGTGCTGCACATTAGGACTGGGTCTATTAGTCATATTAGTCCTATTTAGTTTGACGTGCCTGATGAGTCCTTTATTTCTATTGAGTCAAGTAAGTTAGTTATTTCTGCTGAGTCTGTTATTTCTAGTAAGTCTGTTATTCTTGCTAAGTCAAGTAAGTCTGTTAAGTCTGCAATGAGTTCTGTTACCCCGTCTCTTTTTAATGAAATGAAAGATATTTTTGATTATCCCGAGCACAATAATAATTTAACTATTAATCTGACTTCGAGTGAAGAATCTTCTAATGAAGAACCTTCCCCTGAAATAATCAAATTACTTAAACAAAAAAATGAACGTCGGGTTCAACCTCTAAAGTGGAAGTAGAGGTTATTAATCTCGGAACAAAAAAAAGTCCTCAAGAGACTCAGATTGGGATCACCTTATCCCCGGATGAACGCAAGGGGATAGCAGAATTGCTCAGAAAGTTCAAAGACGTGTTCACGTGGTCTTATGAGGATATGCCGGGAGTAAGCACAAATATTGTTCAACATCGGATTCCATTATATCCAGATGCTCGACCTATTAAGTAGAAATTTTGACGCATGAAGCCGGAATGGACTCTAAAAATTAAAGAAGAAGTTACGAAACAGATTAACGCTGGATTTTTAGAAGTAGTGGAGTACCTTGAATGGATTGCTAATGTCGTCCTGGTGCCTAAAAAGGATGGAAAAGTCAGAATGAGTGTAGATTTCAGAGACCTAAACAAAGCAAGTCCAAAAGACAGTTTTCCTTTACCACACATAGATGTTCTAGTAGATAGTACGGCAGGGCACGCTTTACTGTCCTTCATGGATGATTTTTCATGGTACAATCAGATAAAAATGGATCCTCAGGATATGCAAAAAATGTCGTTTATCACACAGTGGGAAACCTTTTGCTACAAGGTTATGCCTTTTAGTTTAAAGAATGTTGGAGCCACTTATCAATGAGCAGCCACGACTTTACTGCATAACATGATACATAAGGAAGTCGAAGTCTATGTAGATGATATAATAGTCAAATCTAAGGAACGACTGGGGCACATTGTTGCATTAGAGAAATTTCTTACAAGGATTCAAAAATACCAACTCCGTCTCAACCCGTAGAAATGTATATTTGGAGTAACTTCTGAAAAATTATTGGGATTTGTGGTCAATCAAAGAGGGATCGAAGTGGACCCTATGAAGATTAAAGTTATCCAAGAGATGCCACCGCCTGAGACTGAAAGTAGATCCGAGATTTTTTGGGCAAAATCCAATATGTCAGTTGATTTATCGCTCAACTCACCAACGTATGTGAACCTATTTTCAAGCTTCTCAAGAAGAATGAACCGACAGTTTGGAATGAGCAATGTCAAAAGGCTTTCGACCAAGTCAAGGAGTATCTCTTGAATCCGCCTATTTTGGTTCCACTTACACCGGGTGAACCACTTCTTCTTTATCTATCAGTCAAAGAAGAAGCTATGGGATACATGCTTGCACAGTATAACAAAGATACTCGCAAAGAAAGGGCTATCTACTACATCAGCAAAAAGATGTTAGAGTATAAATGAAAGTATTTGGCCCGCGAAAAAACTTGCTTAGCATTGGTATGGACTACTTAGAGACTCCGGCACTATATGCTATCTCATTCAATTATCTTGTAATCTCGGATGAATCCTCTCAAGTATCTCTTCGAAAAACCAGTACTGACAGGGAGAACCGCACGATGGTTATTGTTGTTATCAGAGTTTGACATCACGTATGTTACACAAAAATCTATTAAGGGGAGAGCTATGAAAGAATACTTAGCAGATCACCCAGTAGTAGAAGGAATAAGGCATGTTGATCAGTTCCCAGATGAGAATATCTTGCATATTGAAGAAGAACCATAGAAACAAACATGGCAGTTGTACTTTGATAGAGTCGCCAATCAGAATGGGAATGGAATAGGGATAGTCATGTTTTCTCCGAAAGGATGCCACATTCTGATTGCTATTAAGTTAGTATTTTCTAACACCAATAATACAGTAGAATATGAAGCGTGTATCACTGGGTTAGAACCTGCTTCGAATCTGAGCATTACAGAAATTGAAGTTTTCGGGGATTCAGCCTTGGTCATACATCAGTCGTTGGAAGAATAGAAGACTAGGGATGAAAAGTTGAAATCTTATCATGAGTATCTACTAAACTTAATGAATAAGCTTAAAGCTATCCTGTTCTAACATTTGTCAAGGGAAGATAATAGATTTGTTGACTTTTTAGCCACTCTCTCTTCAATGATCCATTTTCCCCCTAGTATGGAATTGAGGCTGATCACCGTCGAAGTCAAAGACAAACCTGCGTATTACTATCAGATCAACATTGCTACTCGACTACCCGATGGAAAGCCATGGTACATAGATATAAAATGAGTGTTGAAAAAATAAGAATTTTCGGAAGAAGCATCGAGGAAAGAACGACAAACCCTACTAAGATTAGCATCTCAATTCATCCTGTGCGCAGGAAGTTTATACAAAAGGTCTTATGATGGGATTCATTTGTCGTGTGTCGATAAAGATCAAGCTGAACAGATAATGGTTGAACTACATTCAGGGGAATGTGGCCTCCACATGAGTAGGAGAATATTAGCCAAAAAAATTATGAGACAAGGGTATTATTGGCCCACAATGGAAACAGATTGTCATCACATGGTCAAGACTTGTCACAAATGCCAAATACATGCAAATCTCATACATGTGCCGCCTTCTCAATTAGTTGGTATGACTTCACCGTGGCCATGGAAAATTGACATTATTGGTAAAATACCGCCTAAGGCATCAAATGGGCATGAATACATTCTAGTTGCTATCCACTATTTTACTAAGTGGGTCAAAGTTGTCTCCTATGTTGTCCTCACTGCATCTCGGGTTGTAAAGTTTATCCAAATGAACATCATCAGTCGATACGGGGTACCTTTGGAACTGATCTCTGATAATGGATCACACTTTAAAGTCAAGGTTATTACATAGTGTTCAAAGTTCAAAATCTCGCACCACAAATCATCTCCTTATCGCCCTCAAACAATGGAACAGTTGAAGCGGCCAATAAGAATTTGAAGACAATCATCAGGAAAATATGTCAATCACATCAAGATTGGTCAAAAAAATTACCATTTGCACTATGGGCATATCGAACTTCATTTCGATCCTCTACGGGAGCTACTCCCTACTCCTTAGTATATGGCATGGAAGTAGTCTTACCAGTTGAAATGAAAATCCCATCTCTTAGGGTATTCTTAGAAAGTCAGTTGTCAGAAGTAAATTGGTTTCGTCAACGGTATGAAGAATTAGATTTGATCGAAGAAAGACTACGAGCTCTGTACCATGTGTAGGCTTATCAGAGAAGAGTCGCCCGTGCATTTGACAAAAAGAATAAGGCCCGTCACTTACAAGTCGAGAATTTGGTACTCAAAGAGAATTGGACACCTATTTTTTACTCTAAAGAGAAGTTCAAACCAAATTGGGGAGGTCCGTTCATCATCAAGGGAATATTACCAAGAAAAGTTGTCAGACTTCAAGATCATGATGGAATCGAATTACCAGAACCAACCAACCTTGACCAAATCATACGATACCACATTTAAGGACGGGATCTTTGGCTGAATCAATTCTCTCATTACCCAGTGCAATATATCTTTTCTCAAGCCCTTTGCAGCCTTTTCAAAAAAACATATATTCATTTTTCTTTCTTAACATAATCACCTAACCCAAGGGAGGGAAAATCCAAACTACGTTTTGACTTGATCCCAAAAATCTAGGATACGTAGGCAACCTGAGAAGTTACTTCAGGCCCGACCACATAGAAATAAAATATATATATTTCCCTACAAATAAAATATAAAAATAAAAAAATAATATTTTCAAATAGGGAAGAAAGTTCAAAGAAAAAGAAAAAAATGCCACACAAGAGGATTCGGGTTTTTGAGTCTCAAAATTCTTTTCTTTTTATACCCAATCCAAACCTACCCATAAAAGTCCTCCTAAGTACCATGCAAAAAAAGTCAAGGAAGGTAGTAAAGCATGATCGGACAATAACTCCAGAAGTTTAGAAAGAAAGAAAAAGAAAAAAAAAAAAGCCTGCTAAGTTGAAAATCAGAAAGGACAACTTTGACAACAATCAGAGCAAAGAGAAAAGAAAGCTTGCTAGATTGAAAACCTGAAAAGGCAATCTAGGCAAAAGCTAGAGCAAGCTTGCTAAATTGAAAACCTGAAAAGGCGATCTAGGCAAAAGTTAGAACAACAAAGCAAAATAGAAGAAAAACTAAGAGTGATCTGAGCTGAAACATCAGAAGTCCGAATAATCAAATTCAATACTTAGTTTAAACCAGGCACAGACTCAGAAGCCACAAGTATCGTGTCTACGATTGATCTGAAAATTTTTGCTTCCCCAAGTGAACCAAGGGGGAGAAGGGTGAATTCTATGATGAGTCTCAAAAGGAAATATTTTGTTCTCTTGAGCCTGACTCAAAATCTTCAATAAAATTAATTAAAAGTTGGATCTTTATTGCACTTGTGGTAATCAAATATTTCAAACCTTCATACAAGGGGCATTTTTTTTTTCCTTTAAATATATAGTTTCCCCTTATACTAGGGGCATTTTTTTAATTTTGCATGATGTATTCAATTATCTCCAATGCCATGTTTATTTTCAAACTAGAGGCATTTTATTTTGAGCAATGTTAATCCTAAAAGATAAAAGGAATCCCAAACTTAAGGTTACCCTCTTGATAATAATTTTCTGAAAACCCTTAAGGTTCAAAAGAAATAAAAACTCAGGTTTTAAATTCATAAAACTTTCGAAAAAAAATCTTGAAGCTCAAACAAAAGCATTTCTGATCTCAAATTTGATTTTGCTTAAAAAAAATAGTTTAGTACTCTTTCGCCCAGAGTAGGTAGAGTAAAGCTCCAAGATCCAGTCATTCTTTCTTAGAATTGTCCATTCTTTCTCGAATTATGTTGACACCGAGGGTTTGCTCGGATTATGCTCAGCCAGTTGCTACTGAGGGTTTGCTCAGATTATGCTCAGCTAGTTGCCGCCGAGGGTTTGCTCGAATTATGCTCAGCCAATTACCACCGAGGGTTTGCTCGGATTATGCTCAGCCAGTTGCCGCTGAGGATTTGTCGGATTATGTTCAACTAGTTGTTGCCGAGGGTTTTCTCAGATTTTATTCAGTTTTCACTTAGACCCTCTAAGATTTATCTCAAATTTTAAGTGAGCACACTTGCACGTTTGTTTTATTGGTCAAGGATAATTTTCTAAAATTCAAGGAGCTGACACTGTCAGTGAGAGCTCTCGCTCAAGGACCTGACAACTTTTTAGTTCGGGGAGAGTTTTACCCTCAAGGATCCAAACATCCCGATGAATTGCTAAATAGAGCTACAAAATGAACTGTCACTAGCTTTGGCACTCGGATATCGTACTATCTACCAAAATAGATTTGTTATCTAGTTTGCTTTGTCAAAGAGGGGCATCTGTAGATACCCTATTTTTGCATTCGCCTGATTAATCAACTTGTCGACCTGATTGCAAAGTTCCCAATAATGGATGATTATTTCAATACTTTGTTTGTTATCAAATGTGTTTCAGAAATTCGGATGAGGTATCTCAAACTAACAAAACCTTAGAAATCACACTACATTAGGAAAATATGACCCAGAAATGTAGAAATCATGATTTTTAGACAAAATGAAGCTTTACGATAAAAATTACAAAAAAATGACTAAATTACCAAAATACCCCTAACATCAAAACATCCCTAGAGCCTACATTACGCTTAGAAAAATCCTTTCAAACACATAAAACAACAAATCGAAATCAAATAAATCATTTCGCCAATTTTCACAAAATTTGACAAAATTACAAAAATTTCCCTCATAAAGTTGAGGACCATTTCGCACAAATTTTTTTATAAATGACAGAAATTAATATTCCCATTGAATTCCTTACGAAAAATCGAGTCCAAAATATCTAACATTGAAAAACGACTTAAAACGCAAAAAGTCCTCTCCTAGGGCAAAACGATAATTTTATAATTTTAATAATTAAAAATTTTGAAATTAAAAATTAAAACATTAATTAATGTAAAGTAAAATCCTAATTAAAATTAAAGTCAATCAAGTAAGACTCAAGTCAAAATCCTACGATTAAAGTCAATCAAGTAAGACTTAAGTCAAAGTCCTCAATTAAAGTCAATCAAGTGAGACTTAAGTCAAAACCCTAATCAATCTAATAAGACCAAAGTCAAACCCTAACCCTAATAGAATTCTAATTAAACTCTAAACTATTTAAAACAATTCTAATCAAACTATTACTCTATTTCAACAATTATAATCAAACTATAACTTTATTTAAAACAATTATAATTAAACACTAACTCTACAATTCTAATTAAACACTAACTCTATCTAAAAAGGCACCTAAAAAATCTATAAATAGGGGTCCCTACAACCTATTTTTGTATGAAAAAAATAAATCCTAGAAAAAGTAGGTCAAAAAGCTTCTCTATCCTCTTATAAACCCTAATTTTGAAATCTTAACTCCTTACCTAACATCCATACCCCAACTTTAACTCAAAAAATACCTAAAAGCTCTTCAAAAATACTCAAAAATCTAGAAAAAGTCAAAAATTTCAGATCTAAGAAGAAAGTACCACATCTTAGAGATCTGAAGTGAATCCGATGATAGAACGAAACGAGGAGTGATGTACAATGAGTTGTTCTATCAGATCTGAGGGAACAAAACCGTTGCGTTCGTGAAGGTAATTTTTTTTTTTAATTATTTTGGTCTTTTTAGCAATGTAGTTTTATTTGGGAATTAGTAGAAATCGGCGTTTGCCGGGCAGGATTGGTGCCTAACACCTTCCAACCCCGTAATGTGATCCCCGGACTCAGTATTTTTTCTTTGTAGTAGATTAGTTATTTTTGTATCCATTTCGAGTCAATGTTCGGTTCCTAGACTACAATAACTAGGTAGGGACTCCTAAACCTTAAAGGTGAAAAGCGGATCCGCGCACCCCGCAGATCGATGGCGCTTTCAATAGTATGACTCTAACTCAAAGATAATAAATTATAAGAATCTATTCTCATCCTACAGATTTACCAATTTAGTATTTTGATGATATATAGTCCAGCTTGCCATATTGGGTAGAGTTCACAAATGTTGAAATTTAGTAATCAAGTCACTTCTCTCTCTCTAGCAACTCTTGTGCGCTTGAATCTCTTTGAAGGGATGTTTCAAGTTTTCTAACCCAATCCCTAAGGAACGTTTTACTACAACTGCTTGTTTTTAGATATCCATTATTTCTTATTTTCTATCTTTTTCTAGATCATATTTCTTACTGAGTACAATATGATTCATAGACACTAATCGAAGGCAGATTGGAACTCCAAGACATCTTGTATGCCTTCCTCATTCTTATCATCAGAAGAAAAGGCTACCTAAAGAGAAGATTGATTTGCCAATATGTTCTCATCCTCAACGTCATCCAAATCAGCGATGGAAACTATGGTGGAGGTCATATAGATATTAAAGGTGTTAAAATCTTCAAATTTTGAAGAAACTTGTTTCTCATCCTTTAACTCATCTGAGTTATTTCACATTTCTTTTACAGTCAATTTTTCCTTGTACCTAGATTTTTAAAAATTAGTTGTTCTAGGCTTCGAGGGACAAGCTGTAGAAAAATGGCCAATGCCTCCATAGTTATAGCTTTTAGTATCATCTTTTGACATATAAGGAAGTTTACAATTGGGTCGTCTTTTATCATCAAGATTACTTATTTTACTAAAGCTATGTGATATTCTCTTCTTATAGAATATCTTACAATTTGTCCCCATCTAAGCCATATCCTCAACATCTACGTCACTCCCACTATTTTCCTCAATGATAGTTTACTATTAATTTGGGAGGAAGAATGAAATAACTTGTGATTTAACTATTTAGTGGTTGGCTTTGAAGAAGAGTAATAAGAGCACCGCCTACCACTTTTAGGGAGGACCTTTGAGACGGAGCTCAACCATGGCCAGCAATCCAATGACTTGTTTAATACTCATTATTTTCACATCTCAAAACTTCAATCGAGGTCGCATTAGAAGAGAATCTTTTTTTTTTATTCGTAATGTTGATAGATGGTTTCCTTTTTGAAAGTTATATATGTTATTTAAATGATAGGTTGAAATTTATTACAATTGTTTATTAACTATGCTTAGACAATTCTCGTATTTTACATTATAAAAAATCAACATTATTTAACTATTTAGATGATTACTCATGCATGTATGACTAGTTGTTAGAACGACGTTCATCCAGCTAAATAACATTTTCTTGTTACTCACCCTATCCTTCACCCATTTCAAATTGCCCAGCTTCTGAGGAGTCTGCTTACGAGAAGCCATTCGAGGAGGTTCCCGTTGAAGGTTATGTCGATGATCTGCAACCTCCATCAATTTGAAGATCATTTTAGGAGTTCAGATGTTATTTTCTTGATTTCAAATTTTGTAGGAGATAATGTATTTTTTTGGGAATTTTACTTTGGGACATAGCAACGATGTTGAGGATTGACATGGATTATGATTAAAACTTTTAGCTTCCGCTCCTCTGATTTTGAAGTTATTCAAGATAGTTTTCGTTACGTATATTTTTTCCTTTTAACATTATTATTCTTGTTTGCTTATCAGGTTGTGTGTATGTTTACCTCATACCTCGATATTTGAACTGATGAATCCTCAGGATTTGTGTTTGGATTTTGGGGCATGACAGTAACCCGCTTTAATATCAAATGAAAATACCAAACTTCGTGTCATGTCTAGCCATAAAGGGGGGTGAATATGATAATTAAAATTTCTTTCAATTTATCCAATTTTAAGTTAGATTTCTAATGTAACTATTTATTCTAAGTCATTCACCTATCCTTCATTTTGTACTTATGTCTCAAACATGCATTTAATGAAAATACATTTGGAATTTAAATATTCATTTCATCATATTATTCAATTGTCTATTCATATAAGATTTGTCTATTCGGCATTAATGGAATCTTATGACATTCAAAGCATTCAAGTGTAAGTTGCGGAATCATCAAACATGCACGAGACATAAGATTTATAATGGTCTGGCAATGTACCTACATCCATTCTCACGACAAGTCCCTAGTTTGCAATGCAATAGTTATTCACTTAGAATATAAATATTTATTGCATGTTATACATAATATAATATCATTCATAGCATCATTCATTTAGGTGTAAATTAATGAAGTCATTTCCACAAACACGAGATAGGCATTTTATAGTGGTTTGGCAACGTGCCTATATCCATTCTCAAAGTTCCTACCTAGGAATTTGATGTTCACCTTAAAAGAGGTTTATGGTTCACCTCAAACTTTTTACATAGAATTTTTATACCTACGTCAAATTCTAAAATTATAAGATCGAGAGAAACACATCGTCTCAAAATTTGTGAGTTTTATACCTTAGAAACTCACAAACCTTTATTCTTGTCAAGAATCCTCGATTAGAACAAGAGCTTGATTTTTGACGGGAGAACCAAATAACCACATACAAATGTTTTTTAAAATAAAAATAAAATCAAAGACTCACTTAATACAAGATATTTGTCAATCAAGACCTTGAGCTTTTTGGGTCTTTGAACTTCACTCCTTTCTTCAACTTGTGCTCCTTGCTTCATGAAATATAGAACTCACAAATTTAAGTCTACTAATGTGTATGGTTTGATGATGGGAATGAGATCAAATGAGAGGTCTATGAAGGTTGAAAGGGGATTCACTTAAGTTAGATTCTCATGGAGGTTGTTTGTGTTGAGGACGCATTCAACCAAGGCAAAATCCTCTGATGGTATAGAGAAAACTCTCAAAGTATGGGGAGGAGGGAGCTCAAGTTCTCTAGGGTTTGATCCAACCCACAAATGAACTCAAGAAATGAGTTTTAAAGGTTTTTGAAACACAAAAATTACCTACCGATGGCGTCGAGTGCTCCAATGGTCATATTTTCAATTTTTTAGATCTTTAGAGTACTTACTTGGTGCTCCTAGTGAAAAATGCCCCTTATTGCTAAGGACCTTGGTGAAAAATTGGGTGACGTCGGGTAAATTATCAAAATATCCTTTTTGGATCATTTCGATCATATTTTGCTCTTAGAAGTTTCGATGGATGAGCCATTCGGGAATTTTGTAGATCTTACTAAATAGGAGGTCCCAAACTTTCATGAAGGGCTGGGCCATGTTCTAAATAGATAAAATTATCAAAATACCATTTTTTCATTTCGGGTCAGCTTGAGCTCTCAAGAAGTCTGAACGAAAAAATGATTTGGAGATTTAGTATATCCTGCTTATATAAGATCTCTAAACATTCACCATAGGTGGGTAATGATATAAAGGTGGTCAAATTATTAAAATACCTTTTATGATCATTTAGTACTCCCAAAAGCTCTGATGAATGAATAGGTCGTGGTATTTACCAATATGAGTCGACCTAACAATCATCTAGGTTTTAGAAATGGTCTAGGTAGTCTCATTACCTTTTAGGTTTTATGCACATACATTATGAGCATTTTGTCAATGTGCTTGAGGTTGAGTGGCTTTACCGATGTCTTCACATGTCTTCAATTATAAACCGATCCAACACATAACTTAAGTCTCATGATTGAAAAAATGTGGAACTAACAAAATTGACAACTACCGAGTACCCAAATTTAAAATTAAAATTCAACAATAAAAAATATTTCTTTATTTTTAATTCGTAGAATTTTATCAACACACTGTGGTATTGGATCATGTTTTTGAATGGCACAAGTAACCTAATCAGGAAATTTCATTTTTTTATTGTGGTCAAGATAGAGAAAACTTCTCCTCTTATTGCTTATGTATTATTGCCACATGTCAAAACGATTTTGGGTTGTGAGTAAATAATCACTTTGTAAATATCCTTATAGGAATGATTTTTTGCTCATAGGGCTGTGGGCAAAGTTGCTCACATCCTAACAGCCGTTTGACATGTGGCACAAATGGCATCTACCATAAAGAGAAATTTTCTTTTTTGCTCACCACAAATTTCAATTTGATGATTTAAAATCCTAAAATACGTCATTGAGCCCCATATGAATTTTCATTTGTCAATCTAACACCTTAGTCTTCTAAATTTTATGAAAAAATTTATATTAAAAAATAAATAAATAAATAAAAATTCGAGTTTGATATAGGGAATTGAAAATGGACTGCTATCCCAAACTTAAAATTAAAATTCAATGGTGAAAAATAAAGTTTGTAGAAATTCATCCTCTACAATTTTGTGGCATCGGATAATGTTTTTGAACGCCACAAGGTGATTTGATCAAGAAATGTCTGTTTTCCAACGTGGACAGGACTAAGAAATTTCCTCTCTAATTGCTGATGTTATTTGTGCCACATGTCAAATGGTTGTTGGGCTGTGAGCAAAAAAACAACTAGTTTCCCTAGAGTAAACCTCTCGAAAATCGTGTAAGAAATTTCTTACAACACACAAAAAAGGGTATCTTGTCTAAAAAACATTTGAGGAAACTCTTCACCTCTAATTAGGTCTGGCCAACACATGTAAGCCCCAAAATTCCTTGATTTGTTAAATTTCTTTTGTATTTTTTATTTATTTGAATTTCTTATTGATTTATTTTATTTGTTTAAAAATCTTTTATCTTATTAATCTTGATAGTGTTTTCCAACTATTTTTTTAACTTGCTAAAATTTTAATATTTGTTCTTTTTTTATTCATTGTCTTAGTTATCTTTTTAATGCTTTTGATTAGTTTGTTGAAGATTTTAATATTTTATTATTTCCAATTTGTTTTCTTATTTGTTGAAGATTTTTTATAATTTCAAAATTTGCTCAAGATTTTAAATTTAAAAGTTACTGTTTGTGAGAATTTTGTAGCATGAGTGACGCCATGTTGAATGTGCAACTTGTCAATTTTGAGGAAAATGACTATTTTGCCTATAGAAGGGACTTTCAAATATGGAGTTTGCTTTACTAAATTTTGGAATGTTTTAACATTGAATTTTGTGAAGAATTTTGTCGAAAACAATTATGTAAGGTGTTTCATGGATTTTTTGAGTTTAGAGGTCACGAAAGGCATTTTGGTATTTTCCTAAGCACAACATGGTCTCTAGTTATCCGGTAATTGGCATTTTCGTCATTTTTGTTATTTCTTATCATTTTTAAAGGAAAGATTAGTTTGTTTTCAAAATGATTATTTATATATCCTGAAGTCTTATTTCCTAGCGTAGCATGGTTTCTATGTATATGTCGAGTGTTAAGGACATTTTTGTCATTTTTTTGTAATTTTTTGGCTTAAGAATTATTTGGTCAAAAATTGAGTATCTTTGTGTACCAAATTGGGTGTTTTTTTAACGTAGCGTGATTTCTAAGAATCAATCGAATATTAGGGGTATTTCTATTATTTTACGATTTGCACAAATGTTAGCAAGAAATTCTGTTTGGTCTAGCGTGATTATCTATATGTCTCTAGGTCGTATGTACTTAGCGTAATATGGTTTCTAGGGTCAACCAAAGCATGATAACAAATCAAGGCATATGTAATTTCTGCCTTGAATGTGAAATATGATGGTGATCCTAAACGTGTGTAATTTCTACGTCAAATGCCAAAAAAAAGGAAAGAGATAAAGAAATTGAATCAAGCTTTTGATCTCTCATATTATTATTTGTTCATCATTAAAAATCCACAACAATTGGGATGACGAATTGTCAGATCAGATGGTTGTGGGTGTTTACAAACACGCGTTGATACTTGAAATGTGATATGGATAAGACGATATACCATCTAATTAAAGATCGAAAAAACTATACACACATCAAGAAAAGGTAAATCTATATAATTTATGTCATACATTATATTCATTAAGATTTGATTAGTCGAGATAGTCACAAATTCATAAAATTGATGGATCAAGCACTAGGGTCTGGTCATATATGAAAAATAAAAAGGATCGAAGTTTAATAAAATGAGAACATTTTCTTTATTAACTTAGTAAAGATTTTAAGTATATCTAAGGGTCGTTTTGGTGAAATGGATTACCACATATCAATCCAACGTTACGACCCAATAAATTTCATAAAAAAAACTCAAATTAAAAAAAAAAACATTAAAAAATAATTTCTTTTGAGCTTGATCTCAAGTTCTAAAAAATGAACAGCTACTAAACTTCCACATAACTCCCAAGCTTAAAATTGAAATTCAACGGTTAAAAATAACATTTTTTTAAGAATTTTTTTGTAAAGTTCATACAATTTTGTCCTCTACAACTCTGAAGCATTGGATTATGTTTTTGGAGTCCACAATGTAAGTCTAAGGACCCTTAGTGTAATACCTTGAGTTTTTAACTCTTATCTCGAAGAAACTAAATGGTGATATTTTGAGAAAAAATCTAAAATAAGGACTTAGAGTAAAACACTTGGTTATTGTTAAGTTCATTTTCATGAAAAATTGACTTCGCCATTAGATTCAAAAAGGTCAGAATATATATTTTAGCCTATAAGCAAGCTCGAATCCGAGCTCGGATGAAAATTTTATAAAATCCTCGAATTTCATGTTGAGTGGGACCTAAAATAGTGAAATTTCGTTAGAGCAATAATCAAAAAAATTCGATATCACCGTTAGGTCCACAACGAAAAAATATTTGAAATGGAATACTCATTTGTCATTTTTCGAGTCTGAATGGTCAAGTTACCGCCACAAATGTAAACAAAAGAAAAATACAAAAATGCCCTCTAACTCTTTATAAAAAGAATTAAGTCATTCTTTCTATTTCATTTTCTCTTTTCCAACTCACAAAGAACCAGCCCATTTTCCCCTAGCAATCAAGTCTATGTTGATCATCAACGAAGAAGGAAAAGTCGTCGACATCGACGAGCTCCACATTCTCACCCATTTAACTTTTATTTCCTTTTCTTTCTCTCGGTCCCTTACCAAAGACAGTGTGTGGGTTCGATTCCACCCCACTTGGAGTCCCATCCAATTTGAAGAAGAGTGTCCATCATCGTTAAAAAAGGAATGACACTTTCATCGAGAATTTCACCACCAACCCGATCGTTGGCACCCAAGTTCACCCAATTTTGGAGTTCCACACCGTCGATTCTTGATTTCCAAGCTAGTCCATCATGTCCAACAACCACAACTTGTAAGGGACTCTCAATTCTTATTAGTAGTCGTAGATTTCAAAAATGTGCATTTAGGTTTTTAACAAAACTTATTGTTTATTTTTAAATCGTAGCATGTTGTTTCGTGTATTTCTAAAATGACATCGAGATCCTCATGGTTTGATGTATTTTCATACTATTTTAATATTAATTCGTGGGTAGGTTAGTAGAATTGAAGAACAAGTGAAAAACCTGAAAAATACGATAAGAAACCAAAAATTCGTGAAACTGCTACTTTCTAACGATTCCACTGTCCTTGGCCACGGTCCCACTGTGATCCACCGTGCTTGACATTTTTTTTTTCAGAAATTACCCCTTGTGTTTACCTTGAACTCCCCTTTATTTGTACATGCATTTCAACTATTTATTTTATTAAAAATATTAATGTAAATGTCCTCTTTAATTTTTTACTTTCCATTTACTTTAAGTTTTTTAATGAAATTAAGGTTTTACCCCCCATTTCGAAACATTGGGAATGGTTTTAAAATTCAAAACTCAAATGATCAAAATCTAATTTTTGGTTTCAAGAACAAAACGTAAATTTTGACGTTTTTAATTGATTTTCAAAAACGAATATCTTTTGCATTACTTTGAATTAGGCAATAAAAATTACATGGTGTCGAATGTCGTACTCAAGGCTTTCATTTAAAAAATTCGTTTTCAATTTCAAGAACTTTGAAAATTTGAGTTTTCGTTACTTAGCCAAATTTTCACTAGTTTTCACAGTTTTAACAATTTTGGTTCCGTGTATCGTCGGGACCCTATTTTGAGTAAACTTTGATGGTTTTTTTCGATTGAATAAACAAAATAACTTTGAAGGATTAAACAAGGGATGTTGCACTTGGAAAGATGAAAAGTAAAAATGTCGAAAGATTGGGAAAGGGATGAAGCGGTAAAATGTCAAAATCACACCCAAGGGGTGATGTTTGCATTTTACATTGTATGTTGTGTGAAAGTTGGCGAAAGGATATCCAGGGATAATGATTGATTGCATGTTTATTTAAATTCTATTAGCGCAAGACGCTGAGTTATTTATTTTAAGCCGGGTGGCCACAGTTGCATGGTAAGAAACTGGATATCCAGTCTCAACCTTGTATTGTTAGTTTCTCTTTTGTTTTTAAAGAAAAACGATATATATATATATATATATATATATATATATGTTTGTGTGTGTAACTATTTTGTGAGTTGTTAAAGAGTCTGTGAATGCTTGAAGGGATAGTGCGTCATATTATCTGAAGTAGTATACTATCCTAGGATGTATGGTAGGGACCACCAAGCTCATACGTGGTATGGGACGCATATTAGAGTGGAGCCACAACTAGAATTCGGGTCCATTTCTTTCTATCTTTACTAGTGAAATTGTATTGTAAAGGTGGTCGTATATGAATGAAATTCTTTATTTTGGGAATCGCATGCACGCCTGATAGGCATAGACGAAAATGATTAGTCAGTGATTACTGATAATCTAGTAGTAGTCAAACGTTCTAACATATTGAAAAGAGACCCATTATTTACGGTCACGTCAAACAGTTGGCCTGAGCTGGATAAATCGTCCTAAAAGTGTGGTAAACAACGACCAGTCACAAAATCAGGAACTAATATTTTATTTTGGAATATCATGTCCCAATTGAGAGCGATCTAGTCGTGAATCCCAACTCTCTAATTCTACTGCTCCACCATTGTGTATTATGTAGTTATTGTTTTATTTTGTAATATAAACTGAAAAGCATGCTTGTTATTTCAATATTGTTAATTATATTTCTATAAAAATGAAAATGTATAGTGAGTACTAATAATTGATGTTATATTAATTTTTAAACTGTTTAGTTACTCATCTCTAGCTATACGTACCAGTTAATCGTATTTTATTTTGTAAAGCTTTACATATATTAAAATGTTCAATATGCTTACTCGACCATGTTTAGGAGAGATTATTGATGAGTATCTCAAAACACTAAATTATACGCACGTTTCTCGGACATTTATCTTGATTTTTGTCTCTATTTCTCCGTATTAAGGTAATAATCATCATAAGTCTCAAAATATTATGTTGTGTTTTAATTAGGTTTAATTATATATAAATAAATTCATTTACTAGATAAATTTAATTACGTGTGTTTCTTGTGCAGAAAATCAATATTTTGAAATCAAAATCTTAAAGCAAAAGCATTTGGGCCCACTTTGGAATGCCCTAATCCTTAACTCATATTTTCCTCTTTTGTCATTTTGTGCGAAGAAAAGTGGAGGCTACTTTTAGACTCTTCTACACACATTTTTCTTTATAAATACAGCTCAATCTCTAGAGAAACCTTGCTCGCTCTTGGTTCTCTTATCCAAGACTCCTTTAATCTAAGACTCTTAGCCTCTTCTCTTATACTTTTGTATTTTTATCTTCTAGTTATTTTCTCTTTGACTAAATAGCCTTGTAAAAAGTAGAAGAAGAAGAATTTATAAGTTTCTCTATGAAATGAAGAATAGTTATTTCATCTCTTATCTTCCCTTTCTTGTAATGACAATAGGCTAAGCTCCCCTCCAGTGGAGAGTGAAAAAGTCTAGAGCAAGTTTTTGTGTTGTTTCTAATTTCATGCATTTTTTTATCTAAAAATGATCATGAGTTCTCTTTAAGATTTCTTGCTCATTTTATTCTTAATATAGATACTTTATGCTTAAATTAGATTAAGATAAAGTATGTTTAAACTAGATAATTGGTAATAGGAAATTCAAGGAATTCTACTTTGTTTATATTCCCTCATTTGATTTTATTTGCTAAACTTTTCAATCTAAGGAGCTAACACCAAGTCTTTACGATTGAGTTATAAAAAGGCTAAAGACTAGGAATTGCTCATCAACATATTTTAGATAGATCCATCTCAAATGGTGTTTTAATTTCATAAGTTTACTTGCTTTTAACTTCATTTACTTTGGTTCATTTTCTAGCAACTTTAAATATTCTTGATAAGTTCAAAAATACAAAGAAAAATAGTTTTAATTCCTTTTAGTTAATTCGAATTTTATCCTCTTAGTTTAACTCTACTCCCTCTTTCTCTTGGGTTCGATACCCTACTTACCTCACAAGTAAGGTAAAAGTAAAATTAATCTTAACTCCGGTGGGAAGAACAATGATAGTCCCACCAGAATTTTAACGTCGCTGTTGGAAAAAGGTAAAGGTAGTAGTGATAAGTTTTGATTTAAAATTCATCTCTTTCATTTTTTATTTTATTTTATTGTTTATTTTGGTTTCTTTCTGTAAGTTCAAGTGTTCTTGACGGTTTAAGAGAGAAGAAAAAAGAAAAAAAAAGTCATTCTCATTTTTTTTCATCCTAGACAGCAAAGCTTAAACTGACTGTAACTTTCTGCTCCGATCTCCAATTAATTATTATAGTATATCAATTTGGGGTAGAACAAAATTTTCTATCAAATTTGACAAGGTCAGCAATATTTTGATAAGTCAAAATCTATTTTTGAGTCCGTTTACTATCATTTCTACTAACATTTCCATTTTGCTCCTTGTAGGTATATTTTTTTTTTCTTTTCTTTTAATTTCTTTAATCTTTAGTTAGGTTTATTTTTCTGTTTTAGAAACTCTTATATAGGATTCTTTATAATTTTTTTTTTTAATTATCCAAGAAGGTTTGGATTGTAATAGACTAAGAAAGGACGATGGGTGGACAATATCACCACGACTCCTTGAACGCATATCAAAATTGGAATTGGTGGCCTAAGTTGACTCAAATCGTCTTCACCCCGTCTAGCACAGGAGGTAATCCCGAAACACCCACACCTCTCTATGCTAGTGGGTTACTGCTTGCCTTTGTGTGTTATTTTTTCAATTTGCACACACTTGAAATAGTTAATTAAATAGTAAAGAGCACCCTTACGAGGATGACACCATAAGATAAGAATTGGATTTTATCACTGATATCTTGCCCTTCTAGGAAATTGGATTCACAGTCACAAAATTAATTAAAATCGATTAGACTTGACTTTAGGCCCCATCGAGCTCAATAGGTAAAGCTAATTTACGTTCCACCAATTGCACTTCTTGGTTGAAAATAGTTTCTAAGAGCAATCCTGCCCTGTTGTATTTTGTATACTAGGGGGATAGACGACGTCTATTCTAGACGAGAGGTGATTTAAGAGTGCCTTTGCTAAGCATCATGCACCACCTCCCAACTGGGGATTAAACTGGCTATTTGCGATTTCAGAGATTTGGATTGGAGGCTAAGATTACCACTTTGAAATAGTTAGGAGCTGTCTAGTCGTAAGAACCCAATATCACGTGTGAATTCCTCCTTCTCTTATGTGCAAATCAATACTGTATAGATACAGAACCCTGAGCAGATTTATATTGTCATGGAGTTTAAGAGAGAATCTTGGATCCCATGCGTCTTATATGTTAATTATGGTCATCCTCCCGAGTGTTGTCCCAGTCTACCCATGTTTCGTGTTACGCAAGCCAATATGCATAATTCTCAAAAAATTTATTGGATGCCGATACCTAATTCGTTCGACCAACCGTACCACATAGATAATTGATTTTCCTCGGATACCATACCGTATTAGAACAAGTTCACTCAGGGTAGTCATTTTGGTAACCGTGATGATTTTTATATACACGACACCTCGATGATGAATGCAACCATAATTCCTCAAAAATCCTATGATTCTCAACATTTCTCCAAGTATAGAACTGTAGAGCTAGAGTCACCATTCAATGCCTCATTTTTGTCCTTTCATCTAACTTCATCATTAGATTCATTGATGATTGAGTTGTTAAATCAATAACAACAGTTCATCCAACAATAACAATTCCATCAACAACAACAAGACATAGGTCAAGCCTTAACCAGCATAGGAACTCAATTGAGTCACCTAGCGCTATCTTTAGAAGAAGAAATTTTTGATAAATTCAAAAATGAGGATATCTCCATCCTAGAAAATCTATCATTCTTTCAAAATAACGTTAGTGTCCAGTTCTACTCTTTTCAAGATTTCGATGATTGTCCATCAATAATTGATAACTCCGTCTCAATTGAAGTTCAAATTCAAACCAATGAGGTTACAGTTTCAACCGAAGCAATAATGGAAGTTCAACAAGGTCAACTTACTGTGCCCTTAAAAGAAAGAGAGAATGGTTAATTTTCAAATAAAATAACCCCTGAGAGCCAACCAATGTTTCAAATTCCCAATGAGCTAACCAATTGTACAAATTTGGGTAAGGAAACTAATCCACCATCAGAGGAAATTGTTGTTCAGGAAAAACTAAGAATGAACTCTAATTTGTTAGTCACACCAATTCCAACCACTACTGATCTAATCTTGTACACCATCTAGCCTATCCTTTCACAATATTGTAAGGACCCTACCTATTTTTCAACTTTCATTCTCTTAGGAAATACGATGGTTGAGAACTATTTCGAAAAGGTGATGACATTAAGAACTAAGGATAAACGAGGGATGTTGATCATTTTAAAAAATAATTTTCATGTCCCAACGATGATCAAAATATGTTTGCCTATCATTGCGGGTGGGAAGTTGATTGCCGTGTCTATCAAACTAGATGTTAGAAAAATTCTTAAAAGTCAGACCTTTTGATAGGTCTAGCTGAAGACATTAAACTTAACGCTGCTTGGGAGGAAACCCATGTGCTTTTGTTTTAATAAGTAGTATAGTTAGGAAATAAACTTTCTAAAAAAAAATTACAATCCTAATCCCTTTTTTATTCTTTTACTTTTCAAGACAACTCTCAACTAAACCAATCAATCAGCGCTACTAGGACTGTAGACTGGTCAATAATTGTTGATTGAGTAACAGAGACAGATGTTGGCCTATATTAAGGAGAAGAAGACATAGGTCATTGAAAGTTTGGATTTAGATTGTGATGGAATTAATTCTTAGATTATGATTTTTTAGGTTATTTTTCAATTATTAGGTAGAATTTCATTTATGCAAAACTGTTTCGAAAATTATAATTGTTATAACTTTCAATATTTTCAGATTAGTTGTAACAAGATTTTACACATTAATGTCCAATCCGATTCAGGTGTGATCTAACATTTTTCTCTCTTTTCTTACTGCGTGTATATTAAGGACAATATTTCATTTAGGTTTGGGAGTATTAGGTTAGCTCACAATTGCATTACATAGCATTTTAGTTTAGTTTCATGTTTCATTATAGTTTAGTTTCATGTTTTCAAAAAATAAAATAAAATAAAATAAAAAATATTTTTAACACTTTTGAAATATTTTCTTCAAAATCTTTGTATGTACATTTTACATATGAATTTCAATTATCAAGCTCATGTCCTAACTTTTGATCATAAGTTCTTTTTGGTTGTTCCATATTAAGAAAATCATGAAAAAATTACTTTGAAAAATTCACTTTTGATTGAGTACTTGAAAAAATAAGATTTTATGGAACAAGAGTTGACCATTTTCTTTGTATAGAGTGTTAGGGGAAACCTAGTCTAGTGAACTATGATTTCCTTGTCCTTTGGTTGGCTGGTTAGAAGAAAAACAGAACTGGGGTTAATATGACTTGGACAACAACCATAGGATTAGACTGGGTACCTTGAAAAGGGCAATCTGTTTTTTGTAAAAAGAACACCAGAAAATGGTGAAGTATGAAAAAGTTAAAAAAATAAAAGGTAGAAATATGTGAAAAAGACCAAAGTAAAATAAAAATATTAGAATTGAAAAAATACAAAAATAAAAAGAGTCCAATGAGATCAATTAGTTCAGTAGGGTGAAAGCCGTCAATGGTAAAAACGTGAGTAAACTAGAATATCATAGATAAAGTCCCTTAGAGTTATTAAAGTGAACATTCACACCTCTCACAATTCTAGACAGGATGCGTAGTTTCGAGTTAGAACTTAGGTAGAATCGACCATTCTTAGCAATTAGGAGGTGAAATCTTATTCTTAAAAAAGATGTTATTTTAAAAAGAAAAAATTCAAAAAATTGCACAAGCACTCAAGTTATCTTTGAAATTTTCTAAAATGAGGAATAAAAACTTAGAACTTTTTTCAAACGTAAATAACCTTTGACTGATTTGTGAAATATCATTATGTTCGTCTTATATACATTGATTTTGATTTTGATATTTCTGTAAAGTATTGGAATTTTCTAGGTGTATTCTCTGCAAACCCTCACGAGTCAAACTCATCCACTAGGGGTAACCTAGGGGTTCAAGGGTTTGCTGCATTCACTAAATGCAGTCGAGATACCTGCGAAAGTGGCAATTTTCTTTTCTAAGGATTAGAACAAAAGTAAGTTTGGGGGTATGAGGAGTGTCTCGAAACACTGAATTATACTCACGTTTCCTGAATATTTATCTTGATTTTTGTCCCTATTTCTCCGTATTAAGGTAATAATCATGATAAGCCTCGAAACATTATGTTGCATGTTAATTAGACTTAATTATACATAAATAAATTCATTTACTAGATAAATCTAATTACATGTGTTTCTTGTGCAGAAAATCAATATTTTGAAATCAAAATCTCAAGGCAAAAGTATTTGGGCCCACTTTGGAATGCCCTAATCCTTAACTCATGTTATCTTCTTTTGTCTTTTTGTGTAAAGAAAAGTGGAGACTATTTTAGACATTTTTCTCTATAAATAGAGCTTCAATCTCTAGAAAAATCCTTGCTCCCTCTTGGGTTTTCTTATCCAAGACTCTTTTAATCTAAGGCTCTTAGCTTCTCCTCTTATATTTTTGTATTTTTATCTTCTAGTTATTTTCTCTTTGGCTAAATAGTCTTGTAAAAAATAGAAGAAGAAGAATTTGTAGGTTTCTCCATGAAATGAAGAAAAGTTCTTTCCTCTCTTGCAATGACATTAGGCTAAGCTCCCCTCCATTGGAGAGTGGAAAAGCCTAAAGTTCTTGTGTTGTTTCGAATTTCATGCATTTCTTTTATTTAAAATGCTCATGAGTTCTCTTTAAGATTTCTTGCATATTTTATTCTTAATATAGATACTTTATGCTTATATTACATCAAGATAAAGTATACTTAAACTAGATAATTGGTAGTAGGAAGTTCAAGGAATTCTACTTTATTTATTTTCCCTCATTTGATTTCATTTGCTGAACTTTTCGATTTAAGGAGCTAACACCAAGCCTTTACGATTGAGTTATAAAAACACTAGAGACTAGGAATTGCTCATCAACATGTTTTAGGTAGATCTACCTCAAATGGTGCTTTAATTTCATAAGTTTACTTGCTTTTAACTTCATTTACTTTGGTTTATTTTTTAGCAACCTTAAATCTTCTTGATAAGTTCAAAAATATAAAGAAAAATAGTTTTAATTCCTTTTGGTTAATTCGAATTTTATCCTTTTAGCTTAACTCTACTCCCCCTTTATCTTAGGTTCGATCCCTTACTTGCCCCACAAGTAAGGTTAAAATAAGATTAATATTAAATCCGGTGGGAAGAACAATGATAGTCCCACCAGTTATTAGTAAGAATTGGTTATAGACTTACTAGGTAACCATTGTTATGCACCATTTCCTTCATATCTTTTTAATTTCAAAACTTGCAATTATCGAGACAGGCGTAAAATCGATAAGTGAGGAGTATCTAGTTGGTCAGATCCACAACCAGAGTCTATTGAATGGTGAGTACTAGGGCTACACCCTTCAGTGTGGTTAATTTCGTCTAGGATGTACATAGATTTTGGGGTTGAGTGTTAGATTTATGTTAGAGTGAGTATTTTTGTAATCTTGTATATTGTTAAACTTCTGCACTCTGATTTACTTACATGTTCAATGTATTTAGTCTTCCATTGTTATGTTCCGTGGTTGCATTGTATATACATGATTTGTTGTAATTAGATATTCAGGTTTTCAAGTTTCGTGGAACGCTAACATAAATAGAGTGAGCCATGTCTAAATTTTGAGGTGCCACCTAATACCTTGAAATCTGACCTTGGGATTTGTGTTAACATTTGGCGGGGCGTCATACTTAGAAAGGGTGAAATCCTTACAAACTTAGTAAGGTTAGTTAGATTCTTATCAATGTATAAATGGGAAAAAACTTTGAAGCGGGCAGCCCATTTCAAAATTTTGAAGAAACCTCTTTATTGGATTACATGTGGCATTTTTAAAGAGGTGTTTCAAATTTTGGTGGAAATGTAGGGGTGTGGAATAAATGTCTTGTAACTGTTAAAATTCTATGTCGTGTGAATTGACCTTACGGTTTTGTTGTTTTAGTTGCACAAGGATTCTATGTACATTAAAAATATTGATATGTAAAGAATCTCAATATCATTAGAATTTTTTAAAATTAGTAAAAGACCTTGATGGATAAGAAACTTACTAAAAGAGTAATTTTAGGCCCTCAACCTTCATCTATAAAAGGGGACCAGCGACTCCATATTAGAACATACGAATAAAGAGAACGTACGTGTGGAAAACACATAAAGTAAAGAGTTTATAAGAGTGATATCCATTGATTATTAATACTTGTCAATCCATATAGAGAGGATGGATAAGGTGAGTCTAGAAGCAAATATCAATTTGATTGGGGTTTTGAAAGCTTTTATGAACAAGTGGATAGATAGGCATACCTGTAACGTTTTAAATCAAAGACTTCATAATGGCACAAGGTAAATACCCTTAATTCATTTTACATTTAATGATTAGCATTTTTGAGATATGTGATAGATTAGATCCTATTGAAAAAAATCAAAATATATTAAAGTTATGTTTTAGGATTTTGAATGCGTAAAATCTAATAGTAATAAAGAGGGTTCCTTCCAAATTTAAAGTAGGCTGCCTGGAATCGTATAAATCTTCAACATCTTGGCACAATGCACAATGATGCTAATATCTTGATTGATTGTTATCAGTATTAAATACTGAATCTCTTCTGTAGACATGAGAATGTTCATCTTTGAACCTCAATGCTACGTTGTTTGGAGTCGTCACTATTCTTTTTTGGAAATGGGTGTGAATGGACACCCGAATCGATTTCTTGAAAATCAATTTTTTCATGACATTGTAGTGACTCTCATTCATGAAAAATGTATAGTCTACCTAAGATCTAGGTAAGGAGATTCGGTTAGAGAATGGGGAAGGTGTTAAACACCCCATTCTCTCCACCTAAGGTGGTTATCTTTTGATTTGATCATTTTTTAAAAGATTAACATAACAAGAAAAATGCATGAAATGGATGAAATGGGTGGATGCACATGGTGTGTATGTACCTCTTTGGAAGAAGATTTAATAGTAGTGTAGATATGAGGAATATCCTATAGAAGAGGATATCCCATATAGTCATCACATTTTACATGGGTGGAAATGTTGGTTTAGGATTTTAAAGAACTTCCATGGATGGAATTCCCTTAGATCCATAACTTTAATGCATGCATGTTTGACTAGAAACTTAGTGTTTCAATCCTATCGAGAGAGTCACGCTTTTCATCATCATGGCTAAACATGTGTGGTGTGTGTGTGCATAGTGTACATATGATGCATGAGAGAAAATGGGTTAAAAAGGGCTTGAACCTCCATCCTTTCGACCAAACCGCCTCAAGTATTCTATGCCCAAGGTTGAGGTTCAATCTACTTGGGATGAAAGAGGATTTTCCATTACATCCTAAAGGCTACTAAAAAAAAGAAAAGAAAAGAGAAGAATAGGAGAAGAAGATGCAACTTAAAAACAATTAAATCTTAACCCACATTGTTCCCTTGGTAATCTTGAATGAACTTTGAGCTTTGAGAGATAAACTTGAGTGTTGAGTAATGTAGTTGAGGGTGGAGTGAGTTGAAGGTTGAAAGATGAAAGAATGAATAATAATTTTTGTAGAGTTCTAGGTTGAGAGATAGGGGCTTGAGAACATGAATTGTCCATGGAAAATGAGGGTATTTATAGAGTTTTTGAAAAATTTTTGGGGATAAAGTGATCCAACCTTAAAAATAAAGAAAATGTACATGAGGTTTAAGTTATTTCTTTTTAAAATTTTCATTTGTATGAGGGTAAAGATGACATTTGTGCAGAAACTTAACAAACCATTATTTGATCTTTGATTTTTTGGTAAATAATGGTGAGAGAACAAAAGTACTTTTGGGAGGCTGAATAGGAGAGTGACATGTGTAAAGGTGGAGTGGTGGGTGAAACGTAGACTTTGATTTATTTGTAAATAACTTATAAAACAAGGGTGGAAATATATTTTTAAAATAGACCAATGGGAGAACAAAAGTACTTTTGGGAGGGTGAGTAAGAGAATGACATGTGCAAAGGTGAAAGTGGTAGGTGAAAAGTAGACCTTGGTTCATTTGTAAATAACACATAAAACAAGGGTGGAAGTATAATTTTGAAATGGACTAATAGGAGAACTCCATATATGTACTTGAAGATTCCCACCTTTTGAGGGTATGATTGGAAGTTCTCTCAACTTTATGAATTATTACCAAAGATCAAAGTATCTTTTTAGTTTGATCAACCTTTTTGGGAAAGGCATTCTTGAATTTTCACAAGGGGGAATTGACTCTCCAATTAGATAATGCATTGGTAATTGATGGCTTATGGGAGATGAACATGTGTCACCTTTTGAGGGGATGTGAAAGAATGGGCTTGGTGTTGGGCTTAAAGTGGACTTGGCTTAGAACTTGGAGAATGGACTTTGTCTTAGGCTAAGGTTGGACTAGGAAATGGATTTGGGTAATGGGTTTAGAATGGCATTGGGTTTTGTTTATGAATAATGGGCTAAGGTCTTGGGGTAACTTGGCTTGATTAAGATATGGACTTTGTTTATGAACTTAGGCTAGGATATGGGTGATGGATATGGATTTGAAGTGGATTAGGGACAAGGTTGAGCATGCAAAACTATATGACAATATGCATGTATGCATGAGAATGATGCCAAGTAGCAATGCAAGCCCATTGAGAGACTTAAGTTCTTAATTGAAATCAATTCGAGAAAATTTAGATTTTTCTAAAGTGGTTCGTGCAAATTGGGGTGTCTACATCTTTCATAGATGAGCCAACAATTATGTAGAAAGATTTACCAGGTAGGCCTAACAATTGCATTTCATTACGAAAACTACCTTGTAGTTCTGACAACTCCAAGGGAACCTTGTTTAATGAAGTTTGTTCTTTGCCAAACCTCACTCTATCAAGTTTGTTACCGAGCAAACCCTAGAGTAGGGATCAACGTCATAAAATTCAAGTCTATGGGGTTAATATGTTACCCAACATACCTTGGAGTGGATTCCAACTGCATCAATTTGTGTCATTTAAAAATATGATCTATTGCCATAAGATTATAAAGGATTAAATTGTGAAAAAAAAAAGTGAAGAAAAAAGTTAATTTTAACCTATGAATATTAGTTTTAAATTTGGGAGTTCCATAGCCATCCCCTTTCAACAGTTTTGCTCAAGTTGAAAAAGGGGTTTTCAATTTATTTATTTTTTTAATTTTTTCTATTGAATCAGGGTTTTTGCATTAAATCTAGAAGGCTGTGTTGAATTGCTATGTTGATAATCCATGAGACCCACCTTTTTAGTTTTCACAGACCACTAACAAAGAGTCAATTTCTTCGATGAATTTTATCGGTTGGATCCGGTCAATCCGAGGATATGGGACAAATTTTCACCCATAGCGACCATTCAATCCTATTGGAGGATTGTTTGGTTGGATCCGGTCAATCCGAAACTTTTAAAGCATATAGGAAACATTTTGACCCCATAGCGACCACTCAATCCTATTAGAGGATTGCTTGAAATATTTTTGTAGCGTTCCCTCCCTCTTCATTTAATTTATAATCCTTGTACTCTTTATTAATTAAATTTAAATCCAAACACAGACATTTTCAATTGAAATAGAAAAAGAAAAAAAAAAACTTGTCTTATTAACGTAATAACATTTTAATCCTTACTAAGAGTCTTTTTACTCTTATGGCTAACCACATCACCAGTCCAACACTACCACAGCCCTCTAAATTTCATCTAAAGCCTCGAATTAAAAAAAATAAAATTCAAGAAACAATTTTTTTTTTTTTGAGCTTCATATAAGTTTTTGAAAATTACCGAACTTCTAAATAACTCTCAAACTTAAAATCGAAATACAATGGTGAAAAATAACTTTTTTGGCAATTTTTTTTTTTTTTTTTAAGCTTGATGTAAGTTTTTGAAAATTACTGCACATTCAAATAACTCTCAAACTTAAAATCGAAATACAACGGTGAAAAATAACTTTTTTGGGGATTTATTTTTCCAATGTTCATATACTTTTGTCCTCAACAATATTGAAGCATCCGATCATGTTTTTGGATGCCACAAGGTGAGCCCAAGGTTAGTTGAAAACAGTAAAATGTTTTAGAGAAGCATTTTTCCTACTTAGTAAGATTTGAAATCTTACCAAGAATCATTGACCTCAAATGGATTACCAAATTGGCAATCTAAAACTATGGTTTCTGATCCTGAAAAAAAATTATGAAACGAAAAACTATATTTTTTTGAATGAAAATGATTTCCTAAAAAAAAAATTAGATAAAAATAATAATAATGAATGAAAAATATTTTTCTAATTAACCTGAAAAAATAAAAAGGAGGTGTTTCAACTTTGTAACATGAGAGATATTTTAAGAGAGGGGCTATTGACACCCCAACTTTTACTTATTACATTCCAATTACTTAAATTAATTATCACACCCCAATTAAAGATCAAAACACACTCTTCAAATATTACTAAGGTTTGCCTCAAATTACAATCTCATCATAATAAAATATTATAGTACTCATTCAAATAATTTCAGTAGCTTTTTACAATTAAAAAAGGTTTATATAAAATCTTAAACCTAAAACAAAAGAATCTAAAAATAAAAATAAATGGGAGTTTCTATTTGCAGCCCGACTTTTACATATTTTCAACCATTCACCTATTTTGTTTATTTATAACTAAGGTTTACATCTAATTAAAATCTCAATAGAATAAAATATTATAGCACTCATTCGAACAATTTCAGTAGTTTACAATTAAAAAAAACGGTTCATGTAAAATCATAATACTTAAAACAAAAGAATCTAAGAAAAAAAGTGAGAGAATTGGCACCCTAACTTTTACTTATTCTCAACCATTCACCTATTTTCTTTATTTATTACTAAGGTTTGTCTCAAATTACAATCTCAACATAATAAAATATTATAGCACTCATTCAAATAATTTTAGTAGTTTTTTACTATTAAAAAACGGTTCATATAAAATCCTAAACCCAAAACAAAAGAATATAAGCAAAAGAAAGAAAAAAAATGAGAGAGTTTCTATTGGTACCTCAACTTTTACTTATTCTCAACCATTCAATTGTTTTCTTTATTTTTAATTGGGGTGTAATAAGCAAAAGTTGGGGTGCCAATAACACCCATCTTAAAATATCTCTCATAGTAAAATGTCGAAACACCTCCTTTTATCTTTGCAGGTTAATTAGAAAAATATTTTTCATTCATTAATTTTATTTTTTTTCATTTTGTTTTCTCTAAATTTTCAAGGAAATCATTTTCATTCAAAAAATATAATTTGTTTTACATAAATTACTTTTTTGATTTTTTTCATAATAAAAAATCTTGGTATTAGATTCCAATTTGGTAATTCATTTGAGCTCAATGAGCCTTAGTAAGATTTCAAATTTTACTAGTTAGTAGGAAAAGTGCTTCTCTAAAATATTTTATTGTGTCAAAGTAACCTTGGGCTCACCTTGTGGCATCCAAAAACATGATTGGCTTCAATATTGTAGTGAAGAAAAGTATATGAACTTTGACAATACAAATCCCAAAAAAAATAGTTATTTTTCACCGTTGTATTTCAATTTTAAGTTTTGGAGTTATTTGAAAGTTCGGTAGCCATCAATTTTAAAAACTTTGATCAAGCTAAAAAAAAATTGTTTCTTGAATTTTATTTTTTTTATCTGAGTTTTTTATGAAACTTAGAGAGTTGTGGAGTGTTCGACCGGTGATGTGGTTATCCATATGAGTAAAACGACCCTTAGTAAGGATTAAAATTTTACCACATTAATAAGACTAGTGTTTTGCTATTTCAATTGAAAATGACGGTGTTTGGATTTGTATTTAATTAATAAAGAGTATAAGGATTGTAAAACAAATTAAGATGGAGGGACTACTACAAAAAAATTCCAAGCAATCCACCAATAAGATTGCACAGTCATTATGCGTCAACAAAATCGCACTCCCCTAAGATTGTCTGCAATGGTCAGACACACACACACAAACACATAAAGCTACTCATGAAGCTACAATGTGTTTCTCTTATATGAGCGAAAAGGTTCAGAATGGACTGATTTTTTGTAAGAATGATCTCTATAGTGAGGGTATCATCCTTGCGAAAAATCAGTCAATTCCAAAACTTTTAACCCCATCAAAAGTGGTTTACAAAAAATGGATGGTCCAGAGTTCTTTACCTTGTAAACATGGGATTAGAAGTTTTAGAATGGGCTGATTTTTGGTGAGATGATCTCCTCACCATAAAGATCATCCTCACAAAAAACCAGCCTATTCTGAACCTTTTTGCCCGTATAAAACAAAACATATATATATATAGAGGGAAATGTTCAACACCCTAAGCTTTACCCTACACTTTAACAAACGTGTTTTGTCCTACATGGGTTAGAAGTTTTTGAATGGGCTGATTTTGGTGAGGATGATCTTCTAATCATCCTCACCAAAATCAGCCCATTCCGAAATTTTTAGCCCCATGTTTACAAGTTGAAAAATCGTGGACCATCCATTTTTTGTAAACCATTTTTGATGGGGTTAGAAGTTTTGGAATGAGCTGATTTTTGGTGAGGATGATCTCCTCACCATAGAGATCATCCTCACCAAAAATAAGCCTATTCCAAAACTTCTAACCCATGTAGGACAAAACACGTTTGTTAAAGTGTAGGGTAAAGCTTAGGGTGGGGAACGGGACCCCTATATATATATATATATATATATATATATATATATATATATGATGTATGGGTTAGAAGTTTCGGGATGAGCTGATTTTTTGTGAGGATGATCTCCATGATGAGGAGATCATACTAACAAAAAATTTGCCCATTCTAAAACTTCTAACTCCATCAAAAGTGGTTTACAAAAATTGGACGGTCCACGATTCTTCAACTTGTAAACTAGGGTAGAACTTTTGAAATGAGTTGATTTTTTTGTGAGGATTGATCTCTTCATCATAAAGATCATCCACACAAAAAACCAGTTCATCCTGAAACTTCTAATCCCTATTTTGAAAAATGTTTGGCTCTCTTTAGGACCTCCGAACACTTTCCACGTGTATATATATATATATGATTTTATAAGAAAATAAAACTAAAATTATACATAATAATTTTACTTTCATCTCTAACTATTTTTCAATGAGGATACACACTAGACCCCTATTTTGATTTTAAAAAAATATATCAAATGACTCCAAATGATTTCAAAAAAATGAAAGAATTCAATTTTTGTTTTTAGAGTTTGAAAATCAACCCAAGCTCAGCTGGGGTCTGTTAGGACAGGGCTCAAGCATAACTATCATAGGCTCGATAGGCATATAGGGCTGGTACAAGGAATAACTCCCTTCATTAAAATCAGGTTAGAGCTCAACCAAGCTCGACTTGAACCTGCCCATTGACAACCCTAAGCATGCAACACACTTTTCAGGCCCATCACCCTTTCTTATAACATGAGACGTTATTCATATAAGACTTGAAGCCATGACTTTTTGGCCATCCAATGGCTAGAAACAATCAGAAGGTGTTCCCAACGTTGTCACAAGCTTTTGATAGGTGGCCCAAACATTTTTAGTCCAACCGACTTCACTCTATAGCAATAAGTTCCCCTTTTCTCTATGATGAAAATAGTTTTGTCCTTATCCTTTGAGTTCATCTGAATTTGATTGTAGCCCGAGTACCTGTCTATGACGGAGAGTAGTTCATGGGACGAAGTTGCATATACTAACTAGCCGATCTTCACGAGGGAGAAGTTGTCATTGGAATAAGTTTTGTTCAGGCTCACGAAGTCTATGCAGACACACATCTTTCCACTCTTCTTTCGTACTGACACTACATTGGTTAGCCATGTCAGGTAAAATACTTCCCTCACAAGCCCTACTATTATCAACTTGTCAACCTCTTTGTTTACCACCTCTCTTTTCTCTTGGGCCATCGACCTCCTCTTTTGCTTCATTGGATTAAAAGTGGGGTCAACATGTAGGCTATAGCTTGCTATTCTCGGATCTATTCTTTACATATCTTCAAGTGACCAAGCGAACACCTCCTGATTACTTCTGAGGAAAGATATGAGGCTCTCCTTTTCTAGGGCGCTTAGGTTTGCACTGATGAACATTTCTTTGAGTTTCACGAGGGTGCCTATATTGACTGCTTCCAGTTCCTCAATGCTGGGAGCGATCTTCTCTTCATCTTTGGCTTTCTCCAATCAGCTTGTCGCTTCCTTTAACTATTGTAGTTCCAGAGTCCTTTTGCCATGCTTCCCCCCTATTATATTGGAAATGGTGTCCCTCTTCTCTGCTCTTGGAGGGGTTATGATAGTATTATAGCATCTACAGGCCACGAGCTGATCATCACGTACCTCCCATACTTCTTTCGATGTCCGAAAACTCAGTAACTGATGGTAAGAAGAGGCCACAACTTTCATTTGGTGCAGCCATGGCCGACCTAATATGGCATTATAAGGGTAGGGGCTTCCAACAACAATGAATCAGTTAAAATCATGGTGGGTCCTACTATCACATGGAGTGTTATTCCCTTTATGCCTATGTTGTCTCCTTGTTAAATCCGATTAACGTGATAACCAGATTCTCTTGATTGACTTTTCCAATCCCATTATCTCTAAGGGCTTAACGAAAAGGATATCGGTCAATTGTTAATACAAAGGCGTTTTTGTGGGGACATTGTATTCCCACTAGATCTGAATAAAAAAATCTTACCTGACTTGGGCTCTTTGACCCCCGATGATCCAGCTGTCGGTATAGCCTGATGGTTGATTTGGAAAACCCTCTTTAGGAATTTTACCTTCCTCAGCTGCCCCCGTTCTCCCAACTTTACCTACCCCTCCACTGGCCCTCCGTGAATTACAGTGATGATGTTCTCGACTCTGTTCCTTTCCTCTTCGTAGCACTCCCATTGCTCATACTATCTGTGGTTTTGAGGCTCTTGTTTGGCTTGCCTCGACTTATGCTGTTGGGCGTATACTCCCTCACCTCGATCAACGAACTCCTCAAGTATCCATTTCTGACAAGGTCCTCTATTGTGAACCTTAGGCTTTTGCAAGAAGTCTGCTTGTGCCTATGGTCCTTGTAGAATATGCAGTACTTTCTTAGATCCCTACTCCTTGGGTCCCCGATCATAGCTCTTGGCTATTTTAGAAAGGGAGCACTTTTGATAACACTGAGGATCTTCTCTGCTGGGGTGTCAAGCGGTGTAAGTTTATGGAAGAGCTCGACTTGCGACCTTATCTTCCTGTTGTTTTGCAACATGATTTGCTTCTGATTTTCCAATTCCCCCCAATAGGTGGATGTATATGTGGCTCTTTGATTTGGTCTGTAGTCGTACTGTTGAACTTTTTGTTGAAAAACTTGAACTTGCTTGGTGTTTGAGTATATTGGTACAGGATTTCCCCTTTAATCGGGATGTGATCACGATAAATCCTTGAATTGCAAGGATCCTAAACGGAATTGGAATATCTGGGATTAAGTCCTTGGTTCTAGGGAGATCTCTGGACTTGATATGCATAAACCTAAATTACGTAGATACTCAGATCGGGTCTGCTCTGCTAGGTAGGCTTGGTCCCTACTAATACTGTCTTGCCTTACCATACAGGATAAACACCACTCCCTTGGTCCATCCTGTTGTTGGGCAGGGCCGGATGCCAGATGCATTGGCTTACACAAAATACCACTTAATTGGCTTGGACACATGTACAATTTGGATAACATACCATTATTATCCTCTACGGTATGTAATTAAGAAAACTCATCACATTGTAGTGCGATTTATCGGAAAATAGAATAATTGTATAAGTAGCACAAAAATGACCATAACTGGTTATGCAACTTTCAAACAACCTATCTGGTCTTAACATCACTCCCAAATAACTGCAACTCTTTGACCCAAATGTTCTATGTCTCATCTTATTGTAAATTAACTTACAATAAGAAGTGATAAATTTCCTCTTTACACATCCATACTTTAGTTCTTGACATTCATAGAAAATAAATGGAATTTCATAACCACCATAACCATAAAATAAATAAACAAGCATTATAATGTTGACAAGTATGGTTTTGTGTACTGATAAATACTATGAATTTCATGATTGAATTCCACTTCAGTTAGGGATCCAAAGTTTGTTGATGAGGGATTGCAACATTATTGCCTAATTTATAAATGGCTTGACCGCAAGTGGTTTACCCTTTGCTCAACTCAAGTTAGTTATTGACCAAGGTCCCATAATCACGGGAACCTTATTTACAGAGGTCATTTGGTCGACTACTATAAACTTTGAACGATCATGGGAATAGTCATTTTCATCTTGCCTATCAGGCTAGTGTGTGAAATCCAATGTATTCTATCATATGCACACACTTTCCTTTCTCAGTGTAGACACGTGGGTATCAAAACCTTTGGGAAAGGTTTGAGCTCATTTACATGGGTTTAGGAGTCGCCACCATTTAATTTAATTGTGAATGGACACTATAAGAAAATACTTTTTAAAATCTATTTTTTGGCTTATTGTGACTCACATATCCAAAAGATGAAGGGAAATGGTCTTTCTAGAGATCTTATGGAAAGGAGGCTCGGTTGAGGGACAAGGAAGGTGTTGGGCACCTTGTTCTACCCATCCTGAGATGGTTACCAATATATGACTATAGGTGTGGTTTTGAAATATTAACTTGATTTTTGAAAAACAAAAGAAATAATAAAGAAAATTAAGAAAACAAATAACTATAGTCTATCCTTAGGAAACTAAGAAAATGGACCAATGAGCAAGTCAAAATAGAAAAATGTGCTTGTTGGAATTTTTTGTTAACCTAGGACTTTGGTGAGAATCCATAAGAATTTCACCTTCTTTGGATTGAAAGGCTCTTTTAGAGGTTATGTGCTCACTTGGGAGCATTTTATTGTTGGTATAGCCTTTAGGAAGTGTTCATGAGTTGGAGACAACCATGGAAAGATTAGGGACTTCATGCATGCAATGTATCCTCTTTGGGACTATTTTTGTTAGTTTAGAGATTTAGGTGTAGATCTAGGTAGATCCACACCTTTGACCCTTAGCTATTTTAAGGAAGAACAAAGTGAGTGTGTGTGTTTGTATGTATGCATGCAATGGACTTAGAAAGAGAAGATTACCTCCAAAGAGGGATTAGTCTCTAGCTCTTAAGCCATTATAAAAGAAAGTAAAAAAACATCTACTCTAGGAATTTAGATTGCAATGAAAGTAAACAAAAACAACTAATTTGGGAAATACACTTGCAAGAAAGTAAAATGAACAATAGTTTATTTTAATGCTCAAAGAGTTTATTGAGGGCTTATAGGAGGAGATTACCTTTATAAGGTTTTACTCTCTACTTCATTACCTCACCTAAACAAAATTAGATATGCATTATTATGGAATAACTTGCAAGAATTTAAAGAAGGGGGTTAGATAGAAAAGGGAGTTTAGAAAAAGGGAAGAATGGAGGGTTCAACCCACCTTGATTTTTTTTTTTTTTCTTTCTTTCTTCTTTATCCTTCTTCTTCATTTGAAGCTTCTTGGAGGTTTGGGAATGGACTTGGATAGAGTTTGAGTAGGCTAGAGAGCTTAAAGGAGAGTCTTGGAAAGAATTTTGGTTTCTTGAGTTCTTCTTCTTTGTCTAGAATAGGAGTCCTATTTATAGGAGTTTGGAAAACCCTTGGAGATAAACTTGCCCTAATTCATAGGGTTCTTAATATTTGTGATAAAACCTCTATCGAAAATTCAAATGACTTCTACTCTCTTTGGACTTAAAGGTCTTTTATTCACCTAAGGTCTCACCAATCATGATGATCAAGAGGGTAGGATTGTAAAAATCCAAAGGTTCTAGAGAATTCTTGATGAAGGTTAGAATGGTCATAAGACCTTGACCTTGAGTCAATTGTGAATGAAACAACTCAAGTAGTATGTAATTCGATGCTAGGTTTTTGGCTTCTTGAGTCATTTTCCTTGAGAGAATCTTTAACAAACTAGGGATAGGTTGGTTATTAAGCTCACATTCTAGAGATTTCTCTTGGGTGGACAAAGTAGTCATAGGCTTTGGAATTTTGTCATTTTACATTGAATGTCGTGAGAGCTCTTTAAATTGTGAAGAATGTAGAAATGGTAGAAATGGTACTTGTCCCTAATGTGATTCAACAACCCAAGGTTAATGGGGGTAATTGGCCTTAAGTGGGGACAAAATTGACTAAAGGTCCTTGTTAGAAGAAAATGAGAATTGACAAAAGAACCTTGATGGTGGATTTATTATAAAATTAATCTATGGGTAAAAATGTCAAATGAAGGGATTTTCTTGAGGAAAAAATGATTAAGAAGTGGGTTAAAGGGTAATTAGCCCTCAACAAATTCGAATGTACATAAGGCCTTCAAACTGCTTAATAAAATTGGCCTTAGGTGATCAATGGCCATTGCAAAATTCCCTTCTGACCGTTGGTCACCTCCATACTGTATAACAATTTCTTCTGCCCGTTGGTAACCTATGGCCAGGCTAAAAAAAATAAGCTTGGCTGTTGGTTACTTCCATACAGTGCAAATTATTGTTTTGGCCATTGGTTACCTATGGCCAGGCTAAAAATTAAGCTTGATTATTGGTTACCTCCATACCAGGCCAAAATCATAAATTGTGATTAATCTATTGACTCAACGTGGGGCTTTTGTGATCATTTGAAAATCGACTCGAGTTAAATCCTTTCTCAAAAGGCTTTCGGTGCTCTCGGGCTCGGTCTAGGAAAAAATGGGGTGTCTACCCTTAGTATAACTTAAATAAAATAAGCACACAATGGGTACTCCCTAACCCAAAAATTGATGCAACGGAGAACTCTTGGCCCAAAAATAAATGAACATCGGGTACTCCTGAGCCAAGAGTAAATAAACGCTAGGTACTCCTGACCCAACAATAAATAAACATTTTATTCTCCAAATCAGCAAGGCACTCACTGGACTAAAAGTAAATACCCATTAACATTTTACTGATATCCTCGACTCGTTCTATAAATTAATCCTCAAATTGAGTTCATGTTCATTTCCCAATATATGATGTGACTTAGATTTCCGTAAATTGAACTTGGTTTCCCACTTACGACTTCTAACTATATCAGACTCGTACTGATTACAGCATAAGCAAAATAACCACATTTTTTGGAAAATAATTTGCTTACATAATATAATTTTGTGTTTTAACGTAAATCCGGATAACTGAAGATAAACATTACAATCACAGACTAATTCTTTTGGAAAACTTGGATTTGTGTCAACTCGGTTATAAAAGTGTTTCAAATGATTTTCGTGTGTTTTGAAAAATTAGCAAACTTGTCCACAATTGGCAACTTCGGGGTGACAGGGAGGTGAAATACATGGTGGGACCGGAATTTATGCCTGCGATGGGATCGGGTGCCATTGAGCTTCCCACCATGGCTTCCACCGTAGAGTCCGGGTGCCAATGAGCTTCTCACCATGGTTTCCACCTTAGAGTTACAAACAGCATAGGCCAGTGTTGTCTTGCTGCTTGTGGTTTCCACTGAGTTCATACCACAAACCCAACTTTGAGTATTTGTCTTATTTAGTTACTTTTCCATGTGTCAATCATTATGTGTCAATTTTGAAAATACTAAAGAGGAAATCAAATTCTACCTAGGTAACTGACTCCCTTTCCTCTACACTACTTCGAAACTTGCTAAAATCCTTTGTGATTGATTCTCGAGGTCTAGCTAGCTCTTGGTTCCAAGCTTCCCCAACTCACTGAATCTTCTTGTGATACTTCTATAACTCCAATTTGATCTAAGGTACTTGTTGTTTATGAATTCCTAAGGAATTAGAGAACTAGAAACTATTGGAATTGTTTTTGAAGGGCTTTGATGAAGACTTTGACAAGGTTTTGCTGCTGGATTTGGCAAAGGCAAAAGAGAGCAAAATGCCCATGAACAATTCTTTTATAGAGGTGAGTGCACAAACTAACCATGAGTTATATGGGGTGGGTAGGTGAGCCAACAAGTTGTTTGTGGTTTAAAAGTGGGCTTCCCTGTGCCCTAAGGATGATTTACCTTGAGACACATAAGGAGTTTATGTGTGAAGAGGTTGGTTAGTCATCTAGACCATGGTCATGGTCATTTGACCTAGTTAACTAACATAGATTAGTTAATTATCATTAACTCTAAGTGTGCTAGTTAGGTTAGTCTTGTGGGGTCCACTCTAGATGGACTAGGGTCTAAGTTTGCTGACTTTGACAATGGTCAACTCTGGTTGATCCTATTGATCATCTCTGGAAATTCAAATTTGGAACCCTTTACCGAGCTTGTTTCTCGTCGGATTCCAACATGCGGATAGTCCATCTTTAATTATTTTTCAAGACCTATCCAATGGTATAACTGTTCCGCAAAATTCTATTCCCCTATACCCCCCTGTCCTTATGACATATTCTCACTCGTCTCGATTTTCCTCAATTTTTAATAATACTTATTGATTTTATGGTAAAAAAATTCTCATGTTCTTGGGGATTTACTAAGTCATAATCTTTAATTTATTTAACTTTCATGTGTCTTTTCAGAAATTATCTTCGAGATACATGGTGACTCGGACAGGTCATCATTATGCTCATAAATACTTCAACTCTAGCTTACCAATAAAAAAAAATTATTATTTAAGGGTTTTTAAAATTATCCATTTTTCAAATAGAATTTTGTAGAACTTTTTCATTAAACTGTTTTTTTTTTTCATATTTTATAAAATATAATGTTTTAATACAGTTTTCAAATGATTAAAGGTTGAGATTTTAGTTTGGGAAAGAAAAACACTTTTCTTACTAAGTTACCAAGTAAAGTTTCATGACTGCATTACCTTGTGGCATCCAAAGGACAAAATTCTAAAGATTTTAAAAATTTTGTTCCAAAATGCTTAATTTATGTTAGTAGATATTGGTCTATGGTCGTATGACTTTATTTTTAATAAGAATAATGTTGAAGTGACCTCAGGCTGGAACCTCATATCGCATTTCTTGATGTGAAATTGTATGGGAACCATAGATGCTTTTCATCAAGATACAGGTGAAAAAGCATGTATGTTTCCCATACACTTTCACGACAAGAACTACGATATGAAGTTTCAGCCTGCATAACTCCTGCATGACTCTTTTAGTAATGATACTTTATTTTTGGTGGTGGAAATGAAAATTATTTTTTTCACTTGAGATTATAATTTTTCTGGAATGGATTATATAGATTGAGTTAGGGTTACCTATTTAATAAACATGTTGGGTTTGGGTTTGATTTTGGTAAATTTTCAAAGTACCCTTACCTCAACACGAACACGACACAACTTGACCCTTTGCCACCCCTATTCCTTCATTCAATTTTATTGAAAGCTACTTCTTTTATTGTGGAAATTGTGTTCATTATCTCAGTCCAAGTTCTAGGCTGAATCAATTTCAGCTATATCTATATATTTATATATCCTCGTGGCAGTCGAAAAAATGAAATGGTGTCACATGGATGTAGGTCATTAAATTTTAGGAACTCCCAAATTTCTTTTGGGAAAAGGCACTGTTTTAACCATTGGATTTATTTTCAAATTTTGAAGCTCAATGTCAGCTTAATTATCAAAGTCAAGAGCGGGACAAATCTTTTTGTGTATTTTTTTTTTGAGAGATTCTATTGCCACATCAACTACTGCTAACTCCTCCCCAATTCATATGTAAATCACTAAAGAATTACACACCTATTGATGTGGTGTTAGCAAAAGTTGGTGTGGCAATAGAAGCTCTATTTAGTTATTATTTTTCAAATCTAACTGACTGAGGTGTCATTTGGACCAATGTGACAGTCTACGTGGCCAAAATATGAGGACCTCCAATCGAGGCTCTACATGATCCCTCCTTTTCCCATTTATACATGGATGGAACACTACGTGAAAATCATACATTTTTCTAAAAAAATTTGTTGGTCCTGGCCTGTCGAATTTTAAACCCGAAACTCCGCGGCCCGTGGACCACGTTTTCGGTCAAATTTTAAACCCGAAATTCTCTGCCCTCTTTCCCTCTCACGCTCGAATCCTATTGTTTCTCTCCCTCTCACAGTCGAATTGTTTCTCTTCCTCTCTCACAGTCGAAGCTTACTGTCTCTCTCTCACAGTCGATCGATCGACCTCTCACTCTCTGCCTCTTTCTTTATCTCACTCAATCTCACAGTCGAATCTTACTGTTTCTCTCCCTCTCTCACAGTCGAATCTTACTATCTCTCTCTCACAGTCGATCGATCGACCTCTCACTTTCTGCCTCTCTCTCTATCTCACTCAATCGATCAACCTCTCCATTGCTTTCTCACTGTCGATCAATTTCTTTCCCTGTCTCCCTCGATCTCATCTCTATATCGATCTCATCTCTGGATCGATGTCATCGCTCAATCACTCTCTATTTGATCGCTCGAAGTGATCTCTCGATCTCTCAAGATTGAAAATGATGGAGTGATCTATTATTTTTTAAGGTGACTCTCTCTCTCTCTCTCTCTCTCTCTCTCTCTCTTAGGTTGATGGATCCATAGCGTTGTTCAGATTGATGAGGATGAGATCTAGGGTTTTGGATTTCACAAAATATATTGATTTTGATTTTTTGTTTTCCAAATGTGTTAATTTTACACGAAACAAAACCTAAAAACAAATAAAAATTTGATTAAGGATCCAAATGATTTCATAGATCTGAGTGTTTTGATATGATTAGATCTGAATTTTTTCACCATTTTTTTTCTTTCTAAGATTCAAGTAGATATTCTACGGTGAGATTTTGAGAAGTTATGGTTTGTTTAATCTGATTATAAAATGGAGGGAAAATTTTCTTTGTTTAGCGGCTTTAGAGCTCTTCAATCTCTGAATTTTCTTTACTTTTTTGTGTTGCAGGAAGCATGTGAGATAAAGAACAGCTTGGGGAAGATCTTTGTTGCACGATCTGAAACGGTACAGATTTTGGATTTTAGCTTTTTTCGGATTTTAATGTTTTTTGTTAATTTTGAATTTAGAATTTAGAATTCAAAATTGACAAATTTCAACTTAAGATTTGACTTTATGTTTTAGTTAGATTTTATGAATTTTCATTATATATATTTCATAATTTTTCATATATATCTTTTTTTATTGTTTTCAACAATTTTAGAAGTTTTCCCTTGTCGATTTAAACCTATAATCCAACTTTGTGACGATTTTTGAGACATAGTTGACCTAGAATAAATGTTGGGTTAGAACCTCATTATATCATATATTTGTCGAAATCCAAATCCTTGATCTAGACCTAAAGTAGATGAGAGATGATTTCAGTTTGGATAATTTTCCTAGTATTCGGGAGAATACTCGTGACACTCATTTCACTTTTGCTGATGGTTGAATGTTTTGGATGGCTCAATTGTTAATTCTATTGCTGACGATGCATTTGAACTTTTCTTTTCCTAGGTGCAATGTGCCACCAGAATCTGATTCTGTGGTTTGTTCTATACTTATTCCCATTTTATTGGCTTACCATATTACGTATTTGTTTAGTTATTGTTTTCGATCCAGCCCAGTTTTGAATGATCCACATATTTCCATTTGTTCTTTTTCTAGGTTTTCCTTGAATGATTTTATTTTTTATTTTTGCTTACAGTCCAACAGCAGTTTGACATGTGGTGCAAATGACATCAGCAATATAGAGAATAGCCTATTACTTCTTAAAAAATGACCCTTCTTAGCCATTGTCAGAAACAGCCCTATAACATCAGTGCTAAAATTCTTACCTTGATAAAATCATCCTACCACAAACCGTATCCCTAAAACCTATTTTTCAACCCATGAACCTCAATTTCCAACAGCTTAAATCCTACTTAAAGCAAACTTTAGGTTGTTCTACATCACCATGTACTTGTTTAGTTTTAATATAGTTTTAAGAATTCTATATCTTTGGGTGCAAGGATGGCCGATGTGTGTGTTCATCGTAAGGTTGTGTTGATGCAATGCCTAACTTAAGACTCATTCTAAACCTTAAATCTTTGTTGTTGTTGTTTTTATTTATTTTGGATAAATAAAACCTTAATCTTTCTTAGAGAGAGTGATTTGTCTCATGTCCTTCTTCCTCTTGTTTATTCTATGTTTAAAGCAATGTAACAATAACAACGCTTCTAAGAATTTTGTCATGTAGTACATGTATCAACACATGGACACAACCTGATACACAGCTTAATACATAAAGTAGAATCACCCTTTATTTTTAACTTTTAAAAAAAAATTATGAAAGACTTGTACACTAACTGATTAAGAACCACGGTTTTATTTTAGAAATCTATTTTTACTAACTACTATGTTATGGTATATAAAACTGTGTTCTCTTCTCATATATTTCCTTCCTTGTATTTGAAAAAAAAATAACTAACTTAAATACAGCAGCTTCCTTCATTTTTTTCTTGATAGGTATATACATCTCTTTCATACCGTGAAACACATTCACAGGTGCATTGGCATGTCAAGTTCTCAAAGACATCGTGTCAAACACCTAGTATCCTTGCCAGACACCAACATATTGACATACGTGTTTGTTTCCTTTTACAAAGACTTAAAGCAATTAATCATTGGAGGATCTGTCTACGCCTGTCGCTCAGTCAGTTAATAGGCAACATAAAAGAAGTGGAATTCAGAATATCAGTGGATAGGTTTCATCCCAAGTCTCAATACCCTTACACCTAAAACACTCTTTTCCTAAATCCAACAGTTCCCAATCCCCATTAATCCCAGTCAAATCCCATACCTCTCCAGCCCCTTACCAATAACTGAACCTAAAATCATCCCAAATGACATCAGCCGTTTGACTCGATTTTGTTATCACATGCATATTTATTGATTTTCAAGATCTTTGATTGGTTGTATCTCTTGATTGTTTGATTGTCTTATTTTTCAATTGCCTTACATAATATGATGTCATGTCTCGACTCTATTATCTCGTGCATATAACAGTATGTTCCAAATGTGTCTATTGACAATTATGGAGGTTGATCCCTTAGAATGTTTATGTCTTGCCACAAAATAGGCTTTTCAATTCATGTGTATTACCATCACTGATTATTCATAATCGTTGATGTTTCTTATTAATGTTAGGTCACCGCCTTCAGTTCAACTAAAGACGATTATTATCTATTCAAATCTTTTTTATTTTTTGGTAAATTGGACTTGAATCGTGACCTCAAATCTTAAAAATCATACATTTTTTTTTTTCAATTTATTGAAATTTCCATTAAGTTCTACGCATTCAACTTGTAGATGTCTTCGACACCGATGGTTCCAAGTAAAGAGTGGATAACGAAACCTAGGTTATCAAATGAATACCTCAAAGGTGTATATTCTTTCCTCGCGTACTTGAAACAAAATAGTCTGAGTTTGGGGGCCGATGGTTACTATTATTGTCCTTGTATCAAATGTCGTAACATGTCTTCTGGGAAGAAAAAACTAGACGTAATTTCAGAACACCTAATCTGTGACGGTATCGATACATCTTACACGACATGGAGTTTTCATAGTGAACATTGGGGTGAAAGTCATTTTACAATTGGGGCTAGTGCATCTGATAGTCAGTATGACAAAGATGCGTACCCAAGAGTGACTGATATGTTGAATGACGCACTTGACTATTTTCCTAATGAAGAAGTTGAAGATGATGTAGATACTTTTGTAGATGAATGTCATGAAGGAAATGATGGCCACGTTGAAGATGATATTCAATATAAGAAAATGATGGAAGATGCGATACAACCCCTATATCCGTCGTGTCGAGAAGAAGATACAAAATTGTCGATTACAGTTGAATTGTTGAGCATGAAGAGTAGACATCAATGGTCCCACAAGAGCTTCGACGAGTTATTGCAAATGATTAAAAGAATACTACTGAAGGAGAACACTTTACCAAAGAACCTACTTTGCAAAGAAGATTAAGACTCTGAGAATGAAATGTGAAATTATTCATGCATGCCCTAATGATTGCATATTGTATTGGAGAGAGCATGAACATAGGGATAATTGTCCTAAATGTGATGATAGCAGATAGAAACCAATTAACGAAAGAAAGTCAAAGAGCAAGCTTCTACCACAGAAAATTTTAAGATATTTTCCACTAACACCAAGATTGAAACGGATGTACACTATATAGTAGATTGCAGAGAATATGAAATGGCATTCCAAAATCGATGAAAATGAAAACAAGATGTTCATGCATCATCCGAGGGATTCTACTTGTTGGAGAATAATAGATTGTAAATGGAAAGATTTTGCTGCTGAGCCACGTAACGTACGGTTAGGACTTGCAACAGATGGATTTAATCCATTTGGAATAAAAAATAATTCATACAGTTGTTAGCCAGTTATGGTTGTTCCGTACAATCTTCCACCATCGTTATGTATGCGGAAAGAATTTACGATGTTAACATTATTGATTCCTAGAAAAACTAGTCCATGACATGACATTGATATCTACTTGCAACCATTGATCGCAGAGTTGAATGAGTTATGGTTGACTGGAATTGAAACGTATGATTGTATCACTAAGAGTATGTTTACCATGAAAGCAATTTTGTTATGGGCTATACATGATTTTCCAACGTATAGTCATATGTCGGGTTGTAGGACCGCAGGTAAGTTTGGATGTCCTGTTTGTAGTGAAGCGACTGAATCAGTCTGGTTAAAACATGGAGGCAAGTTTGCTTACATGGGACACAGAAAATTCTTAACCGATCCAACACATCGTTTTAAAAGTCAAAAATCACAGTTTAATGGAATGGAAGAACATAGGAAGCCGAGTCGTCATTTGAGTGGTATCGAATTATTAAACAAAATGGAAACTATTCTGACTGAATTTGGAAAAGTCCTTAATAAGAAGAGAAAGAGATCTACAAATGATGAGACTTCGTGGTCAAAAAATTCAATATTCTTTGACTTACCATATTGGAAAGAACTTCCTATTCGCCATAATATAGATGTGATGCATGTTGAAAAGAATGTGGTAGAAAACCTCCTTGCAAAAATAATGAAGACTAAAGATAAGACTAAGGATGGTTGTAAAGCCCGGTTAGATTTGAAAGAAATGAAGATAAAGAAAAATTTATGGCCGGTGAACATCAATGGCAAAGAGGAATTACCCAAAGCTTTGTACGAATTGTCCCATCAGGAAAAAGATCTAATCTGCAAAACTTTGTACAATTTGAAAGTTCCTGCAGGGTACAGTTCAAATTGGAAACACAATGTGAATTTACAAGAGCTTCAGTTGAAAAATCTAAAGTCACATGATTATCACATCCTTATGCAACAACTACTTCCGGTGTTGTTAATGCATGCATTCAAAACACAGAAGCAGAAACCATTACGTGCTGCTATTCTACAATTATCATTATTTTTCAACATCTTATGCTCGAAAAAAGTCAATCGTATGGAGTTGCAGAGTATTAAAGAAAGTGTTGTAGAAACCATTTGTGTGCTTGAAAAATACTTTCTCCCTGCATTTTTTGTTTCTATGATACACGTTGTTGTGCACTTAGCAGAGGAAGCTCTAATGTGTGGACCTGTCAGATACCGATGGATGTATCCTTTTGAACGGTAATTCGATAATATAATTTATGATTTATTTTAATTAATTTCTTTTAAAAAAATACTTCCTGATATGTGACACATGTATCAGGATGATGAGGAGTTTTAAACGGTATGTTGTTAATCATACATATCCAGATGGTTCTATTTCAGAATGTTATCTCCTAGAAGAAGCACTGATGTATTCTATGCATTATATGCCAAAAAGTATAAGTATTTTAGGAAGTCATAAGAAAGGACGTGGAAGATTCATGGATGATGATAATGAGCATACCTATCCTATCGATAAAAATGGAAAGCCATATGTTCTTACTGATGTCCAATACCAACAAGCCCGCAAGTGGGTACTCTTACAATCTATTGAAAATCCAAAATGGGAAAAGTAAGTAAAATTCATATTTGATTATAATATTTAATTTAGGCTTTTACAATAAACTTATAATATTTTTAACAGGAGGTACCAAGAATACCTTCAAACACACAATCTTCAAGGACACACACGAGTAAGAAATCGTAAGGCCAATCCACGATCAGAGCAGCCACTACCTTATGTCCCTTTGGTTAGAGAACAATTAAAAGATGAAGCTTATCCATCGATTACGAAGAGGCTTGCAGACGGTCCATACTTTGATGCCATTTCATATAACGCATTTACCGTAAATGGTTATATTTTCCACACAATGGAATATGAAATGAATTTGACAACACAAAATTCAGGGGTTTCAATGAATGCTATGACCAGTTTTAAGTCAAGTGCTAGGGATATGAATATGGTGGACCAAGAAGTTACTTATTACGGTGTCATTAAAAAAATAATTGAATTAAATTATGTTGACTTCACGGAGACTGTATTTTATTGTGATTGGATACGTATCGAAGTCTCAAATAGTTATGTCGTTGATCCAGAAACAAATTTGAGATATATTAATTTAGGGACATTAATGAAGAATTCAAGAGAAGATGATGAACATTTTATTCTTGCATCACAAGCAACACAAGTCTTCTATTGTAAGGATCACAGTAGACCTACAGATGATTGGCACGTCGTATTAGAAGCTCCAAAGAGATTGAATCGAGATGTAGATGCTTTTGAGGATTCATATTCTTTTGCTGCAAATATGGGTGCAAATACCTTAACATCAGCCCTTCAAGAAGATATTATAGAAGATGATGAAAATTAGAATATCAATAACATCTATCATATATACCATGTTTCCACATTGATGTAAGTTACTAATATTTCTGTTGCATGTTCATTTATAATATTTAATATTTTTAATGTTCTAATAAATTATTTGTATGTTATAATTTGAATGCAGGCAATATGTCACAACATGGGTCTCGTGATCCAAAATCTGATGCTTCCAAGCTACATGATTCATTTCATGACTGTTTAACTTCTCGACCTGAATTATCGGGACATAGACCTACATCTTCCCAATCGACAGATGCACCATCTTCTTCGACACTAACCACAAATCACGCTTCTTCTTCATCTTCTTGTCCACAACGTCGTTTGAGCGTCAATGGAAATGGACAATGCATTGGTGAGAATTAAGTTACTTTAGTTACACTTATAGGTCGTTTTGTTATGACGAATGTATCACCTCTATACCTTTCTTAGAATAGAGTACCTACCCATATACTTGATCTCATTTGGCATTTGATCCAGTTAATTATTATTTATTTTATAATATTTAATATTTTTTTGTGCTCTAATAAATCATTTGTATGTTACAATTTGAATGTAGGCAATATGTCACAGAATAGGTCTCGTGATCCAAACTCTGATGCTTTCGAGTTACATGATTCATTGCATGACCGTTTAGATTCTCAACCTGAATTATCGGGACATAGACCTACATCTTCCCAATCGATAGATGCACCATCTTCTTTGACATTAACTACAAATCGCGCTTCTTCTTCATCTTCTTGTCCACGACGTCGTTTGAGCTTCAATGGGCATGGACAATGCATCGATGATAATTCAATTGCATTAGCTACACTTGTAGGTTGTTTTGCTATGGCGAATGTATCACCTCTATACCCTTCTTGGAATAGAGTACCTACCCATATACTTGATCTCATCTGGCATTTGATCCAGGTAATTGTTATTTATTTATAATATTTTTATTAATGTTGACTTTTATTTACTATATCTTTGTTGCTTAATTTGATCAATTTGTTCATTTTCTTAAATAGGATCACTTTGAAATCACCGATGATCATTGGGATTTCTGTTTGCAGAAAGCTGGTAATACTTGGAGGAATTGGAAGTACCGACTAGGAAAGAAATATTGTACATCTGGTACTACAAATGCTCAGTGCAAGATGAATAAACCTAAAAGATGGGTGAAGCAAGAGGATTGGGAGATGTTTGTCGACTTAAAGTCTACACCCGAGGAAAAGGAAAAGAGCTTGAAGTATGTGAATCTACGTGGCAAAATGAAAGCCCTACACAATACTGGTAGAAAGGGTATAGCCAATAGGGCTGAGGAGTTGCTAAGTTTTACATTATAATTAAATATGGGTAGATACTTGATTATTTTTAATAGATATATCATATATGATTTCTATTTTATAGAGAAAAACGAGATCAGATGGTAGCTAGCCGAGTAGAACAGAGTTGTATATCTCTAGTCACACTGGGCTTGGTGGTACTGCTTTGACACCCGAATTGAGCAATACCATTGTGAGTGGTCAGGAATTTATTTTATTTTTTTATTAAACAAAAGATTAATTTTTAATAAGTTTTTTATTTTACAATTTTTAATTAAGGAATTGATTAGTTTGGATCCCACATTTGGAACAAAAGATTTAGATAATGATGCAGTTGCAAAAGTATATTCATGTTATTTCGTTCATTTTTTATTTTTTTACATACATGATCTTATTCTAATAAGATTAACATTTATTTCATAGGTATGTGGGAAAGATAGAAAAGGGCGAGTGAGAGGCTTGGGTGGGGGAATATAAAAAACAACTATACAGTACATGGTTCCAAAACAAATTGAGATACAAAAGTTGGAAGGTCATGTATTCAATATGAGTCAGCAACTTCAGAATTTGACAGAGAAGTTAAACTCAGTGCCGCAGTCATCTACCAAGTCCTCTTCACAATATGACGTTGGAAGTTCTTTTGAGGTATTGATGTACATTTTGTTAAAATTATATTCTTTTATATCTTGTATAGAATATTAATACTCTTAATTGTTTGTAGGGGATAACATCATCACACTATCCCGCCCCACGTGGTCAGAGGTGCAATTTGTGCAACCTCCATTTGACTAAGATTTATGCCCATGGGATACTTGTTCGTGTAGAGGTATTGTCCTTGGATTACTATCATGTCCTTATTGATGAGATTTTTGACATGTCTGCACAGCTACAGGATAAGGATGTGGCTGAGGGAATGACGTTTGCGAACATTGACATAGGCTCCATCATTAGATGGCCTTGTATGATGACAGACATCATATCATGATTCATTTATGTCTTTTGGACTTCTATTGTCTTTGGATATGTCTTTGGATTTGTCTTTGGATATGTTTTTGGAATAGTACTATATATTCTAGTGGTGAATTACTTGATACTATAACTCTTATTGATTCATTTGACATAGGCTCCATCATTAGGTGATCTCGTATGATGACATATATCATAGCATGATCTACTCTTGTCTTTTGGACTTGTATTACATTTCTATTGTCTTTGGATATGTACTACATATGCATTTCTATATGACTTTGATTGATTCATTACATATTACAATGGTAGACTTACTTGATACTAGTTCTTAATGACTCATTTATTGTCTTCTAGGACTTTCACATTATTTTATATTATTTAATTAGTAATGTAGACACCTCAATTTGAACGGGCCACTTCTCGAAAGGGCCCAAAAATATCGATTTTCTAAATAAATGGGCCAACGGGCCTTAAAGGCCCAAGTCATTGAAAAGTGACATTTTTACCAACCCGAGGCCCCTAAGACCTCTCAATGGTTTAGGAGACCTACCAATAGTACTCGGCCTACCTTACGTCTTCCCAATATTCACCGCTCCACTTCCAAAATAAAAAACGCCAAATTTTCGATAAATTTCACCAACGGGCCTAAAAAGCCCGATTCGCCAACACGTGGCATTTTTTATCAAACTAATGATTGCAAAAATCTAAAAAAATTAAAAAATTAAAAATGTGAGACTTGGGATGCCTACCCCTTCTCTACTACCACCGCTCTGCCTCCGAATCCGCAAAAAACCATAGGCCCACCTAAGGCCCATGAGCCCTCAACACTTTCCTAAATCGATTTCTCATCTTACCCTTAGCCTAAAATCAATCCCACATCACCTAAAATCTAAAACCAACCTATACCCTCAAAATCCATTCCAAAATAACCCTCAACCAAACCCTAAAACCCAAAACCATTTCTAAAACCCAAGCCCAACACTACAAAGCCCACAAACCATTAACCATATCCAATTCATTATCCAACCCACAACCCTAACCCATAAACCACAACCCACATCAACCAATCACTCTTTTATCATCAAAAGATGACACATGTCATCACCCCATCTCACCTCCCTCACCCGACTACCTACCCCATTAATTTGCTTTAAATCCCATCTACCCACACATCAACCCATCACCTTTTCTCTCAAATCAAACACATCTACCCACACCCCTAACCTATACCTCCCCTAATCTACCCTCATCATTCCCTACAAAACCTATATCTACAACCTAAACCTACACCATCCTCTCAAGTCAAACACTCAACCTCTCCCATCAACCTATCCCAACCCTTCATTTCCACCCACTTTAACACATGGCATCATCTCCTTCACCCTCCCAAAATATCATCAACCACCTCTTTAAATCCTCCATTCTCTTAAATCAAATACCATTTAATCACAACCACCATCTTAAACTCACCTCACCAAACACTCCACCCAAATGGGTTGGGTAGGATCCAAACCATTTGGGTCAAAACTCACCCATTTAACCCTCCTTACCTAAATACCCTCCAATCTCCTCTAAATTACACTCACTTCTCTCTCAAACTCATAACCATTCTACCCTTTTTCTTCACTTCACCCCATTATATCCCTAAAATAACTCCTCAACATCTATAAATACCCTCCTCCTCTTCCCAAAAATGGCCCCCAACCTTCACTACAAAATTCTCTCCAACTCTCTCTACTAACAACTATCACCCCTCTCACTAAGAAAAATCTCATCAATTCCCTCACACTAACCCTCCCCAAGTCTCATAAAAAAAAATCACACACTACACTCATCTCCATTATCATCTCTTCTCTACTCCTTCAATAAAAAAAAGAGTTGTATTTGTTTAAAATACTAAGGACTCAAGAAGACTCAAGCAAGAAGAAGAAAAGAAGAAACAAGATACAAGGTGGGTTTAAGGCAACCCCCCCTCTCTGTTCTACATCCTCTCCTCCTCCCTCTTCTATCACCCCTCTCCCCTTCCTTTTATTTTTTAGGATGAATGGACCCCAAGGCTAAAGGTTTATAAGGGTCATTTCCATCAATGGAATGACCCTATGATCAAGCCGAAAATGAACCCCTATCTAGGGTACAAATGCACAACACGTGGCACATCATTTTTCGTATTTTTTTTAATCAAATGACCGAGTTGAGTTGAGGTTACCACTATTTAGTGGGGAGAAAAGGGTGCCTAACACCTTCCCTTTTCTCCAACCAAGCCGCTTACCCCGGATCTTAAGGTTTGATCCGTACCTTATCCACGTGAGTCACTAAAATGCCAAAATGTCACTTTTCCAAAAATGCACATCGGGTGACCATTCACACCCACTTACAATATGAATGGTGGCGACTCCAAATCATAGTAGATGTGGCCGTCGTAATGACGAAATCCCGTGTCTACAAGTAACTAATAGTTTTTTTCTTTTTAGGTAAACTTTTTTAACTCCGCCAATGAAAAAATTAGACCTTTTACATTGCCAGTCCCAAGCCCGGATAAAGGAGGAGGGAAAAGGATGATCCAACGCAAATTTGATGCCTTCTGATAAGACCCGGAAAAAGGGATTTTCTTTTTCCAAGTGTTTTGCTGAGGTTAGCTGAAGGTAAAGAATTTTTAGTTATCATCAGGTTATTTATTGTGTGTATAAAATGATAAAGGTGCTCATTAAATTAGAACCGATGGACTGGGTTTCATGTAATAACCATCTGCCTGGTTATTATTTAGCTTATTAAATTAGAATATCTCCCTAGTGAATCTCTATTAGATGGAGAAAAGGGATATGTATGTGTGGGGTAGAGGGTGGAGGTGAGTATACTTGGGGATGCCCCTTGTAGTTTTCACTTCTACAACTAAGCATTATTAAATATATGTGAAGTTTCTAATACCCAGGCTTTAAATTTCTATGTTTTGCACTTTGGAATGTTCTTCTTACAAATCTCTTTGCTGAATTCATATGGCCAGGACCATGAAGAGTTTCTTTCAACTAAGCTTGATGGCTTACTTCAGCTGATGATTGAAGTGCTTCCTTCCTGTCATTTTTAAAAATGGCATTTCCTGGTGGTGGAACTCAGTTTAAAAATGGCGCTCTACGTTACATCGAGTTCATTGAGAAAGTAAATGCTTTTTAACCTTATATCTCCTTGAACTATCACTCGTCTCTCTTTATTTTTTTCTCACCTTTTTTTTTCCAATTTCTACAAATTGTGCTTCATCATGTTTCACGTTTTTGAAAGATATAGAAGAAGTTTATTAGAATAGAGGATGGTTGAAGTGACCATCGAAGAAGACAAAGTGCATGGATTAGCCTTCCCATATTACAAATTATACTCATCTTAAAAGGAAGTCTTCAAAGGAAAAACTGTTAAACTCCACTGTGCACACTGTAGGGTGCCTTGGCACGTTGAAGGTATTTTCAATCTTACAATTGTAATTTGATTATTTTTTTTAATAACATATTTTGTTATAGGAGCTCATTGTGATTTAAAATATGAAGGTGGTAAACTTCTCTTAGAGCTGAACCGCGTGTTGCGACCTGGTGGTCACTTTGTGTGGTCAGCTACTCCAGTTTACAGGAAAGGCGAAGAGGATTCTATGATCTGGAAAGGTATATACATCCTTCCCTAGTCACTTTGTGTTTAAGAGAGGGATTTCTTTGGGTAAATATCTAACAATGTTTCTTCTCATGAAATCTATTGTAGAAATGGTTGAACTAACAAAGAAGTTGTGCTGGGAGCTGGTAGAGACTAAAAATGATACAGTGAATGAAGTTGGTGTAGCAATATTCAGGAAGCCTTTATCCAATGAGTGCTATGAGAAAAGACCCGCAAATGAGCCTCCATTGTGCCGAGAGTCAGATGATCCAAATGCAGCCTGGTATCTTTCTTTATTATATGAGTGCATTAAATCAATTGTTATTTATTCCTTAAAGTTTCTTGACACATGTTTTTGTGGTTGTAGGAATGTGCCTCTGCAGGCATGTCTGCACAAGGTGCCAGTAGATGCATCAGGGTGTGGGACTTTAATGGTTGCGGTGGTGGTGGTGGTGACGGTAGTGGTGGAAACAAGAGCAAAAATGACATACTACGAGTCGAACCTGACACCTTGCGTGAGGTACCTAAACTTAACAAAACCACCCGAGTTATGCTGCCAGCCTCTGCGAAAAACGGTACAGAAACAGTTTGAATGCTTCTGCAAACTCTACAACAACCCTGGCTTAGTACAATTTCTTGGCATTAATGTCACACAACTCCTCCAACTCCCCAACAACTGCGGCATCGTATCTAATGTTGGCCTTTGCAAGAAAGGTCTGTGTTTCTTAGAATCCCTCTTCACCTCTCTTTTTTTTTTTTTTTTTTTTGTCCCAAATTTTAATAGCGCACGTTAAATACACTTGGGAAATTGTGTTTTGTATCAAAAATGCCCTTAAAAAAATCTTTTTACACCAAAATTACCATCAGATGATAATGATGCTTGTATTTATTAGATTAAGAAAGAAAAAAATGTTGCTCCCTCTACAAATTTTCAAGTTCAAGTTCTTGAACCTCTACTTTATGTTGTTTTTAAACTCTTCAACTTTTTTGGTTGATTCTCAATTGATCCTGTTCTCGCTGTATGAGAAACTTAAGTATATTGTTACATAATTGGATAAGAGTAGGACTAGCTTGAGTACTTCATAATACAAAACTTATAATGCATTTAATGTGTTGTAGGAGCTTCATATATGTTTGGAAGAGCTTTAACTTATGTTCATTGGGGAGTTATAGCTGATCGATATGGTCAAAACCTGTAATAGTGTTGGGCACAATTTCAGTGTTAGTATTGCTTGACATTATTCCCTATATAATTAAACTTGAATTGTTGTCTCAAAACTATTTATGTCATTTACTCTGTTTTAATAATACATATCAGGGTCATATTCAATACATATTTAAGCTTCTCTATTTGACTGTATTTAAGGCATATGCTTGCGAAGTTTCTCGAGTAGAAGATCAAGCTTTGGGACTGTCTCTTGTAATAACATTTTCTTTGTATTCGTTTAAAATCATATCAACCTGTACAGTAAATTACCCAAACATACACACATCAACAATTCACCAAATCAAAATAGAAAACCACACACCAAGATGTATACCAAATCAAAAGAAAACCACACACACACACACACACACACACGCAGAGAGAGAGAGACCTTAATTCATGAAGAAGGTCTGAGGTGAGTGAAACCCTCATTTGTGTCCGTGTATTTCTCCAAGACCAACTACTGCTCTTTTGAAGCCATTACATTTGAAGGAGCAGATAAGATTACTGAAATGGCAGTACTAGGGAAGCCTAGTAGTAGGGAAAGGCAAACCTTTCTCTTGCTCTGTTTGCAGTTGTTTATGAGGAGCTACAGCCATTGTTGTTGAAAACAGGACCGACGGTGCAGACAACAGTCTTTGTTGTAGTTATTGTTGTTGTTGTTGTTGTTGTTGTTGAGGTATAAAGAGATTATGAGTTAAGGACCAAACCAAACACTCAAAACTGTTGCAGAAGACAAAAATAGGGACACTCCTATTTAAGGCATATTTTTGAACGTTAGTCTACTAATTTGGCATTGAAGGCTTTGTTCTTATACAGTCTAGTCTTCAGATTCGCCTAACAACAATTAAGTTTTATTCTTAATATTTCTCCAATGAAAAAAGTTTATTTGATTTTTGTGCCATTTACCTAAAATCAGCTTAAACGTATCAACTTTAGGTAATTTTGAGTCTACCATTGTGTTCAAGAACTTCACTTTCTATGTACCCCCCCTCCCCACCGATGTAATAGTAATCTAGTTTACCCGGTTGCCTATCATGCTTCCCGTTCTGGTTCTGTTTTTTCTTTTAGTAAGTAGTTATAGTTCTTCCCCTTTGAATGGTTTTTACTTATTGATGGATGCAATATAGGGAAAATCATTAATGAAATGCTGCATGCAGGAGGATGTGTTGGAAAGGGCGAAAAAGGCCAAGGAAAAAGCAGCACGTGAAGCACAAGGGTTCATTCCCCAATCTACAACGATAACAACACCGACCTCCATCAAAGATGTTGCCGATCCAGTGATTTCAATATCATTTGGTCTTATTTAGTTTAATTATTGTCAGTTATTTATAGCTTCGACAGAATTTTCAATATTAACAAAGAGGTTTACATGTATATTAATTTTGGGTTATTTAGTTTAATTTGGAGCTTATTTTATGATTTTTCTTTTGTTTTTTATTTTTCTGATTTTTTTTTTTTATTATTTCGTTCATTGTGATTGGTGAATTAGAGGACCGTGCTATTGTTTGTTAAACCTCCAAATTTGACAATCATACTCTATGGATTTTTTTTTATTTTTTTTGAAGTCCATTCTCTAATAATTTGATAGTCCAGGGCCATCAAAAAAAAAATTCTACAAGAGAATATTTAACGGGCTAAGACCATCAAATATTGGCCTTTTTCACATAGTGGAAAATGCTGAAGTGACATTGAAATTTGCATCGTTTCACACATTGCTGGCGTGGATGTGTGTACAAAACCATAGATACTTTAGGAGCAGTTCCTCTAAAGTGGGTTTTATCACTTTTGTTTAAAAATGGGAGGTCTTGGACCGTTCATTTTAAAAGCCTTCATCTGACCTTAAAATTTGTCCTATTTTTTTTTCAATTTGGTTTTTCAATCTGATCTAAACCATGATCCATACAAAGCTGATGAATTAGATTTTGTTTTCAAGAAGTAAAATCTGTACTACTTAAATGCACTGCATAGGAATACAGAGAAAACCCACTACAAAAGATCCGCTCTCAAATACTTTTCATTGAGATAAAGATAAGAGTGAAAAAGCATCTATGATTCTATGCCCATTTCCACTTTGGCAATGTGTGAAACAATGTAAATTTTAGAGAGCTGTTAATGCCACACCAATTCTTATGTAAAATTCCCAAAGAATTGCACACAGTTGGTGTGGCGTTAGTAAAAGCTAGTGTGGCAATAGTAACTCTCAAATTACGTTCCACATGGACCTGCCTTCCATGTATATATATATATACCTCTTGAGTTGATGCAACCCAGTCTCTCTCTGTTCACAACCATATATGTGATAGATAATTTATTTCTCTTTTAATATCACATTTCAGGGACTGCTGAAGGTCACAAGAGAGGGAATGATAAAATTCTTGACTGATGAGGCTGATGGGCTGAAATTCCGACTAACGGATGGTGTCGATGTTGCACGCGATGGTGTGATTTATTTCACGGACGCATCTTATAAATACAACCTGAATGAGTACGTGTTGGACTTCCTTGAGGGTCGGCCTCATGGAAGGCTCATGAGCTATGATCCATCAACTAATATGACCCAAGTACTTATCCGTGACCTCTACTTTGCAAACGGAGTAGCCATCTCGCCACAAGAAGATTTTGTTATCTTCTGTGAAACCGCCTTGTAAGTTTTAAGGGGACTCAAAACCTTACATGTTCGGGTTAATCTTTTGTTACTTAATAATAATAAGTAGGCCTGTAAATGCTCTGCTCAGCCCATTGTGGAAACCACTTGGATAGTGTTATTCGGCCTGTTTAGTAAATGGACCAAGATAGACTGTCTTAAGTTAAGGTTGGACTACAACTTTAGAGCTAGGCCCATTAAGAAGCTCATAACTAGGCTCAAGTACTTGTGCGTCCGGCCTTGACATAGGTGAGCTTTATTTGGCCCGACCCAACCATTTAGCTGGCAGGCTTGGAGTTAGGATTTTGAGCCCTATTTTACCCACTGACATTTGATAGCCCTAGAAATTAGTGGTCCTGACCATAGTAAACAATCTCCTGTTTAATTCGCAAAAAATTCACTAATTGTTTTTTTCAATAAAAGTATTATTTTTCAGATTATTGAATTATTCTGAATAATTCACCTATTTTAAGTTAAAAAAGAATAAACCATGTTTTGTTTTACAAATTTTATGACTTTTACGAATTTCTATGAATTTCGGTAAAAAAAATACTATTGTAACTTGTTATATATTGTAAAAGTTAATTTAAAGTGTTTACTTGTGAGTTGCGACATATAACAAAAGTTCAACTTTGAAGCAGTCATGCTTCAAAATTTTGGAGGAATTCACCTTTTTACGGGGAAAAATGCCCCTTTCATCATCTAAAAAAATAATGACACGCATACCACCTTAATTTTTCAAACAAATGATTTGTCCCTTGACTTTAATTTACTTTTATAAATAAATGGAATAATAACCTCAATGCCCTCATTATCACCACCATCATTATTACCATCACCACTATATCATCACCTTCACCATCACTGTCACTTAATCACTATAATATTACTGAATCTTTTTTTTTGAATTTTTGAAATAAGGTGAATAATACACGTTTAAAGCATATGCTGCATATTTTCCATTGATCAATTTGTGTTGTTTGATGAAAAATGAGAAAATTGATTCTTGAAATGAAAAACATTCCAGGCGAAGGTGTAGAAACTATTACATTCAAGGTGAGAAAAAAGGATCGATAGATGAGTTCCTAGATAACTTGCCAGGGTACCTTGACAACATCCGATTTGATGCAGATGGTCGATATTGGATTGCGCTAGTCTCGGTAATTTAATTGATTCTTTCTTGTCATTGTTTTTTCCCTCAAGCTAATCTGATTATGTTAGTCAGGCTCCCACCCTTTTATTAATGCTTCTAGACACACCACATGGAGGGAAACTAGTTTCCATCCATGTGCCATGCCTAGAAACGCCAAATCCAAGATATTTTCATATATTAACTAGTAAATGAGAGGGGTTTACTTTATTCCAATATTTTATTTTTTTCATGGGGAACGTTAGAAACAAGTATTTGCGACCAACACCTAAGGTTCCTCTTGAAATTACAAAAAAATTATCTCGAATTGAGTAAAAATGCAAATATTATCTGAATTGAGTAAAAATGCAAATATTATCTTCAAAGACTTTTAAGTGTACTCTTTAAAGATTACATAATTTAGACATCCTTATGTTTGAATTTAGCTCTTGTAATGCGTGAGATGTGGTCATTAGACTCAAGAATCTCACAAGGATTTCTCAAGAAGAAAATAGTGTAAATGATCCTAATGGACCATCTCTCATATTTATAAATATTTGAGGGGTTCCAACATTTTTGAAGAGATATAAACATTGGGGTTCCAATAGCATTAATGGGTGTCAACCCATTGCCCGAACCATTGTTTCTTTTATGGCCTCGAAACAGAACCGCATAGTCTGTTCTTGTAGAGTCCGGAATTCATGTCTCCCTCTAAACAAGGTAAGGCATGGAATTTGTTAAAACTAACAGATAGTTATTCCATAAGTGTGGAGTAACTTAGTAAGTTACTCCCAACCAATACTAAACAACTTCTTTATTCTCCTTGTGTGAAAACTATCTCATCATTTTAAGTCATACCATTACCATGGACTAATAACTCCCACTTGGTGAAACTTAAGAATAATATTTTTCAATTAATGACTTTCTTTGTTATACCTATGCTTTGTCTTAGTCAGTAATAATTTGTACACCCAGATTGTGATCAGAGTATAGCAAAATAGACTTACGTGCGCTCGTTTTTTGCTCCTTTCTGACTGCATCTTGTTCTATATGATAGATCCTTATATCATATTGAAGAAGTCTTCATTTTACTTTATGTCAAGTAAATGGCATTGTATTCCCACATTTAAGGATTTTAAGATCCATATCTTAAATTCTACGACGAATTCAACCAAAACGCATCATTATATTTTTTTTGGATTTGGATTTGAATATACATGTATTCGAACCAATTACTATCCATTGATAGCCCTAATTCTTCAACCTCTATGGTAAATTTTTATGACTCAAACTTCATATTCAATCCATCATTTCCAACCTTTGCTTTAATCCTTGGTGGAAAATCCTTGATTTTTATTTTTCAAAATTTTCATTATATAGTACTTGTCAAAAATTCCTATCTTATTCTTGTGGTTTGATTATTGAAGCAGATAAAATCTTCACATTGAAGATGACTAGTTTTGGGAAGAAAAATCAATGGTTTTTCTCACATATGCTGAAACTTTCATTAATCTATGAAGGGGACTTATAATCAATTTAAAGAAAAAAAAAATAAAAAATTAATGGCATCCAAAATATTAACTAACAAATTTATTTACAAGTTTTTCTCCTTTTTGGTTAATGAATTCTTCAATTTTATAACTGTTAAAATAATTTTTTTTTCTTAAAAGGGAAAGACAATTTTTTGGGATGCTCTGATGAGATATCCTTGGCTTCGGAAGACAACAGCAATGATGGGAAGATTTGTGAAGCTTCCCACGTCAGAAAAAAATAGTGGAATAATGGCTATGAATTTGGATGGGGAAGTGATTGCCTTATATTCTGATCCCGGATTGGCATTGGTGACCACTGGGTTCAAGATAGGGAATCATCTATTCTACGGCTCGCTAGTCAAACCTTACATTGGTCGACTTGATCTCACACTATATGCTGCATAATTCACCTTTATCAATAACTATTTACTAACAATATATGTCATTTCATTTTTTTTCTTTCTTTCTTCTTCTTGTTGTTGTCATGGGATGAACTCTATATCTACAATATTACAGATTTTTATCATGATATAATTTGAAATCATTTTAGAGATTTCGTAATGCAGCTTGCAGGAGGGACTTTTTCTTTGTAAATCCCCTTAATTGTTTGAAAGTAATTTGATGGTCAGTTTTGAACTTTTTCTTTCTTAAAGCAGTTCCGATCCCATTTCAATTGGTGAGATTGTTGATTCAAATTGTCGAGATGGACAATTCAAATCCTTGAGACCGACCCTTTTTTTTTTTTATTAATGTTTCATTTTTCTTTGTTATTACGGGATGAACTTTTCTACTCACAATATTGCAAATGTTTGTCATGGTACAATTTAGAATCATTTTAGAAATTACTTAATGAACCATGCAGGGGAGACCTCTTTTTAAATCCCCCTAATTTTTTGACAGTAATTTGATGGTCAATTTAATTCTTTCTTAAAATGTCCGACGCAATTTCACTTGTTGAGATGGACAATTGAAATTTCTGTTCAAATCGTCAAGATCATGTTACGATTTTCTAGGTCAAAATTGTAAATTGTCGATCTCAACAATTGAACATAAACCATAAAGATCAACATTTAAATTGTTGAGATCAATAATTTGATTTGTTGATCTCGACAATTTGAGTTTGTTATTTTATCATAGCGAGGGTGCATTAAGAAAGAGAATTGGAATTGTTTTTATGTCATGCTCTCATTCAATGATCAGATTGATTGTGTATTTGTCAAATTTATTAGACATTGCTTGGATCCTAGTTGAACCAAATCGATGATCTTCTTTAAATATAAGGAGTGGATAAATGATATGTGTAGAGGGAAATAACTGTCAATTATTTAAGCTGTACACGTGTCCAGGCCGGTTAAGTGGTATTATGCATAAATCAGCATACGGGCGTTACCCATCAGCAGGGTAAGTCAAAGGAAAGATCTCCCTAGTTTGGCTAGAAGGGCAGTACAGCACTGAATAAGACCTGGTCTGCCAAGCAGGTTAGACCTGGTCAAAGAATATTTATAATCCTGATATTCGCATGTAAAGCCCAGAGAGCTCCCAAGTTTAGTATAACTAATCTAGAAGATTTCCATTCCATTTGTGGATCCACAGAATCAAGAAATTTTCTGGGATCATTGTCCGTGAGAGGGGGAGACCCTAATTCACAGCAAGGATCCATAAGTAGCACAATGAGCATAGAAGAATAAATCTTTTGGCGGATTGGAGGTCTAACCAGTTCCTTAGACTATTCTTCTATTTTTCTAACTTGAGTGTCGGAATGATTTTGATAGATACCACGCTGGCACGAGTAGGGAGGTGACAGAAGAGACTTCAAATCCCAACACGAAATCCAAGAAGAATATCACCCTACTTTTTTTTCTTATTATTATACTTTGAAAGTAGGCAACCACGAATCCACAAGTATAATTTATTGGAAAAAATTGAAACTTTTTGATAATTTGAAGAAAAATTTACAAGCAAAAAAACTCTTTTCAATGATTGAAATGAACTTTAGACTTTTAGTTTGACTCCACTTTTACTTTCATACTTACCCAAAATAATAAAAGTTTTCAAAAAGTAGAAAATACCATGAAACATACATAAATAATACACAAATAATCTTAAAATAAGTGATTTAATTGAAATACCAAAATCCTAAAAATGTTAGATAAAATTTACTAAAATGACTAGATAAATTCTGCCCCCCGCCGCGTCCTAATCGTATTAGAACCAAAACTATTGTAGGCCTTTTCGTTAGCCTTTTGGATTAGAACTACAATTACTATTGAAAGTACCTCTCATAATGTTGCATCTTTCAGAAATTATGGTGTCTGAATGTTATTGTTTTTTTTTTCCATGTGGCTTTATTTGTTCTAATCTCATCTCACAACATTCCCACTTGCTACAAAATAATTTGTCCTTCGAGTTATTCATTGATTTTGGTATATTTGGAAATAGAGATACCGCACTACGAGTTTATACTTCATTTTACCTCGGCAAGGTTAATTGAAGGCTATCCATACTTCCCCCGGAGGTGAAACAGAGCTGGAAGGAGGCCCTCGTCCTGGGAGGGGGGGGGTTGTTTGATGCCTACTCAGGGAATCAATAAAGCAGCAGGCAAACACTAGACTTAAAAGCATATTATACTTAAGTGCCTTTTGAATCTAAAATCAATGTTTGCTTCTAACTTGTTAAAATGAATATGATCGAACTTTGGTTGAGGTGCAGACAATGTTTCTCTTTTTAAGGTGTTTAGGTGTTTGCGGATTTGTGGGTAGATGTGTGACACGACTCACAACACCTCTAGAACACATCAGTCTAGTCAGATCTACTATTTAACCTCTGTTTGTTGCGAGAACTAAAGAAGAATAGAAAACGAAGGAAAAATATTTGATTTTTTTTTGTGTTTTTATTTTGGTCTAAACGTTCAAAAACAAATATTTAGATTTAACGAGGAGAAAAGACAGACAAAATCTACAAATTAAATAAACATAACATATTCCAAGAAGAGTCCTATTTATAATTGAAAAAAGGGATTTTCGAGTCTTAACTACATGACTGTTGAGATATGTGGAAAAAAGTATATTACCTAAAGATTAGTTCCTACCGATACATAACTTCTTAGGGAATGCCTAACATCTCGATGGTCATGTTGATAGAGAACTGCAACTGATGGGTTGAGGCTAGCATTTTCCAAAAATGAAAATTGTAACATATGGTTAAATTGTAGAAGGATTTTTTCAAGCCTCGACCTACGCTTGAAGCTTTTCATTAACATGACAGTTAGGATTCGAGGAAGAACGCGAATTTCTTAGAGATTAAATCTAATATTCAAGGGACTAGTACACTTTTTCCTTGGGATACATTTTTCTCTAGGAATCCTTAACATCCCAACGGTCAGGTAGATGGAGAATGATAAGTGACAAATATTTCATATTTCATCATGTTTTTTGGGGCATATATGCAATGTTTCTCTGTTTAACTCTGGTTTTACACGGGAAGTCATGCATTATGTTCATTTCCATGCGTTGCACATTTTTTATTAGTATTATTTCATGGTATATTTGCATGTAATGGTATACAATTCAAAGATCTTAATCATGTACGTTTTATTTATTGAACTTAATTCAATTGCATAAGAATCAGAGGAACAAGGACACGATTGGAATGCAATCAAAAAGAATTTCCATGAGTTTAGAACCAACTTGGAGTCCCACTAGCACATGACCATTGCGGCATGGTTGGACATGTATGGTGGTGTTATACCTCATAATGGGCCCACTCACAATTCAAGCCATGGTACAAATATTTCATTTGGGAATCAGACACACAGACAAGTATGAAGATTTGAAGGTTGAAAAAGCCCAAAATCAAGAGAAATGGAAGAAAAAAAAAAAGCAATTGCATGAAGAAATGTATACCCAAAAGCCAATAAAATTGATTTCGCTAGATAGTAATTTTTTATTGCTATATATCATGACCAGGACAAATAGTGTGATTTTTTTTTAATGACACGTGGCACTTACAAGATGATTTTGTCGAATACCCAACCTATCATAGGAGATCGGAAGAATGAAGGACGAAAAACTTCTTACATCAAGATTTCAAGGGTCTAAGATGAAAGTTTGGAAATATCGTATTCCCGAGAATTGGAAACTTAACCGTATCTGCGAGAATCAAGGGAATTTTGAAAATGGTAGAAATGGAAAGAGCAAAAATCATGAAAGGAGCCCTTATAAAGAGAAAGACGTAGAGTACTATGGAGGTATATAATTTTCTCCCTAAAAATCCTAAAATACTATTTTTTTTTCTTGTACCAAGAATTTGACTTGGGCATTAGAGAGGTGTTATTGCAGGCACACCTAGGTGTATAAGAAATAAATGAATCAGAGTTCAGTTGGAATCTAGAGGTAGTGCAAGTTTTTTAGCATCTATAATTTGGCACCGGATGTGGGGATCGTTACAAGGAGAAATGACCAAAATAGTGAGAACAAGATGAGAAAGACCTAAAAAATCAGCAAATCCATCATTAGCACGGCGGTACACCGTTTGTCGACAGAGACGAGAGTAGAGATGTGATAAGGGCTCGAATGCTAGAATGATTAAATTCAAGTGATAAGAAGGAAAAATAAATAACTCAAACAAAAGTATAATGAAGGAACCAAAACTTGGGGAAAAATAAGAGCAAGACAGGACCTCCACCCCCTGTAATAGATCAAATCTATATTGATCGGACAATAAATTAAGTAGGAATAGGAACTTAGCAGGGAAGTTAAGAAGTTCGGAACCCCATGAAAAGGGAGGATGTGGAAGAGCTGCTGCATAGGAGGAACGAGGAACAAGCTAGGGGAAGAGATTTGGGGTGCCATGCTCGGAATATAATTTGGGAACTTAAAGGGTTTCCATTTTCACTAGAAATAATGGCATCCGATCTGTCGAGAATATTTCATCCCTCAAAATTCGAAACGTTCGATAGGACGAATGACCCAATGGAGCATATCCTTCACTACAAGAACCAGATGGTGTTGTACCAGAACGACAACTTGTTGCTTTGTAAACTCTTTCCAATGACATTAAGGCACGGAGATATATCCTAGTGCTAAAGGTTACCCACAGGATCAATAAAAAGCTTCTTTAAGCTTAAACAAGCTTTTGTCAGACAATTTATACATTTGAGGAAGATGAAGGTTGAAGTAAATATACTCTTCCACCTATGGTAGGAAGTTGGAGAGAGCATCCAAGCCTTCATGTGACAATTCCAGACTATAACGTTGGTGGTAGAGAATGAGGTGACTGCATGTGCACCCTATATAGTAGCAATAATTCCCAGGACACAGCTGCATAAATCACTAATCAAGACTGATCCATCACGATTGGAGGACTTGTATGTGAAGGTGGAGAAATATACCTTGGTTGAAAAATTGATGAAGAACAGGGGGTAGACAGCACAGCAACCACCATTAGTGTAGTAGAACTTGAAGCTCCTAGAAAACCATAACGAGTAAGGGAAGAAAAGGATTGGAGGAAAAGGCATAGGGAAACTAAGGGAGGGTCAGGATGAAAGACTGGGTGGATCTATATACCATTAAATGAAAAATATTAGAGATCTTGTGGCATATATGAAATGATTCAGGATTCGTGCAACCACCATGAAAGATTGAAAGAGGGGAAGACGATCGACTTCTTAAACCGAGATATTGAGGGTCTAGGAAGAAAGTTCAGAAACATCATATCCCCAAGAATCGAAAACTTAACCATATTCATGAGAATCAAGGGAAATCCCAAAAAGGGCGAAAACTGTTGAAACGGAAAGAACGGAAATCATGGAGAAAATAATGAAAGAAGCCCTTATAAAGGGAAATACACATGACACTGCGGAGGTATATGGTTTTCTCCCTAAAAATCCTAAAATATTATTATTTTTTCTTGTACCAAAAATCTAATTTGGGTGTCTGAGAGGTGTTGTTGCAGGCATACATAGGTGTACATGAAATGGAGGAATTAAAGTTTAGTTAGAATCTCGAGGTAGTGCAAGTTTTTGAATCTACAGATAGGGAGATATGATCATTCTACTTCATATAATGATAAAAAATATGGTTCGGTTCGTTGATTTTGAATCGGGTAGGTTGTTGTTTCAGATTTGTGATTGTTTTTGTAAATTTCCCTCATCTATGATTTTATAAAAAAAGGCAAGGGATCCTCATTTTAGAGGAGGTCTTTCTCAATTGTACATATGTTTCATTTTTTTAGAGAATCTTTTAAGGAATTGTTCATGGTGACCTGAAGAGAGCTTCAAGGATATTTTTAGAACTACTCTCCAGAGTTTTAGAGAAGTTCAGAGAGAGAGAAAAGAGTTCAAGTCTTGGAATTTTCTACATTTTGAAAGAGTTCTTTTGAATTATTGTAAAAATATTGTAAGATTGGAATATTCTACTCAAAAGAGGTAATAAGAAATATAAATTTATTCAGATTTTAGAAACTTGTCCAAGCTAAAAAAAGTAAGATTAAATTTGTGACAGATCTATTGAATTTCTTTCTCGAATTTTAATTCTAAATTCTCTCTCTTGAATCTAAATTTTATTATGGATTTTAGTTTATTTGTTCACTAATAAAATGAATTTCTTAGTTGCCAATTTTTATGCTTCATGCTTGATTTTAGTTTCGAATCACAAAACTTGATTTCTCATCTTTAGAAAACTTCCAAATTGGATCTAAATATTTGATTTAGATCTAGTCGAGATGCTATTTTATTTGTAATATTGAGTTTAGAGATCTAGAAAAGCTACAAAAATTCAGAACATAACCGATCACCTTATTACTTGTGGGATTGGACCCCATGACCTTTCTCCTTGTAGTGTGGACGAGATCAGCTAGGAACTCATCCATTGTCCCCCCCCCCTAGCTCATATCCTCCACTACAACCAGACATCCATCCTTACCCCTTCATTCATCTTTATTTATTATCATTCACATTTATTACATATCCATTGGAAGGGGGAACAAAATGGTACTTTCATCGAGAGTATCTTGATTGTGATCGGTTCTATTTTGTATTTTTTGATTTTTCTTTAGTTTCTTATATTTTTTTTTATTACATCTGGTGAATTTGGTGTTGCGATTTTGATATGATTTTCACGATTCTTTCTCTATTTTTGTATGTTCCCCTCTCCGATGGCTACAAGTTACGATGGGGATTGGGAATGTGAGGTATGGACAATTGTGAATTGCAAATTAGCGGATCTAGGATGAATTAATATCTAATGATGTGGATCCATCATAGTATTATGGATAATTTAATGAATGAGACCCAGTGATTCATTTGGTTCATTAGATCTGAATTGGGGGGTAGTGATGAGTCCTTGCATGATCTCATCCCCACTACAAGGAGAAGGACCTGGATCTAATTCCACAATGTAGTGAGTGATTGGCTCCATTTCAGATTTCATAATTTTCTTGAGTCTCCCATGATTCGGATAAAAACAAGGATTTCATCTCAATCAAGTCCTAAGTAAAAAAATTCCGAATTCGATCAAGAAGGTTTTTGATAAACAAAAAGGGATCTTAAGGTTAAAGTTATAAATTAATAATAGAAAATCAAATTCACTAATTAAGAACATCATTTTTATCAGTGAAAACCAAATTTATAAGTTGATCGATCAAATGATCCACGGTGAAACTTGAATTTTAATGGTGAAAACCAAGATGCCTTCCTTAAACGTCGAAAAGTTAAATCAGCTGATTTCATAAAGCATCAAAATTCAATTGAGTCTATAACCTCTTCAACGTCTTGTTACAATTCTTGGTGCCCTTTTCAAGTTTAAAATTCAATTGACCTTAATCTCTAAACCTCGAAGTATAAATGAACTTTGAAGCAAATATAGAGTTTTAGAATGAAAAATGGAGAAACATAAGATATCATATTAACTTTGTACGCAATGAAATTAAATAATATTTTTTTGATTGGTGAAATTGAATAATATTTTATGTATATACCTCACATTGCAAAAGTAGAACATACAGAGGAGAATAAATAGAAATAAACAGATCATTCACGTCATTGTTGTTTACATCAACTTTGACTTTAACCATCAATTCAATCAACGTAGTGATGTCCTTGGACATCAAAGGATTTAATTGATCTCATGGTTTTTGCTAACATTTCAACAAATCCTTCTAGTACCTAGCACTCTTTGAGTTCTTTACATTTTCTGTTGGAGATGCAAGTAGAACTTATGTATTTCTATATGAGTTGTATCTTGCACATAGACACCAACCCATAGCAAAGCTTAACCCAAACCCATGTTGAAAAGTGAAAAATTGGTAACGTGGCAAAAATATGAAAATAAAGTGCCACATTAGCAACCCAACACCACAACTCTCTAGATTTCATAGAAAAACCAAGATCCAAACAAAAAATGCTAAATATTTCTTTTTTGGCTTGATCCAAGTTTTTGAAAATGGATGGTTACCAAACTCCCTAATTTAAAATGGACAGCTTTGAAGGAACGCTTGAAGCTAATTCCCCATACTAAAATTGAGATCTATTAGGTCTTGGGACCAATTGTGTGAGTGATTCTGCTCCTGATTCTGTTCTTTGAGGAAATCTATCACGTTGGAAGATTGATGAAGTTGTAAATAAGAACTTGAGGAGTCGGTTGAGCTATAACAAGAACCTTTAAGTCATATATATATGGGAAGTGAATTGCGTATAGTTGAGAACTTAATTTTATACAAAACTTGAGGAAGGCAAGTAAGGGTCGAACATTGGGTACGAGGGTGATTACCAAGTTCAAAGAAATGAAGTTAATCTAAATTAATATTCAAATCTGTTTTTATATTTCGTGTAACAAAAATGAAAGTAAATTTGTTGGAAAATAAAGCAATAATAATGAAAATTCAGCTAAAAACAAGATAGAGTACCACTAGTGGTTAGAGTAACCTAGGACTAGCATTTAAAGCTATATCTAAGTTCTATCCTTTTAACTCAACTCCAAGGACTTGGTGTGAGTTCTTTGGATTGGAAGATATAGCATGAAAGTTTGAATAACATAGAAATTAGAGCTCCTTAACTCACTAATGTATGAAGCCCCTACAACCAATTACCTAGATTAAGCATGTTTTATCTTGATTTTATCTAAACATAAAACATTTAAGTTATGCATAAAAGGTATAAGGATTCATCTAGAGATTTGATCCATTAGAGTTGGACAAGGCCTTGAAGAGAACCCAATAATCATCAAAAAAACATGGAAGGATAAAGAACAAAAATACAACAATAAAAATTGCTCCTAGGCTTCCTCCTCTCACTAATGGAGGGAGTTTAGCTTATGGTCATTGCAAGGAAACAAAGAGAAGTAGTAAAACTAGCACTTGTATTCATTGAGTAACCAATGTACAATATCTTCTTCTTAAAGAAATTACGGAACTTAAAGATAAAGAAACTATCCTAAAAGGAAAAATTACAAGTGAAAGTGCTAAGAGCACTTGGGGGGAGAAGAGAGAGAGAGATGAAGGTCCCTTCCTAATTTGGAAAAAAGGGTCTATTTATAAACATTCGATACTCTAGAAGGACCCAAATATAGCCGTCATACTTCTTGTGCATATAAGTTAATAAGAGGCAAATAGATGCAATTTTAGGGCGCTCTGACCGAGGTTCATTGTGCCACAATGAATAGTGACTACAGAATAGTGACTGCACCATAATCATGCTAAGACTTTTGGTTCTACAATTTTACACATAATTACTTGATTGGTCTTCCAGATTGTAATGCACACTTGATTGGTTGATTTAATAATCTATCTTGATGGTTTGATATTTGATCTGCACAATGAACACACGTAATCAAGACTTTCTCAAAAATGCATTAATTTTATGCAATTAAGTCCATTTAGCATAGTAGAACATGTAACGTAATAATTTGAGGCTTTACATGATTATTTACCTAATGTAATGAAATAGGACGAAAATCAAGATAAATGTATGGGAAAAGTATAGATAAATCAGTGTTTTAAGATACCGATCACAGCCCAAACTTGCATTTTTCTAGTTTTTTAGAAAATAAATTGTCACTTTCGCAGGTATCTCGATTGCAGTTAACAAATGTAGTAAGTCCTTAAACCGCTAAGTAATTCCTAATGGACGAGTTTAACTCGTGAGGGTTTGTAGAGAATATATCCACAAAATTTAAAATAACTTTTTGAAATAACAATGATCAAAATCAAAATTTATATTTAAAAAAGCACGGGTTATTTACGATTTGTCAGTCATTGGGAAATACCATTGGCATAGAGTCCCAACTCTTATTTCTCTATAAACAAACTTAGAATTAAATTGACCTTTAAGAGATAGTAATTCTAATTTAGAAACTTTAGAAATTGGTTTTATAGAGTGAGTTCTAACCTTTTATCTAACTAGGAGTAGGTGGATTGACTTGGGTTTAATTCTAAACTTAACATCCTGTCTGGGGTAGTGAGAAGTGTGGATGTTCACTTTAATACCCCGAAGGGACTTTATCTGTGATATTCCAGTATATTCACTTTTTTATACTTGATGGCTTTTATCCTAATGAAACTCTAAACTCTTCTAGTTTGATTCTTTTAAATTTTTCTTTCTTTTACGTTTCAAGGGATCTTTTTATTTTCTTGTTCTTTTTCATTTTCATTTTATTTCTTCCACTATTTTTTAAGAAAAACATGCAATCCTTTTCAAGGTACCCAGTCTAATTCAATTGTTGTTGTTCAAGACATATTTAACCCAGTTATGTTTTTTTTCTAATCAACCAACCAAATGAATAAGGAAGTCAAAGTTCATCAAACCCAATTTTTCCTAATATTCTAAGTAGAAAGAACAACTTAATCAATTTAACATATATTTCTTGAACCTTATTAGAAGTAACTATAACCAAAAGATAACTTTGCTATAATATTTTCTTAAGAGAAACACAGATAAGGACTTGGGATCAAAGATTTCAACCAATGATTGATCTAAGATTTTTAACCAAGTATTTAAAGATACACCAAAGATTTTGAGCAAAATACAACAAAGTTAACACCAAAATACTTTTCAAAATCTTTTAAATCTTTTTATTTATTTTTTTATGATTTTTGGAATAGAAGAAGAAAAATAAGTAGCAATCCAACCCATACGCCCCCAAACTTAAACATGATATTGTTTTCAATATTTCAACATGCACATGCAAAAGCAAAATTGAAAATGACAAAAGAAAATGAAGTGGGTTGGATGAAACCTAAAAAAGATCCTACAATCTTGTTGATAGTAACACAATGTCTCCTGAAATGAGACAATTCACTACTCACTACTATCGCAGCGTCGATTGTATCTGTCATATTAGTCGTGATCATGTTGTATTCTACTAGAAACACCATGAATGATATTGTGCTCATAACCGAGGCAAATGGTTCCTAGGCTATGTTAGATAAACACACACCAGTAGTTTCAATATACATTATGTAAACTAGCATAAGACAAAATAACTAAAATCCTAAGGTTTGGATGGTAATGCTAGCTATGAGTATCATTTAACATGATAAGGACTCTGCTCGTCACTTTTTAGCATGTAGAGCTTGAGCGCATTGGGTATGCTATCCTGATTCATCGGTGACTATTTGAAGAGGGCCAACAAGGGAAAAACCTATCAACAGGTTGACCAATCCTTTCTGTTAAGCATTGTACAACCCTAAACATATGAGACCAATTATGGTTTTATTTTTTGAACCTACCACTTTGGTTCTGAACTGATAATTGTTCCTGACAAGGAAAATGGCCAAGTTTTAGGCCTAACTGAAGTAAAAAACTATAGTACTCAGCCAAAACTTCTAAAATTACTATTGAAACAAAAAGAATGGGTTGCCTCCCAGAAACATTAAGTTTAACATATTCAGCCAAACGAAAATTCTATTAATCTTCATAAACGGGATCCTCAAGGAGTAGAACTTCCTCTAGTGATATATATTTGAGATGCGATTTGCAGCACTAACCATTTACTTTGAAAGTGGATCCGTCCTTAGGATTAAGGACTTCAACAACACCATAAGGGTAAACTATTTGGATCATATATGGGCCAATCCAAAGAGACTTGAGTTTTTCTAGAAAAAGGTGGAGTCTGTTGTTGTACAATAATACTTGTTGACTAGGTTCAAAATTTCATCGAAGAATGTGTTTATCGTGATAAAATTTTGTACGTTATTTGTAGCGTTTATCACAATTATAAGAATCATGTTTGATCTCTTCTAATTCATCGAGTTGTAACTTGTAATTTTTATCGGCTTTATTGAGATCAAATTTAAGGCATTTGATTGTCCAATATGCATGATACTCAAGGTTTACACGCAGATGATAGGCCTTGCCAAAAATTAATCGGTAAGGAGACATCCATGTTGGTGTTTTAAAAATAGTTCAATGGGCCCACAACAAGTTATTTAATGTCAAAGATCAATCTTTTCATTAAAGATTGATTATTTTTTCCAGAATGGTCTTAATTTCCTTGTTAAAAATCTTTACTTGTCCACATATTGCAATTTTATGAATTATGAGGTATTTCCTCATCAATGCTGCAAAGATTTTAGTGCAAAAATGTGAGCTACCATCATTTATGATAGCTCGCGGAGTATCGAATCTTAAAAAGATGGTCTCCTTAATCAAGTTGATCACCACCTTATGATCGTTTGTCTTATGTGTTATACCTTCGACCCATTTGGACATGTAATCAATAACAACGAGGATATACTGGTAACCCTGGGAGATAGGAAATGTCCCATAAAATCTGTGTCCCAAAAAATCTCGATGATCTGAGGCATTTCATTTCTCTTAAAGATTTTTCCTAATTTCTGACATCAATTATAAGATTTACTAAACTTGTGGGCATCACGAAAAATTGAAGGCCTGAAGAAATCGTATTACAAGATTTCACAACAGTGTATTTACCATTGAAGTACCCTCCGCAGGCATGATTATGACAAAGTTCTAAGATATTGGCTTACTCACAAGTTGGAACACAATGTCTAATGATTTGGTCAGGACAGTATTTAAATAAGTATGGTTCATCCCATAAATACCACTTGATTTTTTAAAATAGACAGAGTTTTTCTTGCCTAGTCATTGAGACTGGCAATTGACCTGTAACTAGGTAGTTGGCAGTATCCACATACCATGGATTGTTAGAAATTTACATAAGTTGCTCATCGAAAAATAATTCAGAGATGGGTAAAGATTTCTCGGATGATTTAGTAACTATCTTAGATAGATGATCAACTACAACATTTTCTACACCCTTTTTGTCTCGGATCTCAAGATCAAACTCTTGTAAGAGTAAAATCTAATAGATTAGCCTTATTTTAGCATCCTTTTTTGTAAGAATTTATCAACGGCATAGACTATTGCTAGCATTTTCTTATACGTTATAGAGTAGTTAAGCTGAGCATCACTGAGGGTTTTACTGGCGTACTAGATAACGTGAGGATGTTTATTGATTCGTTGACCCAAAACAGTATCTGTCACATAATCTAAAGCATCGCACATGATCTCAAATGGATTATTCCAATTTGGAGGTTGAATGATGGGCATCGAAGTTAAATCGGACTTTAGTTGGTTGAACACGGAGAGATATGACTCTATGAAGTTAAAAGGAACATCCTTGCCTAAGATTTCACATAAAGGCTTCTAAATCTTCCCAAATTCTTTAATGAATCTATGGTAGAAATCTGCGTGGGTTAGGAATTACCTAATTTCTTTGACTGTTTTAGGATTTGGTAACTTCTCATTAAACTTATGTTTGCTCTATCTACTTCAATCCCTCTAGTAGAAATAATGTGTTCTAGCACAATCTCGGATGTTACCATAAAATGGTATTTTTCTCAATTGACGACTAATTTGACTTCTTTACATTACACGAGGACCAAAGTCAAGTGATGGAAACATTCCTCAAAACTTAGTCCGAAGACCAAAATATCATCCATGAATACTTTGAGATATCTTTCTAGCATGTCCGAAGATATACTAATCATACACCGCTGAAAAGTAGAGGGTGCATTGCATAACCCAAAGGGCATGCTACGATACACAAAAGTTCTGAAGAAGTAGGTAAAAGTTATTTTCTTTTGATCAGTGGGAGCAATGGGTATTTAGTTGTACCCGAAGTAACCATCCAAGAAGCAATAGTAGGAATGTCTTACTAGATGCTCTAATATTTGGTCAATGAAAGGTAGTGGGAAGTGATCTTTGGGAGTCATTGAGTCGAGTACTTGAATGGGGATTAACTCATTGTCTTGGTTGGCTACCACAGTGATACCAAACTTCTTAGAAACAACTTTAATGAAACTTACCCAATGACTGTTGGAGATGGGGTAAATGATACCTGCATCGAGTAATTTCATCACTTTACTCTAGATTACATCCTTCATGACAGGATTTAGTCGTTTCTAAGGTTCTAGGGAAGGCTTAACAAAATTCTCTAGACGAATGTGATGCATCACCACAGATGGACTAATTTCTTTAATGTCAGCTATGGTCCAACCAGTAATTTCTTGATGTTCTCTCAACACTTTTAACAACTTTTCTTCCTAGACTATACTAAGGTGGGAGGAAATGATCATAGGTAAAATTTGATTCTTGCCAAGAAATACATATCTCAATGTTTCTGGAAGCAATTTAAGTTTTAATTTGGGAGGCTTGATTTGAGAAGGAACAAGAGCGAGAGTATGAATGGAAAGATTTTCGACTTTTGCATGTCAACATGTAGAGTCTAAAAGTAGAATAGATTCAAGCAAAGTGTTGACTTCACTTATGGACCCAAATCGTGGCCAAAGTGAGCCAAACATCTTTCTATGGAATCAAAATACCTTAAATCTTTACACGTTCGATTGACTAGCACATCTATCATATTCATTTCCTCCACATCATCATTAACATCAATTCATTAGAAATTATGAAAGACGTTAAATTTGACTTTCATATCTCCAAATGGTAAAATCATAATCCCATTTCTACAATGAATGACTACATTAGAAGTTGCTAAGAATGGACATCCTAAGATGATAGGAATATGACTATGCGGAGTGATGACTGGTTCTGTGTCTAAGACAACAAAGTCAACCGGAAAATAAAAATCTTTGACTTTCATTATCACATCCTAAACTATACCATTGGGAATCTTACTAAACCTATCGACTAAACTTAATGTGATGTTGGTGGGTTTCAAAACCTTAAACCTAGTTGTTTATAAACCTAGTAAGGTAAAATGTTTATACTTGACCCTAAGTTTAAGAGACATTTTTCAATCATTTGATTTTTAATATGGATGTAAATTATCAGACATCCAGAATCTTTAAATTTTGGCACAACCGTTTGCTGGATGAGAGATGAAGCTTAGGCTACCATGATGGTTTTTCAAGGAAATGGTGTTTTCCTCTTAGTTGTGATCAAATTTTTAAGGAATTTGGCATATGAAGTTTGTTTAATGACATCTAAGAATAGGATATTGATATGCACATTTTAGAAAACTTCAAGGACACCCTGAAATTACTTATTCCTCTTTTTATTTCTAAGACGATAGGGAAATAAAACTTTTGAAATTGGTGTAACAATGGGAAGATTCTTCAAATCTTGCTCATTCTCTTTAAAAGATTTTATGACTTCTTCTACTTGAACTTTGGCCTTCTCTAGGACATTGTCTTCTTTGTCAATAGGTTGGATCTTGTTATCCACCTTCTTTCCTGACGTCAAAGTGTGGATAGCTTGGACGGAGTCTTGTGGGTCTCTAGAATGACTTCTTACCTTGTATTGACCCTTCGATCCGTTGGGAACCATAGGTTGGGTTCTAGGGTTAGGAACAATTTGACTGAAAAATTGACCTTTCTCTCCCTTTAAGGGAAAAAGCTAATTGACCCAACTAAACTTCCATCTTATCTATAGATTGAGCAGTGACCTGATTAATCTGGGTTTGATTTTGATTAGTCTGCTGTTGAATTTGAATGAGCTGTTGTTGCTGCTTTACCAACTCTACCATCATAAATTCTAAAGATAACTGTTGTTGGCTGGGTGGATTGTAGTTGGTCATGAAATCTAGGACTATGACTCTACATTCAGTAGATTATTGAGATTGGTAAGGTACTTGTGGAACAATGACTTAGTTCATGGAAGGATTTGCTTCTTATGATAACTTCTCTTGTGACCTGGTGGACCACTAGATTGAATTGGTTCGTTTTGTCTGTATAAAAAATTAAGAAGGAACCTATTATTTGAATAATGCATTTGGCTGTAAGAATTCAGAGCTGGCTTCATAAAAGCATTGTAGCCATTGACAACGTTAGCCTATTCATCCTTAATGTATGGTAAGTTAGGACAACACTCAACCAAATGGTTGTTACCGTCATATAAGACAATAAAGAAACTAGCTTGACTAATACTTGCAAAACTGAGCGAGAATCAAAGTAAGGGTTAGATGCTAAGATAGTGAAAACATCTACCTTCTTTGTGAGACTATTCATACCACTCAGTAGATTGGACATGATATTCTTGAGATTAGGGTCTACCTTCATCTCATACATCCCTGACTTCTTAACGGGATCATCTTTATCAAACTCTCCATTATTACTTTGAGCACTCTCGACTAACTCAACGAGAAAATCGTACGCTTGGTTAGGAGTTTAGTTTCTAAATTGACCTTTATGCATAGACTCAACTAGGTATGTTGATTCATGGTTAATCATCGATTAAAGCATTGCACCAATTATGCTCTGTCAACGCCATGGTGTAGGCATTTGACTGACAAATCATTGAATCTCTCTCAAGTTTTGGAAAAAAATTTCATTCGGACGCCCTCTAAAATTTCCAATTGTGTCGTCATTCTCTTAGTTTTGGCCATGGGATAAAATTTGGCCATAAATTTCTTTGATAGAGCATCCCATGAAGCTATGGAATCGGGAATAGAAAAAGATAAAATTCGTAAAAATTAGCCAATGAAGGCAACAATGGCGCGAAAACAAACTTATGATGGGTCTAGGAACCCAAATGTACCATTTTCCACAACTCTTAGAAGGTTCAAAATATGGTAAATTTTCTCATCGACACTGCTCAGAAGCATGTGCTTTTAAATATAAGTTTTGATGTTGACTATTATTATTTCAAAAGTTGTTTTGAATTTTGTAGGTATATTCTCTACAAATCCTCACAAGTCAAACTTGTCTACTAGGGCTAACCTAGTGGTTTAAGGGATTGCTGCATTCGCTAAATGCAGTCAAAATGCCTAGGAAAGTGATAAATTTTTTTCTAAGGGACTAAAAAAAGATAAGTTTGGGGGTGTGATCAGTATTTCAAAACACCGATTTATCTACACATTTCCCAAGTATTTATCTTGATTTCAATCATTATTTAATTAGATTAGGTAAATAATTATTTAAGCTTCAATTTATCACATTACATGTTTTACGACGCAAATTAGCCTAAATTATATAAAATTAATGCACTTTATCGAAAGACTGATTACGTGTCTTCATTGTAGAAGTCAAATATAAAATCACCTAGATGAACACCAAATCAATCAATCAAGAGTGCATTACAATCAAGAAACCATGCAAAACTAGAAATCCAGGTGTCTTCAGATCAATGTGATGCAACGAACTTTCAATGTGGCATAGTGATTTTCGATAGGAACGTCCTAAAATTGTCCAGTGTGCTCCGCACGTGAGATTATACGCAAGAGTGATGATAACTATTTTTAGGTCTTTCTAAAGCACCTAAGGTTTATAAATAAATCATTTTCCTAATTAGGAAAGAGTCCCTTGGGCCGTATCCCTTTTCTCTTCTCCTACTAATGCCTTTGGTATTTTTTCTATAATTATATATTTTTTAGATAGGTTTTATTTCAATAACTCTCTGTAATTTCTCAAAGAAGGTGATAGTGTATATTGGTTACTATATGTATACAAGTGTTGGCTTCATGAATTCTCCTTGTATCCTTGCAATGACCATAGGCTAGACTCCCTCTATTAGTGAGAGGAAAAAGCCTAAGAGCAAGCTTCTAATTCTGTGTTTATGTTCTTTATCATTCCATGTTATTTATGATTATAGGGTTCTCTTCAAGATTTTATCTAACTCCAATGGATCAAAGCTTTAGATGAATCCCTACACATCTTATGCTTAACTTAGAAGTTTTATACTTAGATGAAATCAAGATAAAACATGTTTAATCTAGATATTTGGTAGTAGGGACTTCACACATTAGTGAGTGAAGGGGTCTTAACTATAGTATTATTTCAAGCTCCATGTCATATCTTCCAATCTAAGGAGCTTACATCAACCCCTTGAGGTTGAGTACAAAGAAGGATAGAACTTAGATATAGTTTTATTTGCTAATCCTAGGCTACTCTAATCACTAATGGCTTAATCTCCTATTTCTTAGAATAAATTTTCTTTTTATTACTTTATTTTCCTGCAATATTTACTCTCTATTTTTATTTCACAAAAATACAAAAATAGATTTTAAATTTGTAACTTAGATTAACTTTATTTTGCTTAGCTTGGTAACATCCCCACTTTATTTTGGGGTTTGATCCCTCACTTGCCCACAAGTTAAGGAGAGTATAAACATATTAATTTCTGATAAGATAATGACGATGTCACCTCCCAGAAGTACTAACTTTAATGTTTTTAGCCAGATGAAAGTCATGTTCATCTTAATAAATTGGATCATCGAGGAGAAGAACTTCCTCTTGAGGTACACATTCGAGATATGGTTTGAGGTGTTGGCCATTTACTTTGAAAGTGGATCCGTCCTTAGAATTAAGGACTTCAACAGTACTATGGTGGTAAACTGTTTGGATAATATATAGGCCAGTTCAACAAGACTTGACTTTTCCCAAAAAAAAGTGGAGTTTATTGTTGTACAACAAAACTTTTTGACTAGGTTCAAAATTTCATCGAAAAATGTACTTACCGTGATAAAAAAAAATATACGCTCTTTGTAACATTTAACACAATCATAAAAGTCATTTATGATCTCTTCTATTCATCGAGTTATGATTTACGATTTTCATCGACTTTATCGAGATCAAAGTTAAGGGGTTTGATCTCCTAATATGCTCGATGCTCAAATTCTATAAGGAGATGACAAGCCATGCAAAAAACTAACAGATAGGGAAATATCTGGATTGGTAATTTAAATGCAGTTCGGTATGCCCACAACGAGTCATTTAATCTCAAAAACCAATCTTTCCATAAAAGATTGAATATTTTTTCTAGAATGATCTTGATTTTCCTGTTAGAAATCTCTACATGTCCATATGTCTGTAGATGGTAGGGTGTTTCAATTTAATGAGTTATGAAGTATTTCCTCATCAATGCTGCAAAAATTTTATTTCAAAATATAAGCTACCATTACTTATGATAGCTCATGGTGTAACGAATCTTGAAAATATGGTCTCCTTGAAAAAATTGATCACCACCTTGTGATCATTCATTCTACATGCTACAGCTTCAACCTATTTGGACATGTAATCAATGACAACAAGGATATACTGGTAATCATAAGAGATAAAAAAGGGTCCCATAAAATTTACGCCCCAAATGTCAAAAATCTCAATGATCAGGATAAGATTCTGAGGGATTTCATTTCTCTTTGAGATTTTTTTTAATTTCTGACATCAATTACAAGATTTACTAAATACGTGAGTATCACGAAAAATAGAAGATTAGAAGAAATTGCACCGTAAGATTTTCACAACGGTTTTTTTACCACTGAAGTACCCTCCACAAGCATGATTATGACAAAACTCTAAGATATTTGCTTGCTCACAGGTTGGAACACAACATCTAATGATTTGGTTGAAACTATACTTAAATAAGTATGGTTCATCCTAAAAATATCACTTGATTTTTGAAAGGAGACGAAGTTTCTCTTTTCTAGTCATTGAGACTAGCAATTGACTTATAACTAGGTAGTTGACAATGTCAACATAGCAAAAAGTATTAGAATTAGAGATTTGCATAAGTTGCTCATAGGAAAAAGATTCAGAGATGGGTAAAGATTCATCAGATGACTCAATAACTATCCTAGATAGATGATCAGTTACAACATTCTTTGCACCTTTTTTATCCTGGATCTCGAGATCAAATTCTTGCAAAAATAAAATCCAATGGATTAGCCTTGCCTTAACATCCTTCTTGGATACGAGGTACTTTGATGCGTCATAGTCTATGTAAATCATGACTTTCAACCCTATTAGGTAGGGATGAAATTTATCAATGACATAGACCATTGCTAGCACTTCTTTCTCTGTTGTAGAGTAGTTAAGTTTAGCATCACTGAGGGTTTTACTGGCAGACTGGATAACGTAAGGATGTTTATTGATTTGCTAACCCAAAATAATGCCTATCACATAATCAAAAACATCGCACATAACCTCAATTAAAATGTTCCAATTTGAGGGTTGAATGATGTGTGCCGAGGTTAACTCAAACTTATGTTAGTTGAACACGGAGAGATGTGATACTGAGAAGTTGAAAGGAACATCTTTGCCTAAAAGTTCACATAAAGGCTTCAAGATCTTCCCAAAATCTTTAATTAATCTACAGTAGAAACCTATATGACCTAAGAATGACCTAATTTCTTTGACCATTCGAGGAGGTGGTTACTTCTCAATTAAATCGACTTTTACTCTATCTACTTCAATCCTTCTTATAGAAATAATGTGTCCTAGCACAACTCCAGATGTTATGGCATTTCTCCCAATTGAGGACTAGATTAACTTTTTTACAATGCACGATAACCAAAGTCAAGTGATGGAGATAGTCCTCAAAACTTGATCCATAGATCGAAAAATCATCCATAAATACTTTGAAATATCTTTCTAGCATGCCCAAAAATATACTCATCATGCATTATTGAAAAGTAGCGGGTGCATTGCACAACCCAAAGGACTTGTAACCATACATGAAAGTTTTGAAGGGGTAAGTAAAAGTTATTTTTTCCTGATAGGTTGGAGCAATGGGTATCTAGTTGTACCAAGAGTAATCATCTAAAAAGTAATAATAGAAAGGTCATGTTAGACGTTTTAACATTTAGCTAATGAAAGATAGTAGAAAGTGATCTTTGGAAGTCATTGAGTTGACTTTCCTATAATCGATACACACTCTCCATCCGATTTGGACTTGATTGGGATTAACTCGTTATCTTGGTTTACTACCACAGTGATACTAGACTTCTTAAGAACAACTTGAATGGGACTCACCCAACCACTATCGGAGATGGGGTAGATGATATACGCATCTAGTAATTTTATTACTTCACTCCGGACTACATCCTTCATGATAAGATTTAGCTGTATCTGATGTGGCACCCCGTCAAACGCTAAAAAAAAGTCTCATGTCAGATCTCAAGGCACAAGGTGGCACCTCAAAATTTTGGCCTGGTATCTTCTGTTTATGTTAGCATTCCAAGGCGTTCAACCAGCACCTGATAAACGACATACATCATCTTGTATATACATATAAAATTTAATACTAGCAGAAGCCTTTATAAATATAATAACGTATGATATATTAGAATACGGAAGGATAAATAAAATATAAGATTATACAAAAATTCCTCATTCTAACAAAATTTCTAACACTAAATATAGAATCCATAATACTTCTAGATGAAATGACACCATTAGGAAAGTATAATCTCAATACTCATAAGGTAATGGACTCTGGTCATCTATCTGACCTACTAGATAGTCCTCACTCGTGTTCTACACCTGCTTCCCCAAGCTCTGGGTCTGAAACTAAAAAAAATAGAGAAGGAAAGGGTGAGTAAGAATGGTTATCCAATAGGATGATAAATAATTTTTGCCAATAACCCATCCTAACATGAATGAATAATCATACTGAATCATTTTAACATATGCAAAGTTTTACAGAAGAAACTACGATTAACTGGTACATATAGCCAGGGATGAGCAACTAAATATTTTAAAATTGACAATACATCAATCAACAATACTCACTATAGCATTTTCTTTATATACAAATCTAATTGATCAAATAGAAACATTAAACATGCATTTCATTTTATATATCAAAATAAGACAACATATACATAATACATAATGGTGGAGTAGTGGAATTAGAGAGTTGGGATTCACGATTGGATCGCTCCTAGTTGAGATATGATGTTTCATATTCTTTACTGACTTTTAATTCCTGATTTTATGGTCGGTCGTTGCACTTACCATACTTGGTTGACCATTTATCCGACTCAGACAAGCCGTTTGATGTGACCGTAAGCAATGGATCTCTTTTCGATATGTCAGAATGTTCGACTACTATAGATTGTTAGTAATCACTACTAATCATCTTCGTCTATGCCTATCAAGCATGCATGTGATTCCCAAATATACAAACCATTCATATATGACCACATTAACATTATAAATTCACTGATAAAGATAGAGAGAAATAAACCCGGATTCCAGTTGTGACTACACTCTCATACGCGTCCCATATCATGTATGAGCTTTGTGGTCCCTACCGTACATCCCAGGATAGTACACCACTCTGGATGATATGACGTACTATCCCTTCAGGCATTCACGGACTCTTTAACAGCTCACAAAATAGTTATATATATATATATATATATATATATTATTTTCATTTGAAAACAAAAGAGAAATTAACAATACAAGGTTGAGAATGGATATCCAGTTTCCTACTATGCAACTGTGGCCACCCAATCTAAAATAAATAACGAAACGAAAAAATAAACAGTGCCTCGCGCTAACAAAAAGTAAATAAACATGCAACCTACATTATCCCTGGATATCCATTCACCAACCTACACACAATACAACAATGTAAAATGCAGACATCACCCCTTAGGTGTGACTTTGACATTTTACCATTTCATACCCTTTTTCCCTTTTTTTCTTTTTTTGATTTTTATAGTTTTCAATCTCTCAAACAAAATATCCACTTTCTGATATTCATCAATTCAATATGAGTTCATTGAGTATTAAATCATTTTTCCAACTATGAAATTTATTTTTATCAATAACATTGAAAAAGTACAAAATTTAGATCAAAATAGGATCCGAGCGGTGCATAGGACCCAATTGATGAAAATAACCCGGTGAAATATCCTACCCACGTATAATTTGTTATAAAATGCAATTAAACATATCAAATATGCAAATTCTAGCGTGAATTTGAAATAACAAAAAAAAATTCCATATTTTTGAAAACACATTACAAATTTTTAATAAAACTTTAAATACAATTTTCACAATCTACAATTACAAATAGAAATTGAGAATTCCTTACAATCTCTAGGCGACGGAATTGGAGTACGTGCACGAAAATCGAGGTGATTGATACATAAATTGAGGTGGTTCAAACTTCGAGATGACTGATTTTTAAATCTAACCAGTGGTTTCAAAGATCTCGACGTCGTCGTCTTTTCTTCCTTCTGTGACGAAAGACGGTTTGATCCCGAAATGGATGAAATCCGAGGTTGAAGTTGCGAAATCCCCGTATATATATACAGCTGATTTTTGATGATACGGGGTGAAAAAAACGAGTAAACAGAAGGAACTTGGGTGCATTTTGTAAAGAATGAGGCTACAGACGTTTCTCCCTTCTGTATAGGTGGTCGAAGATAGACCGTTCGCGATGAATCGGAGTTTGAACTTCAGAAGAAACACCAATTTTGTTTTTAAACTCATGGCTGGTTTTTAGACAACTTTGGAAGATGAATAGCGAAAAAAAATTAAAAAAATTATTTATATAAAGTCTTGGGATGAAATCGGTATTTTGCCTATTGTTTCAATAGACGATAACTTGACCGTCCGGACTCCAAAAGTGACGAATGAATACTCTATTTCGTCTAATTTTTTTTCGGATCTAATGGTGTGGTCAATTTCTACAAATTCTATCTCTAACAAAAATTTACATTTTTGATCCGATGTGACCCTAAAATTGACGTCTTTTTCGTTTTTGATGATAATTTGACTTTTTGATCTCCAAAAATGATAAGTAAATAGTTCATATTCAATAATTTTTTGTTATGAACCCAATGGTATGATCAAATCTTAATAATTCTTACTCTTGCAAAAAATCATTATTTTAGCATGATCTGACTCGGTAATTGAGGATTTGCAACTTTTCTGTTCAGATTCGCATTTAAGCATGCTTACAGGCTAAAATAAGTTTTTCGGCTATTTTGAATCCAATGATGAGGTCAGATTTCATTAAAAATGATAAGAACAAAATCCTACAGTTTTACCCTAAGTCCCATTTTTAGGATTTTTTCAAAATTTCACTATTTATTTTTTCTCGAGATACGAATCGAAAACTCGGGATTTTACATTCTCCCCCCCTCCTTCTTGATAAAATTTCATCCTCAAATTAAAATAATATCTTATTAAGCTTTGTCGCCATTCCATTAACACGACATGTATAATAAGCAACACATATTTTCGATTATCATCTATTCTTGGTCCTAAGCTAATTTCATTTATAACTCATAAACTTATGTCACCTATATTGCATCAACCTAATACATTCATCAATTAACCACTCCAAATCACTCTCATAATCCAACTAATCCATTATTTGTCTAATCCTAAGATAATAATCAACTCACATTATATCAATTCCCCACCAATATCAATCAACAACAATCCTTTCACATTTTCTATATTCTTTATCTTTACTTCTCTTACCAATTACACCGTCTATTATGTTTTACTCAAACTTGCTATGAATATTATTCCTCAATGCATAGACTTACCGCAAACACACCACTACTATTTGAACACCATTTAATACTTCTTAATAAAATAATACACCACATTCACATTTAATATATCCCTACTATAATACAAATATCTACTAACACTAAATTCATAAACTGTATTAAAATCTCCATTTCCAATACACCACTATCTTTATATTCAATTCAATATTCAATTTTCTACTCTACTTTACTATGCCTATTTCATCAACATTTTCTACCCATACTACCTTAATAAATTTTTATCAATCATAGTCTCCCTGTGGTGTTGATAATTTCATTACTCCACCCATGTCAATAGTTTCTAACTTTAGTAAGTGTGCAAAATCTCAGCAGAATTATGTAATCTAGAGGAACTAGTATTTAATAGAACTCTACTTTCTAATATTATAATTAGAATTCGTACCTTCCAAAACTTCATCTGAGATAGGTACTTTCTCCTAGGTCACCACCCTTACTCACAATTATGATAGAGGACACTCTCTTCTGATATGTCCCACCTGACCACACGAGTAACATGTCAACGATCTTGTCTTCATAGGTTTCTATGGAGTAGGCAGTTGGTAAACTAGAACCTGCATGCTCTGAATCTACCTTGTTGGATCCTTTGGCCCTGTTGGCATAATGGAACTCCATCTGCTCTATAACTTAGTAATGGGGGAACTCTACAACTCGATAGGAAAAGAGTTCTATATTATAGATACACTGATCTGGAGAAAATTGGCCTCGAATACATCGACCTTTTGACCAAATCTGATCTGGGAGGAAAAGAAGTTTAAGGTCAACTAATTTGCCCCCTGAAAGTCTGTAACTCCATCTCCCCTCACTCTATCCTCTAAGCTTGACTCATCGTATCTCTATAATTGGTAGTCTCAATCATCGACCTCTTGGCCCTTAGGTATAAACTCGGGCCCATATCGTGACAATCTAGTGAACATCATATCATTGTTTGTAATCGATAGATTACCCTGCACTAATCTCAAAAACTCATCGTGCTTGATTTCTCGAGTAGTCTTTGATATAAATCTATAAACAAACATCCTCTCGAAGTCTACCCACTCAAACAATCCATCTTCCAATACATTCTTTTCAAAATGTTACTAATGACTGGCATCCCCATCTAATTGGAATGTAGTCATCGTCACCCATTGATCTCTCAGGCACTACATGGCATTCAAAATCTCTCGATTTTCAAAACCCACTCATTAACCTCAATCGGATTAGAAAAACCCCCAAATCTTGGTGGATGTAATCGTTGGAACTTCTACAACTACATCCTTGGATTTACCTGTCCTTTGGGCTCGGAAATTTTCTCATTTTTTAAAGGCACGACCTGTGGAAGTGGTCCTAGAGGTGGAATAGTATTTGTATCTTGCGAAGAAATCCAACACTTCTTCATTTCTTGGATTTAGTGGTGCACCTTGCAATTGTGGTAAGTCTTGTATCATTTCTCGCTTCCGATCACTAGTCTTGTCTGTTCGGGGTGGTACGAGTACGTTATCAACTTTATTGAAATTTGGTAGCCTTATTATTCCTTGAATTGGTTTTTCTAGCATTTTTTTGAGCCATGCATCCTTAATCAATTGACGTCGACCCGAACATTACTTTCCTTTATGTTTCAATTTTCGTAACTCTTTATTTCAACTGATTTCATAGTATATTTTGTTATTTCTTATAAAATTCTTCCATCCATCGAGTTGGTATGTCTATAATCTCACTTCTAATGTATGGTTATTTTTCCTATGAATTTACTAGTTTCATAATTGTTTGCCTCTTATTGGATCCTAACTGCCTTTCTTCTATTAAGTTTTGAGGCGGTGCTTGTATTGTCCCTATTTCTTCTTGTAGTCCTTCCTGTGGTGGGTATTTACTTTTTTATCCTTTTGGGATTTATCCTTAAAATAGTGGTCGAGTCTTTCTTCTATCCTTTCTAATCTTTTTATTAGTTGACTCACCATGATCACTTGGGCTTCAAACATCTCCGAATGTCTTCTTTCCATACGCGCCTGACTTTGAGATAACTCAGAGACTGCTTCTACAACCGTTCTATCTTGGTGAGTTTACTAGACCCAGGTAGATCTTCTTTACCAGTTTGACTCTTTGTCACGGGTCCAGTTGCATCTCTATTTCCTTGCATCTTTCCTAACCTGCAAGTTCAGTAATCTTCATTTTATCAGAAGCAAGGCACTTCTCACAACCACGTCAACATCATTCTCAAGGAAGCATTAACTACTAGTAGAATAAGGAATCTAGTAATGAATACCATTTTCATTACTAACAGAATGAACCTATAATACTATCCTACGCTTATTAGGCTTTATAGACATCTAAACACGAAAGAACTCGTAATTCCAATACGGAACTACTGATGAGCTCGGATACCGAAATTCTAGTGACACTCTATGATTATTGATATAATATTTGTGGTATCAGCCAATTCTCCATAACACAGCAAATCTGTATCCCATACGGATCTAATACTATGCTCTGATACCATATGTGGCGCCCCGCCAAACGCTAACACAAAGTCCCATGTCAGATCTCGAGGCACAAGGTGGCCCTCAAAATTTCAACATGATCTCCTCTATTTATGTTAGTATTCCAAGATGTTCAACCTACACCTGATAAAAGACATACATCATCCTGTATATACATACAAAATTTAATATTAGTAGAAGCCTTTATAAATCTAATAACGTACGATATATTAAAGTACGAAAGGATAAATAAAATACCAGATTATACAAAAATTCTTCATTCTAACAAAAGTCCTAATACTCAATATAGAATCTATAAGACTTCTACACGAACTAACACTACTAATGGAATATAGCCCCAATACTCACCAGGTCACGGACTCTGATCGTCTATCTGACCTACTAGATAGTCCTCACTCGTGTTCTACACCTGCTTCGCCAAATTTCGGATTTGAAACTAAAAAAAATGAAAAAGGAAAGGGTGAGTAACAATGGTTACCCAGTAGGAAAACAAACAATTTCTATCAATAACCCTTTCTAACATGAACGAATAAGCATATTGAATCATTTTAACATATGCAAAGTTTTATAGAAGAAACTACGATTAACTGGTACATATAGCCAGGGATAAGCAACTAAATATTTTAAAACTGACATTATATCAATCAACAGTACACATTATTGCATTTTTTTTATATACAAATCTAATTGATCAAATGGAAACATTAAACATGCATTTCATTTTATATATCAAAATAAGACAACATATACATAATACACAATGGTGGAGTAGTGAAATTAGAGAGTTGGGATTCACGACTGGATCGCAATGTTTCATATTCTTTACTGACATTTAGTTCCTGATTTTGTGGCCGATCGCTGTACTTACCATACTTGGTTGACCATTTATCCGGTTCAGATAGGTCGTTTGATGTAACCAAAAGTAATGGGTCTCTTTTCGATGTGTCAGAACGTTAGACTACTATAAATTGTTAGTAATCACTACTAATCATTTTCGTCTATGCCTATCAGGCGTGTATGTGATTCCCAAATATACAAACCATTCATATACGACCATATTTACATTACAAGTTCACTGATAAAGATAGAAAGAAATAAACTCGGATTCCAGTTGTGACTACACTCTCATACTCGTCCCGTACCATGTATGAGCTTTGTGGTCCCTATCGTACATCCCAGGATAGTACACCACTCTGGATGATATGACGCACTATCCCTTCAGGCATTCACGGACTCTTTAACAGCTCACAAAATAGCTATATATATATATATATTATTTTTATTTGAAAACGAAAGGAAAATTAACAAAACAAGGTTGATAATGGATATCCAGTTTCCTACCATGCAACTATGGCCACTCGGCCTAAAATAAATAATGGAACGAAAAACTAAACAGCGCATCGCGCTAACAGAAAGTAAATAAACATGCAACGTACATTATCCTTAAATATCTGTTCACCAACCTACACACAACACAATAATGTAAAATGCAGACATCATCCCTTAGGTGTGACTTTGACATTTTACCGTTTCATACCCTTTTTTCCTTTTTCTGATTTTTACAATTTTCAATCTCTCAAACAAAATATCAACTTTCTGATATTCATCAACTCAATATGAGTTCATTGAGTATTAAATCATTTTTTCACCTATGAAATTCATTTTTATCAATAACATTGAAAAAGTACAAAATTTAGATCAAAACGGGGTCCGAGCGGTGCATATGACCCAATTGGTGGAAATAACCCTGTGAAATATCCTACCCACGTATAATTTGTTATAAAATGCAATTAAACATATCAATTATGCAAGTTCTTACGTGAATTTGAAATAACAAAAAGAATTCCATATTTTTGAAAATATATTACAAATTTTTAATAAAATTCTAAATGCAATTTTCACAATCTACAATTACAAATAGAAATTGAGAATTCCTTATAATCTCTAGGCGACAAAATTGAAGCACGTGCACAAAGATCGAGGTGATCGGTATGAAAATCGAGATGGATGATTTTCGAATGTAACCCAGTGGTTTCAAAGATCTCGACGCCGTCGTCCTTTCTCCCTTCTATGACGAATGACGGTTTGATCCCAAAATAGATGAAATCATAGGTTGAAGCTGCAAAACCCTCGTATATATATACGACTGATTTTTGACGATACGGGATGAAAAAGGCGAGAAAACAGAAGAAACTTGGGTGGGTTTTGTAAAGAACGAGGCTGCGGACGTTTCTCTCTTCTGCGTCGGTGGTCAAAGTGGACCGTTCGCGACGAATCAGAGTTTGAACTTCAGAAGAAAAACTAATTTGTTTTTAAACTCGTGGCTGGTTTTTAGACGACTTTGGAAGATGAATAGTGAAAAAAAATTAAAAAATTTATTTATATAAAGTCTTGGGACGAAATCGGTATTTGGCCTAGTGTTTCGATTGATGATAACTTGACCGTTCGGACTCCAAAAGTGACGAATGAATACTCTATTTCATCTCATTTTTCATTTCGGATCCAATGGTATAGTCAATTTCTATAAATTCTATCTCTAACAAAAATTTACATTTTTCACCCGATGTGACTCTAAAATTAACGTCATTTTCGTTTTTGACGATAATTTGACTTTTTGATCTTCAAAAATGACAAGTAAATAGTCCATATTCAATAATTTTTCATTATGAACCCAATGGTATAATCAAATATTAATAATTCTTAATCTAACAAATATTCTTTATTTTAACTTGATTCAACTCGGTAATCGAGGATTTGCAACTTTTCTTTTTGAATTCGCATTTGAGTGTGCTTACACGCTAAAGTAAGTTTTTCGACCATTTTGAATCCAATGGTGAGGTCAAATTTCATTAAAAATAATCAGAACAAAATCCTACAGTTTTACCCTAAGTCCCAATTTCAAGATTTTTTTCAAAATTCAACTATTTATTTTTTCTCGAGATATGAATCAAAAACTTGAGATTTTACATCTGAGGTTCTAACGAAGGCTTAGCAAAATTCTCTAGATGAATATGGTATTTTACTAAGCATGGACTAATTCCCTTAATGTCAACATGGTCCAACTAATAGCTTATTGATGTTTTCTCAATACTTTTAACAACTTTTCCTCTTGGACTACACTAAGGTTAGGGGAAATGATCATAGGCAAAGTTTGATTTTTATCAAGAAATGTGTGTCTCGATGTCTCTAAAAGGGACTTGAGTTCTAAATTGAAAGGATCGATTTGGGTAGGAACAAAAGTGGGAGTATGAATAGGAAGACTTATGAACTCTTCTATGTCAAAATCTTGACCAAAGTGAGCCAAACATTTTTCTAAGGGATCAAAATACCCTAAATCTTGATAGGTTTGATTGATTATCATATCTATCATGTTCACTTCCTCTGCATCATCATCTACATCAATTCTTTTGAAATTGTGGAAGATGTTCAATATGATTTTCATATCCCCAAATACTAAAGTCATAATCATGCTTCTAGAATGAATGACTACATTAAAAATTACAAAGAATAGACATCTTAAAATTATAAGAACATGACTATGCGGATTGACAACTGGTTATGTGTCTAAGACAACAAAGTCAACTAGGAAATAGAAATCTTTGACTTCTACTAGCACGTCCTCAATTATACCCTTGAAACCTTAATCGACCTATCGACTAAACTCAATGTGATATCAGAAGGTTTCAAAACCCCCAAACATAGCTATTTATAAATCGAGTAAGGTAAATAGTTCACACTCGCCCCTAAGTCTAAGAGATATTTTTCAACCATTTAATTTTTAATATGAATGGAAATTGTCAAACATCCGGGATTTTTAAATTTTTGTACAACTATTTGCTAGATGAGAGACGAAGCTTAGGTTGTTATGATGGCTTTCTAAGGAAATGGTATTTTCCTCTTAGATGTGGTCAAATCTTGAAAGAATTTGGCATAAGAAGGTATTTGTTTAATGGCATCTTAGAATGAGATATTAATATGCCCATTTTGAAAAACTTCAAGGACACCCTCGAATTATTTACACTTATTATTATCTTTAAGGCGATGGGAAAATGGAGCTTTTGGAATTGGTTGAATGATCGAAATTTTTTCCAAATCTTTCTATTTCTCTTTAAGGGATTCTAAGATTTCTTCTACTTGAACTTTGTCCTTCTCTAGGACATTATCTTCCTCATCAATAGGTTGGACCTTGTTGTCCATCTTTTTTTCTTGATCTCAAGGTGTGGATAGCTTGGACAGAATCTTATAAAGCTCTAGAATGACTTTCTATCTCGTATTGACTCTTTAGTCTGTTGGGAACCGTAGGTTGACCTCTAGGGTTAAGAATAGTTTGAATGGAAAATTGACCTTTTTCTATCTCTCCAAGGAAAAGAGATAATTGACCCAACTGAACGTCCATCTTAACTATGGATTGAATAGTAACCTGATTAATCTGGATTTCGTTTTGATTAGCATATTGTTGAGTTTAGATGAGCTAGTATTGCTGCTGCATTAATTCTACCATCATAAATTCTAAGGATGATTGTTGTTAGTCAAGCAGAATATAGTTGGTCATAGAATATGGGATTATGATTATACATTTAGTAAATTGTCGAGATTGATAAAGTATTTGTGGAACAAATACTTGGTTCATGGAATGACTGTCTTGTTTAGGATAGCTCCTATTATAACTTGGTAGACCACTAGAATGAATAGGTGCGTTTTGTTTGCATGAAAAATTAGGATAGAACCTATCTCTAGATGATACACTTAACTATAAGAATTTTGAGTTGGATTCCTAAAAGCATTGTAGCCATTGATAGCATTGGCATGTTCAACCTTAATGTATCACAAGTTGGGATACATTCAACCAAATGATCGTTGCCGCCACACAAAACACATAAAAAATTTGGCTCGACTAACACTTACGAAACTAAGCGAGAATCATGGTGAGGGTTAGATGTTGAGATGGTAAAAGTATCTACTTTCTTTGTAAGACTATGCATACCACTCACTAGATTGGACATAACATTCTTGAGATTAGGGTCTACTTTCATCTCACACATTCCTAGCTTCTTAACAGGGTCATCTCTATCAAACTCTCCATTGTTAGTACTCCAATTTTGAGCACTCTTGGCTAGCTTAACTAGAAAATTGTACGTTTTGTTGGGAGTCTGATTTATGAATTAACCCTTATGCAGAGACTCAACTAAGGTACATTGATTTATGAAAAATCCTCTACACAAACATTGTATCAATTGTGCTTTGTCAATGCCATGGTATGGACATTTGACTAACAGATCATTGAATCTCTTCCAAGTTTGGGAGAATTCTTCATCCAAACACTTTCTAAAGTTCCTAATTGCATCCTTCATCTTTTAAGTTTTGGCCATGGGATAAAATTTGACCATGAATTTCTTGGATAGAACATGCCATGAAGTTATAGAATTGGGAGTTATAGAGTTCAACCACGCAGTCGTGTGATCCTTCAAGGTTAACGAAATCAAAATGAGCGTGATACTCTTCTCATCTAGATTCTGATTTTAAAAGGTTTGACATATGATCAAGAATCGATTGATGTGGGTGTAAAGTTGTTCATGTTCTAAACCATAAAATTTAGGGAGCATGTTTATAATAGTTGTCCTAATTTCAAACTAAGGGGCACTGTTTAATGGTAACATAATACAAGTAGGTGGGGTAGCGGAAGCAAGAACGAAGAGCTCATTGAGAGTTCGTTCTCGATCACTCATCATATTCAATGAGGGTTTCTTATGAATTCTATTGATGGTATGTTCGATCTCATGATCAAATGATTCTAATACGTTACTTCTAGATCGTCTACCAAGCATACAATCATAGATTATATCAAACAATCACGAAAGAAAAGACTGGACCTAGATAGGTTGCCTAACTCTAGACATCTCTTAACTAGGTAGAAATGGTGCAACTAGCATTCCGACTCGTTTCTATGAAATCAAGTTTGGATCATTCGGATCTCCAGATCGAAGGTGGAGCACAATGCATAACAAAAGGAACTCTTAAATCACCTTCCTTTATTTAATAGACTGAGTATGTCCCCTCAAAAGGCAAGATCTTACTACATACCAAAGATGATCAAGAAGCACAATCGGCATAACTTGAAGCAGATTTCTCATACTGATCTAATTGATTTTAATTAATTTGATTGGATCATCACTTCCAATTGTTATTTTATGGTACCATCCCTAAGAGAGGGGTGCTCTTTACTAGCTTAATTACTAATCCAAGAGTGTGTAAAATGGAAAATAAAAAATAAAGACAAGGAATAACCATTAGCAATGAGAGGCATAGGTAAATTGAAATTACCTAACGTGCTAGATGAGGTGAAGACGAATTAAGTCCACTTAGGCCACCAACTCCGATTTTGGTGTGCGAACCTAATGAGCCGTGACAGTATTGTCCAACCATCCTACTACCCTAGTCTATTACAATCCAAGCATTCTTGGATAATAATTAATTAATGAAATTTTACAAAGTTCTTAATACAAATGTATTTAAAATAGAAAAGTATATATATAATTAAAAATGCAAAAAAAAAAAAAAAAACAACAACAAGGTGGAATGAATCTTGGATCTAACGGATTAAACTTGAGAATTTTTGTCCAAAAAGTGCTCCAATCCTACAAAAGGAACTTAACAGAATAGAAAAATAAAAATAGAAACTAAACCTATTGTTACAATTCAGAAGACAAACTAAGAAATTTGTAGAAAGCCCTCTTAGAATATGGATCGGACTTTCACAATGAGTTTTGATTTACTAAGTATTTTCCCTACAACATACAGCTCTTAAACAACAACAAAAAATAATGGCATTTGCACAAAATATAACGTGGTAATTAGCCTCCAATCAAGTCACGTGACTCAACGTAGTCTCTTCACTTGATCGAATTCTTGAACTATAAACTCGACTCAATGGAGTTTTGTGACTCAGCCAAGTTCATGACTTTAATGAAAACATTCCTTATTTTATGCCTCCATGTTGTGTACGAACCAATCATCCTAAGCAAAAACTAAGTAGATTTGGGTTTTGAATATAACAAAACAACGTATATTCTAAGGGAATCTCGAGTACAGCTGGGTAGACCAAGCATGGCTGGGTTCTGAGTAGGGCTGAGTAGACCAAGTAAGGTTGGGTTTCGATTAAGGCTAGGTAGACCAAGTAGGGTTAGGTAGACCGAGCAAGGCTGGGTTTCAAATAGAGTTAGGCAGACCAAATAGAGCTAGATTCCGAGGTTGATCCTATTTCCCATAGTAAGTGAATAGAACAAGCAACTTGAACCAGTAAAATCACCTTACTTTCACAATGATACTAAAAACTCATGGTTTAATCCTTTCTTGCAACTTAATAAGAAAATATATTATCAAAGGATCCGATCATGCTTCAAATAAAGATTCGGACATCATGATCAAAGGAACCAATTGGGAAACTAAGGTCCATTCCCTGTTAAGATCAAATTGGAAACTCTTATCTGCAAAGGTTGACTTTCGGGGCAACCTCCAATTCTTGATGGACATCATAATCATTCTACGTGGTGTCTTGATCCAAATCTCACCATTGTGATTTCCGTTGGTCTTTTCAAAATCGATGCCCACAGATGGCGCCAATTTATTGAGGTAAAATCTTGGATGTCATCAATTCCACAAGATTTATCACTAACAATTGATCTTCGTTGTTCTTAATGCACACAAATGATCAAAATTCACACAAAAAATTAATTAAAGAGAAGGATAAAAGAGTCAGAGAGAGAGAAAACAAAAATAAGATTTGTTCACAGGATTCATCCCAAAATCAAACTATGTTCTTGAGCTCAGAATAGCTATTCCATTATTTTTCAAGCTATTACAAGATCTCTCTCTTAAGATTTACTAAAAACCTCCTACTCCTTTTTACATGGTAGCCCCCCTTTATATAGAAAAGGATTAAACTGAATCCTAATGGAATGACTCTATCTCCCCCCCCCCCCCTCCCCCCTGCCCCTCCAACTATTCAAATCTAATTCAAAACATACCATTTAGAGCCTCAAGATATGCATTAAATTTGGCATGTGACCAATATTCACTTTATTTGCACCACCCGTCTAATATTGATTTTACATTTACAATACCCTAAATTGGTTATAACTTATTAAGTCTCATTCAATGTGCTCTTCGACAATCGAGTTGTCATTAACAAACCAACACCTATAACACTAGTTCTAATGGAACAAAGTAGTAGTTCAAGTTTACCCGTGAAGGGTGATGGTTCAATCTTACCATAGAGACTCCCATTCGATTATAGGCACCCATTATCTTCCTTTGACGAGGCGATGGTCCCCTCAGAACATAGAGATTAGTGAGACTGATATCCACTTACGAGAATACTACATTATTCTCGTGTCTCCTCTTTATCTTACGAAAATATTATCCTCTTATCTTCCTTTGATGATTCGATGGTCCATCAAAACCTTATACTCACTCAGGACAGAGTAGACACTCGAGATATTGGTCATTCAGGACCCTCATCCTCTCACTATAGAGCAGTCACTTGGGTAATTAGTCATTCAAGACCTTTAAGCCACTCAGTGCTACTTTCTCACTCAGGATATCTTGGTACTCATGGCCCTTATCCACTCGAGGCTAATCTGCTACTTAGGATGTCTTAGCCATTAGTTACCCTTATCCATTCAAGGCTGATATGTCACTCAAAATGTCTTGGCCATACATGACCCTTATTCATTTGGGATAGAAATTAATCATTTAGGATCCTCTTAGAATTTGGATCGGACTTTCTCAATTAGTTTTTATTTTCTAAGTATTTTCCCTACAACATGCAACTCTTAAACAACACCAACAAAAAACAATAACATATACACAGAATATAACTTGGTCATTAGTCCCCCAATCAAGTCACGTAACTCAACATAGTATCTTAACTTGATCGAATTCTTGAACTATAAACTCGACCAAGTTCATGAATTAAATAAAAACATACCTTATTTTATGACTCCATGTTATGCACGAACCAATCATTATAAGCAAAAACTGAGTAGATTTGGGTTTCGAATATAGCAAAACAAATTATATTCTGAGGGATTCCCGAGCAAAGCTGGGTAAACCGAGCATGGTTGGGTTCCAAGCTTAGGGCTGGGTAAACAGAGTAAGGCTAGGTAAACCAAGCAGGGTAGGGTTTCGAATAAAGCTGGGTAGACAGAGTAGAGCTGGATTCTGAGGGTTAATCCTATTTCCAATAGTTAGTGAATAGAACAAGCAACTTGAACCAGTAAAATTGCTCTACTTGCACAATTATACTAAAATGATTTAATATTTTCTTACAACTTGATAAGAAAAGATCTGATCAAAGGATCCGATCATGATTAAGATATAGATTTTGACATCATGATCAAAGGATCCAATCGGGAAACTAAGGTTCGTTCCTCATTAAGATCAAATTGGAAACTCTCACTTGCAAGGGTTGACTTTTGGGGCAACCTCCAATTCTTAATGGAAATCACAATCATTCTACGTGGTGTTTTGATCCAAATCTCACCATTGTGGTTTTCGTTAATCTTTTCAAAATTGGCTCCCACAGACGATGTGAATTTGTATACGTAAAATCTCGAAGGCTATTGATTCCTCAAGATTTACCCCTAATAATTGATATTTGTTGTTCTTGATGCACATAAATGATCAAAAATCACACAAAAAAATAATCAAAGATAAGGGAAAGAGAGAGAGAAGACAAAAATAAGATTTTTTCACAGGGTTTATCCCAAAATTGGACTATGTTCTCCAGCTCCAAATAGCCATTCCACTATTCTTCAAGCTATTACAAGATCTCTCTCTTGAGATTTACCAAAAACCTCCTATTTTTTACATTGTAACCCCCTTTCTATAGAAAAAGATCAAACTGAACCCTAATGGAATGACTCAATCTCCCCCCCCCCCTCCGAATCAAGGGATTCTTCCTCTAACTATTCAAATCTAATTTAAAATATACCCATCAGAGCCTCAAGATACATATTAAATTTTGCATGTGACCAATATTCACTTTATTTACACCACGCGTTCCATACCGATTTTACCCTTTACAATAACCTAAAGTTGTTATAACTTATTAAGTCTCAATCAATGTGTTCTTCAGCCGTCAAGTCGTCATTAAATGCCTATAGCACTGGTTCAAATGGAACAAAATAGTGGTTCGAGTTTACCCATGAAGGGTGATGGTTCAGTCTTACCATAGAAACTTACTCCTATTCGTTTATTGGCACCCCTTATCTTCTTTTAATGAGGCGATGGTCCCCTATCGAGATAGAAATTGGTGAGACTGATATCCACTTATGAGAATACTACATTATTCTCATGTCTCTACTTTATCAAAGGAAAATATTATCCCCATATCTTCTTTTGACGAAGCGATGGTCCCTCGGAACCTTGTGTTCACTCAAGGCCTCTTTACTCACTTAGAGTAGAGTAGACACTCAAGACATTGGTCATTCAGGGCCTTCATCTTCTCACTACAAAGATGTCACTTGGGTCATTAGTCATTCAAGACCCTTAAGCCACTCATGGCCCCTATCCACTCGAGGTTGATCTGCTATTCAGGATGTCCTGGCCACTCATGAACCTTATCCATTCGAGGCTAATCTGCCACTCAGAATGTCTTGGCTACACATGACCCTTATTCATTCGGGATAGAAATTTAGTTGTTTGGATGCTCTTAGAATATGGATCGGACTTTTTCATTGAGTTTTGATTTACAAAGTGTTTTCCCTACAACATGCAACTCTTAAACAACACCAAAAAAAAAACAATAGCATATGCACAAAATATAGTGTGGTCATTACCCCCAATCAAGTCACGTTACTCAACATAGCCTCTTAACTTGATCGAATTCTCGAACTATAAACTCGACTCAACAGAGTTTTGTGACTCAACCAAGTTCATGACTTAAATAAAAACATACCTTATTTTATGCCTCCATGTTGTGCACGAACCAATCATCCTAAGCAAAAACTGAGTAGAGTTGGGTTTCAAATATAGCAAAATAAAGTATATTTTGAGGGAATCCCGTGCAGAGCTAGGTACACTGAGCATACCTATTTCCTAGTAGGATTGAGTAAGGTTGAGTAGGGTTGGGTTCCGATTAAGGCTGGGTAGACCGAGTAAGGCTAGCTAGACCGAGCAAGGCTGGGTTTTGAATAGAGCCGAGTAGACCTAGTAGAGTTGGGTTCCAAGGGTTGGTCCTATTTCCCATAGTTAGTGAATAGACAAACAACTTGAACTAGTAAAATCGACCTACTTGCACAATTATACTAAAAACTCATGATTTAATCATTTCTTGCAACTTGATAAGAAAATATCTGATCAAAGGATCCAATCATGATTAAGATAAAGATTCGGACATCACAAACAAAGGATCCAACTGGGAAACTAAGGTTCGTTCCTGATTAAGATCAAAATTGGAAACTCTAACTTGCAAAGGTTGACTTTCGGGGCAACCTCCAATTCTTGATGGAAATCACAATCATTCTACGTGGTGTTTTGATCCAAATCTCACCATTGTGGTTTTCGTTGACCTTTTCAATATCAATTCCCACTGACGGTTCCAATTTGTAAAGGTAAACTTTCAGATGTCAATGACTCCTCCAGATTTACCACTAACAACCGATCTTCGTTGTTCTTGATGCACACAAATGATCAAAGAGAAGGGAAAGAAAAAGAGAGAGAAGACAAAAATAAGATTTGTTCACGGGTTCATCCCAAAATCAAACTATGTTCCCGGGCTCCGAAGAGACATTCCACTATTTTTCAAGCTATTACAAGATCTCTCTCTTGAGATTTACCAAAAACCTCATCTTTTTTACATGGTAGCCCCCCTTTATATAGAAAAAGATCAAACTGAACCCCAATGGAATGACTTTATCTCTAACCCCCCACCTCCCAATCAAAGGATTCTTCTTCCAACTATTCAAATCTAATTCAAAATATATCAATCAAAGCCTCAAGATACGCATTAAATTTGGCATGTGACCATTATTCGTTTTATTTACACCACACGTCTAATATCGATTTTATCCTTTACGATACCCTAAAGTGGTTATAACTTATTACGTCTCATTCAATGTGTTCTTCGGCAGTCAAGTTGTCATTAACAAACCAACACCTATAACACTGGTTCAAATGGAACAAAGTAGTGGTTTGGATTTACCCAAGAAGGGTGATGGTTAAGTCTTACTATAGAGACTCCCATTCGATTATTGGCACCCCTTATCTTCCTTTGACGATGCGATAGTCCCCTTTCGAGATAGAGATTGGTGGGACTCATATCCACTTACGAGAATACTACATTATTCCTGTGTCTCCTCTTTATCTTACGAATATATTTTCCCCTTATCTTCCTTTGACTAGGTGATGGTCCCTCGTAACCTTGTTCTTATATAGGGTTTCTTTAGTCACTCAGGGCAGAGTAGACACTTAAGAAATTGGTCATTTAGGACCCTCATCCTCTCACTACAGAGTTGTCACTTGGGTCATTAGTTATTCAAGACCCTTAAGCCACTCATGGCTGCTTTCTCACACAAGATATCTTGGCCACTTATGACCCTTATCCGCTCGAGGCTGATCTGCTACTCAGGATGTCTTGGTCACTCATGACCCTTATCCATTCGAGGTTGATCTGCCACTCAGAATGTCTTATCCACTCATGAGCCTTATTCATTCAGGACAAAAATTTAATCGTTTGGGATCCTCTTAGAATATGGATCGGACTTTCTCCATGAGTTTTGATTTACTAAGTGTTTTCCCTGCAACATGCAACTCTTAATCAACACCAACAAAAAATAATAGCATATGCACAAAATACAACATGGTCATTAGCCCCTAATCAAGTCACGTGACTCAACATAGTCTTTTAACTTGATCGAATTCTTGAACTATAAACTCAACTCAACGGAGTTTTGTGACTCGACCAAGTTCGTGACTTACATAAAAACTTACTTTATTTTATGCCTCTATGTTGTGCACTAACCAATCATCCTAAGCAAAAAGTGAGTAGAATTGGGTTTCGAATACAACAAACCAAAGAATATTCTAAGTGAATCCTAAGTATAGCTCGGTAGACCAAGCATTGTTGGGTTTCGATTAGTGCTGGGTAGATCGAGTACGGCTAGGTAGACCAAGCAGGGCTAGGTTTTGAATAGAGTTGGAAAGACCGAGTAGAGCTGGATTCCAAGGGTTGATCCCATTTCCCATAGTTAGTGAATAGAACAAGCAACTTGAACCAGTAAAATCGTTGTACTTGCACAATTATACTAAAAACTCATGATTTAATCCTTTCTTGCAACTTGATAAGAATATAATTTATCAAAGGATCCAATCACAAGTAAGATAAATATTCAAACATCACAATCAAATGACCCAATCGAGAAACTAAAGTCCGTTCCTTATTAAGATCAAATCGAAAACTCTAACTTGCAAGGGTTGACTTTCGAGACAACCTCCAATTCTTAATGAAAATCACAATCATTCTACGTGGTGTCTTGATCCAAATCTCACCATTGTGATTTCTATTGGTATTTTCAAAATTGATTCCCATAGACAACTTTAATTTGTAGAGGTAAAATCTCATATGTCGTCGATTCCTCCAGATTTACCCCTAACAATCGATCTTCGTTATTCTTGATGCACACAAATGATCCAAAATCACATAGAAAAATAATCAAAAAGAAGGGAAAGAGAGAGAAAGAGAGTGAGAGAAGAGAAAAACCACATGGCCTCGAACGTGGTGATTAGAGTTCAAAATGAGGGTTAGTGCAACTCCCAAATTTCAAGGGTGGGATTTTGATGTCTCTTGAACGTGGCCCTCTCTCAACTGTCGAACTACACTACAGGAAAAATGTACTACAGAGGATCCACTCCCCACTAGGAGATTGGGGTTTCTGGCGTTTGTGACAAAAGATTGAAGTCGAGGATATTTCAATCATTTTTCTAAGTCTATCCAAGAAGTCCTTAACCAATGGAAAATGCCACCAGTTTGACAACATGGACATCACATAAACTAACCAAACTAAAAGAACTACCTCTAAATTCCGCACAAAAAAAAATACCACCATTTGCATTAATGTAAAAGGGAAAAAAAAATATGGAATCTCTATATTACACTTTTTTTTTTTTTTTTTTTGGTTTGAGAAACTGAATCCCCAACTCAGAATACAGATAAACATAAGCCTGTTCGTGTACAACAACAATGGAGTATGGATTTAATCTCATGATCCTCGGCCACCACCACCTCGTTGCCTTTTTTCTTCAAGTCCAGCAGCTTCGTTCAACATGTCAGCAGCATCCTTGTGCATGTCCAACTTGGAAAGGGCAACTGCCTGCATGTAGAAGGCTGTAGGCCAGTCTGGGTACACACATTGTGCTTGCATTGCATCTCGGAGGGCCGCATCTGGTTGGTCACAAAGAAGATGGCAAAGACTACGCCTTGCATAAACCGTTGGTGAAACCATCGTTCCCACATCTATGAACTACATCACAAGCACACACACAAAAAACTGAGATCACCAGAATCCGATTTTTCACTCCTCAAGCGCACAAGAATACAGGTAACACGACCAAATCCACACAAAAAAAACCAGGTAATTTTGTGGCACCCCCAAGGTTTTAGTGGAAATTAGAGATAAGCCCACCCCTGGGATTATTTTCAAACTGATGATATACCCACCAATTGAAAGGTCCTGATCAATTTCTTGGTGGCACCCATCCAGATTATAGTGTGGGCCAGGAATTTCCCAAAACCCAGAGAAAAAATTGTAGTACCTGAGAATAACAGTCGATGGCAGCTTTAAAATCTTTATCACGGAATGCAAAATCCCCTCGCTTCCTTGCCTCCAACATATCTCTCATCTGTTGCGTCCACTCTTGGAACGATAACTGAACAAATCAACAAGCAAATAAAGCTTCTTTTAGCTTATAATTTAGGAATATGCATGTGAGATCCTGTTTTCTACAAGTCAATTACCTCATTGGTTCCTTCATCATCCCTATAGTGTGTCATCACCAAAATTTGATGAATGGCGGTGAGGTCCATTCGTTGACAGGCCTCGCCCATTGGTGACAACGGGTGTTGGGGGGTAGGAGGGGCTTCCTCGTGCTTTGGTATTCCGAGCATCACATAAGATGGAACCTTTATGAAAAGAATTGAGGTGATCAGAAACAAACAAGAAAGTAGACTCCCTAAGATTGAAAACGTAACAAACTCGAAGAAGCTTGTTTATTTGTTATTGTTTATAAGCAAGCACATATTGTTCATGGTCAAATTAGTATCTTATTCATTCACATTTAATAAATCAAAAACATATAATGCATGAATGCAATATTTAAGAGTATGCATTCTACTTTGAACAAAAACATTGTACATATGAAGGTGTCTGCAATCACATTATTATACTCATTTCCATCTATAATACAATTAGTTACTGGCAGGCTCTCAGATACTAATGTATACAGGAATGCCAATGATCTTCCTTTCCACATTGCATATAGTTTGTTTATGATGATGATTTACTGCAAGGTCTGATGATTCATATATATGAGCAATTTCATTCTAACGCCTTGGTTTTTTTTTTTCCTAATAAGATGAGACGAAAAAATTTAATGCTTAGCAAAAAAAAGAGTGGGAAACTAAATGTAGCAAATAGTCGCAAACTTTTGTTGAGCATCAACATGATAATATATGCACTCCCAATTACATTCAACAGATAACTCCACGTAAGGGAAAATAAACACATCTCACACCGTAATACGTTAAGAGGTTGTAGAACAATTTACCCAAAACAATAGAAAAAGAGAGGAGAAATATATAACTGAGATCTAACAATGAAGCATCTGCCCAGCACGTGATACTTGAATTAAGGATCATCTCCAGCCCAGCATAAAAAGTATCAAAATGACAATAGTTTAAGAACTATTCCATGCTAAGCCAATGTAGTCTGAATACGGCTAACGAAATGGAGGACCTGAAGCTAGTTGGGACAGAGACCCCATGGGACTTTGGTGATAGTGAAATATGGACTGAAGTTGTAGAAGTTCAAATCTCAGAACGCTGCAGCAAAGGGGTTGACAGGGAACCCTTTCCCCTTATTGGGGAAGAAATTTTGAGAACAAAGGCACATGAGACCACGGCCCCAGTGAGGGCTTCCATTCCAAGTCGATCATCCTAGGACCAGAGGGGAAAATGCTGGGGAGCTCCCAGAAGCCTCCCTCCCTCGCAGACAAATGGGAATCCACCAAATAAGGGCACACCAGCAGCTTCTTAAGGAGCTATGAAGCAAGGCCTGCCTTCTCTAGTCAGGAAACAAGGGGGATGCCAGGTGACTAAAATTTTGAGTAGGAATATTGGGTAGCAAGACCTCAGCAAAAGGTAACTCTCAGCTGGAGTTTGGGGAACTGGAGATATCAGAGGGTAAGGTGTTTGCCAATTTTCACACTGACATTATTGAGGAAGAGGCTGTCTGGTTGGGCATTTCCTGATAGCAAGCATGCTGTTGAGAAGCTCTGGAAACCTAAGGATCCCTAGAGATACTCTCTGATGAGAACAGAGTCTAATTCTTAAGTTTATCATTGGAGAGGATAAGGATGATGTGTTGCAAAAAGAGATCTGGTTCATTGGGGGAAGCTCCTAATCTTAACACCTTGGGACAGTTGCATCGAACTGGAGAAGAAGAAAGCCCAAGAAATTCTAGACCACAAGTTCTTTGAGTATAGTGGCTAGTGGAGTAGGTAAACCCCCTTTTCTTGGACAATGCCATAGAGAATCTGTCCAGACTTTCTTTCGCTAGAGTTCATATTGAGATCCAGGCCAACAAAGAGATTCCCAAATCAATTTACATTAGGATAGGGAATGGGAAAGTTGCAGAAGTGAAGGTTGATTGTGACTGGATGCCACCTAAGTGTTCTCAGTGTACGGTTTTTGGCCACTCTTATTTCAAATGTGTCTAGCATCCATCTCCAACAAGAAGGCTTTGAGGCCAGTTCAGAAGGGAGCTTAAGCTGCTCCAGAGTTGGTATTGTTGCTGCTCATATGATGCATCTTGTTATTAGGAAATCAAATTGTTGAATTAATTCATTTTGTTGAATATATATGTTAATATCAATTTGTGCCTTTCTATATTCTAGATATAGAACAACTACTTGGGTAAGCTCAGGATATCTAGACAAAATTTTCTTAATAATCTCAGGATTTGACAAGATCCTATCTAGTTCATCCATATTGAATAGAAGAAGTTATGGGAAGGGAATGATAAGAAACCAGGTGGAGATGAAGTTATGGAAAGGGGAGTGGTGAGAAATCAGGTGTATAAGCGTCAGTCTACTACTCAGAGTATCAAATCAAATTTAAATGAAACCAGGAATTACTCTTGAAAGAATAACTTATTCCCCCCTAGTCTTCATCACTTGTAGCATATGTAATGGCCTTCTATTGTTGATGTACATGACACATGGTTGAAAAAAAAATAAGGGGTATTGAAGATAGTGAGAATCCAAAAGTCGCCGAAAGACATTGTGATGACCTGATCATGTCATCATGTATCTCAAGAAAATCTCCTATAAGATTATGTAGGATAAAGTAATTTAAAATATTAAATTAATGAGTTTAAAAGAACATAAGAGTTGCCCGATAATTGAACTAAGACTAGTGGGAATATGTCATAAGGACAAGTGATTAGGATTTGAAACTGTGGGAAACGGATGATACCAGTAGGCAGTAGATCTCAAAAAGTTATTTGAAATCAACGATTTATACGTCAAATTCCAACAAGAAACAAGCCCGGTCAAGGGTCACAAACTTCGTTTCCAAAGCGATCAACTAGGTCAACTTGACCGGGTCAACTTAAGTTGACCTGGGTCGAAGTCAAAAAATTACTCTAATTAACCTAGGATGGGTCCCACCACTTAACTCAACCAAAGAAGTAAACTTGGAACCATGGTTAAAAATTAACCATGTTTAGTCAAGTCAAAGACACTTGACTTTGGTGTCATGATGACCATGACATCATCATGCCACCTAACCCCCTCACATGTCTCCAAGTAAGGTGTCCCATGCACACATGTTGGCACCACGCAACCCCCTAGCCACATGTTGGCATAAGGACATGCAAGATTAACCATAGTTGCTAGTTGAACCCACATAGTATTTAAGAGAGGAATGTGAAACATTCTCCTCTTTTCCTCTATAAGAATTTCCAGCAACATCATACCCTCAAATTCTTCACAAATTCCAGCCCATCCTCTAGTCTTTCAAACCTTGCAAATTGCTAAGCTCTAGCACCCAAGGATCTCTTGGTTGTGTTATAAGCAACTCAACAAATTTAGTGAATTGGAGGCTCAAGAATAGAAGGGAATCACAGCTTGCTCATGTAGATTTTGGAACACAATTCTGGTTATAGGAGTAATTTCTTAGCTATGTATATGTTAGGAGATTTTTCTGAATATTTCATATGTTGAACATGTGATGTTGATACATGTTTTGATGCATCTCACCATGTTTTTCTTTGTATGAATTACTATTAACAAGCTTTGCATGTGTTGAATAACAATGATAAGTCATTAATTCTCTGAGTTGCACACAACTCAGAAGTTGTGTTAAACAGTGGGAACCATAGAGCAGAACAGAAGGTAAAACTATTGTTCTGTGTCACTGCAGTGGAAGCCACAGTGGGAAGTTAGGTGGCGCTCTGTCCCACTGCAGGCAAATTCTGCGGCCCCACCACAGAATTTAGTTCTCTGTCACTTTAGGAATGGCCTTGGGGCAGAAAGTTGTATATCGAAACCTCAACTTGAAACCCAAATTTTAATGAATATCTGTGGATTATTTGTATGTTTTGCAATCCTGTTAAACGTGAAACACTGAAACGACTTGTTTTTCTTTTGAGTATTTAAATTACAGAATTGGTGGTTTACTTTCCAAGTTGTTTTACTTTATGTATTAAGATGACGGTTGAGAGAAAATGATAATATTGAGTTTGTAATGATTAGTTGACCAGTGTTTATCACGAATGTCGAATTCTAAAATTCGACCAAGTGACGCATTGACTGACAAGTATGTGTTGTACACCTTTTAAAGAATGATGACTTTATGTGGAATATTGTTGATTGTGATTGATAAACTTTGGGGTAATGGAAGTACCAGTTGTAATGCAGTACGTGGCGAATGATCCCAAAAAGAGTGAAATTGGGCGTGCTCATCCTAGAGGAGTGGAATGAGCGTGATCATCCCAAGGGAGTTATATTGGGCATAATTGTCCCACGAGGGTAATGATAGTAGGCGTGATCATGGAACCCTGGTCACCGGCCAGCCTGAACCAGGAAAAAGGTTATCCAACGGTCAACCAAAGAACCAGATTATAACAGTGCAATTCCTCATCAGTTAATCCTTGGAATCCCCGATTGAGGTGTTATTCAGTCGTGGTCCTCATAACTCTTATCAAATACACCGTGTTTGTATTAGTTGTTTTCTTCGGATGTTATTGGTTGAGATATCTTTTTGTGATGATTGAGAATTTTATAACCATGTAATGGTTATCTTTGTTTAAGTATATGATTGCTCCATTTTATCGACAAACCACACAAAGTTGTGTTAGCTTTCATAAAACTATACAAACCTAAGTTGATATCTATACCCATATGTTATGAATCTAGCATGATTAATCGAACATTCGATGACCATTGTTGTACCCTCCATATACTGGGGTAACATTCCTATTACTCACCCTTTCTACACACCAATTGCAAGAAATGAAGAATATTACGAGGAATAAGTGGAATTCGAGGTAGGAAATATCGATATGGGAGAATTCTATAGAAAGTTTCATCAAGAGTCTAGATAGGATCATAGGTGAGCGGATTGTGGGAGGTTTTGGTTGGATGACGATCAAAGAACTATGTAATGGCCTACTAGAGGTGGTTATAGTGGTGATAGAACTCTAGGAATATTAAATGAAGTTGTCAATGATTGTTGTTTTGAAGACTGTAGTTTTGTAAATATTACACTACCTTTGGGATCTACTGAAACTTCTATTTGTAGTGATCTAGTAATTATGTTGCCACTCCGAGTTAAGATTTTACTATAGATAGTATGCTTGGCTTATTGATAATATTGAAGAAGAAAAAATGGCTCACGTACCATCTTTGATATAAACTTGTCGAAGACGATGCGTGGTTGGTCGTGTTCTCGGAGGGGGCGTGACAAACATGGTCGTAATTGGTTTCAACCAAAGACGAGAGAGGTTTTGACGGGGGAAGATGTGGAATGCATGATGATATTCACCTCACCTTTTCCTGCCTCTCTCTCTCTCTCTCTCTCTCTCTCTCTCTCTCTCTCTCTCTCTCTCTCTCTCCCCCCCCCCCCTCTCTTTATTCCCTCTTTCACTTATTGACAAGCTCTCCTTTTTCCCTAAAACAAAAAAGTCTAGACTCTAGAGGTAAGAATGCTAGGATAGTCTACACAACCTAATTTGATTTTAGGTTGACAGGTTTCCTTCTATTGTTTAAACACCAAACCCTCCTACTCTATTTCCTAAGATACAACTTCAACAAGAAATATGAAATTTGATTTGACAATTTTAGTAGACTAATGCCTAACACCTGACTTCTCACCACTCCTCTTCCCCTAATTTCTTCTCCACCTGGTTTCTCATCACCCCATTTCCATAACTTCTTTTCAAAATGGATAAAGTAGCCGGGATCTTGTCTAGTCCAGACATTATTAAGAAATTTGTGTCTAAATATCCTGGGCTTACCCTACTAGTTGTGTTGTTTATTTATTTAGAATATAAAAGAGCGCAAATTGATAGTAACATACATATTCAACAAGTTGATTTCCTAAGAATAAGGATTGACGTTCTTGAACAGGATGTGTCATATGAACGGCAACAATACCAACAAGAGAGCTAAATACGAGTAAAAGAGCCTCAAGTTCCTCTTGGAGGTCAGGGGGGAACTGAGCTTGTTAGCCCCGAACAAACAATTGGAAAAAACACTCCCTATGGAGAAGATTCCTATCATCAAAAGGGGGGAGTAGGAAACAACAGTCTCCTCTGATCAATAAGACTTCTAACAAAACATCAGTCCCTCTGACTCTTAAGGGAAGAAGAAGAAGAAGAAGAAAGGAAGGGCAACTTCCAACAAGTTTCAGGTGCTGAGGCAGTTTTTCATAACAGTTGGGTGTGACCATTATCCCATGATTACTTCATTGATTCAAAAAACGGAAGCTAAGAGATCAACCTTCAGGTTTTTCAACCATTGGCTTGAAGAAAAAGGGTTTCATGGACATCATCAAGAATGTGTGGGAGTGTAGAGTGAAAGGTAATCCTTTAATCCAAGTAATCACCAAGCTCAAAGTTTTCTCACATAACTCCTGAGACAGTGGAACAAAGCCAAATTTGGAGGGGATGTTGTTAGGCTTGAAGACCTCAAGTCATGGTTAAAGGCTGTTCAAACTTCCATTCAAGAGGTCCCCCTCAACTCTAAGTTGGCTAGGAGGGAAAGAATATTGCCCAAGAATTCACTATTGTGGCCATACCATGAAGTAGAAATCAAGAGAACTTTGGCTCAACTTGGGGGACAACAACAGTCTTTTTTCATCACTCCATGAAAGTTAGAAGAGCAACTAATAGAATCTTCTACTTACAGTCAAGGCAAAGCCTTCATCTCTCTTCAGAGGAGGAGATTTCAGATGAACAACCTCCTAAATGGGTAGAGATGGCAAAAGTGATAAGGTTATGTGGGCTTGTTCGCCTAATGGATAGTTCACAATCAAATCTATCATGAAGGAGTTGCAGGTGCTTGGTCAGCAAGTTGTTTGGACAAACATTGTGTGGTTTAAAGGAAATATACCAAAGCATAACACCATTGCTTGGTTGGCCTACTTACAAAGTTTGACGACTCAAGATAGACTCGTTAAATTGAAGGTCTTTCGAAGCTCAGTTTGTGTGTTATGCAATAGGAACTAGGAACAATGAGAATGAAGAACATTTGTTTATGGGGTGTCAATTTGCAAGAGAGTTGTGGGGAAAATTCTTGAACAAGTCTGATGTAGATAGGTTTGCCGACACTTATCCCAGTGCCTATGATTGAGTTAAAATGCATCGAAGAAATCAACAAAAATTGACCGAGTCAAAATTAAGTCAACTCAGTTTGAACGATTCAGTCAACTCAATCCAATTTTTTACCAGCGCACAAGATCTAGTTCAATTTCTCTTAGGACTTTTTTCTTTTATTAAGTTTCTATTTTTTTTAAGTTGCTTAAGTAGTCATAGCTAGTTTCTATTTTAATTTTAGAAAGTTTCTTTTCCTAATTAATTTCTATTTCAACTTTAGGAAGTTTCTAATTTATTTTATCTTTTTATTGTTTTCTAAATTCGTTTTTATTCTTTAGGTTATAATTAGGCATGTTTCAAGGTGTCCAACTTCAGTTGTAATAGGATTAGAAGGTCAGTAATATGTTACAGATAGATTAGAAAGTTACTTTTTAGTATTTTAAAAGGTTTCTAAGTTGTTATGGAGTTATCGATATAAGGAGCACCAATAAACAAATTCAATAATTAGTTTTTTCTGGAAATTGATTAATAAAAGAAAAACAAGAGACTTTTTCTCTCCTTTCTTTGTTTTTTGTGAGCAGAAGAACCTGATATTGATTCTTAATTAAGGTGTTTGCAACTGATTTCCATCAATCTCAAACCTAGATTAAGGTTTCTAGCTTGTTTTGCTCGACATAGAAACTCTTTATTACGCCTAGTTCTTGGGATTTCGCCCTATAACTTGATTTTTAATATAAACTCTAGGCTTGTGTGTTCTACTCTACATCAAAATCCCTTATCAACATACCTACTCTTCAATGGAACCAAGAGATCAACTGGCTTATAGGTAAATGCAAAGACAAGGGTCTATAGCTTTGATCAAGAAGCTATCTTTCAATGCCTACATTTACCATATTGGGCTAAAGAGATGTAGAAAAATCTTTCAGAAGTAGTCCCTCACTGTTGACAACATTCTTGCTTTCAGCTTAAGTGACATAAGGGTGAGAATTGGTGGGATGGAGCTAAAAGTTGAAGACTCCCCAAGGTCAAGAAGGTTCTTCGACTCTTGGAGCTTGATTGCTTCCTTATCCCACCCCACAATCACTTTGTGCAAATGCGTGTTAGGATTTTGGGGTGTGACAAACACCTTCTGGAGAGCCATCAACAAGAATGGAGAAAGTAGGCGAGGAAACACACTTCATAATCCAGTAAATCCACTTATGACCAAACCCCATCCTCCCTATAAGGTACCTTATACTACTCCAACTTACATGATCATAAGCCTTTTCAAGGTCTATCTTACAAACTAAGCCTGAAACTCCAGATTCCAACCTCGAATCCAGACATTCATTAGCAACTAGGACCCCATCCATGATCTACCTCCCCCTTACGAAAGCTTCCTAGCTCAGATCAATGATCCCACCCATCACCTCTTTCATCCTTGCGGCGAGCAATTCCGATAGGATCTTGTAAGTAGCACCCACCAAACTAATGTGTCTTCGGCCTGTAATATCTTCAATCCCCAACTTCTTTGGCACCAATGCAATGAAGGAGTAATTCTACCCTATATCCAAAACACCATGATCGTAAAAATCCTTCAAAACTACCAAAAGATCCCCTTTAATTGTATCTCAACAGGTTTTGAAGAAGCCCAAAGAGAAACCATCAGAACCAGGAGCCTTATCCGAGCACAAACTAGTGATAGATGCCAAAATTCTTCTTCTTTGAATGGCCTTTTCAACCAAACCCTTTGCATCTCGAAAATACTATCAAACTGCAACCCATTTAGCTTGGGTCTTACTTGATATGTTTCAGAGTACAACCCGGTGTAATAACCCACAACTCCCTTCCTAACCTCTTCCTCCCCCTCGATCCAAGAACCCCGGATCTTGATTTTTGAAATGTGGTTTGAACTCCTATGAGCAATCGCCATTCGATGAAAGAACTTTGTATTCCCGTCCCCCTTTTTAAGCCATCTCACCTTGATTTCTTTTGCCATCTCACTACCTCCATGTTCACCCTTTGCTTGTACTCTTCTTGAAGACCACCCCTTTTAACCCTTCCCCCGGGAGAAAGAAACCCACCTTATTCCCTCCTATCTAACTCTTCTAATTCTAACAAGGTTTCCTTCTTCTTCACCTCCACCCTACCAAATACCTCTCTATTCCACTCCTTGAGATTCTCTTTGCTAAATGTTAACTTCTTTCTAATACCACCCCCGATCTTCCAACAAAAGTCGCACTTGACCATCAACTATCAATTAACTCCTTGAAATTACTATGCAACCACCACATATTTTCGAACCTGAAAGGATAGGGATGCCTTGAAAACTAGTCGACCCGAAGAACGATAGGACAATGATTTGACATCAGATTAGAGACAGACTCTTGACTTACCCCTGAAAAGTGAACCTCCCAGGAAGACGAAACCAAAACCTGTCAAGCTTGTTCATAATTGGGAGCTCCTGATTATTCAACCAAGTGAATTGTCTTCCAATCTACGGAAAATCCACCAACGTGTTAGAATGCACAAACTCTCCAAACCTTCTCATCTTAGAAGTAACCCTTGCAAACACTACATCCATTAGCTTATCAATTTTCCATCCAAAGTTTTTCGACTTGTATTCGGACACCATGACTCTCCTCTAAGACTGAATCTCCTTCCCATGCATCCAAAGCCATTTTCGTAGGAAGGATTTATTCATTATCCTTAGCCCCTTTATCCTTAGTCTCCATTCTTTTTAGATCCCTAAAAGGTTTACCAATTTACAAGGAGATTTATAATTTTTTTATCTTTATCATTCCAAACCCTTGTATACCTCTCCAGTCTATTAGTCATATTAGTTTGCATCAAAGATACAAACAACCATGAAAACATCAATAAACCATAAACAAGAAGGCATACAAGTGTAAATGATATTGGTACAAAACTACAAGAGAAATCACTTGAGTAAAAACCCTTTTCTTCAATCTCATGCAATTATAAAGCACAACATAATAAAATTTCTGGAATTTATCTAACTGCTTTTGTTTGAGGATTTCACATCCCCTCTAAGGTGACCTTCATTTGGAAAGCTTCTTTGGACAAGATTCTAATGGAAGACCATTTGATATAATGGAAAAAAATCCATATACTTTTTATGATGTGTAAAAGTAATGTGAAGTTGGTTACCCACCTACTTAATTATATGGTGAGGGTGATCTATAGCATTTTTGTGCATTTGGGCATATTGGAAATATTAGAATAGTTAGTTCTAGTTTGACTTATGTCAGTTCATTTCCATTATTTCTATTCTTTCTTTGTAAGGGCATTTATGTCCATTCTCTTATTAGGAGTTATAAATAAATACCAAGCTCTCATTATGAGACTTGATTTTTTTCTCTTCTAAAACTTTTCTTGGTATCAGAACCAAAGAAAAAACCTAACGCAACCCCTCTTTGTTCCTCCTCCCTTCTTCCTTCACTCACTAATCCCACTACACTTTAACCCCAATCACTTAGCAGTAACCTCATCCGGAGTTTCTCCCTTTCGAGGGCCCTTTTCTTCTTTTTGATTTATGTTCTCTTAATCGCATGTTGCAATAAAGAGTTTATTAAGTCTTCACATACTGCAATATAGATTTGCACCGTGATTTTTTACCCTACATTAGGGTTTCCCTTTGCAATCAGCCTTTGAGCTGCTGGGTGCACGTCAATCAACCCTAAAAGTATCATTTCTATGAGCTTGGTATGCTTCATCAGTTAACTTGCCCATACACTCCTAAGCAAAACAGGGTGGCGAAACATAATAATCACCACCTCATAAACATCGTCCATTGCCGTCTGCGAAGGATGCATGATCCCAAGTCATATTGGAATATGGCAATTCTTACTGCTGCTTTCCTCCTGAATCGTGTTTCGAGCAATACCTTAGGGGGACAGGTGCCTTGTCATATTCTTCGACCTAATAACACTTTCTTCCCTATTACATCGAGAGTTTTTGGGGGTACCTATTTTGTTCGGGATAGAACTCCCCATCGCACCAAACTAGATGACAAAGCTACTCATGTTTTCTTGGTTACTCATCTATGTCAAGGGGTATCGGTGCTATGATCCCTTCTCTCATTGTATTGTTCATTCCCTGGATGTCACTTTTTTTGAAAATGTTCCATATTTTCGTGCTTCATCTTCTTTACAAGACTTTTTTCCTTCGTAAGATTCTTCTCCTATAATGCTACCATCTCCAATTTTCTCTCCATCTTCATCTTCGCCGCCGCCGCTGCAAGTATACTCTCATCACCCTCCCCCCTCTCAAACTTTACCAACCTCCTCCTTGGACTCAGGTATGCCCCCTTCTACATTTACTTCTATTCCTTTTATTTCTGACTCTCACTTATCTATTGCACTTCGCAAAGGTGAGCAAGGGTGTGTTACTGATCACCCTATCGCACAGTTTGTTTCCTATCAGGGTCTTTCTCCTTCCTATCGAGCTTATCTTGTAACCATACTCTATTCGGGTTCCTCAGTCTATATCTGAGGCTTTACGTGATCCTATATGGACTAAAGCCATGACTACTGAGATGAATGCATTGTAGAAAAATCAAACCTGAGAACTTGTTTCGCTTCCCTCTAAGGAGCGAACTGTTGGTTGTAAATGGGTTTTCACAGACAAGTATCTCGCAGATGGTACTGTTGATCGCTACAAGGCTCAGCTCATCGCTAAGCGATTTACGCAGACTCCAGGAAAAGACTTTAGAGCCACATTTGGCCCTGTAGCTAAACTGTCTATTGTCCGTCTTCTTATCTCTTTAGTGGCCTATCATTCATGGCCCCTTCACTAGCTTGATGTGAAGAATGCCTTTCTAAACAGCGATCTAACAGAGGTCATTTATATGGACCCCTCTCTTGGGTTTCGTCTTCAAGGGGAATGTTCTAGGAAAATATGTCACCTTCTCAAATCTCTGTATGATCTAAAGCAATCTCCGCGAGCCTAGTTCCAACGTTTCTCTGAGGTCATTCTATATATGGGGTTTTCCATATGCCACTCTGACCATACTAGCTTTATTTGACGAGGAGTAGATGACCGCAATACCATTGTCTTGATTTATGTGGATGATATTATAGTAACTGGAGATGATGCACACTGGATTGACAAGGTTAAGAGGCAGTTAGGTAGTGCTTTTGAGGTTAAGGGCTTAGGTCCTATCAAGTAATTTTTGGGATTAAAGGTATTCCACTCACGCCATGGTATTTCGTTATCTCAATGTAAATACACATTGGATCTTCTACAGGATATTGGTATGCTTAGTTGTCGTCCTACCTCTTCCCCAATGGATCAGAATCATCGTCTTCATGCCGAATCTAGGGAACTTTTATCTAGTCATTCATCTTACCAAAACCTCGTAGGCCGTTTGATTTATCTGACTAACACTAGACCGGATTTGACCTTCGCGATTAGTGTAATCAGTTAATTTATGCATGCTCTGCGTACCTCTCATCTTGATGCCGTGTATCGTATCCTTCGCTACTTGAAGTCTCGTCCTAGTCTAGGCCTATTTTATTCATTTACTGCTCAGCCACATCTATCATGTTTCACTGATGTTGATTATGCAGGTTCTCTTATAGATAGGAAATCTACATCTGATTTATGTACTTTTTATGGTGGTAATCTTATCTCGTGAAAAAGTAAGAAACAGAGGGGTTTCTTTTTCATCTACTGAAGCTGAGTATCATGCTATGGCCCTTGGCACATGTGAGCTTCTTTGGCTTAGATCTTTACTGACAGAGTTGAGATTTCCTACTGTTGGTTTCTCCTCGATGTTCTGTGACAACAAGTCTACTATCATGCTTGCTTCTGACTCAGTCCTTCACGAAAGGACTAAGCACATCGAGGTTGATATTCACTTTCTTAGGAAGAAAGTTCAATCTGGTGCATTTAAAACAATCTTTGTTTCTTCTTCAGATCAACTGGCCGATATACCTACGAAGTCTGTTGGACCTTCTGTCACAAAACTCTCATATTGCCAAGCTGGGCCTAGTTGATATATTTGCCCCAACTTGAGGGGGAGTATTGGAAATATTAAAATAGTTAGTTCTAGTTTGACTTATGTCAGTTTATTTCTATTATTTCTATTATTTCTATTCTTTCTTTGTAAGCGCATTTATGTCCATTCCCTTATTATGAGTTAAAAATATATACCAAGCTCTCATTATGATACTTGATTTTTTTCTCTTCTAAAAGTCTTCTGGGCAAATGTTGGAAACACACCCAAATGTGTTCTAGATGTCTTAACGAGTTGGAGCATTAACATTGTCTTCCCATGGTCAATTTCTTTAATCACTTCTCCCTATCGCAATTTAATAGGGCATTTAGAAAGAGAGGAACGGTCATACCTTTAAGGGATGCAAAACGATGTTGAGAAGAATATTTTGAGGACCAAAGCCAAGATTTTATAGGTTGTCTTTGATCTTAAGACCCTGAAGGGTTTTGTTTTTTTTTAAGGATTTTGTTCTTCAATGAAACTAAACTATTCAGAGTCCCGTAGAAAAGAACATTTTGAGGATGAAAACAAAGCTTTTTATAGATTGTCTTCGATTTTAAAAGATTGTGAAGGGTGTTTTAAGGATTTTGTTTTTAGGTGAAATTGAATTATTCATTGCCCCATCTGGTCTCTTATCTTTGGTGGTATAGCCTGCTGAACTACTTGTCCAGCTAAGTAGCACTCTTTGTGGATCTTTTCCCTCTATAATACATTCTTATTCACTTATCAAAGAAATTAAAAATAAATAAATATCATGCACAATTTATTTCCATTCGGTATCAAACAATACTAAAAGTACACATACGAACAAGCACACCCACACACACCCAAGCATGGAGAGAGTACAAATACAAAACTACTTCCAAGGAAAAAACATGCTTACATCGGGTTTGGTTTGTAATGGCGCAAGTGTCGCAGCAAGCTTCTTCAAAATGGGCCTCTCCCTAGGTTCATATTGCAAACATTGAGAAGCAAGGCCAACCACCACGGTAGCCTCTTCTGTTGAAAAGTTTCCCTCTAAATGTGAATCCATTAAGAGAAGGATGTTCTTGCCCCGTATCATATCAAGGGCCTTCATGTGAACATAAGAGACAAAATGATTAGACGGAAGCATATTGTTCAAGCTAGAGTGCATTGAATAGACAATAGTTTGGAATTATAGAACATCCAAATACCATCCAGGAAAAATCTTTCGATAAGTTCTTTTTCTATTTTAAATCATATGATGGAGCATCCAAAGACTCAAAAAGTTACAAGTTTCATTCTCCATTTGAAGACTTTGATCCATGCATTTTCCTCAACCCTAAACTGATGAAAGTTTCTTCATTTGGAATTAAATAAGACCATGTTATCAAAATGTTATATGATGTATACAATAATAACACCCCTATTATACAAATTTCTCAAAGCCTTTTGGAAAAGAAAATAAAGTCTATCTAGCACACCAATTACATTCCCCAGCTCATTGCCACATATATCACCAAGTCAAACAAATCTTAAAGCCAAGAAAACACCTGTGCATGGCCTCCAATTAAGAGATAAATTCAAGGAACTTTTAACATGAAGATACCACCACATCCGACTCATGTATTAAATAAAACATTTTTCAAATCTTTCTAAAACAATTATGGTTTCCAAGCAACCTTATTATACTCATGCCATTGACATAAAGACAAGAAAAGTGCACCCAGTGTTCACAGCAATAGCATGTGTACATTTTTTTTCCTAGCAAGTAAGAATTTGATTATATAAAATATAGAGGGACCGAACCCAAAGAATTACAAAACTCTAAAAGACTGAAGACCTAAAAGATCTCCTATATAATATGCCTTTCGAACAATAAAAGGAAGGTTTACAAAAGAGTCAAAACTGGAAGAAGAAAGGGAGAAAGCAGCATAGTTGGCTAGCTCATTCGCTACCCAATTAACATAACAATACACAGCAGATCTTCCATTAAAAGTTTCACAAAACTTCTTTAATTTCGTAAACCAAGCTGTCCACTTGCCAAGGGAATCCTCCACCCTTAAAAGCGTTAACAGCAACTTAGAATCAGTTTGTCTCTGTCTCTGATTAAGTGAAGGCCTTCAAGAAGAGCAGTGAACTCAGCAACGTTATTTAAGGCTTGACCATTGAAGGTACTGAAATAGCACATTTACTTGTAATAGGAAAATTGCCTTACAACCTTATCTTTGTATGCTTAGTGCTTTAACCAATGGATGCTTGTTAATACTCCGGTTGGATTAATCTATGAACATACAAAACTTTGAAATTGAAACATGTAACATCATAACTCATTTGCTTTCCATTCTTATAAAAAATAACCTCTGAGTCTTCCAATAAAGAGTTTACAAATCAATGTATAACAAAAAGACAGCAACTGACTTGAGATACAACCTTAAGAATATCAATAATGAAAAAGCCCTTCTTCAATTTATTGGAAGAGAGACTGCTTGACGCATTTCACCAATCTTTCGATACACCAAAATTTCAAGCATAGCTATGTTTTCTTATGGTATCTCCAACATAGCTAAAAATGGGTTAAAAAAAAAATTAGTCCGCCTGCCAAAAACGGAGCTCCAACGCCATGCTATATCATGTGTAAAATATATCATATGGCTCTATTGGGGTTTTTGACCATTTTGCCCTCATAAAAAAAAATATGCCAATTATTAATACCCCTTTACCTACCAATTTTTTATTCTGCTCAATTCTCTAATATTTTGAATCTTGTTCTCGTGAACTCTTCTTCTATGTAAACGTTTTTCAAAAAAAAGATAGGAAGATACTCAACAATCAACGAAGCGGGGAAAGTCATTTACAATGGCACAACATGTACCAATTTACAATGCTTGGTTGAGCGTCACCCAAGATCCGGTTGTCGGGGGTTGGGAGGAATGGTAATACAGAACATAAATCAAGTCAACCGTCAAGAGTTTCAATGGAAAATTTGTAATTATTTAGGTTTTCATTTATTTGGGTCTAGATTTATCGGTTTATCATCCGGGATTATTTTAGATTAGTTATTTATTTAGATTTCTGTTTTAGGATTTTAACTTAATGTTTTTTGGGTTTATTTTGATGTTTTATTGGCCCATGTTAGTATAATATTTAGGGGCAGTTTAGTAACTTTAATTTGTCTTATATTTAAGTTTATTAGGGTTTGATAATTAAGAGAGAGAAACTTACGAAACTAAGGTTAATTTATTTGGGATTTTAATTTGACTAGGATTCTTGATTTATTTTCTTTATATAGATTGTATTATGATTTTTTTATTAATGAACAATGATGATGAATATGATAAATAAAATTCAGATTGGAACTTTAATATTCCCATTAATAGTGTGGTGTAAGGCCATTTTGGAGTGAATCCAAGATAACGTTTATTTTCTCTATCGATTTCTCAATTGAGATGGATATTTATTTATTTTCTTAACATCTTCTTTCTTACTTTATTAAATTTATGTTTTGAACCCCTAAAACATCCATAAACCCTACCCAATCCACTCTATAAACCAAAACCTCATTGACATTCTCTTCTCTATTGAAACCTAACCCTAATACCCATAAAATCTCGCCTAACCCTTCCCTACTCGAACCACATCATTCCTTACCACCCAAAACCCTAACCACCTTTCGTTTTTTTTAAGCCTACGATTTCTCCAAACATTGTTAACTTGCTACCCTTATAAATCAGCACCACATATTTAGCTATTTTTACATTAAAATTGAGCCTAGAAATCTGTTTTGAACATCTAACTGAAACATTAAGCTAGAGGAAGACTTGTCTTCCATTGGAACCTATTGCTTGTACTTGAATAGCTATTATTGTGGGATTGTGACGAACCTTAGGACTATTTTAATTATCACTTGGATTCTCTTGCATATCCATGAATGTATGAGCTAATGATTTATATTTAAATTGCTTATGTGAAGTCAATCTGATCTCAGATTTATCATCCTAAAGTAACATTCACAATCCTGCATCAAATGGTTGTTGGTTGAGATTTGAGAATAAATGGAATTTTTTAAATGAAGTATTGGAGTGCCCCATGCCAAATACAGCATTTTCCAACTTATTGTTTCAAATAATTACATTGAGATAGCATTACAACTGGTGATACTCTTATGTCTCAGTGCATAGAAGCATTCGCCAAGAACATAAGTGGACCTTCTCATAAAACGTGTGAACTTTCCGTTGAGATGAATAACAAAGGATTGGATTGTAGGGGTCAAAGTAGTAGGTCTTCTAAATGATCAATAATTGAAGCTAGAGTTTACGAAGCCTCAAATGATAGATTCAGAAAAAAAAAAAAAGGTTAAAGATAACTCAATCCTGTTGGGCACCCAAAAAAAAAAAAAAAAATCACCTTCCAAGAAAAGTAACTTTTTACTCATATATCTGATTATAATATTTGTACATAAATTCGGGATAGTGCCGTGGTTAATTTTATGAAATTTATAGAACTTTTGGGACAGAGACAAGAACATCATACAGATATCTAAGTTTCACCAACTTACACAACACTTGATCTCTTAAGCATCTTAGGCACAGTTGGACTGATTGCAAATTAAAAACAACAACAAAAAAAAAAACCTTACATGACTTGGCGGAATGTGCTTCCCACTGAGAAGATCCAAGAGGACAGTGCCAAAGCTGAAGATAACACTTTCAGGAGTGACTCTCCCTACAAGAAATATATTATAAATAACAGCATTAATATTAATCATCATGCCCAAGCCCAGGAAAATAGTTCTAGGAAAAGTGATAAAGAGCTGTAGAAAAAATAAAAATAAAAGGAAATGTCACAACTCTACAATGGCATATCCATCAAATCTTCAACTAAGGGGAAATATGAAAATTAGACGGACGAGAAAGAAAGCTAACAATAAAATCTATCTTCCTACCTATTCAAATCCTTCTAAATCTCAAATCCCAAGAGAGTCCTTCCCATCCCGAGTAATAAAATTTAGCACTAGGCAGTCTCTCTTATTGAAATAGAAAATGAAAAACATACTTAAAAGGAGCATCCCTGCACCACCAATCCTCTTTCCCCCTTTCCCAACTGGAATCTTTAACCTCTGGTGAAGAATTTTGGGTAAACATCAGCAATTCCTCGCTAAACTTTGCAACCAATATGAAAATAAACCTTACCACTCAGCAAACGAAATTCATATTCCCTTATAGCCACAAATTCAAAATTTCTTCCCCTTCTTCCCAAAAAGAGCTGCAATCATGACATGGAGCTGTATAATTTCCAGCTAGCGATTCAACAATATCCACATCACCAAGCCGAAAAATATTGATTGCTTATCATATTCATGCTCAAACATGAGGAACTAAAATCCTTCTAAGAAACATCAGTGGTGTTTAAGATGGGCATGCAAGAAGTAAAGTTTCATCTGAAAACTACAAGTGAGAGATCTTCAAACCTTCCAAATCTACAACAAACCATCCAGAAGCCCTAGATACCATTTTTTTAAAAGGATGAAGTTTCTCGGTCAAATCTTTTTATGGGACTATAAGGAAAACGGGTGGTCTTCATATCCGAATTTTTTATTCAGTTCCATATCCGGATCTGAATCCGACTCGAATCCTACTAACTAAAACCATATCCAAACCATTTCATTTTTACCAAATCCATATCCGGGTCCAACCCAACCGAATTAATTGATTTGGGTTGGTCGGGTGGGATATTTTTGAATCATTCAAGGTTATTTCAATAAAAATAACTTAAGGTATGACTTGAACTCAAGACCCTCTTGTTTTATTAAGAGTGGCCTTAGCCACTATGCCCTACTGTCACGGCCCTATTCTTTCGAAGCGAGGTCGTGCGGCGCAAGGGGGTCAAATCCACTTGCAAGCCAGTAAAATGATCGTACACCACACACACGTAGCTAGCAAACAAGTAAATGAGGCAACACGAGACAAAGCCCGGAGGCAACTTTGTTGATATAATATTGATTACACGGTGCAACGCGTTACAAAAGCAATAGATGCGTTACAAGCAAATGATGATCCTATGACACGCGGGACTTCCACAGAGCTGGGCTTCAAGGGCTTCAACAACGTGGGTATAGGCCAGTGATTGGGATAGTACTGACACCCTTCCTACAAAGTGTATGCTAAGTCTTTACTAGGTTTCCAGAAGGAAACATCAAAAGTAGAGGCCGGTCATACTCCCTTATTACGAAAATGCCACTAAGCTAACAAGTATGCCCTGGCACGGGGCTGACACGTACCCTAAGCTAACAGATATGCCCTGGTACGGGGGCTAACATGGCTTCATAACGAGCCTTACATAGTATTACATGGGTGCTCCCGGGTGACTCCGGGGCGAGCTACACCTAAACTCTAGGTGTCAGAGTACATGGCCGTTACAGTCTCCCCCAACTATTCTGCAGACGTCCTCGTCGCATTGTCCCTGACAAACTCTTCAATCTTCTGCTTGAATGGTTGTAGGTTCTCTGCTCTCTCCCAGGTGGCTTCGCATTCTGGCAAGTTCTTCCATGTGACAAAGTACTCCATGTGCTGCTGCTTGCTTGAACTGCTGCTGACTTGACGCTCGGCGAGAACTTGGTCGACAACACGTTCCGACTGGATTGTTGAACGAGAAGGTGAACGTGTTGGAATGCTGCATGCTGGATCTGCTGGATCTGCATGGAATGGCTTGAGACAACTGGCATAGAAGACAGGGTGGATGTTGCGTAACCAGTGCGGTAACTTCAGCTTGTAGGAGACCTTGCCGACTCGAAAGAGGATGAGCATTGGACCTTCATAACGCTGTAGTAGTCCCCTGTGTGCTCGCTGTACTCGGTTGAACCTTCTCAACTGATCTGTCTTGAGTAGAACTAAGTCACCAACTTTGAAACGATCTGGTCGACGATGTTCATCAGCCCATTTCTTCATCCGCTTAGACGCTTTTTCAACGTAAGATCTGGCAATTTCATTGTTGTCTTGCCAAAACTTAGCAAACTTGTACGCCCTTGGACACTGTCCCTGATATCCTGAAACAATAGTATGAGGAGTTAAAGGTTGTTGGCCAGTAATAAGTTCAAAAGGACTCTTATTGGAGGAAGAGCTCTTCTGAAGGTTGAAACAGAACTGTGCGACATCAAGTAAATTCGCCCAATCCTTTTGGTTGGCAGTGACAAAATGCCTGAGATACTCCTCCAACATGGCATTAAATCTTTCAGTCTGCCCATCTGTTTGAAGATGTCCGCTGGTCGAAAAGTCAAGCTGAGACCCAAGTAATCTGAACAGTTCGGTCCAGAACTTCCCTGTAAATCTTGAATCTCTGTCGCTGACAATGTTCTTGAGCACACCCCAATACTTGATGACATGCTTGAGGAACAAGTGCGATGTTTCTTCTGCTGAGCAATATGTCGAGGTTGGTATAAATGTAGCATATTTGGAGAAACGGTCCACAACCACAATGATGGACCCATACTCTGCAACCTTCGGCAAACCTGAAACAAAGTCCATAGAAACACTTTCCCAAGGCCTTTGGGGGACTGGAAGCGGTTCCAGCAGCCCAATTGGTTTGTCGCGCTCGATCTTGTCTTGCTGGCAAATGAGGCAGGTCCTCACATAATCTAACACATCATCACGGATGTTCGGCCAGTAGTATCCTCGCTCCAAGAGAGCTAATGTGCAGCGCCAGCCCGGATGGCCAGCCCATGGAGTGTCATGACACTCTCTCATTAGTTCTCGTCTTAGCCCGTCCGCACGTGGAACAAACATGCGGCTCTTGTTGGTGTATAACAACCCATCACGAATCCAGAAACGGCGTGCTTTCCCCTTCTGTACCATATCCATTATGGCCTTTGCTTGGGGATCACTATTCAAACCATCATGAATTCTCTGCTGTAAAGTGTTGGTAACCTGAGAAACTTGTCGCTGAAGTGCTGCTAGCTCTGCTTTGCGACTCAAGGCATCGGCCACGCTATTGTTCTTTCCTGGCTTGTAATCCAAGGCCAAGTCAAACTCTACGAGGAATTCTTGCCAACGAGCCTGTTTCGGTGTCAACTTCTTCTGAGTCAGGAAATGGCTCACTGCCACATTATTGGTCTTCACATGAATTTGTGATCCCAACAAATAATGTCTCCAAACTCTCAAACAGTGGACGACGGCTAACAACTCTTTCTCCTGTGCGGTATAACGTCTCTCAGCATCATTGAGCTTCCGACTTTCATAAGCAAGCGGATGCCCATCCTGTAACAACACTCCTCCAATAGCAAAGTCAGATGCATCTGTGTGAACTTCAAACGGCTTCGTGATGTCGGGTAGAGCTAAGACTAGGTCTTGCATAACAGCAAGCTTGAGGTCTTCAAACGCCTCATGACACTTGTCCGACCAGGACCAAGTGTGATCTTTCTTCAACAGGTCTGTGAGAGGTGCGGCTCTTTTGGAATAACCTTGGACGAAACGTCTATAATAGTTCACAAGACCGAGGAATGACCTGAGTTCTGTGACAGTAGAAGGGGTTTTCCATTCATCAATAGCTCGCACTTTCTCCATGTCCATCCGGATCTGTCCATTACCCACAACGTGGCCAAGAAACATAATCTGCTCTTGAGCGAATGAACATTTCTCTAGCTTAACATACAACTGATTGTCGCGAAGCACTTGGAATACTTTGCGCAAATGTTGAACGTGCTCTTCAAGGGTAGAACTGTATACCACGATATCATCAAGATATACCACAACAAACTTGTCGAGGTACGGTCTGAAGAGGTCGTTCATCAAGGTGCAGAATGTCGCAGGTGCGTTCGTAAGGCCGAAGGGCATGACTAAGAACTCATAAGCACCATACCTGGTAGAACAGGTAGTTTTCGACTCATCTCCATCTGCAACCCGTACTTGATAGTACCCTGATCTCAAATCCAACTTGGAAAAGTACTTGGCTGCCCCAAGTTGATCGAACAAATCGGCAATCAGTGGAATCGGATACTTATTCTTGACGGTAACCTTGTTCAGCGCTCGGTAGTCTACACAAAGTCGCAATGACCCATCATGCTTCTTCTGAAATAAAACAGGCGTCCCATAAGGTGCCTTCGAAGGTCTGATAAATCCAGACTCCAGAAGTCCATCAAGTTGCTTGCGTAGCTCAGCTAGTTCCGGAGGACTCATCCTGTATGGCCCCTTTGCAGGAGGCTTGGCACCAGGTATTAGTTCGATTTGATGATCAATCGGCCTACGTGGCGATAGGATCTTCGGAAGCTCTTCCGGCATAACATCATCAAATTCAGTCAAAACCTATTTTACCAATGGGGGAGTTAAACTATGATCCTGATCATCAGGTTCAACTCGTAAGGTAGCAAGAAACGTTTGCTCACGTTTCTTCAACCCTTTCTTCAGCTGAAGGGCTGAGATCATCTTTCCCTCTTCTTTACCTGTAGAAAGAGGAATGAAGCTTGGACTTTCACCTAGCAAGCCCAAAGTGTTGGCAAATGGCATCGGAACGGCCCTGTTCTGTCGCAGAAAGTCCATCCTAATGATAACTCGGAACTCATCGAGTGGAACTGCGAAAAGATCTAGCTTACCCTTCCATGGACCTATCTTGATGGCCACGGACTTAGCCGACCCTTGTATAGGAGTGGCCTCGGAGTTAACAGCTTTCATACGGCTTGAATCCTTTTCGAGCCGGATATTGAGGCGTTTCGCCTCTGCAGGGGCAATGAAACTATGTGTAGCTCCCGTATCAACCATTGCCTGGGTGGTCTTACCACCAATCTCCACATCAACATACATGAGACCCTTACGCTGACGGATCGTCTTAGTCTCAGAGGTCTGTTTCATTGCATTCAACAAATGCATAGCTCCCATGTGAGAAGATTCATCCTCATCTTTCTCACTTGAACTCTCGTGACTAGGGTCACTCTGGGAAGCTAACAATGCATTCAACTTGCTTCTTTGCGGGCAATTGAACGTCTTATGAGGACCACCACACAAGAAACACTGAATCTTATTGCGGTGATTGTTGGACTGGGTACCGGTGTTTTTCGAAGGGGAGGAATCCCGTTGGGATCTCCTGCTTGGACTGTGTCTAAATCCTCCATTTTTACCTTTGGAAGACCCATGGGTGCGTTCACTCTGCGAAGAGTACCCTTTCGACTGATTGGATACCTTCTTTCTATTCCCATCCACGGGAGAATAGTCTATCAACCGCTCAGCTGCGGCGATAACAGTCGTGAGGTCTTGCACACGTTGCCTCTGTAGTTCTGTCTGAACCCAAGGCTTAAGCCCTTCTGTAAACGAGAACAGCTTGTCTTTCTTTGACATATCACGGATATCAAGCATCAATGCGGAAAATTGCTTGACGTAGTCGTGCACGGTACCAGTATGTTGGAGTTGCCTCAACTTCCTGCGGGCAATGAACTCCACATTCTCGGGTAGGAACTGATTCTTCAGCTCCCTTTTGAGGTCTTCCCATGTATCGATGGAGCATTGGCCACTCTCCATCTCGGTGTACTTTGTTCGCCACCATAGCTTAGCGTCACCTGCAAGATACATAGAAGCAGTTGTTACTTTTACCTCTTCTGAATCCGGACGAGCTGCACGGAAGTACTGTTCCATATCAAACAGGAAGTTTTCGAGCTCTTTCGCATCGCGGGCACCACTGAAGGCGCGTGGCTCGGGGACTCGCAAGCGCGAGGGAGAAGCTTCACTACCGGTAGGCCGCTCGTTACCAACGGCTCTTACCAGGAGGCCTACCTTAGTAGTGAGCTCCATAATCTATTCCTGTAACGTGGCTATGGATCCTCGGGTATCTTCCTCGAGGTCAGTCATTCTGGTCCTGAGTGTCTCGGATCTTTCCTCCAGCGTGTTCTGGCGATCATCTATTCGCGCAATACCATCAACAATACCGGATAGCATACCTATCTTTTCCTCCAATACCTCAATGCGTTCCTTGTTTGTACGTGGTGCTGGTGTGTTTGGAGCCTGTTGGTCCGCGGTACTAGTAGTTCCTCTTGCCATCGTTCGCGTGAACTAAATGGAATCTCGGGGGAATACCAACTGTGCTCAAACAACTGTAGCTCTGATACCAACTGTCACGGCCCTATTCTTTCGAAGCGAGGTCGTGCAGCGCAAGGGGGTCAAATCCACTTGCAAGCCTGTAAAATGATCGTACACCACACACACGTAGCTAGCAAACAAGTAAATGAGGCAACACGAGGCAAAGCCCGAAGGCAACTTTGTTGATATAATATTGATTACACGGTGCAACGCGTTACAAAAGCAATAGATGCGTTACAAGCAAATGATGATCCTATGACACGCGGGACTTCCACAGAGCTGGGCTTCAAGGGCTTCAACAACGTGGGTATAGGCCGGGGATTGGGATAGCACTGACATCCTTCCTACAAAGTGTATGCTAAGTCTTTACTAGGTTTTCAGAAGGAAACATCAAAAGTAGAGGCCGGTCATACTCCCTTATTACGAAAATGCCACTAAGCTAACAAGTGTGCCCTGGCACGGGGCTGACACGTACCCTAAGCTAACAGATATGCCCTGGTACGGGGGCTGACATGGCTTCATAACGAGCCTTACATAGTATTACATGGGTGCTCCCGGGTGACTCCGGGGCGAGCTACACCTAAACTCTAGGTGTCAGAGTACATGGCCGTTACACCTACACTTGTTAGTTGTCAAAAAATACCCTTAAAAATATAAATTACAACTACAAAATAATATATCATTCAAATCTAGACAGATACAGGGATGGATCCGTATGACCCGGATCCTACTCAAGTCAAGGGACATCAAACCATATCCGACCCACTTTTTTAATTCGGATATACTTGAAGGAACCAAACTTGCTAAATTTGGTTCAGATTCAGATCACTCTGATTTCGGATTAAATCTCATCCATTTAAGCTCTACTTTCCGTTGAAATTTCGAGATCGAAAGTCCCCTTGAAAGTTTCATTCTTTATCTGATCCGCTTCTTAGGATAACATTCTAACATTGGAGTGTTGGACAATCGTATCCAAAGAGGGCTTTGTACACCAAACTTCTGTGTTATGTGTAGGAGGGATGGAGAGTCAGTCAAGTGTTTGTTTCTTCATTGCTTGTTGGTTTGGGAGATTTTGATGTACTTTTGGGATTGCTCTGGCATTGTGGATTGTTTGCCTTGTACGGTGAAAGGTCTCTTCAAGGTTTGGATGGGCTAAGGTGACTCATTCTTGCAAGCTAAACGCATTTTGTGGTCTATTTTTGCCTGTTGTCGTATGTTGGAGAGTTTGGAAAGAGAGGAATCATCGTGTTTTTCAAGGAAAGGAGACTTCTTTTGATAGCATTATCGTGTCAATCAAAGGTGTTTTTTTTCTTTTTTCTTTTGGTGCAAAGTGTTCGTTGAGTTCAAAGAAGTCTTCTTATCTTCTCTGTATTGTTTTGTACTCTTTTTTGTTGGTCATCTCGACCACATTTAATATATCATGCATTTTTCTATCAAAAAAAAAAATATATATATATATATATATGAACTTTAGGTCACACATAAATATTAAATTTTAATGTTTTTTTGGAATAAATTCTTTTCTTGAGTCCAAAGAGTATGAAATGAATGGGTGCAAGAGAGAAATTAATTTTAGTCGGATCCACATAGGAATTTGATCATTGCGTGATTTTCCATTGAGGTTGAGCAAAGGATTTCTGACCTCCCCCGACAACTAAAGCATTTGAAAAAACACCCAAACCCAAAGTCATTGAGTCTTCTATGATCTCAAGTACCCCAATGATATTGATACCAAGCAAAGAACTACGATATTGGGGTGGGGAAAAAGAAATATGGCAGTGGATATTCAGGTAGAATCGAAAAGATTCTCCCTCAGATCAAGTTGGTTGGGTAACTCAAGGGTGTGGGGATCAAGGAAGCTAGCAGGAAAGGAGTTTCTTGACTGGTTTTGTCGGAAAAGGAAAGCTTATGGCTAAGTAAGGTGTTAGTAAGTTCAGGTCCTTCCGGTAAAAGTATTTGGAAGAAATTTGTAATGGAAGGAAGGAACATGGTAGTTTCAGAAAATTCTAATCCGTTTGGTAAGTTTCTCAAGGTGCAACTCTTCAGGGATAGATTCAAAAATTAGTTGTTAGTGATCCCTGAAAACATTGACCTGAAGGGGTGGAAGCTTTGAAGTCTTCAATTGAAGGTATTCTTTGTTCTTAATGAGAAAATGCAAGTTTGTTGGTTGAGTGGAGCTTCCTCGGTTAGATCTGAATGGTGGGTAGATGTGACCCGTAACAAGAAAGATGCTCAAGCTGTTCAAGGTGCAATCTCAACAAGTTCTAAGGATCCAAATAGCGTGACTTTATAGGACATTTTTGGTGTTTGGAAAGGTGTGGTAGTATGCAGGTCTCTCAGTGATTTAGTAGATTGGTCTCTCCTGAAGAAGACTCTTTCTAAAGCTCTGTTTAAGGAAGTTTCAAAGAGGATTACTAAGCTCAAATCTTATCTTTGGGGTAAGTACGATAGGGTGATTTTGGCCGAGAATAAGTTAACCAATGATTCTATTATTCGCCTCAAGTCAGTGACGGGTTGGTGGAGTGGTAGTGTGTTTACCACAATAGTTCGCTAACTGTAATGGGTTGAGAATATCTTGGAAAACAGAGGGATCTTAGGGAAAAATTTTAGGTTTGCCCTTCAATCTGTGGGGTCCTCAGGCTTTTAGATATTTGGGAGACAACTTGGGGGGCCACTTGGAGGTGGATTCAAAGAAGTTGAAAATGGAAAACTTCCTTCACAAGGATTAAAGTTCGTTTCAGTCCGTGAAGGCTTCCAAGAAAATGGCTATATGGAGGGGTTTGGGTTTTAAGAAATTAACATATTTGAACAAGGCTTTATTAGGAAAATGGCTACATGGAGATTTGGGGTAAAACAAGTTAGTTTATGGAGAAAGGTAATTGTCGCTAAGAATGGGGAGAAAATCTATGGTTGGGAGAGCGGTGAAGTGAAGAACACGTATGGCCATGGTGTTTGGAAAGACATTTTCAAAATTCTTCCTCAATTCAAAGGGAGAATAAAATTAAGGTGGAAAGGGGAGATAAGGTTAGGTTTTGGGAGGACTTGTGGTGTGGGGAAGGCACCTTAAAAGATAGATTCCCGTCGGTGTTCGCCTTATTGACTAAGAAAAATTCCTCAATTGCTAGTTTCATGGCGATGGATGATGGGAGTACAAGGTGGGACTCGGGGCTTAGAAGAAGGTTAAACGATTGGAAAGTGTTGGAAATCATAGAGTTATTGGGGTGTCTAAACAATGTTCCAAGAGTTTCTAACAAGGACTTGAGATGTTAGAGCACGAATAGCAAAGGTATTTTTTCTGTCGAAGACTTTTACAATGATTTAATTAAGAGTGGGGTGCCTACCTTCCCTCTTTGTGTAGACGGCAATTCAAGATAAGATCCTTATTCTTGATCAATTAAGGAAGAGGGGTTTTTGTCGAACCACTTGTTAGTCCATTGTGATGTGACTAAGGAGGTGTGAGTTATGTTTCTAGCTCGCTTTGGTGTAGAGTGTTGTGTTCAAGGCTCGTTGAGAGGAGTGTTGGTTGAATGGACTCAATTGAGGGTAAGTTTTCATCTATCGAAGAGAATGATGTAGAGTCTCAAGAAGAATTGAGAAGAATAATTGTCAAATCTCAATCTAAGAACTTTGCAAGAATTTATAATAATAAAAGAGTTAAAAGACAAAAAAGCCCTTACAAGAAATAAAAAAATAAAAGCTATTGCTAAACAATTAGGACTTAAATAACACTAGATTATTCCAATACTCCCTCTCAAGCTGAGGCAAATAAATCAACTAAACCCAACTTGACAATGTGAGAATTAGTGATAGAAGGACCAACAAACTTCGTAAGCATGTCGACAAGCTGATCTGAAGATGGTTCGAAGGTTGTCTGAAGATCACCAGATCGAACTTTCTCCCAGAGAAAGTAAACATCAACCTCAGTATGCTTAGTTCTTTCGTGAAAAACTGAGTTAGAAGCAAGCATGATAGCAAACTTGTTGTCACAGAACAAAGTAGAAGAATCGGAAATAAGAAATCCCAACTCTGTCAGCAAAGACCAAAGCCAAATCAGCTCACATGTGCCAAGGGCCATAGCACGATATTCAGTTTCAGCAGAAGAACGAGAAACCACATTTTGTTTCTTACTTTTGTACGAGATAAGATTATTATCATAAAAAGTATAAAAACCAGAGGTAGATCTCCTATCTATAAGAGAACCAATATAATCAGCATTTGTAAAACAAGACAAATGCGACTGAGCAATGGAAGAGTAGAAAAGCCTGAGATCAGGACCCGACTTCATGTAATGAAGAATACGATAAACAACATCAAGATGAAAAGTACACGGAGTATACATGAACTGACTGACCACACTAACCGCAAAGGACAAGTCTGGTCTAGTATTTGTCAGATAAATCAAACGACCTACAAGTCTCCGATCAGAAAAAAGATCCGATAAAAGATCACCAGAGTCAACATGAAGACGATGATTCTGATCCATAGAGGAGGAAGCATAACGGCAACCAAGCATCCCCGTGTCTTGAAGAAGATCCAATGTGCATTTACGCTAAGATAGTGAAATACCACAGCGAAAGCTGGCCACTTCTATCCCCAAAAAGTACTTGAAAGGACCCAAGCCTTTAACCTCAAAAACACGACCCAATAGCATCTTAACTTTATCAATCCATTATGCATCATCACCAGTCACAATAGTATCATCCACATAAATCAAGACAATGGTACAATGACCATCCACTCCTCGACGAACAAAGCAAGTATGATATGAGTGGCATCTTAAAAACTCCATACATAAAATAACTTCAGAAAATCGTTAAAACCAAGCTCGCAGAGACTATTTCAAACTATATAAAGATTTAAGAAGGCGGCATACCTTTCCAGAATGCTCCCCCTGAAGACAAACCTCAGTCAAATCACCATTCAGGAAGGCGTTCTTCACATCAAATTGGTGAAGTGACTAGGAATGACATGTTAAAGAGATAAACAATCGAATAGTGGAAAGTTTGACAACCGGAGCAACGTGGCACCAAAATCTTTTCCAGGAGTCTATGTAAACCCCTTAGCAACGAGGCGTGCCTTATACCGATCAACAATCCCATCGACGAGATATTTTACAGTTAAGACCCATTTATAACCAATGGTCCGCTCCCCAGATGGAAAAGTAACAAGCTCCTAGGTATTACTTTTCTACAAAGTATCCATCTCAGCAGTCAAAGCTCTAGTTCATTAAGGGTCTCACAAAGCCTCTGATACAAACCGAAGAACGCAAATAGAATCAATAGCTGCAAGGTAGGCCTGATAAAAGGAAGAAAAACCTTGATAGGAAACAAACTGAGTGATAGGATGATCAATCACACACCCCCGTTTACCTTTGCGAATGGCAATAGACAAGTGAGAGTCAAAAATAGAAGGAATAAAGACAAGTATTTGAAGAGGTAGGAGAGGATATATATGAATCCAAGGAGGAAAAGGGCAAAGGTGAAGGAGGGCGAGGGTGACGAGTATAGACCTTAAGCATATGCGAAGATGGAGAAAACAACACTATAAAAGACAGGTCCTACAAAATCAAAGAGTCCTGCAAAGTAGATGTAACACTAAAGTAATGAACATTTTCAAAGAAAATAATATCAAGAGAGTGTATTACATGGTGAGAAACTGAATCATAACACCGATACCCTTTTGACGTAGAGGAGTAACCCAAGAAAACACACCGAATAGCTTTGTCATCTAATTTGATGCGATTAGGAGTTTTGTCCTGAACAAAACACGTACACCCAAAGACTCAAGGTGTAATGAAAAGAAGTATACTATCGGGTTGAAGGACATAAAGAGGCACTTGTCCATCTAAGGTGCGACTTGGGACGCAGTAAATAAGAAAAGTCGTAATGAGAACTCTCATATTCCAATATGCCTTAAGAACATGCATTCCTCGAAGAAGACACCGAACAGTGTTCATGAGGTAGTAATTCTTACGTTCCGCCACTTCATTCTATTCAGGAGTATAAGAACAAGTCAACAGGTGAAGCATACCATGCTTATGAAGGTGGGAAAGAATCTCATCAGATATATATCCCCCCCCCCCCATTACCAAACCGAAGAGATTTAATAGTGGTGTTGTACTAAGTTTGAATCATTTTAAGAAAATTAACAAAAATAGGAAGCACCTCAAAATGAGAATGCATCAGATAAATTCAAATACAGTAAGAATAGTCATTAATAAATGTAACATAATATCTATGACCATTAAAAGTAGTAATAGGGGAAGGCTCTCACACATCAGAATGAACTAAATCAAATATTGCATTAAATCAATGCATACGAATAATATAAAAAGTACGTGCATGTTTAGAAAGTTCACATACAGAGCATTGAAATTTATGTCCACCACAAGCAATTTTTAAAATAAGAAATAAAGAACATAAGTGTTGAAAATTGGCATGTCTTAAGTAAGTATGTCATAAATCTAGAGTCTAAGACGAAAACATGTGACTCCAAGAGGAGGGAAGCACCAAAGCCAGAATAGCAATAAGCTGAGATCCAAACAAGTACAGCCCATCCCTGTCATACCCCTTGCCAAAAATCCTCATCGAAGTCAGGTCCTGAAAAATACAATGAGTTGGAAAAAAGATAACTGAGCAATTTAGAGATTTAGTAATACTACTCACAGAAAAAAGGTTAAGGAATAAGTAAGGGACATGAAGCACAAAATCTAATGAAATCCTAGAAGATAAAGGGATGATGTCCTTGCTGTAGATAGGTATAAGAGATCCATCAGCAAGACAAACCTCCCTATGAGTGGTAGAAAAAGTAGAAGAGGTAAAATGACTGGACTCACCAGTCATGTGATCAAAGGCACCAAAATCAATAACCCATGTCAGAGGAGCAGAGCTAAACTGAATGACATGAAAAGTAAAGGATGTGCCTAGAGGTGTAGTAACTAAGGCCACAGTCGAAGAGGAGTGAATGTGGGCATAAATTTGATCTCAGACAATAGTGGCAATCTAAGTTTGTAGTTGTTGCAAGTCAATCGTGTCAAGTGAAAGAGGATCAATGAGATGAGTGGATGATGACTCCACTATAGCGACATGAGGAACAGATTGTCCCAAAGATGGAATGGAAGGAGCTCGTGGTATTAAATGAAGATAGAGCTAAAAGCAGCGGGCTTTCTCATGGCCAATCTTCCCATAATGATTGCAAGTAAGATCACTCATTTTACCACGACCACGACTCTCTGGTCCAGGGGTACGAGAGTTGGAGAAACTCAAGTTGACAGCTAAAGCCATCTAATCTGTAGCTGAAGTAGAAAGAATGTTGAGTACTTGAGTTTGAGAAGGAACAATACGACGACGACGTTCATCACTATCAATGGTCGCAAAGATCTCAAATAAATAAGGTAAAAGAGTGGTGTTGAGGATTTGTGTTCGAAAGGCCTCAAACTCAGGTCGTAAACCCATAAGAAATTGGTAAGTCTGATGTCGAACAATCCTCTTAACGACAAAATATGTTGCTTCTGAAGACAATTCAGTCATAGACTCATAATGAGAAAGTTCCTCCCAACGTGACTGAAGAAATCCAAATTAATCCACTACACTCCGAATCCCTTGGGTAGCATGGGCAATGTCTCAATAGAGCTCATAAATCCTCAAGTCATTCCTGACATATGCATATGTCTAAGTGCGGACCATAAAGATGGGACAGTCTCATGATACATGAACATGATATAGATGCACTACTCCATGGCGTTGAATAGCCACCCAAAGATAACGTAATTGTCGATCTCCCATGACTCAAATTTGGAATCAGTAAGGGGTAGTTTAGTAATGGTGCCAAAGAGCCATCTAGATTTCCCTCTACTACCTAGATAAAGGTGCATAGATCGAGACCATGACTGAAAATTCTGATCATTGAGAAGAATAGTAGTAATATGTTGGGCTGAAGAATTAGACCCAAGAATGTGACGGAAGTCGTAATTGCTTGTTCGAAAGTCATTGCTTTGGTTTGAAGGGAAGTTTAAGAGCACCCTAGGTGCTATCGCAAGCCTTCCTAGGCTATACAGATGCTGCCGCAAGCTTTCAAAGACACCTATGGGTATTGTTTGACCTAGGTGCTATTGTCGCAAGCCTCCCTAGGTTGTGTTCTCGCTGCTACTGGCCTCCAAAGGCACCTACAGGTTCTGTTGAACCTAGCTGCTCCTGCTGCAAGCCTCCTCAGGCTTTGTAAGTGTTGCTACAAGCCTCCAAAGGCTTTGTAGCTATTGTAGCAGGTTCCCAAAGGCACCCTAGGTGTTGCCGCAGACATTTAAAGGAACCCATAGGGCTGTTGTAGGTGGCTGTTGTTGCTGCTGCCGCAAGCGTCCAAAGGCTTTGTAGCTGTTGTAGCATATTCCCAAAGGCACCCTATGTACTACCGCAGACTTTTAAAGGGACCCACAGGGCTGTTGTAGGTGGTTGCTGCTGCCGCAAGCCTCCACAAGATCTGTAGCTGTTGTACTAGGTTCCCAAAGGCACCCTAGGTGCTATTCCAAGATCTTATAGTCCCTGTAGTTGCTGCTACAACTCTCCAAAGACAAAAACGATGGAGAAAAACCCTAACAGAGGGCAAAGAACATTAACAAAGCCTATCAAAGGCAAAAATACTATTTTGTAGGGTAAGAGATAGCGTAGAAACGCAGCATGTGATCAAATCCCATCGCAACATGCGATAAAGGAAATGATAAACAAAAAGAAACGAGAAAGACCCCCCGAAAGGGAAAAGATCTAACGAAGCTGCTTTAGGTTAGGTATAAAGATCTAGGGAATAAAAGAGAGAAGAAAACAAGGAAGGAGGGGTGAAAAACGAGGAGAAGAACCAAGGAAAGGGGATGAAATTCCTTGGCTCTAATACCAAGAAGAATTGAGAAGAATAATTGTCAAGTCTCAATCTGAGAGCTTGGCAAGAATTTATAATAATAAAAGAGTTAAAAGACAAAAAAGCCCTTACAAGAAATAAAAGAATAAAAGTTAATACTAAACAACTAGGACTAAAATAACACTAGATTATATCCAATATCTCACACCCTTCATGATTTTATGGGGTATTTGGAAGGGAAGAAATGTAAGAAAGTCGAGTTTTATTCAAGAAATTTTTCTGGAGATCCTGGGTGTATTGTTCTTTTGGTCCAAGATCTTCAAAGAATTTAAAGGGATATTTTTCGAAGACTTTTTAGTGCGTTGGGAAGCTGTTTGTAATCTGTTAGATTCTTAGTTCCCTTTTCTTTTTTTATTGTTGTTGTTTTTTCTTGGTTGGTCATCTCGACATTCCCTTTGTATTGATTTTCTTTCCCTAATTTATCAAATATATATACATATCATACAAAAAATGAGTAGATTCTACAAAATCTTCCTCAAGCTATAGGTGGTCTTCCATCGTTAACAAGCTAAACCATTTGTACACCCAAAGAACATAAGTGTTTTATTAAATCCTAAGCGTGTGAAAATTTGTGAGCTTCATGAACATGCCACTTTCATTGGGTTACAATTATGTGATCTTAGTCTTCCTAAAAGTCGAGGTTTTCATCCACAAGACCAATCCTTTCACTCCAAAGTGAGCATCAACCATGGTATTAGTGAGCCAAACCGATGCACGACAGTGAATATTACCCTAAGATGATAAATTTGAGATCAGACTGAATTAACATAAGCAATGCCAATATAAATCACTAATTCATATATTCATGGATATGCAAGAGAATCCAAGCAATAATCAAAATAATCCTAAGGTTCGCCACAATCCCATGGTAATAGCGATTCAAGTACTAACAATAGGTTCCAATGGAAAACAAGTCTTCCTCTACCTAGGATTTTAGTTAGATGTTCAAAATAGATTTCTAGACTCAATTTTAATGCAAAATAGTCAAATAAATGATGTTGATTTGTGAGGGCAGCAAGTTAACAAGGATTGGAAAAATTGTAGGCCATATAAAAAAGGAAGTTGATTAGGATTTTGGGTAGTAAGGAATGATGCGATTCGAGTAAGAAAGGGTTCGGTCTGGTTTTTATGGGTGTTAGGGTTATTTTTCCACGGATGAAAGAATTTCGATGGGGTTTTAATTTATAGAATGGATTGGGTAGCCATTTATGGATGTTGTAGAGGTTCAAAACAGAAATTTAATAGAGATAGTGAGAAAGATGTTAACAAAATAGTAAATACCTACCTAGATAGAGAAAATGAATGTTACCTTAGACTGACTCCAAAATGGCCTCACACCACACCATTAATGGGAATATGAAAGCTCCAATCTCAATTTTATTCATCATTGAAGAAAATTACAGCAAGAAGCAAATATTTATAATGTTCTCTATACCCTAAATCTAATCTCAACCATCCAACTAAAATAATGAGATCCAATGGTCGTAAATAAAACGTAAAACAGCTTAAATAAAACAAAAGTAGAATCATCTATGTCCCAATCCCGTAACTTTATTTCCCTTGAATTTTCAACCTATGAAAACTCATTAAAAAATCATTATAAAGTTAACAAATTGCCCCTTAACACCTATACTAGCACCATGGGCTAATAAAACATGAAAATAACCCAAAATAGTCATCCTAAATACTAAAATAGACTCATAAACATAAACTAAATAAAAACATCAAATATGATGACCCAATGAGAAGGATCCAACAGTGCTTGTCCATACTCTGTCCAACCACAATGAATCTAAGTGTCTTTTCCTCTTTTGGAACACTCTAAAGGGTATGCATGTGATGTCCTCATCACAAACACACTCCTCAAGGGAAAAGATGACAACCTCTTTCTAATTCCAACTAGATTTTGATATACACAGTTTCTTAGAACTACCAATGAAAAGATCCCCTATTCTCAAGGTTTAAATTTTCCACACCCAGTGAATGCTTTCTCATTACTACTAAGCTATACTCCGAGAACATATATATGGAAACAAATTATGCATATCCCCATCAACATACACAATAACTTATCCTAACTAGTAAGGATTGGCAACATGATTCTTTTTTGCCACTGAATTCTATCTAGAGGAATATCATTTGGTAAAAATGTCTCTACATATTTTATTACCACCTCAATCTACATCATTTAAATGGAAATAATGTATTAGGAGAAAACAAAGATACAAAAGAATAGATTTCTTCAAACATATGCATGAGAGGAAAAGGCAGAAGAATAGTGTCTTTCCATACATTCCTTTAGCAAAGCAAACTCAAAATTCCAAATTAAACATACTCTGATTACCAGTGTTAGATTTTATACATTTTCTTAAAATTTACATATATTAGCTATAAGCCTAACATAACCCACGCATACCTATGCAACAAGGACATGGCAATGATAGGGTTTGTCCAATTGACTACACAACTGCAGTTTGAAATAAGAATTCTACTATTATTAAGTTATGTGTGACGAAAAGTTTCCATTTATGTTTCATATATTCTTTCCATGTTTTATTGGAGAAAAAAAATTCGAAGTTAAATAGAGTTCTTGGCTGGTCGAAGTGAAATGGAGAAATATGATTCATTTAGCTGACTCCAAATCTTTGGACTTCTCTAAGATTTTATACCAAACACCTCATGCCAAGTCAGACAGCAATACAGATTTACGCATAATTGTTACATAGTCATAGACACATCTACAAATAACCAGGAAATTTTAGCTTGTAGCTCATAGTAGTGTATTGCCTCAAATATAGTTGTTTAAATTTCAAATCTTCATAAATTATACTAACAGAGAGAAAGAAAGTTAGGAATTGGAAATGGGGTAGTTAAGGAGTCAAATTTTAGTTTAACATACTTAACGGGTTCACTTCAATGAGGGTTACTCAATCAGTTCCCAAAACAACAATAAAATAATAATTTTAACTCGCAACTAACAAAAAATATGAAATTTAGATTCCAAGAGAAAGCACACCATTTCTTAGATACTCAGGAGGAGTGTAGGCAAGGTTTGTGCTATAACTTTTTCCATCCCTACTATTTTTCATAAGGCCGAAACAGGAAAGTCGTGGATCACCATCCTACAAACAACAAGCAGAATAATCAAAAATCATCAGTTGGTTGTTAAGACAACTTTAGAGATCCTCCAAAAGTAATTAATCGCCCAACAGTAAATGGAAGTTAAATAAATATTTGGAAGTCATATACAAAACGAGAAAATAAAACACACCTCATCAAACAGAACCCTGTAAGCATTTAGGTCATGGTAAAGTGGTCGGCCTTCAGTACTACAATAATCTAATGCTTCAGCAATGTATAGAGCAACTCTTAAGCGCATGGCCCACTCTATGGTTTGATTTTCCCCTGTAAAGAGAAAACAAGTTTGGATTTAATGGCACATGTATCACTACACACAAACAATATTGAGTTTCTAAAGCCCATAACCAAGAGGATTACTTCTTCTACCACACACGTTGATAATGCCCTTCTATCATCCATTTACCTCTACTATTCTTCAGACATTCATCATTATTGTCATCATCGAAGCCTTATCCTAGAGATTGATTTCGGTTCAAGACTGAATGAATCATGTATCACTACATATGTCAACCAAATGAATCATGTATCCAACTAAGACGCTCTCATAAGTGTACACAACTTGATGTGGCAAATGCTGCCATAGTTCGTAACTTTCTTTCTTCTTCCCTCAAGGACACTAACAAAATTTCTACCAAGCGAATACAAACTCTCATAGGTGGGTCCAACAAAAAAAAAAAATCTCAGCTACTGAAATCAATCAACTAAATGACTCATAAAATTTTAAAAAATATGTAACATTGTTGGATTTAGTTTGAACAAGTACTTTATCATAGATAATATGAAAATCCTAGAATTCAAAAATCCAGAATAAATGCATCTGAAATTCAATAATATTAGAAGAAAATGTAAATCAAAGCCATACAGTGGAATAGATGCTTGGCTAGGGTATCATTGGGCATGTACTCCGCGACAAGTAGTCGTTCATCGCCATCACAGCAATACCCAATCAAATTGGCAAGTCTCGGATGTCGCAACTTCCCAACACCCCAAGCCTCCTCCTGAAAAACCCTCAAATTAAAATTTAAAAAAAAAAAAAAAAAAATCAAATTGAAGGAAGAGAAAGCGATTATACCGCAAACTGCTTGGGATCGGGCCAAGCCATCTTGGTGAATTTCTTGACAGCGATCCATCTACGATTCTGGAGACGACCCTTGTAAACGAGATTTGGGGCTTTTTCGCCACTTTCGGAAACGATGTAGTCAGAGCTGAAACTGTTGGTGGCAGCTTTGAGGTCTGAGAGAGAGAACTCAGAGAAGGACGGGACTCCTCCAGTGGTGGCGCCACCACCACCAATTTGGTCAGAATCTACAGAGAGAGAAGGGTGGCTGAAGGAAGGGTTGTGTGGGTGGTGGTGATGTTGGTTTTGCTCTTTTTCTAGGTGAGTTTGGGTAAATAAGGACGATTCACAGCAACCCATGACTCGGTTCTTCCACACGAGTCACACACCTTTGTTGTTGTTGTTGTTGTTGTGGGTGATGATGATGATGTTCTCACAGAGGAATCATGGAAGACAAATTATAAGAGAGAGAGAGAGAGAGTACTTTTTTTTTTTCTGAGAGAGGAATCACAAAAAGGCGATTATGAGAGAGATTTGGGGTTATCTACCACTCTATCATTCAGTTCAGCCTGTCTGTCCGTGTTGAGAGGGGGAGAGAGAGATTGTAAATGAAATGGAAAATGGGTTCTCTCTCACCTCTCTTATTCTGCCTTCTTTCTCCTTTCCACACTGCCACCTCTATTTTTCTCTACCGTGCTAAACGAAGAGAAAAAGGTGCTTTTTTTCACTAACATCAAAGAATTCTTTTCTAATTTCTCGCGATATATTGATGTTCTTATAAATATTAAGGGCATGTCCCTTCCTTCCTCTTCAAATTATTTTTTCTAAGTCGTGCTGGGGTGACACAATGACGTGGTTCGTGCATATTACCGTAGATGCTTTTCTGCGAGATATCAGTAAAAAGCATCTTCGATTATGTACGCACCACCACATCATTTGTTGTTTTCCAGCAGTTTTCTTTTCTTTTTTCTTGAGAATGATTGAGACACCCCTACCTGTGTTTTCAAGTTGAAGACATGCACCTTGAGCTAGGTCTTCTCTCATTGATCAAAGAAAATGACCTAAATGCTCTCATCTTCAACATTTAGCCAAGAAAACCTTATTTTTTTTCCCTCACAGAAATCCATTGTATTCAAAGTCTCCCATATCTATTGAAAATTACTTTTGGCCTATTCTACCTCTTCCTAACCTATGGTAGAAAACTCTTGATTTTTCTATCCCAAAACTTTATTATTTTATTTTTTTTAAATCATATCTTGACTTGAGGTTTAAAGGTAAAAGTATGTAGAATCTTAAGGTCGAAGAAAATAGTGAAAATTTTTATCCAAGAGGTTGATGATGAAAAGCTTTGAGAAAAGAAAAATAAAAAAAAAACAATAATTGTTTTTTAAGAAGTTGAGAGTGGGGGTATTTAGGTCATTTTTTATTTTATTTAGAGAGACTTTCCCAACATACCTAATTGTTGCATTTTTTATTACAAAAACTCCCTAAGAGATCTAATAACTCCAAGGGAACCTTACTTTATGAAGTTTATTAACCAACAAACCTTGAAGTGGGGGATCCACATCATCAAATTTAAATTGATGAGTTAATTTGTTACTAAACATAACTTGGAGTGGATCTTAACCTCATTAATTTGTGGCATCCAAAAAAATGATTTATGCCACATGATTATAAAAGATAGAATTCTAGGAAGTTTGAAAAAGAAAATAGTTTTCACCATTAAATTTTAAGTTTAAATTTGGGAGTTTGGTAGCCAACCATTTTCAATACCTTGGATTCAACTTAAAAAGAAAAAAAAATTCTTTTTAATCTGATTTTTTCCTTGAAATCTAGAAGTACGTATTGTGGGATTGCCAATTTGATAATCCATATGGGCCCAACGACCCTTAGTAAGATTTGAAATCTTACTAAGTTAGTCATGTTAGCATGATTCATAAAGTAAAGGTTTGATCGGTAACTAACTTAATAAAAGTAAGGGAGCTTTGAAATAAAGTTGCAACATATAGGTATGCCCAATAAGTCTCTTTAATAGAGAGAGATTTACCTGATAGACCCAACTGTAGCATTTTTATTACAAAAACTCCCTTGACGTTTTGACAACTCCAAGGGAACCTTATTTTATGAAGTCTGTTACTCACCAAACCTCACTTTATCAAGTTTGTTACCAAGCAAACCCTCAAGTGGGGATCCACGTCATAAAATTCAAATTGAAGCATTAATTTGTTACTCAACATACTTGGAGTGGATCCTAACTGGATCAATTTTTGGCTTTCAAAAACATGATCTAATGTCACAGAATTATAAAAGACAAAATTATAATAACTTTGAACTAAAATTCGAAAAAAAAACAAAGTTATTTTTCACCGTTGAAATTTAGATTTAAATTTGGGAGTTCGGTAAACATCAATTTTCAACACTTTGAATCAAGCTTAAAAAGGTTTTTTTTTTTTCAATTGTTTTTCTTTTTAATATGATATTTTCAATGAAATCTAGAAGTATGTAGTCTTGAATTTCCAATTTGATAATCCATATGAGCCTAACAACCTTAGTAGCATTTGGAATGCAAAAATCTAATATACCCTTGTCTTTTAAGGGCATTATTAGAAAACAAAAAAAGATGTTGGAGAATGCTACGATCCCTATAAGGTCTTAAACGTTAGCATTCCCCCTATATATAAATATTTCTTTATCTTTTTGCTAAAAAAAATAAAATAGATAGGGGTATTATTGAAAAAAATGTGATAGATAATGCTATCAAGTCCCTATGAGGTCTTGAACCTTAGCATTCCCATATATATATAAAACCTTATGAAGACGTTAACATTGTCCATCACATTTTTTTCTCAATAACACCCCTCTACATTTTATTTTTTAGTGGAAAAAGATAAGGTATTTTTAATCATCTTTGAATGTATTACAAATCTAGGTAGATCTACCGTACCATTCCTTGGTACACTCCATAAATGCTTGAAGTTTTGCATTCCAAGTCATCATTGAAATAGATTTTGACAAATCTGGTACTCTACAATGTTTCATTAATCAGATCCATCCCCCAAAGAACAATTTGGAATATCCCTCGACAAGATATGGGCATCCTTAATGACATAAGTAATTCAATTTTGCAACCATAGTTTCAAATGAATTAACCTAACCTTTTTGAAAAATATTTATAACCTCCCAATTAAAGTTCAAATGTTTATGTATTATACCATATTCTCGATAATCAAAAGTCCAAGGAAATCTATGGTCTTGTAAGTAATGCCCTAACCACCAACATAAAAGTCGATTTCAGTTATTACATTCAAACAAAATCCAAGTTGAAGCTTCACACCTTCAAACAAAGCTTGGGAAAATAGCATTAGAAACCTTCACTCTCATGAAACATTTTCAATTTACCTCTCCATTATAATATTCCTCAAAACCCCTCTAAAGATGAAATATTATTGTCTAAGAGGTCTAACTTCTACAAAATAATTTGTGATAAATTCCTTATCGAGACTTTGGACACAATATATTTTCCATAACAAAATTATTTTAACTTATCCATTAGTATCATGTTTATATAATTTTTCAAGAATTCTGTATAATTTTTATCAAATTACAACGGGACAGGATTTTTGTGTGATGGAAAAATTATGAACGAAATACAACCTCCTCTATAAGGTGATGCATCTTTTGTTGTAGATATGGTCCCACCAATGGTGATTACTCAAAATACCCATGATACATCCATATATATGTGGCATTGTTAGTATATAAAAGTGAGTGACCCATGGCCATAAAAAGAATCAAATTCCTTAAGTCTAAAACCTATTGAAACATGTCAGAATATATTGTCTATTGATAGTAATATTTTACCATGTATATATTATCTTTAGATTATGTTAAATGTTTAAATGATAATACATTTACATACAAATTCAAGGTCAAATATTTCAATGACTAGTATAAGATTATGTTATTTGATAGAAAATTTGCATTTGATAATTGTAGATATGATTGAGAGTTAAAGACATTAAACATCATCTACTTAGGTTTAGGAGTCGTCACCATTTAAAGAGTTTAAGGTGTAAATGAACACCATAAAAAAGTGTCTTAAAATCTAATTTTTTAATAAATAATGACTCAAAATCTGACCTTCACCTAGAGGTAAAGAGTAAGGAGGTTCAATGTGAGACAAAGAAGGTGTTAGGCACTTGTCTCACTAACAAGTTAGTGTTTATAAAGATTTAACAAATGTGAAGTTAATACTATTTTTTAGGATTATTTAGAGTTTAGGAATAAAGTAGAATATTCATAAATCAAAAGAAGTATAGTTCGGCCTCTCAATCTAGCAAATGGGTTCAATGAGCAAGCCATATATGAAAGTACATGTTTATTGAAATTTTTTGTGAACTCGAGATTGTTAAATACCTGAAAGTCCCTGTGGAGCCTATTTTTATCACAGCCCAGGGAAATGACACGTGTCCTCTAGTAATCTGTTACGAACCGACCCAAACATCTGTGAACCCTATTTACCAAGGCATAAAAATAAGAGTACGCTAAAATATCTGAACTTCGACTTATAGAGAGGCATCAATTTAAGCCTTTTCCCTGAAGAAGAGACCTCAAATGTAATACTAGGAATTCAAAGCAGTCTAAATTATATCTCAGAGGTGAAATATTCACATTTAATGAGATATCCACTAACACTTATCAACAGAGCTGACAATGACATGCCCTGACTTACCAACCCCAAAAATAATAAAATCAGTTCAACTTAGTAATTAATGAGTTGTAATATTTTTTTAATCAAACTCAAGTGCTAACAATAATGAGGCATAGAAGTGGAACCTAAGAGAGTAATCAACTCATGACCTGAAACCATGTGGAGACATTTGTCCAGACTCGGGTCTATAAAACCCCCATTCAAAGTAAGGAAAAAGATTCAAATTTTCTATAACAAAAATAAGTATAATCCCCATTACCTCTCTGAGATTCACTATTCATCATCCTCTTCATCTTTTCATATGCCATTACTATTTTTATTTGATTTTCAGAGAATCTTTGGCAAACACCACATTGAGCCTTAGCTTTCTCCATTCAAACCTTCTAAAGCTCGAAGCTAGCTACACCAACACGAGTCGAGGTGTACAATTAAAAAAGCACCAATCAGAGTAGAAGATTTGATAGATCAAGATTTACCAAGCCTAATCAAGGACTCTACACATCTCGATGAGTGGGGTCTAAAAAACCTTCCACACTTTTGGTGTCATCTGTGAGAAAGACCTCGGAATTTGTTGTCCACTTTACCTCAATGAAATCTTTTTCAAGGAATATCACCAATTGGACAATGAATCACGCACAATCAATCTCAGGGACCCCTTTTACATCCTAGTGGAGATGGCCGAACAATCAGCTTCCACCAAGGCTACAATACTTTACAGTTTCTACAACCAATTCACGGAGTTATAACAAAACTTCGTAGAGTAAAGCGACCAGGTGATCAAACTCCAGTGTGAGAACGCCTTACTCAGAGCACACTTAAAAACCCAAACTGATGTCCAATACAACTTAAAAGAAAAATGCAATCGACACCTAGAACACTGAGGATGGTGGCACAACAAAAAATGAGAGTTGGTAATTTGGAGCCATGGGAGCTTTTCCCACCTTCTAGTAGTGTAGCAATAGCAAGAAGGGGAACATGCAATGCATAAGAAGGTAATCACAAGGAGAATCTTCATGAAGCTCTAAAATATTATGAGGATCATGAGTATTACTCCCTTCCAACAAGATGTTAGCTCGATGAAAGGAGAATTTCTGATAGGAAAGTATATAAAAAATTAGAATTGGGTGAATCAAGATGGCATAGGGAAAGAAGAAGTTGCCAAACTCTTCAAAAAACCTAAGGAAGATTTTGACCAGTTACTAGCCTCAAGTTGGGGAAGGATGACTGACCATTCGGCAACGATAGTCATGCATAATTTTCAAGGAAATCCTTTCACAGATGAAATCATGTATGCCAAAATTCATTCTGTACGACGAGACGTATGATCTGATGGATCATCTCTACCATTACTAGCAAATGATGGTGTTACAAGGGGAAAACGAAGCTCTAAACTATCAGAGATTCTCGGATAGCCTACAAGGCACAATTGATTAGTATCTCAAAACATTGATTTATCCGCATTTTTTCCAAATATTTATCTTGATTTTCATTCCATTTTGTTATATTAAGTAAATAATCATGCAAAACCTCAAAATATCATGTTGCATGTTACACCATGTTAAATAAACTTATTTACATTAAATAATTGCATTTGTCATAAATATGATTACATGTTATTCACTATGTAAGTCAAAGATCAAATTATCGAAGAAAAATCCAAAATCAAGAAAATAATTTTGCATTACAATTAGGTAGACAAATGGAGCAATCCAATAAAAATCTAGCCCAAAAAGTGCTGACATCATCGCGTGATTTTGATGGATTAATTTTTTGGAAGTTTTCTCTTCACATAATCTTATCCACAAATGTGATGACGGCTCAAAATAGATCCTTCCAGAACCTTGGATTTATATAAATAAAGCCTTCCCCAATGAGGAAAGGGCTTCTCTTCCCTTAACCTAAGGCCATTTTGTCTTTTTTCTTATATTTTCTATTTCTAGCTTAGATTTTCCATTAAAGTTCTGTAAATCTTGTAAGTTAGAGAGTGAGGAAGAGAGTGTAATTATCTTTATTTAATGAAAAAAGGCTTATTTTTCTACTTCTATCTTTTTATATTACTTGCAATGACCTTAGACTAATCATTCTTCTATTGAAGAGTGGAGAAACCAAAAGTAAGCTTTTAATTCTACTGTAATTTAGTTTCTATTTCTCTTATCTTGCTTTGATACTTATGAGTTCACTTCAAAGCTTGTCCAACTCTTATGTTTTAGTGAACTCCTACACCTTTTATGCTAGAATTAGATGCTTCATACTTAGATGAGTTCAATATGAGGCATGCTTAAGTTAGATATTTGGTGTTAAGAGCTTCACACATGAGTGGGTAAAGGAACTTTACCTTAGGTTCCCCAAATTTAAGCTTTAATTGCTAAACTTTCTAATCCAATGAGTTAATACCAAATCCTTAGGATTGAGTCAAAGAAGATAATAAAAACTAGGTTAGGTAGGATTTAATTGCTTTAGGTAGAATACACTTTAATGGTGTTTCTTCCCATTTCTTAGTTTACAATTCTATTAGTTAATTTTCCAGTAACTTTATTTTTGTTTCTTCAAAATACAAAAAAAAGTTTTAATAGTTTTAGTTTCAAATAATTTCATTCATTCTACTTAATTCTACCCCCTTTCCTAGTGTTAGAGCCTCACTTACCTCCAAAGTTTGGTTATAAATTTTAAATTCTTTCTATACGCATTAGCAATCCTAACATGGTTTAGGTGTTTACAAGCAAGGTTGGTCTCATCATTCTATAGCTCTACCGAGGTTTCCTCATCCAATTTGTGGGAAGCAGAAACCAAGATTGCTACTCAAACACCTTGCTCAACGGCAAAAAAGGGCAAACGAGTCACTTAGAGAGTACGTCAAGAGATTTCGATCTGAGATGGTACATGTTGGAAGTTACGATGAGAAGAAGACTTTGGTGGCTTTCAAGAGGGGGTTATCAAAGAATTTCAGGTTGTTTGATTCTTTGGTAAAAAGAAAGCCCGAGGATACAGATAATCTGTTAGACAGGGCAGAGAAGTATTGTTGACTGGATGACATGCACAGGGCTAACTTGAGAAGTTCTACTATGCAGACTGTGCCCCTTATACCCGTTCTAGTATACTGAAATACCAAGAAAAACAAAGTTCCCCAACAACAAGTTTAGCAGTATAACCAAAGGTTGAGCCAAATTGTTATACTCGCAATCACTTATTGGGGGGAGTTGTCGAATCAAAAGCAGATCGTCTCACAAGAGAACATGAATACAAGGTCACCTCCCAATCTCTTTCCCAAATTTACACCACTTAACACCTAATTAGAGAAAACTTTTGGCATTATCAAGAACGCACCGTTCCTAAAATGGCTAAAGCCTATGATCGAGAATCTGAAAAGCAGGGACCTGAGTAAGTACTGCATGTTCCATAAAGACTGCAAACATACAACGACTTCTTGAAAGTTTGAAGTTCACAATAGACGATCTTGTCAAAAATAGATACTTGAGGGAATTCGTTGATAGAGGTGAGGGAGTAGAAGCTCAAGATTGATATCTAAGGGAGGTAAGAAAAAAATTTGAAACCACAAACAGTACGAGAAATGATAACGATATAAAAAAAATAGAAATGTAGCCGAGAATGTTATCATTGTATGTAATGACCTGAAAATCTTAATATGTATCTCGAGGAAAGAATTTTAAGTTTTTACGTTGATTCAAAAGTATGAATCCTTAATTTTCAATATTTGATGAAAATTAACTTTACTAATAGATTCAAAAGGGTCGAGAAACATACTTTAACCTTTATGCACGCCTAAATCAGAAGTCAATTGAAAAAGTTATCAAATCCTTGAGTTTCGCATAAAAATAGTCAAGTAGGTAAATGATAATTTAGAGACGTAAGTTGAGGAATCCGATCCTACCATTAGGTTTGTTTCGGAAAATCACCTGAAATAAAATATAAGTTTGTCCAAATCGAAATTCGAGAAAATAATTTCAGAAATGACGCTTGCATCCCACTTAAGTTATAAATATTTGAAATCATAAGAAAATTTTGAATTTTCTTATTCTCATCTCCAAACAAATATCAGTCCTAAATTTCCTCGAGATTTGAAACTTAGATCTACATTAAACGAGAATGATCCGAACTTCGTCGCAAGAAGAAAAGTTCTTCCTCTTGTCGAGGGTTGCTCATGGACATTAAAATTTTTGATTTCCATCAAAAGAAAACCTTTGTGATCGGTCGAAGGTGATCCTTAGACTCCATTGAACCGTAGAGAATAACTCAAAGTAGGTTGTCTTCTTTTCTACTTTCTAGTCATACAATACTTTCATAGAAAATCTATGCGATCTTCGATAGATCGATTGTTTCATTACATTTGTACATATTTGAACGTATTTGAATCAAGTTTGCATGCTGTTTTTAATTTATTTTGGCTCATTTAATGTATTTTATGAATAATATAATGAATCGAACCCTATTCATTATTTAGTGAAAAATGGGTCGAGGAGATTTCAATGGCAACTCCGTTGAGGATTTTAGGGTCAAACTTAACCCGATTTAAGACTATCCCTAGGTTGACTTTTCACTCGAGTCAACCTAATTGACTCAAAGAAACTTTTAGATTAGACTAGATTTTGTCCTTTCTTTCATAGGTATGTGATTGGATGTAATTGATTGATAATTTTTGTCATTGGCTATTTCTTGTGATTGGATTAGATAAATGTATGTGGCTTGTATAGTTGAATATTCGCGAAAACGTCCCGGATGCAATTTGTCCCTTCGCATACATTCATGAGCATGCATACTCATATTTGCATCATGACATGTCCTTATAAACCCCGTAGTCGGATCTAAGCTAACTTGGTCATTTGGGACACGGGGGATGACAGTGAACGCTACAACTTCAGTACAGTACCTTCGGGTATATCAAACTGGAGCACCACATACTGGTTGACTAGGTAAAACTAGGATAATATATCGGTGTTTTGGGCTGAAGTATCATAAGCTTTGTCATAACCTAGCCTCAATCATATAATGAGCTTAGAACTTAGAATTTTGAACTTAAGTGCGGTCCCATTAGGCCATGACTTGAATCGACATGAGTACTCCCGGGTTGATCTATCTAATCTAACCAACAAGTAAGTGGACTGATCGGTCTAAACCGCTCAAATTAAACCCGCAATATCGATCCAACCCAATAAACTCAATTGGTAAACAAAAAGGATACTGATCATCATAAACTAATTAATCCAGTTGGCCAAATTGGCAAATGGATCTAACCGGCCAACACCAAACCGGTTGGACCAATTGGTTTTTAGGTTCAAAGACTCAACCTAATTCGCACCAAGAAGATGTAATTAGGAAGTCAAACTAACTAATCTTACCCAAGGTTCTACCCCAACCAGGGGTAAACCCGTGACTAACCTCTCTCACCCTTGTGGACTCTATAGACTTAGAGTGCATTTGGACTCAATGTTTGCTATTGGACTTGGGCTAATTTATATCAAATTGTTAATCATGTGGTTAAGAGTCAAACCTTCGGAATCAATGGTTAATCTTGGCTTACTTCAAACATGTAATAATTGCTCCTAGACGTTCTAAACCACCATCTGTGCCACTTTGGGTTTGTAAAAGGAGTCATCTTACCAGAGTACTTTTATCAAGTCGAAGTAGTCAATCATTTTCAAAGGAAGAAACAAGTACCATGGGTGAAACAGCACTTCGACAAATTTTGAAATTCTTTCAAGCACAGATTATTGTTTCTGTTCCAAAACAAATTGAATCCTGAAGACAGAAAAAATGATAAAGTTATAGAATATCAAGCTGTTTTGACCTCGTAAAGACCTAGAAGATGATCAATTACCTATCAACCCTATCTTAGCTCATTGAATAACTCAAGTTGAAATCGCCTTGAAAAATATCACAGACCTCGACAATCTTGCTCTTGGATTAGGGACAATGACGTTATTTCCTACGACCCGTTTGCTAGAGAAGTTCACAATTGATATGATCCCCTTTAGAAGATCTCCATGGATATGGATTCCTCTAGACAATCTCCTCTAGAAACCCTTGAATTTGATGGCTTCGAAACAATCTAAATTGCTTAGGAACAAATTGATATTGATCGGATTAAAACCTTAAGGAAACTATGTCCTTTAAACCCTAATCTTGAGACACCACAAAGGTTGATTACTCCTTTGATAAGTCGAAGATTCATGCACTCGATCAAGAACTCATCAAGAACTCATAAAGAAGAACACATGAAGACAAGCATAAGCTTCTTGAATAAACTTCAAAATCTTAGAATTAGAATTGTAAATTATGTTCAAAATACAACATGAGGTGCCCTTTATAGACAAATTAGACCAAGATTGGGTTTAATTAGTCCATTGGAAATAAAAGATCAAAACTAAGGACAATTAGAATATCAAACTCCCAATTAACCCTTGCATCCAATTTGTTCTTACAAATCACTCCCTTGCACAAAAAGATAGTTAACCATCCTTGGTGAAGCTTTGACATCTCCAAAGTTGGTCTTAGAATCTTCTAGAATGGCCTCTTTGTATTGTACTTCCATAATCAAGCCTTGTAATGCTTGTAATGCCTCTTCCATCCTCTTTGTCCTTGCCCTAGCCAATTTCTTGCAATGGTTCTTGAGAAGATTTGGGAACATCAACCCGATCTCCATTATTCTCCCCCTATTCGAAAAGAATCGTCCTTGAATCACCTACATCAAACAAAGATAAATCAATAACATTAAAAATTGCATTAACATTACCATAGTCGTTTGGCAAATCTAGTTTGTAGGCGCTATCATTGATTCACTCCAAAACTTGAAATAGTCCATCTCCTCTAGATTGCAATTTTGACATCTTTTGTGTAGGGAACCTCTCATTACACAAGTGCACCCAAACCCAATCTCCAAGTTGGAAGACAACTTTTAAACGCCCCTTGTTGGCTTGTCTATCATATTGATCATTCCTTCTGTCAATGTTGGCCTATACTCTAGCATGTAAATCTTTCATAAAATCTATTTTTTTCTTATCATCAAAATTAGCATGCTCATTAGTAGGCAAAGGTAAAATATCCACAGTTGTTAAAGAATTAAAACCAAAAACAATATCAAAAGGAGAAAATGAAGTAGTAGAATGAATAGTCCTATTATGTGCAAACTCAATATGTTGTAGTAGAAGTTTAGTTCCTAATTTATTCTATAAAGATGCAAAAAATAACTTAGAAATTTAACATCTCTATCACAAAAAATTGACTTAGACAACCCATGCAATCACATTACTTCCTTAAAGAACAAATCAACAATATGTGTTGCGTCGTTGGTTTTAAAACATGCAATAAAATGGGTCATTTTACTAGACCTATCAACAACAACAAATATACTATCCTATTGCATAAGTACTAATACTGGTTGCCTTGCCATCATTACACTTTTAACCTCATGTTTTCTAGCAAGTACACTCATTATATTATTTTCCTCTCCACGTTGTTCAATTATCTATTTTTTTTGCTCACACCTTGGATTCGCTCTCATTTTGCACTATCTTGATATCCTAACCTGATCCTCATAAGCTTGCAAAGGTTTGAGAGGGGCCAATACAACCTTTCGGTTGTTCATTACAAAAGAATATCAATTTTTGTACCCATCGTGCGAAACTTTCCTATCAAATTGCCATGGCTGACTAAGCAATATATGACCAGCATGCATCGGTACCACATCACAAAGAACCTCATCATCATACTTTCCAATTGAAAAAGGAACATGAACTTGTTTGTTTACTTCTACTTCTCCACAGTTATTCAGCCATTGTAACTTGTATGATTTGGGATGTTTCATCCACTTCAAATTCAACTTCTCTACCAACAAAGTACTAGCGACATTAGTACAACTCCCACTATCAATGATCAACGTACATACTTTATCCTTCACGTGGCACCTTGTGTGAAATATATGCTCACGTTGCTCCTTATCTCCTACATCTTCAGGCTGTATACTCAAGGCTCTCCTGGTGACAAGTAAATCACCATGCACAGGTTCTTCCACCTCAACATCAGAACAATCCTCTAATAGGGGCATCTCGTTGTTACTTGAGCTAGCACTTTCAATGTCTCCATTTACCAATACAACCATAACCCTTTTGTTTGGACATTCAGAAGCAATGTGTCCAAACCCTTGGCACCTAAAACAGTTAATCTGACGTGACTTAATAAGAGGCCTTGTTTCAGGTTTATCTTTAGTAATAGAAATTGAATTCTTCGACTTTGCTTCTTTTTTTGGTTTGAAAGGAATTTTGTTATCCTTCCAATTTGGTATCCACGGACTATTAGAAGATTATCAAGATCTGAACCTTCTAGACTTGATTTGCTTTTCCACTTTAATGGCATTGTGCAGTAACTCATCCATCTCCACATAATGGTGCAACTCAACCACATCGACAATCTCCTTGTTCAATCCGACAATGAATCTAGCCATGGTTGCTTCTCTATCTTCTTCTATGTTTGCTCTAATCTTGACAATTTCCATCCCCTTATAATAATCTTCTACACTCTGAAAGTGCCCTCGATCCGCGAGTTGTGCGGATCCGCTTTTAATTTTTGGGGTTTGGGAGTCGCCATCTATTTATTATGGTCTAGGAACCGAGCATTGACTCAATATGAATAAAAATAACTAATCTACAAAAAGAAACCAAGTCCGGGGATCACGTTACAGGGTTGGAAGGTGTTCGGCACCAACCCCGCCCAACAAACGTCGGTCTCTACTATTTTCCAAGAAGATTACATTGCTAACAGACCTAAAATAAATAAAAAAATATACCTAGATGATCGCAATGATTTTTTTCTCAGATCTGGTAGAGATATTCTTTGTTTTATTTCTGTCACTGAATCCGCTTTTGATGTAAAATCCTGAATTTTTGATTCGTAACTCGAGAAAAAATCAATAGTGAAATTTTGAAAAAATCTTAAAAGTGGGACTTAGGGGTAAAACTTAGGATGTTTCTGATCATTTTTAATGGAATCTGACCTTTTCATTGGATTTAAAATGATCGAAAAACATATTTTAGCCTGTAAGCACGCTCAAATACGAGTCCGAATATAAAAGTTGTAAAATCCTCGATTATTGAGTCGGACCAGGTTAAAATAGTAACTTTTTGTTAGAGCAAGAATTATTAAGATTTGATTACACCATTGGATTCGTAACAAAAAATTATTGAATATGAACTATTTATTTGTCATTTTTGGAGATTAGGAAGTTGAATTATCGTCAAAAACTAAAATGACGTCAATTTTAGAGGTCACCTCAGGCCAAAAATGTAAATTTTTGTTAGAGATAGAATTTGTAGAAATTGACTATACCATTAGATCCAGAATAAAAAATTAGGTGAAATAGAGAATTCATTTATCAGTTTTGGAGTCCGGATGGTCAAGTTATCGTCGATCAAAATAATTGGCAAAATACCAATTTCGTCCCAAATTTTATATAAATAAAATTTTTAATTTTTTTTAATTTATTTGTCTTCTCCAACCCATCCAAACATAGCCAACAAAACCTTTTTTTTTTTTTTAAATTATTTTTCTTTGATTTTCAACTTCAGATCTATCACAAACGGCTCGTCATCGTCTACCGACGTAGAAGGGAGAAACATCCGCAGCCGTGTTCTCTATAAAACCCATCCAAATTCCTTCCATTTTCTTTTCTTTTTTGTCTCGTATCGCCAAAAAATAGCCATATATATATAGGGATTTTGTAATTTCGACCTCGGATTTCATCCGTTTCAGGGTCAAACCGTCCTTCGCCGTAGAAGGGAGAAAAAACCACGGCATCGAGATCTTCAAAACCACCGAGTCAGATTCAAAAATCAACTGCTTCAAAATCTGATCTATCTCAATTTTCGTGCATATGCCTCGATTTCCGCGCACGTGCTTCGATCATCTAGCATAGAGATTGTAAGAAACTTTTAATTTCTATTAGTAATCGTAGATTGTGAAAATTGCATTTAGGATTTTATTAAAAATTTGTGGTGAGTTTCCAAAAATATAGAATTCTTTTGTTATTTCAAAATTCACACCAGAAATTGCATGTTTGATATGTTTAATTGTATTTTTGACAAATTTTACGTAGGTAGGGCATTTTAACAGGTTATTTCCATTAGTTGGGTTTTGTCCACTGCTCGGACCCCGTTTTGATATAAAATTTATATTTTTTCAATATTATTGATAAAAATAAATTCTATAGTTGAAAAATATGATTTAATATTCAATGAACTCATATTGAGTTGATGAATATCAAAAAATAGATATTTTATTAAAAATATTGAAAACTGTAAAAAATCGAAAAAAGAAAAAAAGGGTATGAAATAGTAAAATGTCAGAATCACACTCGAGGGGTGATGTCTGCATTTTACATTGTTGTGTGGTTTGTAGGTTGGTGAACGGATATCCAGGGATAACGTTACTAGTTGCACGTTTATTTAAATTTCTCTTAGCGCAAGGCGCTGTTTACTTTTCCGTTCTGTTATTTATTTTAGGCCGGTTAACCACACTTACATGGTAGGAAATTGGATATTCATTCTCAATCTTGTATTATTAATTTCTCTTTTATTTTTAAATGAAAATAATATATACATGTAACTATTTTGTGAGCTATTAAAGAGTCTGTGAATGCTTGAAGGGATAGTGTGTCATATCATTCGGAGTGATGTACTATCCTGGGATGTACGGTAGGGACCATCAAGCTTATACGTGGTATGGGAGGCGTATGAGAGTGGAGTCACAACTGGAATCCGGGTTATTCCTCTCTATTTTTACCAGTGAACTTGTAATATAAAGGTGGTCGTATATGATTGGTTTGTATATTTGGGAATCACATGCACGCCTGATAGGCATAGACGAAGATGATTAGTCAGTGATCACTAACAATCTATAGTAGTCGAACGTTCTGACACATCGAAAAGAGACTCATTGCTTACGGTCACGCCACATAGTCACATGTCCCGTTTGCCAATGTAGTACTAGTACGTGGTCGGTCCCCTCGTGGGATGCCAAACCATTTATGAAAGCTACAACTCTTGACCCGTACCCAAAGGTATATCAAAGATGATCCAAGTACATCAATTGTACTTCTTAGTCAAAACCATTTCCTAAGCAAGATCCTGCTCCGATGTACTTTGGTGCTAGGAGGATAGACTACGTTTATTCTATAAAAGAGATGATTTAAGAGTGCCTTTGCTCAAGCATCGCGCGCCACCTCTGATCTAGGGATTAAACTGGTTGTTTTTGGCTTCAGAGAAGTGAGTTAAAATTTTAGATTATCACCTATACGGTATATAAAACCAAGTCACCACATACTGTTTGATTGAGTACGCTCGAGAGGTATATAGGTGTACTTGGGCAAGGGTGGCCAGATAAAAATGCATTGCACGTAGTAAGCTTAGAGTCTAGAAACCTTCCATGTAGGTCACGACTCGAATTTATCGTGGGTGTTCCCGGGTTGTTCATTGAATGGACCTTGTGATTGATGAATGTATGTGAATGATGTAGATGATGAGATCAAAATGTATGATTATCCTCAAGGATTTAAGTTTTTCTTTTACTTGATTAAAATGGATCCACCAGCCCAATAAAAAATCTATTTTAAAGCTTGGCAATGATTCATAATGACCCAGTCCATCTCGATTCAATGATTATAATGGGCCGGGCCATTTAAATCAAAATGGAATTCAAACCCTTTTCTAATTTGATTTTTAACCCATCTTAAATTATACAGAAGAAAAACATTTTTCTAGAAAAAATGTTTTCTAAAAGAAAAATATTTTCCAAAAGAAATTATTTCCCAAAAGAAAATATTCTTCAAAAGAAAATATTTTCTAAAAGAAAAGAAAATGAGGAAAAATGATGACTTACAAAGATATATTTTGCATGGACCTTGAAAACGTACTAAAATACCCATGGATCTAGTTAGTTCGTAGTTAATCGATTAACCTATTTGGAATAAGTTTTTGATCAACTCTTACATGATCAAATGGATCAATTGATACAAGCAAATAAAAGTCTAATTTAGTCCATTCGGTTAGATCGATCTAAATAGAACTAACAACTTGATTGGACGCGTGGTTTCATTCATGGAACCAGTCAAATCAGCGGGTTCCTATTATTTCATTATGCTTGTATCTGATCAAATGAATTAAATTGGTCACATCACTTTACCCATCGGACTGTAGGTCATTATATTAATTTCTTATTTTGGTAAACTTGGTAATGATAAAAGATGCATCCGGATTCAATAAAGAAGGAAATATTTTATTTGGTCGAAATTGCTCTAAGACATTCTACATCATCCTATTTTTTTTCTTTACCCCGGTCATTCTATCAAGTCATCTAACTTGCTGTCTAAGCATAGTCTCTATTATTTGGTCAAATCCTTTGCCCTTGTTGATCGTGATATTTAATTTGTCTCCGGAAAGGATCATCAATCTTCAACGCGGCTAATCTACGTCAAATCATGCAAGATTTTGTGAATCAGATGAATCATGCATGCCAAGATAACGAAGACAGATATAGAGGGGATTCAACAACTAGAATTGATATTTCAAAAAATTATGAATTACAAAGCACGCTTAAATACGATAAAACTTCCTGTCCAAGAACTCACCTATGCTCGTATGTTGGGGACATGCATCTTCGAGGTTTAGGAAATGAGAAAATGGCACAATTATTTTGCACCACCCTCAAAGGTCCCGCTCTTGAATGGCTTATATTGCTAATACAATCCCGACTTCATACTTAGGAAGAAATCATGGAAGATTTTATGAAGCATTTTAGTCTGAAGGTCACTAACTCAAATCCAACCCAATCGATAGTTAATGTTGTTAAGCGATCTAAGCATAGAAAAAAGTTTGATAATCTCGGGATGACCTTGAGTATCGCCTTGAGGATATTAACAAAGAAAGGATTATTACAGCATAAATCCGTATCCAATGCCCTTCAAAGTAATGACGAAAGTTACCAATTCTGCGAGTTTCACCAAGTTACAAGTCATTACACCAACAAATGTATATCTCTTTGCCATGCTATTCAAGACCTCATCGACGCAGGGAAGATAACCTTTAAGTGAAATGTTGAGTCTGCTGGATAAAACAACATCTAATTATCCTAGTCTTTCCATTATTTCTTGTCTCGTTAATTTTCAAGTTGTGTCAAGTTTCAAAGAGTATTTGTTTTTACAAGAGTCATTGTTCTAGGTTAATAATGGAATCCTTCCATTCCAACGAAATAAAAAGATTCTTTCGATTATCATATGTGCAATAAGTCTTCAAATTTTGAAAATGAATTTGATTAAAAATTGAATTTAAGAATAATTCTTGAGAAGTGCGAATCAAAACTGTCCAATCCCTAGAGGAATATAAGAAAATAATGGACTTACTTAAGGAGTTCAGAGATGTTTTCGCATGATCCTATGAGGATACGCTTAATGTGAACATTAATATTTTTCAACAATGAATCTTTGGTTTAATGATATGGGCACGACATATATCTCTAGAATCGGAGGTTATTCTGACAGTTCGAAGACACATCGCACCTCGAGGGAGTCATGATCAAGAGATAGAAAATTCGGAGCATGAATTACACTCAGAAGAATCAAATGTCACTAATGAGTTCAAATACTCAAAGTAATTCATCAAATAGGATCACAGCGTTTAGAATTTACCATCCCAGGTATCAAGGAAAGGAACACTATATAATGGATGTCAAAAATGGGACATCAAGTAAGGGGGAAAATTTTTCCTTTAGAAAAAATACTATCTCTAAGAGCCAGAATCAACACTATAAGAGAAGACCAGCTCAAGTACTCAATGTTAAAAATCACTCGTTCAGAAGTTTGAGCCAAACTAGGGCAGATCAGTTATCATCAAAGAGACCTTAAAAGGCAAAACATTAACTAACCTCAATCAAATTATGTAATACCCCATTTAAGGAGGCCTTTCTTTGAACGATTCACTTTTCCCAATCTCACCCTTTTTAAAAAATATATATATATTTTCCTTCGCTAGCCCCTCTATCAAATATGAAAAGATAACCATTTTTTTTCTAAATCACACCAGCCAACCAACCTAGGGGAGGGTATTTTGAACTACGTTTAGACCTGATCCCAAACTAAATTGGGGTATGTAGGCAACCTGAGAAGTTACTTCAGGCCCGGTTTAAAAAAAAAAAAATTTTACTCCCAGAGAAAAAATGAATAAAGAATGGAGTATTTCTCAAAGAAAAATCTTTCATCCAAAGTATAAAAGAAAAAAAAATCAAGAATGCCAAACTAGGGGCATTCTTTTTAATAAAAAAAAAGAAATGGAGAGTACATTAGACTAGGGGCATTTTTCAGGATTTTGAACCATATATCCTTTCTTTCTAAACCCTCCTAAGCCCACCTAAAAAGTCCTCTTGGGTATTACGCAAAATGGTCAAGGGAAGTTCATCCTATTGCCAATAAGGATCTCTTAATAAAGAAAATTAAAAGCCTGCTAGGTTGAAAACCCGTAAGGGTGACTTAGACAAAAGTCAAGGCAAAAAAAAAGAAAAGTAAAAGCTTGCTAGGTTGAAAACCCGTAAGGGCGACTTAGGCAAAAGTCAAGGCAAAAAGAAAAAAAATCAAAGCTCGTTAGGTTAAAAATCTGAAAGGACGGTCTAAGCAAAAAGAACAACATATAAAAAATAAAAATAAAATTCCTAACCTACTAGATTGAGGGAAATTTAAGCAAAAGTTAAGGCACTATCAAAGAAGAATTCGAGAGGAGAATCTAAGAAATTTCCTTCAAGGTTCGTACCAGAGTAGGAAGATTAGACGAAGGACAATATCAAAGTCAAAGTTGATAAAAAATCAGAAGACATCGAAGTCATCTTTGATTTTCGAAGGAATGTTCATCTAATTAAATGATCTGAAAGGGAGAAAGACAGATTAATTTCAAACTTCGAAAGAAAAATTCAAACTTTCAATGTTCATCAAATTTTGAGTTTTTCAAACAATGTTCATCTATTCAAAGTTGCACATATGATGCTCTTAAGAGTCTCAGAATTTCAAAGGATGAGGTCATTTGAGTCAAGCATGTTCGTCTATTCTTTGTCATCTCTAAATAAGGGCATTTTTCTTATCTCAGTCGTAGAAGTTCTTGTTATGTTTCATGTGTTCAAGTTGTCTGTTGAGCAATCTTGACCTAATAAAAATTAACCATCTCAATAAATCCAGATATTGTCAAACCAGGTTTATCAAAAAGAAAAAAAATTCAGATTTAAAGATCGTTTCGGAACATGTGCCCAAAAAGAATGAGATGCCTTATATGTTTTGAACAGAAGTTTTTAAGATTTTGTTTTTAAAACTTTCTTTTAATTAGTGTTTGTTCAATTTTTTGTTTGGGGATAAAAGTATCGCCAAACTTGTTATTTTTTTCCCAGAGGTTTTCTCAATCTTCAAGTTTTATTCTACTCAAATTTTTTCAAATTCATTCATTATTTCCCTAATTTATTCATTATTTCCCATATTTATTCCCAGATTCATTCATTATTTTCCTGATTCTTTCCAGATTCATTAATTATTTCCCAGATTCAATCATTCTTTTCCAGATTCATTTTTTTTTCCAGATCTATCTATTCCCAGATTCAATCATTCTTTTCTAGATTCATTTTCAATCATTCTTTCCCAGATCTATTCATCCCCATATTCAATTATCATTTTTCAAATTCATTTTCAATCATTCTTTTCTAGATTCATTGTCAATTATTCTTTTCCAGATTTATTGTCAATCATTCTTTCCCAGATTCATTCATTCATTCCCAGTTTTATTCAGCTAGTTGCTGTCGAGGGCTTTCTTAGAATTATGCTCAGTTACCACAGAGGGTTTTCTCGAAACTATGCTCAGATGCCACCGAGGGTTTTCTCGAAATTATGCTCAGTTACCGCCGAGGGTTTTATCGGAATTATGCTCAGATGCCGCCGAGGGTTTTCTCAGAATTATGCTCAGTTACCGCCGAGGGTTTTCTTAGAATTATGCTCAGATGCTACCGAGGGTTTTCTCGGAATTATGTGCAGTTACCGTCGAGGGTTTTCTCGGAACTATGCTCAGTTACCGTCGAGGGTTTTCTCTGAATTATGCTCAGTTACCGCCGAGGGTTTCTCGGAAATATGCTCAGTTACCGCCGAGGGTTTTCTTGGAATTATGCTCAGTTACTGCCGAGGGTTTTCTCGAAACTATGCTCAGATGCCGCTGAGGGTTTTCTCAGAATTATGCTCCGATGCTGCCGAGGGTTTTCTCAGAATTATGCTCAGTTACTACTGAGGGTTTTCTGGGAATTATGCTGAGTTACCGCCGAAGGTTTTCTCGAAACTATGCTCAGTTACCGCCAAGGGTTTCTCGGAACTATGCTCAGTTACCGCCGAGGGTTTTCTGGGAATTATGCTCAGTTACCGCCGAGGGTTTTCTCAAAATTATGCTCAGATGCCGCCGAGGGTTTTCTGGGAACTATGCTCAGTTACCACCGAGGGTTTTCTCGGAATTATGCTCAGATGCCGCCGAGGGTTTTCTCAGAATTATGCTCAGATGCCGCAAGGGTTTTCTCGGAATTATGCTCAGTTACCGCCGAGGGTTTCTTAGAATTATGCTCAGTTACCGCCGAGGGTTTTCTCAGAATTATGCTTAGTTTATGCTTAGTTTATGCCCAGTTTATGCTCAGATTATGCTCAAATTATGCTTAGTTTATGCTCAATTTATAATCACTTTGTGTTCAGATTTTACTCAGTTCCAACTTAAACTCTTTGAAATTTATCTCAGATTTTAAGTCCACACACTTGCACATTTGTTTCATTAGTCCAGGAGAATTTTCTAAAATTCAAGGATCTGACACCGTTAGTGAGAGTTTGTGTTCAAGAACCTGATAACTTTTTAGTTCGGGGAGAGTTTTATGCTCAAGGATTTGAACATTCCGACGAATTGCTAAATCAGGCTGCAAAATGAACTGTTACTAGCTTTGGCATTGGGATATCGCACTATCTACTAAAATAGATTTGCTATCTAATTTGCTTCAACCCTCTAACAAAGAGGGGCATCTGTAGATACCCCATTTTTGCATTCGTCTGATTAATCAACTCGTCAACCCGATCGCAACGGTTCCCAATGATGGATGTTTATCCCAATGCTTTATTTTGTTGTCAGATATGTTTCAGAAATCCGGATGAGGTATCTTGAACTGACAAAACTGTAGAAATCACGCTACGCTAGGAAAATATAATCCTAAAAACTTAGAAATCATCATTTTTCAGATAAAAAGAAGTTTTACGATAAAAATCACTAAAAAATGATCAAATTACCAAAATACCCCTAACCTTAAAACATCCTTAGAGCCTACGTTACACTTAGAAAAACTCATTCAAACACATAAAACAACAAATCAAAATCAAATAAATCATTTCGTCAATTTTCATAGAATTTGAGAAAATTACGAAAATACCCCTCATAAAGTTCACGACCATTCCACACAAAAAATTTTATAAATGACACAAACCAATATTTCCATTGAATTCCTTACAAAAAATTGATTCTAAGACATCCTAAAATATCAAAAACCGACTTGAAACACAAAAAGTCATCTCCGAGGGTAAAACGGTAATTTTACAATTTTTATAATTAAAAATTTTCAAATTAATAAATAAAATATTAAATAATTAAAGTGAAACATTAATAAAATTAATTTAAAATTTTGAATAAAAAAAATCGATCAATTAGGCTCTCAGGCAAAATTGTTGATGGTTGCCAAGATATTTATTGAAGAACCCCTCCATTTGGGGGTCCAAAGAATTAAAGATATAATAGAGGGGGGTTATCCAAAAAATTAAAGTTAATCAAGTAAGACTAAAGTCAAGATATTAAAGTCAATCAAGTAAGACTAAAGTCAAAATTAAAGTAAATCAAGTAAGACTAAAGTCAAGATATTAAAGTCAGTCAAGTAAGACTAAAGTCAAAATCTTAAAGTCATTCAAATAAGACCAAAAGTCAAATTCCTAATAGAGTTCTACTTAAATAATAATTTTATTTAATAATCCTAATTAAATAATAACTCTAATTAATAGAATTCTAACTAAAATATAACTTTACCTAAAATAATTCTAATTAAAATATAACTCTACCTAAAACAATTCTAATTAAAGTATAACTCTAACTAAAAGAATTATAATTAAAACCTAATTCTATCTAAACAAACACTTAAAAAAATCTAGAAATAATGGTCCTCACACCCTATTTTCGTATCAAATAAAAAACCCTAAGAGAAGAAGGTGAAAAAGCTTCCCTAGCCTCCCATAAACCCTAATTTTGAAGCCCGTTGCCTAACACCCATACTTTGATTTTAGCTTAAAAAATACTTAAAAGCCCTTCAAAAACACCCAGAAATCCGTAAACAAATTCAAAGAATTCAGATCTATGAAAGAGATACCTTGCCTCGGAGATCAAAAATCAGATCCGGAGACAGAACGAAGCGAGGAGTACTGTACAAGGAACGGCTTTATCAGATCTGAGGGAATAGAATCGTTGCGTTCGAAGGTAAAATTCTTTTATTTTTTTTATTTAGGTCTTTTTGTTAGCAATGTAGTTTTATTTGGGATAAGTAGAGACCGGCATTGGTCGGGCGGGATTGGTGCCTAACACCTTCCAACCCCATAACGTGATCCCCGGACCCATATTTTTTGTAGTAGATTAGTTGATTTATCCGTTTCGAGTCTCTATTCGGTTCCTAGACCGTAAGAACTAGGTGGCGACTCCCAAATCCTAAAAGGTCAAAAGCGGATCCGCGCACCCCGCTGATCGAGGGTGTTTTAGAGTCAGTGTTCAGTTCCTAAACCATAATAACTAGGTGGTGACTTCGAAACCTCAAAAATCAAAAACGAATCCGCGTACCCTGCGGATAGAGGGCGCTTTCAGCATAATTCTGAGAAAACCCTCGGCGGCATTTGAGCATAAATTGAGCATAATTCCGAGAAAACCCTTGGCGGTATCTAAGCATAATTTCGAAAAAACCCTCGGTGGTATCTGAGCATAATTTCGAGAAAACCCTCGGTGGTATCTGAGCATAATTTCGAGAAAACCCTCGGCGGTATCTGAGCATAAACTGAGCATAATTTTGAGAAAACCCTCGGCGGTATCTGATCATAAACTGAGCATAATTTCGAGAAAACCATCGGCGGTATCTGAGCATAAACGGAGCATAATCTGAGTATAACTCTGAGAAAACCTTTGGCGATAGAGTGAATCTGAGAGATAATGAATGAATCTGAGAAAGAATGGATGAATCTGATAAATAATGAATAAATCTGGGAAGGAATGAATAAATCTAGGAAGGAAAGAATGCCTTATTTCCTATTCTATGCTAAAGGGTAATGAGTTAATTTCTAGACAAAACCAAATATGAGATCAGAAATACTTCTGTTTGAACCTCAAGGTTTTTCAAAAAATTTATGATTTTTTTAACTTCTTTGTACCTCAGGGGTTTTCAAAAAATTGCTATAAAAAAGGTAACCTTAAATTTAAGGTTCCCATTATCCTTTAGGATTAACATTGATCAAGCTTGAGAACAAAATGCCATTAGTTTGATAGGAAACACTGCACTGAAGATAGTTAAACACAGTTTTTTTTTGAAACGCCCCTAGTGTAAGGGGAAAAATTACACACTAAAAAAAAAGAAGTACCATTTATTATGAAGGTTTGAAATATTTGATTACCACAAGTGCAATAAAGATTCAACTTTTAATTTTGACTTTTCATATTGACGATGTTGAGGCAGGCTCAAGAGAACAAAATATTTCCTTTTGAGATTCATTGTAGAATCCACCATTTTTTCTCTTGGTTCACTTAGGAAAGCAGAAAATTTTTAGATCAATCGTAGATGATGCTCGTGACTTTTGAATCCTTGCTTGTTTTAAGCTGGGTATTGAAATTTGGTCATTCGAACTTCTGATGTTTCGGCTTGGACCGCCTTTTAGCTTTTCAACTCAACAGAGATTTTCTTTTATTTTTTTGGTTGCTCTAACTTTTGCTTAGATCATCTTTTCAGATTTTCGATCTAGCGAGCTTTATATTATTTATTTATTTATTTATTTTTACTCTAATTATTGCCAAGGCCGTCCTTTCGAATTTTTAACCTTGCGAGCTTGCCTTAATTTTTGCCTAAGTCGCCCTTTCAGGTTCTCAATTTAACAGGCTTTTTTTTTCCTTACTCTAATTGTTGCCAAGATCGTCCTTTTGGATTTTCAACCTTGCGAGCTTGCCTTAATTTTTGCCTAAGTCACCCTTCTAGATTTTCAACTTAGTAGGCTCCATTTTTTCTTTTCCTTCATTTTTGAACTTCTAGGGTTACTGCCTGATCATGCTTTGCTACCTTCCTTGACTTTTTCACATGGTACTTAGGAGGACTTTCATTGGTAAGCTTAGGATTGGGCATAAGAAGAAAAGAATTTTGAGGCTCAAAAACCCAGAATGCCCCTTGTGTGGCATTTCTTTTAAATTATTTTCTTTTTCCCTTTGAGTTTTCTTCTCCATTTTTTACGATTTTTTTTTAATTTGGATTATTTTTGTGGGGGAATCTACTTTTTATTTTGATGTGGTCAAACCTGAAGTAACTTATTAGGTTGCCTACGTACCCCAGAATTTTAGGATCAGACCAAAACGTAGTTCGAATTTTTCCCTTCCCTAGATTGGACGATCAGACTGAGCAAGAAAAAAATATTTTTCTTTTGAAAAACACTGCAAAGGGGTTGAGAAATGATATATTGAACTGGGTAATAGGAGAATTGATTCGATTAAAGATGGCCTCCTTAAATATAGTACCGTTTGATTTGGTCAAGGTTGGTTGGTTCTGGTAATTCAATTCCATCATGATCTTGAAGTCTGACAGCTTTTCTTGGTAATATTTCTTTGATGATGAACGGACCTCCTCAATCTAGTTTGAACTTCCCTCTAGGGTCAAAGATAGGTTCCTGATTCTCTTTGAGTACTAAATCTCTGACTTGTAAGTGTCGGGCCTTGATCTTCTTGTCTAATGCACGGGTGACTCTTCTTTGATAGGCTTGCACGTGGTACAGAGCTTGTAGTCGTTTTTCTTCGATCAAATTTAATTCTTCATACCGTTGACGAACCCAATCTGCTTCTGAGAACTGACTTTCTAACAAGACCCTGAGAGATGGGATTTCCATTTCAACTACCAAGACGGTTTTCATACCATACACTAAGGAATAGGGAGTAGCTCCAATGGAAGATCGAATTGAAGTTCGATATGCCCAAAGTATGAATGACAACTTCTCTGACTAATCCCGATGCGATAGACACATTTTTATGATGATTATTTTGAGACTCTTATTAGCTGCTTCAACCGTTTCATTAATCTGAGGACGGTAGGGAGATGATGCCGGATCTTAAACTTTGAACATAGAGTAATAATCTCGATTTTGAAGTGTGACCTGTTGTTAGAGATTAATTCCAAAAGTTATCCTGTACCAACTTATGACATTTACTTTGATGAACTTTACAACTTGAGATGCAGTGAGGACAACATTGACATGTTTTGTAACATCTTCTTTGATCTCATTGGTATTTCCATTCCATCGAGTGAGTATCTATTCTGTGTCAGATAACACCCAAGCTTGCACCTAATATATCTTCATCGGATCACGCGCATGAAAGTACCCTCGATTCCCAGGGTGCGCGGATTCGCTTTTGACCTTTGAGGTTTGGGAGTCGCCACCTAGTTATTACGGTCTAGGAACCAAATACTGATTCTAAATAGATAAAGAAACTAATCTACTAAAGAAAAAATTGAATCCGGGGATCACATTACGGGGTTGGAAGGTATTAGGCACCAATCCCGCCCGGCCAATGCCGGTCTCTACTTATCCCAAATAAGACTACATTGCTAACAAAAACCTAGATAGAAAAAATAAAACAGATTTTACCTTCGAACGCAACGATTTTATTCCCTCAGATTTGATAAAAATGCTCATTGTACCGTACTCCTTACTTCGTTCTGTCTCCGGATCTGATTTCGGATCTCCGAGGCAAGGTATCTCTTTCTTAGATCTAGATTCTTCAAATTTTATTATCGATTTTAGAGTGTTTTTGAAGGGATTCTAGGTATTTTTCAGGCTAAAATCGAAGTATGGGTGTTAGGTAAGGAGTTGGGACTTCAAAATTAGGGTTTATGGGACGCTAGGGAAGCTTTTTGACCTACTTCTCTTAGGATTTTTCCTTTGATACGAAAATAGGGTGTGGAGACTCCTATTTATAAAGTTTTTTAGAAGAATTAAGATTTGATTAAGGTTTTTTTAGGGTTTTACTTAGGGTTTTGACTTTAGTCTTATGAGATTGACTCAGTCTTTAGGGTTTTAATTTAGGATTTTGACTTTAGTCTTATGAGATTGACTTGATTAGTTTAGATTAGGGTTTTGACTTTAGTCTTATAAGATTGACTTTAATACTTTGACTATAGCCTTTCTTGGTTGACCTTTAATATCTTGACTTTAGTCTTACTTGATTGACTTTAAGATTGACTTTAGTCTTAATTGATTGACTTTAATTTTTGGAGAACCCCCTTTTATTATATCTTTAATTCTTTGGGCCCCTAGATGGAGGGGTTCTTGAATAAATATCTTGGCAACCATCAACAATTTTGCCTGAAAACCTGATTGATCGATTTTTTGGTTCAAAATTTTAAATTAATTTTATTAATGTTTCACTTTACATTATTTAATGATTTATTTATTAATTTCAAAAATTTTAATTATTAAAATTGTAAAATTATCGTTTTGCTCTCGGAGAGGATTTTTTTGCGTTTTAAGTCGTTTTTCAATGTTCCAGGATGTTTTGGAATCAGTTTTTCATAATAAATTCAATGAGAATATTGGTTTGTGTCATTTATGAAATTTTTTTGTGCGAAATGATTGTGAATTTTATGAGGGGCATTTTCGTAAATTTATCGAATTCTATGAAAATTGGCAACATGGTTTACTCGATTTCGATGTGTTGTTTTATGTGTTTGAATGGATTTTTCTAAGCGTAGCGTGGGCTCTAAGGATGTTTTAAGGTTAGGGGTATTTTGATAATTTGATCATTTTTTAGTGATTTTTATCGTAAATCTTATTTTTGTCTGCAAGATGATGATTTCTATGTTTCTGGGGTCATATTTTCCTAGCGTAGCGTGGTTTCTACAGTTTTGTCAGTTCAAGATACCTCATCCGGATTTCTGAAACATATTTGGTAATAAAATAGAGTATTGGAATAAACACCCATCATTGGGAACCGTTGCGATAGGGTTGAAGAGTTGATTAATCAGGCGAGTGCAAAAATGGGGTGTCTACAGATGCCCTTTTTTGGCAGAGGGTTGAAGCAAACTAGACAGCAAATCTATTTTGGTAGACAGTGCGATATCCGAATGCCAAAGCTAGTGACAGTTCACTTTGCAGCCTGATTTAGCAATTCGTCGGGGTGTTCGGATCCTTGATGGTAAAGCTCTCCCCGAAGTAAAAAAATGTCAGGTCCTTGAGCGCGAGCTCTCACTGGCAGTGTCAGATCTTTGAATTCTAGAAAATTCTCTTTGACTAAAGTAACAACTGTGCAAATGTGTGACTTAAAATCTGAGATAAATTTCAAAGAGTTTAAGTTGGAACTCAATAAAATCTGAGCATAAATTGAGCATAAACTGAGCAAAAATGAGCATAATCTGAGCAAAATTTGAATGTCTTACTCTGCCTACCTTGAGTGAAAGAGTTATGAAATTTTTTTTTTGGAGTCCTACTCTACCTACTCGGGGTGAAAGAGTAATGAACTAATTTTTTTTAATTAATTTTTTTTTTTGGAAGTTCTACTCTACCTACTCGGAGTGAAAGAGTAATGAACTAAGCTTTTTGGGAATCCTACTCTACCTGCCCAGGGTGAAAGAGTAATGAACCAATTTTTTTTGGGAAGTTCTACTCTACCTACTTAGGGTGAAAGAGTAATGAACTAATTTTTTTTTGGGAAGTTCTACTCTACCTGCTCGGGATGAAAGAGTAATGAACTGATTTTTTTTGTTGGGAAGTTCTACTTTATCTACTCGGAATGAAAGAGTAATGAACTAAGCTTTTTGAGAGTCCTACTCTACCTGCCTAAGGTGAAAGAGTAATGAACTAATTTTTTTTTGGGAAGTTCTACTCTACCTGCTCGGGGTGAAAGATTAATGAACTAATTTTTTATTTTTTTTAGGAAGTTCTACTCTACCTACTCGGAGTGAAAGAGTAATGAACTATTTTTCTGGAAGTCCTACTCTACTTACTCGGGGTGAAAGAATAATGAACTATCTGAGTAAAATCTGAGCAAAATCGGTGGTATCTGGCTGAGCATAATCCAAGAAAGTCCTCGTGGCAACTGACTGAGCATAATCCAAGTTAACCCTTGGCGACAACTGAGCAAAATCCAAGATAACCCTTGGCGGCATCTGAGCAAAATCCAAGATAACCTTTGGCGGCAACTGAGCAAAATCCAAGATAACCTTTGGCGGCAACTGAGCAAAATCCAAGTTAACCCTTGGCGGCAACTGAGCAAAATCCAAGATAACCCTTGGCGGCATCTGTGCAAAATCCAAGATAACCCTTGGCGGAAACTGAGCAAAATCCAAGATAACCCTTGTTGGCAACTGAGCAAAATCCAAGATAACCCTTGGCAGTTAACTTGGCGGCAACTGAGCAAAATCCAAGTTAACCCTTGACCGTAACTAAGTAAAATCCAAGATAACCCTTGGCGGCATCTGAGCAAAATCCAAGATAACCCTTGGCGGTATCTGAGCAAAATCCAAGATAACTTTTGACGGCAACTGAGCAAAATCCAAGTTAACCTTTGGCGGCATCTGAGCAAAATCCAAGATAATCCTTGGCGGTAACTGCGCAAAATTGGTTGAGGAATGAATGAATTTTGGGAAAGAAAGAATGAATCTAGAGAAGAATGATTAAAATATATTTGGATGAGATTGAAAATGAATATGAAGAATAATGATTGGATCAGGGAACGAATGAATAAATCTGAAAAATAATGAATCTGGAAGAGAATGATTGAATCCAAGAATGAATGGATCTGGAAAAGAATCTGGGAACGAAAGAATGCCATATCTCCTACTCTACGTAAATGAGTTATGAGTTAATTTCTGGGCATTACCAAATGTGAGATCCGAAATGCTTTTGTTTGAACCTCAAGATTTTATTCAAAAGTTTTATGAATTTAAAAATCTGAGTTTTATTTCTTTTGAACATCAAGGGTTTTCGAAAAATTGTTATTAAGAGGGTAACTTTAAGTTTGGGGTTCCCATTATCTTTTAGGATTAACATTGCTCAAAAACAAAATGTCCCTGATTTGCAAAAATGCCCCTAGTATAAAGGGAAAACTACATATTTAGAGGAAAAAAAAATGCCCCTTGTATGAAGGTTTGAAATATTTGATTACCACGAGCGCAATAAAGATCCAATTTTTAATTTTGATTTTATTGAAGATTTTGAGTCAGGCTCACGAGAAAAAAATATTTTCTTTTGAGATCATCATAGAATTCACCCTTCTCCCCCTTGGTTCACTTGAAGAAGTAGAAAATTTTCAGATCCATCATAGACAAGATATTTGTGGCTTTTGAGTCTCTGCCTGGTTTAAGCTAAGCGTTGAACTTGATTATTCTGACTTCAAATGTCTTGGCTTAAACTTCCTGAGATTTTCTTTTATTTTTCTTTGTTGCTCTAACTTTTGCCAAGATCGCCTTTCAGGTTTTCGATCTAGCGAGCATGTTTTAGCTTTTGCCTAGATCACCTTTTCAGGTTTTTGATCTAGCGAGCTTACAATTTTTCCTCTTTTCTTTGCTCTGATTGTTGTCAAGGTTGTCCTTTTAAATTTTCAACCTTGCGAGCTTGCCCTAATTTTTACCTAAGTTGTTCTTATGGGTCAACTTAGCAGGCTTTTTATCTTATTTTTTTTTCTTTTTCTTCCCTTTTGAACTTTTGGAGTTACTGTCTGATCATGCTTTACTACCTTCCTTAACTTTTTCGCACAGTACTTAGGAGGACTTTTATGGGTAGGCTTTGAACTAGGCATAAAAAGAAAGGAATTCTGAGGCTCAAAAACCTATATGCCCCTTGTGTGGCATTTCCTTTTAAATTGTTTTCTTTTTCCTTGAATTTTCTTCCCCCATTTTGGATGATATTTTTTTTTCTTTTGAATTTTTTTTTTGTCGGGGAATCTATTTTTTTTATTTTGATGTGGTCAGGCCTAAAGTAACTTCTCAGGTTGCCTACGTACCTCAGAATTTTGGGGTCAGACCAAAACGTAGTTCGAATTTTTCCCTCCCCTGGGTTAGGTGATCGGGCTAAGAAAGAAAAAGGTATATATATATATATTTTGAAAATGGTTGCAAAGGACTAAGAAAGGAGATATTGAACTGGGTAGCAAGAAAATTGATTCAACCAAAGATGGCTTCCTTAAATATAGTACTACTTGATCTGGTCAAGGTTGATTGGTTCTAGTAGTTCAATTATATCATGATCTTGAAGTCTGACGGCTTTTTCAGGAATATTTTCTTTACTGATGAACGGACTTTCCCAATTAGGTTTGAACTTCCCTCTGGGGTTAAAGATAAAAGATAGGTGCTCGATTCTCTTTGAGTACCAAATCTCCGACTTGTAAGTGACGAGCCCTAACCTTCTAAACGTGATAGTGACTCTTCTTTAATAAGTTTGCACGTGGCACAGAACTCTAAGTTGTTTTTTTTAATAAAATTTAGTTCTTCGTATCCACGGATCCAATCTACTTCTGGCAACTGACTTTCCAATAAGACCTTGAGAGACAGGATTTCCATTTTAATTGGCAAGACTACTTCCATATCATATATTAGAGAGTAGATAATAGCTCCAGTGGAAGACTGCATTGAAGTATGATGTGCCCCTAGTGTGAATGAAAGCTTCTCTAACCATTCCCGGTGCACGATAATTATTTTGAGACTCTTATTAGCTATTTGCTTCAACCACTCCATTAATCTGAGGACGGTAGGGAGATGATGTCGGATCTTGAACTTCGAACACAAAGTAATCCTTGACTTTGAAGTGTGACCCGTTATCAGATATCATTCCCAAGGGTACCCTGTATTGACTTATGATAGCTACAGTGAGGACAACATTAAAACGTTTTGTAACATCTTCTTTGATCTCGTTGGTGTTTTCATTTCATCGAGCTAATATCTATTTCATGTCGGACAACACCCAAGCTTGCACCTAACATATCCTCACCAGACCACGTGAAACAAATCTTTTGAAATTTCTGAGTAAATTCATTATCCCTTCGTGTTCCTTTAGGGATATGATGGTTTCTACTTGAATCTCTTTAGGAATTATTTTCTGTTCCGAGGTCAATGACCTTTGCTTTCTTTATTGAAAGTTGTTGAGTCCGACCCTTATCTTCTTGTTCAGGAGAAAAATATATCCTTGAAACCAGATTATTAGTTAATTCGCTAATGCGCTCGAGGTATTCAAAAATTTTCTTTATCCAATCAAATTCAGAAGGGGCGACAGACACCTCTATGACTCGACAAACTAACTCGACTTAACAGAAAAAAGAGTTGACTCAATCTAAAGAAAACATGACCTTGTTGAATTGATAAAAAAAATGGACTCGAGCTAATCCAAATGACTCATGAAAACTCAAGACAAGTAATGACAACGGGCTTGATTATGGACTGAGGACTCGAGACATTGCTTATAACCGGCAAGACTGAAACACTATGATCTTCAGGGAATAACTGTGTAATTTTGAGAAATTCTGAGATCATTTCTGACTGTTGACTTGATATTGACGTTTGTTCTAACTGACTAGATTTACAACCCTAGATAGACAATGGATGATTGAGTTTAGGTACAATGACAACCTTGAAATCTAATCGAATGTGGATTTAATCAACTTTAGTGTTACCCCCTTAATAACATTTTAAATGAACCCTGAGATTTTATTGAATTCTGTGCACCAATCCATAAAATAATTCATCCGTTCAATGATTATTCAGAAGGAAAATAATTTTATTGCACTCTTGAAAATTATTGGAAAATAATATTTTTATTATATAAAATTTTCACAAATCTGATTATTTTTTGCAACATATTTTGGTAATTTTTCAAGGTCCATGCAAAAATAGATTTTTTATAAAAAAACATATTTCAAAAATTTTCCAAACAAAAATAAATCTTTTGTAAATCATTTCCTTCATTTTTTTTTCTTTTGGAAAACATTTTTTCTTTAGAAAACATTTTTTATTTGGAAAACACTTTTCTTTTGAAAAGCATTTTTCTTTTATTAAAATGGATTAAAACTCGAATTAGAAAAGAGTTTGAATTCCATTTTAATTCAAATAGATCGGTCCATAATGATTGTTGGATCGAGATGGACTGGGTTACTATGAATCATTGCAAAAAATGGATTCTTTATTGGGTTGGTGCACCCATTTTAATCAGGTAAAACAAAACCTTAATCATTGAGGACAACAAAATATTTTGATCTCATACGTACATTTTGATCTCATCAGTCACATTATCACATACATTCATAAATCACAAGGTCTCATTCAATAAATAACCCGGGAACACCCACGGTAAGTTCAAGTCGTGACCTTGTAGACACCTCTTTTTTGTACTCGCCTGATTAATCAACTCGTCAACCTGAACGCAATGATTCCCAATGATGGATGTTTATTCCATTGTTTTATTTTGTTACCAGAAATGTTTCAGAAATCCGGATGAGGTATCTCGAACTGACAAAACCTTAGAAATCACGTTACGCTAGGAAAATACGACTCCAGAAACATAGAAATCATCATCTTGCAGACCCAAAAAGAAGCTTCACGATAAAAATCACTAAAAATTGACCAAATTATCAAAATACCCTAACATCAAAACAACCCTAGAGCCTACATCACGATTAGGAAAACCCTTTCGAACACATAAAACAACAAATCGAAACCAAATAAATCATTTCACCAATTTTAACAGAATTCGACAAAATTACGAAAATGCCTCTCATAAAGTTCATGACCATTTCACACAAAACATTTCATAAATGACACAAACTAATATTTTCATTGAATTCCTTACGGAAAAAATCGATTCTAAAACATCCTAGAACATTAAAAACCGACTTAAAACATGAAAAATTCTCTCCGGGGGTAAAACGGTAATTTCACAATTTTCATAATTAAAATTTTCAAAATTAATAAATAAAATATTAAATAATTAAAGTGAAACATTAATGAAATTAATTTAAAATTTTGAACTAAAAAAATCGATCAATCGGGCTCTTATGAAAAATTGTTGAGGGTTCGTGAGATATTTCTTTAAGGACCCCTCCATTTGGGGGTCCAAAGAATTAAAGATATAATAGAGGGGGGTTCTCCAAAAATTTAAAGTCAATCAAGCAAGACTAATGTCAAGGTATTAAAGTCAATCAAGTAAGACTAAAGTCAAAATTAAAGTCAATTAAGTAAGACTAAAGTCAAGATATTAAAAGTTAATCAATTAAGACTAAAGTCAAAATATTAAAAGTAAATCAAATAAGACCAAAAGTTAAAACCATAATAGAGTTCTAATTAAATAATAACTTTATTTAATAGAATTCTAACTAAAATACAACTCTACCTAAAACAATTCTAATTAAAACACAACTCTACCTAAAATAATTCTAACTAAAATACAACTCTAACTAAAAGAATTCTAATCAAACACTAATGCTATCTAAATCAACCCTTAAAAAAATCTATAAATAGGGGTCCTCACACCCTATTTTCGTATCAAATCATAAACCCTAAGAGAAGTAGGTCTAAAAGCCCCCCTAGCCTTCCATAAACCCTAGTTTTGGAGTCCCAACTCCTTACCTAACATCCCTTCTTTGATTTTAGCCTAAAAAACACCTAAAAGCCCTTCAAAAACACTCCAAAATCCATAACAAACTCGAAGAATCCAGATCAAAAAAGGGATACCTTACCTCGGAGATCAGAAATCAAATTCGGAGACAGAACAGAGCAAGGAGTACGGTACAAGGAGCAGTTTTTGTCGGATCTGAGGGAATAAGGTCTTTGTTATCGGAGATGTATAATTTCTTATTGTTTTTTTTTATTATCTAGGTTTTTTTAGCAATGTAACTTATTTGGGAAATTAGTAGAGACCGACTTTGGCCGGGTGGGATTGGTGCCTAACACCTTCCAACCCCGTAATGTGATCCCCGGATTCAGTTTTTTCTGTTCTAGATTAGTTATTTATCCGTTTAGAGTCATTGATCGGTTCCTAGACCGTAATAACTAGGTGGCGACTCCCAAACCTCAAGGGTCAAAAGCGGATCCGCGCACCCCGCGGATCGAGGGCGCTTTCAGTGGCGACTCCACTGGGGACTTTGAGGATCAAATTTGAAAAACCCCAAGTATGGGAAGCATTGCCAGTAGGACCTAGTTTTTATTTTATTTTATTTTTATTTTTTATTTTACTTTACTCTGATTTTTATCATTCTTTTGACACTATTGTTGATCATTGATTGGGATGTTGATTTTTTTTTGGGAACATATTTGCTATGGTATTATTTGGATTATTGGGTCTGTATTATCTCCAATTAATATCATTCAATTCGATTTTGAACGACTTGATTTGGCATTTGATTTTCTATGGTTCAACCAAGGGTTTTTCGAAAAGACCCAAAATAATACGAGATTTCAGAACGGATGATTTCATTGAGAATGGGACGATTATTAATGAACTATGTTTTGACATATGGAGATAGTTTTTTTTTTAGATGTGAGTCTGATCTGTTGGTTGACAATATTCTTTTAAAAATAAATAAATAATTTTTTTTTGGTGTTTTCTTCTTTTCATTTTTTTTGTTTGTTTATGTATTCAATTTTTTATGGTAGGCAACTTGTGCTGTCTGTTGACAGCAAGCAGGCCCAAAAAAAATAAAAAAATAAAAAACAAAGAAATTAAAAAAAAAAAAGTTACTGTTAGCCAACAGCAACATTTTGAAACAATTTTATAGGTGGTGTGCCCCTAGTAGAAAGTTATTTTCAATTCGTCCAACCTTCAATATGTTCTAACACGATGTGTGGTGTTGGTTTCAGTAATTTTTTTTTTAAAAGAAAAAAAAAAACCTTTCTGTTCGATTCAACTCGTCTCCTTCGTTTTCAACGAAAACTCAACTCGTCTTCTTCCCAACTCCTTTGTTTTCAATAAAAAACTGATCGGCCTGTTCTCTCAATCCAATCCACCCTTCCATTCTAATCGGTTTTAAGGCTGTTAATACTCGAAGAAAACTTCTGATCTTGTTCGATTTAGAGACGCGAAATCTGAAATCGTTGAACCTAATCAACCTTGAAGGTTTTTTCGTGAGAATCCATGTCTCTGTCGGCTGTTATAGAATTGCAGAATTTTTGCCATTTCGGATCGGTATGAAACCTTAGGAAATGGCCAGATCTTGCAAATTCGAGACATAAAAGGGATCTGCCATTACTTTTAGCTAGCTCCTCCTGCTGGTTCAGTTTATTTGCAAATTCTCTCCGTAAAATCGTAGAATTTGATGGCTCTGTAGATCAAAGAAATAGAGAAAGAATGGAAAAGGGCAGACTTTGAAAATGTTACAGTTAACCCTTTGAGTTAAAACCTCTACTTCTCTATTTTAATTTTGGTCTGATATTCTCCTCTTAGTAAACTAAGTCAGAGAAATGGATAGAACGATTAAGGATATTGATTTGGAAAACTAGAGGCAATTTTGGGAGAGTGGTTAGTGAAGTGGATTTGGATCCACGTAAAGGAGTTGAAGGAGATGAACTGGATGACGATGGCAAGTCGAAAAGAATTGGAACTGTGTGGATCACCAGTACACATATTGGCTCTGGTGTTCTAGCCTTGGTTTGACGTTTAGCCCAACTTCGTTGGATTGCTGGACCTATGGCTCTCATTATATTCTCCATTATTACCTTCTTTATGTCCAATCTCTTAGCCGATTATTACAGATCTCCAGATCTTATCACAGGAAGGAGAAACTCCACCAACGTGGAGGTGGTCCAAGCCAACTTAGGTGGAGCAAAATACTTGTTCTGTGGGTTCACCGAATATTTCCAGATTAACCTTTAAAAAAAATATATATTTCTAGATTATTGGGGTTGCAATGGGCTACAATATTACTGCGTCCAAAAGCATGGTATCCATGGAGAAATTGAATGGCCACCACTGGGAATTTGATTAATATTTCTCTAAAATGACAACGATGGAAGGTTTGATTCATTTTCAAGCTCATCTTCGCTCCCTAATTACAATAACCTTCAAGAATCCATTTTCGCTCCTTATCATCCTAATAATCTCTTTCTCCCTCTTTGTTTGCGCTTTATTTACTTTCTTTGATATTTTTCTTCATCAATGGCCTTTTTCAGTATTTGATTTGAAATAGTTTTTTTTTTCTGATTTGCTTTGGTGAGATTTTAGACTGCTTTTAATCACTGAGGTCAACAATTCTTTAATGCTGATTTGAAGTATCTGAAAAAATGAGATTTATGCTCTCCATCTTCAGACATCATTCTATATTCAATTTAACATCCTTGGAAAACTTGAATTATCTTGGGTCACCCAAAATAACTTTTGATTGGACCATATATAAGAAATATCTCTTTGGTTCGGACTAAAAATTATGCATGATTGGACCCAATTATTAGACCTTGTATTGTTTGCTTACCCAATGTGCCACAATCTTGGTTGAGATATGTGTGATTGATTAGTTTTTATCCAAATGTTAATATGATGGGACGTGATTGGTTTGTGTGATATTGTGATTGATAATCTAATGTTTGATGATATGATTGGGCCCATTTGTTTGAAAAAGGCCCCAGGCACACCCCACCCTACTTTGCATACACCACTAGCACGTTTATTTATTGCATTGCACACTTACACGTCCTATATAGCCAACGTGGCACTAGTGCGTGGTCCGGTCTCTTCGGAGATGCGGCGTCATTCATGAAAATCACAACTCCAGTCACGTACCTTAGGGTATATCAAACTGGGACATCAATACCGTCTGATCAGGTGATTCTGAGAGGTATATTGATGCACCCAGGCTGGAGCGACCTGAGCCTTTGACCTATTGTGAACCACACAGTCACATGTCCCGATTGCCAACGTAATACTAGTACGTGGTCGGTCCCCTCGTGGGATGCCAAACCATTTATAAAAGCTACAACTCTTGACCCGTACCCACAGGTATGTAAAAGATAATCTAAGTATATCAATTGCACTTCTTGGTCAAAACCGGTGCCTAAGCGAGATCTTGCCCCGCTGTACCCTATTGTACGAGGGGGAAAGACTATGTCTATTATAGACGAGAGGTATTTAAGTGGGCCCTTGCTCAGCATCGTGCGCCACCTCTCAACTGGAGATCAAACTGGCTATTTTTGACTTCAGAGAAGTGAGTTGAGATTTTAGATTATCACCTATATGTTATATCAAACATAGTCACCACGTATCGAGAGGTATATAGGTGTATTTGGGCAAGGGTGGCTAGATAAATTGCATTGCACGTAGTAAACCTAGAGTTTAGAAGCCGTCCTATAGGTCACGACCCGAACTGACTATAGGTGTTCCCGGGTTACTTTATTCAATCCAACCAACAGGTAAGTGGGCGGACCGATCCAGAATAATCAAACAAAACCTGCAATATCGGTCCGACCCAATCGGTGAAATGTACCGATTAATTTGAACCACTTAAACCAGTTAGCCCAATTAACAAATGGATCAAACTGATCAATACCAAATCAGTTGGATTAATTGGTTTCACTTTTAAATATCCAGACCACTTTGTATAGAAAGATTCGATCTTAGGATCAAATTAATTTTCCTGATCAAAGGTTCAATCCCAATCAGGGGTAGACCCGCGTCTAACATTTCTAACTTTCTTGGTCACTATAGACTTATAGTGCATTTGGATTCAATATTTTCCACCGGACTTAGGCTATTTTATATCGAAACTTTAATCATGTGGTTAAGAGTCAAACCTTTAGAGTCAATGGTTAACCTTGGTTTACTTCCAATCAGGTGATAATTGGTCCCAAACGTTCTAAACCTTCATCTGTACCACTTTGGGTCCGTGAAAAAAGTCGTCTTTCTAGAGTACCATTGCCAAGTGGTCAGTCTTTGCTACGAGAAGAAACGAGTACCATGGATGAAGCTGCGCTCCGTCAGATTTTAGAATCTTTTCAAGCACAGATTATTGCTTCTGTCCAAACACAAATCTAATCCCTAAAAATTGAAAAGGGAAAAGATAAAGCTATAGAACCTTAGGATGTGTTTAACCTCGTTGAAAACCAAGAAGATGATCAGTTACACGTCGACCCTGTCCTAGCTCATCGAATAACTCAGGTTGAAACTACTTTGAAGAATATTAAAGACCCCGATGATCTTACTCTTGGATTAGGGGCAATGACCTTGTTTCCCACGGTCCATCTGCCAGAGAAGTTCACAATGCCAGATATGGAGAAGTTTGACGGTATTGGATGCCCTAGGACTTACTTAAAAGTATATGTCGGCATAATGCAATTTCAGGGTCTGAGTGAAGAACAGATGGCTCAACTTTTTCAAAGAACCCTTACAGGTCCTGCCCTACGCTGGTTAATGTCATTGGACTCATCTCGGGTAAGAACATGATATGAATTGATGAAAGAATTTATTGGTCGATATTCATTCAACATTGATATTGAACTCACAAGAAGAGACCTAGAAACTAGTAAACAGAAACCCGGGGAAACTTTCACTGAGTTCATTGCTCGATGGAGAGCTAAAGCCGCTCAATTATGGGACCGACCTCAAGAGAAGGAACAAGTCAATATTATCCTCAGGAATCTCACTCCAAATTATGCCAAGTACTTGATGCCTTAGTACCTTCCCACTTTTCAATCCCTCATTGAGGCTAGAAATCAAGTTGAGGATGCCTAATTTTCGGGACTTTTTGGTAACTCGTCTGAGTCAAAAATCCAAAAATTTCAAACCTAATGTCAATTCCTTACAAGTGGCCAACACCTCCTTCGCACTATCTCCTCAAGCTACTCAACTTTTACAAGCTAAGCCTAGGAGACAGTTTGCCAATCTTGGAATGTCCCTTAGTGTTGCTTATAAAAAATTGATGAAAAGGGGATTGCTGACACCTTTACAACCTAAGCTTTTACCTAATCTTCTTCCCTCAAACATGGAAATGGGCAATTCTGTGAATTCCATCAAATGCCCAGCCATGTTCTAGATAGGTGCATTACCCTCCGCCATGCTATCCAAGACCTTATCGAACAAGGAAAAGTCACCATACCCGCTCCTACCGCACCCAATGTTAAAACTAATCATTTACCTACTTTTCAAAATCAGCCCCCTCCTACTCTGAACCTAATATCCATATCCAAACCCGAATCAATTGACCAAATTTCCTTCATTCACCCAATTGGTCTTAACAGTGCATTCGCTTCATGCCAAAATGAGTTCAACTACCCTAAGGCAGTGACAGAACTGAAGAACAGAGAAATCATTGAAGCAACGGGTTGTCCCGCATATGACAGGCTTGAATCAGAATATGAAGAGATGGTAAAAGCAAACAAGTTCAAGTCATCCATCGAAGATAACCGAAGTGGCATGGACCCTAGAATTGTGTCCCTCCACTCAGAATGATGTCGTCTTCTTTTTAGGTCTTCTTAGTTTTTTTTTAGCTTTATTTGCGTTAGTTTTTGTGTTTAGTTAGTCATTGTTAATTTTAGGCTTTAGTCAGGTATGTCAGTCTATGTTATTTTTTATTTTAATAAATAAAGAAGCTTTTGATTATCCTGTGTGCAATAATGATGTGAACATAAAATCTAACATGAGAAATGACTTAAAGCTCACTAATCAAATTTGATAAATATTGGAATTAAAGAGTACACTCAAGAAGTGCAAATTGGTGGGTGATACATTATCCTTAGGAGAACATGAGAGAATAGTAAACTTACTTGAGAAATTCAACAATATTTCTTGCATGGTCTCATAAGGATATATGGATGGATCGCATAAAAATATAGATCAAGACATAAAGTCAAGAGTGATTTCAAAGTCAAAGATTATTGGTCAAAAATGATATAGTTGAAAGTATCGACAAAGACGCTAAGACTTACAAGTGGATCTACTATGTTTCTCACTCAAAAGAGGAGGGTTTTCATTCATAAGAGAATAAAGATTTTCTCGAAGTTTTAGAAGAGTTGAAAGTCAAAAAATTCAATCATACTCGATTTCACAAAAGAAGATGGAAGAATATTCATTTTCAAAAGAAGACCTTACTCGACAGAGCAATCCAGATATGGAATTCCTGAAACTTTGACCAAGTCGAGCAACATTCATCAAAGGAGGCCTCCTTTGGTCGAACCATTTCTCTGTCTTACCAAAAAAAAAAAAAAACTTTCGTTAGCCCCTTGCAGCCTTTTTAAAAAAAATAAAAATAAATAACCTCTTCTTTCTAAATCATACCGACCAACCTTGGGAAGGAATCTTGGTATGAACTACGTTTTGACCTGATCCCAAAAGAAAAAGAAATATTTAGGGTACGTAGACAACCTGAGGAGTTACTTCAGGCCCGGTCATGTAAAAAAAATTTATTCTCTTAGAAAAAGTGTCATCCAAAAGGAAAATCTCCTATTAAAAGGTTCAAAAGAACAGAATGCCAAATTAGGGGCATTAGAAAAAAAAGAAAAGAATGCCAAATTAGGGCCATTAGAAAAAAAAAGAATGCCAAACTAGGGGCATTAGAAAAAAAGAGTCCAAAGAATTTACAGAAAATAATGATAAAAAAAAGAGAATATTAGAGTAGGGCATTTTGGGAAGTCGAGCCTTTTACCCTTTCTTTCTAAACCATGTCCTAAGCCCACCTATTAAGTCCTCATGAATGCTAATTGACTCGGTTAAGATGTAGGGAACTAAGAAGCTGTCGAGTTAAATATTAAAGATCATCGAGAAAAAAAAGTCCGCTAAGTTGAAAACCTGAAAAGGCGACTTAGACAAAATTTAGGACATAACCATAAAAAAAGAAAGCCTACTAGGTTGAAAACCTGAAAAGGTGACCTAGGCAAAACTCAAGGCATCATCAGAAAAAGAAAAACAAAGTCCGCTAGATTGAAAACCTGAAGAGGCGATTTAGGCAAAAATTAGGACATCATCAAATGGAAGGAAATGTCTCATCAAGAAGAAAAATTCAGAAGGAAGCTTTTGTGCAGAAACTAAAAAATGCAGAACCATTCTAGCCACAATATTCATTTTTCAGCCAAGAGCTCACATCTGACGAAGACAATGTTGAAGTCGAAAAAATCAGAAGTCATCTTGAACATTGTAGGATCTTCAAAAGTATGTTTACTTGTTCAAGTGTTCGCTAATGGAAGATGTAGAACCATCAACCACTTTGAAGAGAAAGATCTTCTATTCTAATATTTATCAAGATTTTTTAAAGTCGAGCTCAATCATTTTTCAAAAGAAATTCAAAAGAAAATGATCAAACCCTCATTGCACATATGATAACCTTAAGAGTCTTAAATTTAAAGGAATGTCAGTTCTTCTATCTGTCATACATCAGAGTCCATATTTTTCAAGCGTAATCCATTCCATCAGTCTCGTAGTCCAGTTCCAATTGAAGCCAACCTTGAAACTAGGGGCAGTTTTGAAAGTCATTTAATTCCAAAGTTCTATTCTTAATCACATGATAAAAATGAAAATCTTACTTAAAAGTCCGATGAAGTCTAATGATAATTATGAATCCAGATGCATGATAAGCCAATAAAGGCCCCATCTTTCAAACTCTGAGCTCGATTTTGAATCATAGAATGAATAGGCTTTTTGAAGTGCCTACAAACCTAAGTTCGAGTCCGAGAAACGAGATTCCAACATTTTGAATCATAAAATGAGTGGGCTTTTTGAAGTGTCTACAAACCTAAGTTCGAGTCCGAGAAACGAGACTCCAACTTTTTGAATCATAGAATGAGTAGGCTTTTTGAAGTGCCTATAAACCTAAGTTTTAATTCGAGAAACGAGACTTCAACTTTTTGAATCATAGAATGAATAGGCTTTTTGAAGTGCCTACAAACCTAAGTTCGAGTTCGAGAAACGAGACTCCAACTTTTCAAATCATAGAATGAATGGGCTTTTTGAAGTGCCTATAAATCTAAGTTCGAGTTCGAGAAACGAGACTCCAATTTTTTGAATCATAGAATGAATAGGCTTTTTGAAGTGCCTATAAACCTAAGTTCGAGTTTGAGAAACGAGACTCCAACTTTTTGAATCATAGAATGAATAGACTTTTTGAAGTGCCTATAAACCTAAGTTCGAATCCGAGAAACGAGACTCTAACTTTTTGAATCATAGAATGAATAGGCTTTTTGAAGTGCCTACAAACTTAAGTTCGAGTCCGAGAAACAAGACTCCAACTTTTTGAATCATATAATGAATAGGCTTTTTGAAGTGCCTACAAACCTAAGTTCGAGTCCGAGAAATGAGACTCCAACTTTTTGAATCATAGGCTTTTTGAAGTGCTTACAAACCTTAGCTCGAGTCCGAAAAACAAGACTCCATGTTTAATAAGATTGTTTTAGTTCCTCTAAACCTTGGTCAGATTCCGAGAAATGAGACTCCAGCTTTGTTTGAATCATATTGAATTAACATGATTGTTTAAGTTATTTAGCCCGAGAAGCGTGGCTACAATAGGTTCGAGTCCGATAAATAAAACTCATATTTTTTCGAACTCTACAAAAGAATTTCAAATAGGATTTAACGAAGTTCCTACAATGTTATGACTCCAATTACCTCATTTTTCGATCTTGTCATGATTGCTTTCGTTACATAAGCACATTTCAATTTTTAATTATTATTGTCAGTGAGAGAAGATCTCTCGGACCTGACACATTTTTACTCAGTAAGTATCACACCTTTGCACGCACGTGCACTTTTTCATTAGTCAAGGAGAATTTTATAAAATTCAAGGATCTGACACTGTCAGTGAGAGCTCACGCTCAAGGACCTGACAACATTTTTGTTCAGGGAGAGTTTTACACTCAAGGATCTGAATGCCCCGACGAATTGTTAAATCAGGCTGCAAAATGAACTGTCACTAGCTTTGGCATTCGGATATCGCACTATCTACCAAAATAGATTTGCTATCTAGTTTGCTTCAACCCTCTGCCAAAGAGGGGCATCTGTAGACACCTCATTTTTGTACTCGCCTGATTAATCAACTCGTCAACCCGATCGCAATGATTCCCAATGATGGATGTTTATTCCATTGCTTTATTTTGTTACCACAAATGTTTCAAAAATCTGGATGAGGTATCTCGAATTGACAAAACTTTAGAAACCACGCTACGCTAGGAAAATACGACTTCAGAAACATAGAAATCATCATCTTGCAGACCCAAAAAGAAGCTTCACGATAAAAATCACTAAAAATTGACCAAATTACCAAAATACCCCTAACATCAAAACAACCCTAGAGCCTACGTTACGATTAGGAAAACTCTTTCGAACACATAAAACAACAAATCGAAACCAAATAAATCATTTCACCAATTTTAACAGAATTTGACAAAATTACGAAAATGCCCCTTATAAAGTTCATGACCATTTCACACAAAAAATTTCATAAATGACACAAACTAATATTTCCATTGAATTCCTTACGAAGAAAATCGATTATAAAACATCCTAGAACATTAAAAACCGACTTAAAACGTGAAACGTCCTCTCCGGGGGTAAAACGATAATTTCACAATTTTCATAATTAAAAATTTTGAAATTAATAAATAAAATATTAAATAATTAAAGTGAAACATTAATGAAATTAATTTAAAATTTTGAACTAAAAAAATCGATCAATCGGGCTCTCATGAAAAATTGTTGAAGGTTCGTGAGATATTTCTTTAAGGACCCATTCATTTGGGGGTCCAAAGAATTAAAGATATAAAGAGGGGGGTTCTCCAAAAATTTAAAGTCAATCAAGTAAGACTAAAGTCAAGGTATTAAAGTCAATCAAGTAAGACTAAAGTCAAAATTAAAGTCAATTAAGCAAGACTAAAGTCAAGATATTAAAAGTCAATCAATTAAGACTACAGTCAAAATATTAAAAGTCAATCAAATAAGACCAAAAGTCAAAACCATAATAGAGTTCTAATTAAATAATAATTCTATTTAATAGAGTTCTAACTAAAATACAACTCTACCTAAAACAATTCTAATTAAAACACAACTCTACTTAAAATAATTCTAACTAAAATACAACTCTAACTAAAAGAATTTTAATCAAACACTAATGCTATCTAAATCAACCCTTAAAAAAATCTATAAATAAGGGTCCTCACACCCTATTTTCGTATCAAATCATAAACCCTAAGAGAAGTAGGTCTAAAAGCCCCCTAGCCTTTCATAAACCCTAGTTTTGGAGTCCCAACTCCTTACCTTACATCCCTTCTTCGATTTTAGCCTAAAAAAACACCTAAAAGCCCTTCAAAAACACCCCAAAATTCATAACAAACTCGAAGAATCCAGATCAAAAAAGAGATACCTTACCTCGGAGATAAGAAATCAAATCCGGAGACAGAACAAAGCAAGGAGTACGGTACAAGGAGCAGTTTTTGTCGGATCTGAGGGAATACGGTCTTTGCTATCGGAAAGGTATAATTTCTTATTGCTTTTTTTTATTATCTAGGTTTTTTTAGCAATGTAACTTATTTGGAAAATTAGTAAAGACCGGCTTTGGCTGGGCGGGGTTGGTGCCTAACACCTTCCAACCTCGTAATGTGATCCCCAGATTCAGTTTTTTCTGTTCTAGATTAGTTCTTTATCTGTTTAGAGTCATTGATCGGTTCCTAGACCGTAATAACTAGGTGGCGACTCCCAAACCTCAAGGGTCAAAAGCGGATCCGCGCACCCCGCGGATCGAGGGCGCTTTCAGACCTACAGGGGAGGTTTTTAGACTCTAAGCTTACTATATGTAATGCATTTTTATCTAGCCACCCTTGCCCAAGTACACCTATATACTAGACAGTACGTGGTGACTTGGTTTGATATACCGTATAGGTGATAATCTAAAACTTCAACTCATTTCTTTGAAGTAAAAAACAGCCAGTTTGATACCCAATTGAGGATGGCGCACGATGCTGATCAATGGCCCACTTAAATACTTCTCGTCTAGAATAGACGTAGTTTATCCCCATCGTACAATAGGGTACAGCGGGGCAGGATCTCGTTTAGGCACCGATTTTGACCAAGAAGTGCAATTGATGTACTTAGATTCTCTTTGATATACCTATGGGTACGAGTCAAGAGTTGTAGCTTTAATAAATGGTTTGGCATCCCACGAAGAGACCGACCACGTACTAATACTACGTTGGCAATCAGAACATGTGACTATTTGGCTTACAATAGATCAAAGGCTTAGGTCGTTCCAGCCTAGGTGTATCGATATACCTTTCAGAGTCACCTGATCAGACGGTACTGATGCCCCAGTTTCATATATCTTAAGGTACATGACTGGAGTTGTGGTTTTCATGAATGACGTCGTATCTCCGAAGAGACCGGGCCACGCACTAGTGCCACATTGGCTATATGGGACGTGCAAGAGTGCAAAGTAATAAACGTGCTAGTGGTGTGTGCAAAACAGGGTGGGGTGTGCCCGGGGCCTTTTTTTAAACAAATGGGCCCATGGGCCTAATCATTTCATCACAACATTGATTCCACATGAATATTAATCGAATCATTCAAAATTCATAACATAAATCAAAGTAAGCACATCAGAAATATATCAACTATGATTATGATAAACCAATCAATGAATATGGCATGAAATAATTAATCAGATCCAATCATTGCTACAAGCATAATTTTTAATCCAAGCTAGAAGTTTTTTATTTTTTATGGTTCAATCAAGGATCGCTTTGGGTGACCCAAAATAAATCGAGATTTCAATGAAAATTGAATTGAAGATAGAATGATTTTGGTGGAGGTAGGGAGTGATGACTCTTATTATTTTTTTTTTTTGGGAACATGCAAGGCAATCCTTCTAGGACAAAGACTAACTTGACAAACTCATAAGATTTCGACTTTAACTAAGAGTCATTAGGCCAACATGGTTCGTTGCATCGGTAATCTAATATCATAACCATTTTAGATTTGATGGACAAAATATAGATCTGAGGTTAAAATTAAAAAAAATACTTAGATCCAAGATTTTGAAAATGGGTCGCTAATAAATTCTAGCAAAATCCCAAGTTTGGAATCAAAATTCTACGATGAAGTATACAACTATAAAGGATAAAATTCTAATAATTTTGAAAGATGATAAATTTTCACCTTTGGATTTCAATTTTCAAATTTGGAGATTATAGCCATCCACTTTCAACATTGAAGATTAGGGTCAAATTTTTTTTTTTTTATAAATTCTGAGTTTTTTTTTCTCATGAAATCTATAAGGCTACGGCATTAGATTTCTAATTTGATATTCCACGTGGACCCAATAACACCTAGCAAGATTTAGTAAGTCATGATAGCATGGCTCAAAAAATAAGTTCCAAACTCAATTTTTTTTTCTGTTGATGTTGGTAACAGCAACACTCAACTTTTTTTTTTATGCACACTTTTTTTTATTTTTTTGTCACACCATAATGCACCACACTTAACAGAACATAAATTGAGTGAAAATAAAAATATAAAAAATGTGTTGCTGCCAACTAGCACTCAGTGCTCTCTTGTTTTTTTTTTTCTAACTAATTAATACGTGGCCAACTGACCTATGAGCAGCAACAAAAACTTTATTTTCCATCTCTTGATTTGATCTCATAAAAAGGGTAAACGATCCACATGGGCCAAGAAACACCATATCATCTCCCAATTCCTCAACTCTCATCATCTCCTCTCCTTCTGCCAGCTTAGCCTCTATTACGACTGTTGTCGCCATTGCTAAAGCTTTAATATCAGAGAGAGAGAGAGAGAGAGAAAGAAGAGAGATGCACTCTCTCTGCTGCCCCTTCTTCACACAGATGTGAAGAAGTAAAAAAACTTTTACTAACAACCCTCCACACGCTGCAACGTTGATTTTTTTTTAGAAAGCGACTTTCATGTCTTTGCTTTTAGCAACGGTAGAAAGAAAAAAAGATTTGAAGAACAAGTGGAGAAAAGAGAGAGAGAGAGAGAGAGAGAGAGAGAGATAACGTTATCTCTCTGCTGTTTCCATTGGAGAAGAGGATGAAAAAATAAAAACCATTTTTTTTATTATTGCACACCAGCCATTCTTTGTAAAAACATTGTTGTCCCCTTAACAGAAATTTTTTTTTATACCACCAGCCCCTTATTTTTGTTAAATGTTGCTGTCCTTTAACAACAAAAAATATCTAACACATTCCAGCCTCTTTTTCTTTGTTTAACAAAAAAACGTTGCTGCCCCTTGACAACACATTAAAAATTTTCTTTATTTTTATAAAACGTTGCTGCCTCTTAGTAGCATATTAAAAAAATTTAACACACACCAACCCCTTTTCTTTTTAAAAAAAAAAAAATACTATCAAAGGATAGACCATCGTACGCTTAATGAATATTAAAAAGAGAGGAAGAAAAAATTAAAGATTATCTTATTTTTTTTTTAAAACCGACAACCTCCATGCTTTAACAATTGTTAATCCATCTTGAACAAATCAATTTCTTGAAATTCTCGCCATTTAGGGTCACCCTAAGTAACCTTCGATTGAACCACAGATAACAATATACTAAATCAATGCACTCAAAATCGACCCGAATAATTAATGATTGGACCAACAAGTATATATATATATATATATATAAAATCGATAAACAAACAATAAACTTCTAAATCGATCAGACGGACATAGTAGGATCCTTTGGTTCTTAGAACAGAGGATCAGTCATCCACCAAGGGCACCTTAAACAGATATGACGGGCAAGGCGATAGTCTAACCATTTGCTCCAAGCCTTGACTGAGTTGTGACGCACTAACAAGTTTCTTTTGGAAAAGTGTTCTGGCCCATGTTCGAGGTTTGAAGGAACATCTACAATTTTAAGACGGTAACAAAGCCACATATAGAGTAAGTAGGGGCTTCCTTTGAAGCTTTCCATCTCACCATTTTTTATGGCATCTAAACCTGAGAAAGTTTCAGCTAGGATGAGAGGTACTGGGTTGGCTTTCTTGGAGAGTTGGGATGCTATATCTATGAAGGACTCAGCGATAGTTTGGCCATCACTATTGGAGGTCAGTATGTATTGGGCTAGGATTCCTAGATACAATCGACAGTCTCTAGTGGCTCGCTAGGTTTCTGGTTTTACATTGATAGGATGACTGCGGGAGCCATACAGGCCTAGTAAAGGTACTAAGTCCAATCTTCCATTATGGACTAAGGCTTTGGCTTCTTCCTTGGAAATGTTCAGTCCTGTGGTGAGGTCACTAGAATATCTAGTCTTCAATGAGGGCCTGACTAGAGGTCCTGAAGTGGATGTCCCCATGATGCCACAATAATCCTCGTGAGTAGGGCACAAATGCATATGTCCAATATGGAATATATGAAGATAGGGGTTCTAGCGCTTAGCCATAACACGTAAGAAGTTCCAGTCTATCTCAAACTCGTGAAAGTAGAGAGCACTCCTCAACATGAATCTCCCAAAATTGATCTTCTCTATAGGTTGCATCCCTATGACGGTTGTTTTGACTAACTGGTCGATCGGGTTATTGCTAGCGGCTAACATCCTGGTTTGACATAAAATGGTATTTTAGTACTCTTCCAAGGTTCATGTAAAATATCAATTTTCTTTTTATTTAGAAAATATTTTCCTTTCAGAAAATCTTGTTATTATGAAAAACATTTTTTAAAAAATATTTTTTCTTGGAAAATATTTTTTCTAGAGAACACTTCTTTTGGAAAACATTTTTCTTTGGAAAATATTTTCTTTCTGTAAACTATTTTTTTCTTTGAAAATTTGATTTCCATTTTGATTTAAATGGCCTGGCCCATCATGATTGTTGGATCGGGATGGACTGGATCATTATTATAAAAGAATGGATTCTTTATTGGGTCGGTGCACCCATTTTAATTAGTTAAAAGAAAAACTTTAATCTTTGAGGACAACCATACATTTTGATCTCATCATCCACATCATTCACATCAATCACAAAGTCTCATAAGATTTCATTCAATGAACAACCCGGGAACACTCATGATAAGTTCGGGTCATGACCTACAGGGAAGGTTTCTAGACTCTTAAGCTTACTACGTACAATGCATTTTTATCTGGCCACCCTTGCCCAAGCACACCTATATACCTCTCGATACGTCGTGACTTGGTTTGATATACCGTATAGGTGATAATCTAAGACCTAAACTCACTTCTTTGAAGCCAAAAATAGCCAGTTTGATCCCCAACTGAGAGGTGGCGTACAATGCTAATCAAGGGCCCACTTAAATACCTCTCGTCTAGAATAGACGTAGTCTATCCCCCTCGTACAATAGGGTACAATGGGGCATGATCTCTCTTAGGCATCGGTTTTGACCAAAAAGTGCAATTGATATACTTAGATTATCTTTTATATACCTACGGGTACGAGTCAAGAGTTGTAGCTTTCATAAATGGTTTAGCATCCCACGAGGGGACCGACTACGTACTAGTACTACATTGGCAATCGGGACATGTGACTGTGTGGCTCACAATAGGTCAAAAGCTCAGGTCGCTCTAGCCTGGGTGCATCAATATACCTCTCAGAGTCACCTGATCAGACGGTACTGATGTCCAAGTTTGATATACCCTAAGGTACGTGACTGGAGTTGTGGTTTTCATGAATGACGTTGCATCTCCAAAGAGACCGGGCCACGAACTAGTGCCACGTTGGCTATATAGGACGTGTAAGTGTGCAAAACAGTAAACGTGCATGTGGTGTGTGCAAAACAGGGTGGTGTGCCTGGGGCATTTTTCAAACACATGGGTCCAAGGGCTTAATTAAATCGTACAAGCAAACGTATTAAACCATACAGGTAAAGGCATACATCGATCAGAAACATATTCATATGGTCCTATTTAAGATTTTAACATGCACATCACCTTCCTACATCAATCATTGCAAATTAATCAATGAATATGGCATATGATAATGAATTAGATCCGATCATTGCAATAGGCACAATTTTGTAATTTTTATAGTCCAATCAAGGGTCATTTTGGGGTGACCCTAACCAAATTGATATTTCTGAGGATATTGGATTAAGAATGAAGTGACAATCGTTGGGATGAGAGGTTATGATGATCTTTAAACAAATTGAGAGAGAGAAAAAGAATAAAAAAAATGAGACATTTTAGAAAACAAATCATTTTTTTTTTGTTTTTGTTTTTTATAAACAAACTTAAAAGAACACATTTAAAAAAAAAACTATTAAAAGGACAGCAAGCAAAAATAGCAGAAAAAAAACAAAAAAAAAATTAAAACAAAAGGCAATTTGGTAAGGTGCTGTTAGCAATAGCAACTATCTATCGTGTTCAATAAAAGGGGGTGTGTCCTTAGTAAAATGAACTTTTTATTTAACCCTCACACCATCTTCTTAATTGATTTTCAGCCATGTTCATCGTTTTTTTTAACAGAAACTGATCTAGCCTCTCAATCCGATCGGTTGAGGTCAGTTTGGTCGATTTAAAACTCCTCGTTTATCATCGATCTCCTATGATTTCAAACCCGGATTAAAGAAAAACCGTTGCCATTAACAATTTGTTAAAACTCAAAACCGACGCAGAAAACATAATGGAACCCACAGTTTTCGTTCGATCTCTATTATCGATTACAAGATCTCCCATCTTCGATCGAAACACAGCAAGGTTCAGATTCGAAACCCACAATCAGATTTTCGCTAAGAGCCCGAAACAAACCAAAATGATTTTTTTCGACTGATTTTTTAACCTTCCACTCAAAGTAATAAAAATCGATCAGATTTAGGGGTGTAAATCGATCGGTTGAGACTTTTCAAATCTCTGTTGGAGATGACAGAACCGTTTGGGAGAGGCGAAGTAATCAAATAAAAATTGATTTAAAAAAGGTCTTAAAATTAAAAGTCGGTTTCGAAAGGAACTATTGGTTCCACACTCTGGATCAGGAAAAATCAGCGATTTTGATTAAGAATTACAAGCCAATCGGGCTGAGATTTCAGTCGATCAAACAGAGAGACATCTCGGCTTCTTGTTGAAGATGATGACAATGAACTCATGTTTTAAGCCATTGGAGAAGATGGTGTGGGAATAAGAAAAGACACATTTTATTAATGACGCACCAATCACACTCTCAAACGTTGTTGTTAAGTTGGTGTGTAAATCGAAAACCAACATCATTACCTATGACACACCAACCCAAAACTTGCTGTTAACAGAACCTCAAAATGAAATTTTCTCCCTTTTTTTTCCTTCTTGCTATCAATGGACAGCACTACTTTCCTAAGAAAAATTTTATTTTATTTTAAAAAAACTAATTACACACTCTTTTTTTTTTCGTTAAAATTAAAAAAAAAAAAAAACTAAGAAAACAAAACGCTATCCAATGATCAGTCGCACATACCTTAAAAAAAAATAAAGTAAAATAAAAAAGATCTACACACGTAAAAAATAAAAAAAAAAATCAAACGTCATGGTCCACCAATCATCATACTATCTTCAATAAAACCAACCATTCTGAAACCCTTCATTATTTAGGATTACCTTAGACGACCCTTGATTAACTCACAAGAATAATATGCCGAAGCCACATATTTAAAGTCAAAAATGCATGCTCAATAGTCGAACAAAAAATAACAAAAAACAAATATGCAAATATAATAATGAATAAGCAAATAAACAAAGAAAAAAAATTCTTGGTCATTTTAGCGATGCTCCCATACTTGGGATTTTTCAAGTTTGATCCTCAATGGTCCCCAGTGGAGTCGCCACTGAAAGTGCTCTCAATCCGCGGGGTGCGCAGATCCGCTTTTGACCCTTAAGGTTTGGGAGTCGTCACCTAGTTATTATGGTCTAGGAACCGAATATAGACTCGAAACGGATAAAAACGACTAATCTACTAAAGAAAAACTGAATCCGGGGATCACATTACGGGGTTGGAAGGTGTTAGGCACCAACCCCGCTCAGCCAATGCCGGTCTCTACTTATCCCAAATAAGACTACATTGCTAACAAAAAAACTAGATAAAAGAAATTTTACCTTTGAAGCGCAAAGATTCTATTCCCTCAAATCTGATAAAACTGCTCCTTGTACCGTACTCATTGCTTCGTTTTGTCTCCGGATCTGATTTTTAATTTCCGAGGTAAGGCATCTCTTTCTTGGATCTGGATTCTTCGAATTTGTTATGGATTTTTAGGTATTTTTTAAGGGCTTCTAAGTGTTTTTCAAGCTAAAATTACAGTTGGGTGTTAGGTAAGGAGTTAGGGCTTCAAAATTAGGGTTTATGGGAGGTTAGGGAGACTTTTTGACTTACTTCTCTTAGGGTTTATGATTTGATACGAAAATAGGGTGTGAGGACCCCTATTTATAGATTTTTTTTAAGAGTTGGTTTAGATAGAATTAGTGTTTAATTATAATTCTTTTAGTTAGAGTTATATTTTAATTAGAATTGTTTTAGGTAGAGTTATATTTCAATTAGAATTGTTTTAAGTAGAGTTATATTTTAATTAGAATTCTATTAAATAAAGTTATTATTTAATTAGAACTCTATTAGGGTTTTGACTTTTGGTCCTATTTGATTGACTTTAATTTTTTGACTTTAGTCTTACTTGGTTGACTTTAATATCTTGACTTTGGTCTTACTTGATTGACTTTAATTTTGAATTTAGTCTTACTTGATTGACTTTAATATCTTGACTTTAGTCTTACTTGATTGACTTTAATATCTTTAATTCTTTGGACTCCTAAATAGAGGGGTCCTTGAATAAATATCTTGGCAACCCTCAACAATTTTGCCTGAGAGCCTGATTGATCGATTTTTTTATTTTAAAATTTTAAATTAATTTTATTAATGTTTCACTTTAATTATTTAATATTTTATTTATTAATGTCAAAAAATTTAATTATAAAAATTGTAAAATTACCGTTTTGCCCTCGGAAAGGACTTTTTATGTTTCAAGTCGATTTTTGATGTTCTAGGATGTTTTAGAATCGAATTTTTGGTAAGGAATTCAATGAAAATATTGATTTTTTTCATTTATGAAGTTTTTTGTGCGAAATGATAGTGAACTTTATGAGGGGCATTTTCGTAATTTTGTCGAATTCTATGAAAATTTACGAAATGATTTATTTGGTTTCGATTTGTTGTTTTATGTTTTAGAAAGGGTTTTCCTAAGCGTAATGTAGGCTCTAGGGATATTTTAAGGTTAGGTGTATTTTGGTAATTTGATCATTTTTAGTGATTTTATCGTAAAGTTTGTTTTTGTCTACAAAATGATGATTTCTATGTTTTTGGGGTTATATTTTCCTAGCGTAGCATGGTTTCTATAGTTTTGTCAGTTCGAGATACCTCATCCAGATTTCTGAAACATATCTGGTAACAAAATAAGGGGTTGGAATAGTCATCCATCATTGGGAACCGTTGCGATCGGGTTGATGAGTTGATTAATCAGGTGAGTGCAAATGTGGGGTGTCTACAGTGGTCCAACCCTGAGAACCATTTGAGAGCTGACCCTGTTAGACTTCTCTGAAATAACTGTACCAACAATCTGTCATCCTCGCCATATTGGCACATCGATCTGCAGTATAGTTTGAAGTGCAATAGAGGATACCAAACGCCATTATATTTCTTGAATTTTGAGCATTTGAACTTAGTCGGCAACTGGGCGTTGGGATAGAAGCAAAGGTCCCTGAATCTTGTCCCTTCTAAAGTATTTGTACCCTTCAATCGTTTCATTTCCTCTTGGAGAGACTCATTCTACTAGGCCATTTGTCATCAGTGGCATTTTTGGCCTCGGGAACCCTGAAGTCACACTCATTGTTTAGGATTACCATCGGAGGTGGTTGATTCTATGGGATGTAAAGTGGAGGGGCCTGATACATTGGCACAGTAGGAGGTGGGGTGGTTTATTGATCTGGTCGTGTCTGTTCAGGGGGTTCCGGATTTGATCAAAATGCTTGGTGCTAAGCGGCTTACGCTTGTAGAAAGTTAGTACTATTAAAAACGGCCATCAACATTTGTTCCTGTCTTTTCGTTGTTTCTACTAGTTTCACTATCATTGCATTAGCTTTGGCAAGTTCACTTGTCACAGGTTGTGGGTCTTCTGAGTTGCTTATAGTTGATGTAGATCGAAGAAAATACGGAGGCTTCTCAGGGTGTTTGTACTTCTTTCGTTTGGACATCTTGTGCGTACAGAAGACCAAACGTTACTGTCTTGTTTACAAAAAGGAATATGCATGATGTTTTATTAAGTTCGATAATTATTCGAGATAATGCCAAAAGGAAAATTTTACTTAGGTAAAAAAAATGTGGTTCATCAACACGGAGTTGGATCGTTTGAGAAAAAGGAATTACATCAGCATGAGGATAGCACAAACACGGAGCGGACATCAACACGGAGTTGGAAGAATATTTTAAAAAAGAATTACATCAGCCGGAGCTGGCATCGTTATGGAGTCGGTATAATTAAAAAGTGATTATATCAGCATGGAACTGGCATCAACACGGAGTTGGCATCAACATGAAGTTGGTAGAATATTTTGAAAATGAATTACATTAGCCGAAGCTGGCATCGACACGGAGTTGGTAAAACAAAAAAAGAATTACATCAGCACAGGGCTGGCATCGACACGGAGTCAGTAAAATATTTAAAAAAAATTACATCAGTCAGAGCTGGCATCGACACAGAGCCGGTATAATTAAAAGGTGATTACATCAACACGAAGCTGGCATCAACATGGAGCTAGCATCAACAAAGAGTTGGTAAAATATTTTGAAAAGGGAATTTCATCAGCACGGGGTTGGCATCGACACGGAGTTGATAAAATATTTTGAAAAAGAATTACATCAGCCAGAGCTAGCATTGACACGGAGTCAGTATAACATTTTGAAAAAGAATTACATCAGTCGAAGTTGGCATCGACACGGAGTCTGTATAATTAAAAAGTGATTACATCAGCAAGAAGCTGGCATCAACACGGAATTGGTAAAATATTTTGAAAAGAAAATTTCATCAGTGCGGGACTAGCATTGACACGTAATCGGACGAACATTTTTGAAAAAGAATTACATCAGTCAGAGTTAGCATCGACACGGAGTCGATATGATATTTTGTAAAAGTAGATTTAACTGAAACAAGTTGAGTTGTTCGATTGGTTGTCGTCCTTGTTAGATCATTAATGGGTCATGGGCTTGATTAGAAATTGGATATGGGTTGTGGACCCAATCTGAGATGGATATGGGTCGTGGACCCATTTGAGGTGGATTATTAATTTCTGTTTTACCCCTTTGATAACATGTTGGTGAATCCTAAGATTGAATTTTATACATCAACCCATTAAATAATTCATTTATGCAATGATTATTCACACAGAAACTAAAGGAAAGTAATTTTATTAAACTATTGAAAATTATTGACAAATAAGATTTTCATTGAATAACAACTTTCAATAACTCAGACTTAGATTTTTTTTTACATGGATACTTGGCTTTGTTTTGATCGTCATCAAGATTGCTAGGACAATTAGGCTTGTTTCTCTTGGTTTTAACGACTAGCTCTTTGAACTCCGTTGGTCCATCTGGATATCCTGAGGTGCATTTGTTCCAGGCCTTCTCAATGAGATGCACTAACTTTTCAGTCAATGATTCGGGAGGAAAGAATTTTTTGTGTTGAGGCAGCGAAAACTCTATAAGCACTTCGTACTGTTCTAGGATCAAGACAAGTTGGTAAAAAGATGTCTCCTCCAACCCAATCAAAAGGACATAATAGGATCTTTTGGTACCTAAAATAGGGTAATCAGCCATCCACCAAGGGCATCTCAAACCAATATGACAGGCAAGGCGAAAATCTAACCATTTGCTCCAAGCTTTGACTGAGTTGTGACACACTAACATGTTTCTTTTAGAAAAGTGTTATGGCCTATACTCGAGAGTTGAAGGAATGTCTACAATTTTAAGATGGTCGTAAAGTCACATATAAAGTAGGTGAGGGCTTCCTTTGAAACCCCTTCCCTCACCATTTTTTATGGCATCCAAACCTAAGAAGGTTTCAGCTAGAATGAGATGTACAGGGTTGGCTTTTCTGGAGAGTTGGGAAGCTATGTCTATGAAGAACTCAGGGATAGTTTGACCTTCACTTTTGGAGGTCAGTATGTACTGGGCTAAGATACCTAAACATAATCGATAGTCTCTAGTGGCTCACCAGGCTTCAGATTTTACATTGATGGGATGACTGCGGGAGTGGTATGGACTCAATAAGGGTACTAAATCAAATCTCCCGTCACAGACTAAGGCATTGGCTTCTTCTTTCGAAATGTTTAGGCTTGTGGCGAGGTCACCAGAATATCTTATCTTCATTGAAAGCCTGACTAGAGGACCTGAATTAGATATCCCCATGATGCCGCAATAATCTTCATGAGTAGGACACAAGTGCATATGCCCAATGAAGAAGATATGAAGATAAGGGTTCCAACGTCTAGCCACAACGTGCAAAAGGTTCCAATCTATCTCAAACTCGTGGAAGTACAAAGCACATCTCAACATGAATTTCCAAAAGTTGAATTTCTCTACGGTGTGCATCCCCATGATGGTTGTTTTGACCAACTGGTCGATTGGATTATTGCCTGCAGCTAGCATCCTGAGTTGACACAAAAGAGTATTTCATTACATTTCCAAGGTCCATGCAAAACATATCTTTGTAAGTCTTTTTTTTGCAAATAATAAATCTTTTGTAAATCATTTTTCCTTTTCTTTTCTTTTGAAAAATATTTTTCTTATCTTGAAATGGGTTGGGACCTGAATTAGAGGAAAAAGAACTTGAACATCATTTCGACTTAAATGGTCTGGCCCATCGTGATCGTTAAATCGAGATGAACTGGGTCATTGTGCATCACTACCATATTTAAAATGGATTCTTTATTGGCTTGGTGCACCCACTGATATAATAGTTTTGAATCAGGTTAAACAAATGATTTGATTATCTTGAACACAAAACCGTAACTTCCTGATCTCAACAATTTATAATGTTTATTTTTGAAAAGCAACGTGGGAACACCCACGATAAGTTCGAGTCGTGACCTATGGAAAGGTTTGTAGCCTCTAGGTTTACTACGTGCAATGCATTTTATCTGGCCACCCTTGCCCAAGTGCACATATATACCTTTCGAGCGTACTCAATCAGATGGTACATGGTGACTTGGTTTGATATACCATATAGGTGATAATTTAAGACTCTAACTCATATCTTTGAAGTAAAAAACAGCCAGTTTAATCCCCAGTTGAGAGGTGGTACACGATGCAGAGCAAGGGCACTCTTAAGTCACCTCTCGTCTAGAATAGATGTCATCTATCCCCTAGTACCATAGTATATCAGGCAGGATCTCATTTAGGCACTGATTTTGACTAAGAAGTGCAATTGGTGAACTTAGATTACTTTGATATATCGTACAGGTACGAGTCTAGGGTTGTAGCTTTTATAAATGATTTTCGCTTCCTGCGAAAGGACCGACCACGTACTAGTACTACGTTGGCAATCGGGACATGTGACTGTGCGGCTTACAATAGGAAAAAAGCTCAGGTCGTTCCAACATGGGTACATAGATATACCTTTCCGAATCACCTAATCAAATGGTACTGATGCCCCAGTTTTATATACCTTACGGTACGTGACTAGAGTTGTGGTTTTCATGAATGACGTCGCATCTCCGAGGAGAACGGGCCACATACTAGTGCCACGTTGGCTATTAGGGACATGCAAGCGTGCAATGCAATAAAGTAAATGTGCTAGTGGTGTGTGCAAATAGGATGTAGTGTGCCCGGGGCATTTTCCAGATGAGTGGGTCCGTGGGCCAAATCAAACCATTCATACATGGATACCTTGAAGGATATAAAATCCATTACCTCCACATTAAGATCATGTAAGCACACTTTGAAAATATATCTATAGAAACCATGGTTTTTCAAATAATTAGTCAACAAGGATAGCACATTTATGGTTAAGCATCGACTAATCAATTTTTTTTAATGAATGAACTAAAATAAAAGGATTTTCCTTTTTATTTTTATTTTTTTGTGGTTCAACCGATGATCGCTTTGAATTTCCATTTTGATCAATCAAAAAGTGGTGAGCGGTACGCCCTAAGTTTAACGAAAATGTGATTCGTTTGATCTTTTGAAGCTTTAAAACTCAAAAAAAAAATGAAGTCCAAGAGAAAAGTTGCCAAGACTGACGTAAGGAACAAACTAAGTAAAAAAAAAATTTGTGCTCATTTTGAGGCACATTGCCTCTGGTTTTTGGCTTGGGCCAAAATTTTCTTATGTTTTTTTTTCACTCATTTTGTATCCTTACAAGAAGTCAAATAAAAATGTTAGTGAAAACGATAATAAACGAACTCAAAAATTGATTCTGACTGATCAAAATCTTGCTAACTATATCACATTTGAAAAAAAAATTCGTTCTACCCCAAATCGATATGCTATAGTGGTTAATCGGAGATCGGGTCAGAAAGTTACAATCAGTTTAAGTTCGACTGTACACTTGACAAAAAAAAGAAAAATATTTTTTTTTCTACTCATTTTGAGACACATTGCCTATGATTTTTGGCTTGGGCAAAAAAAAATCGGATAACTAAAGAAAAAATTGATTTTTTTTCTTTTACCCAAGGAAGTAAATAAAGAAAAAAAACCCACCTAAACAACAAACATAACAAATACAACAAATAATGTTAGCTTGCGAATAAGAATATTTTGTATTTTTTCTAAAATGGCCGAGTTGACACAAGGGTGTAGAACCTTCTCTCCCCAGTAGAGTCGCCAAGCTGTGGATACAGGAATTTATTCATTTTTGAAATATCCTTCTACTTTAGGGTGTTTTGGAGTCGCCACCATTCATATTTAGAAATGGGTGTGAATGGTCACTCGGTGTCACATTTTTTGAAAATTATATCATTTTGACATTTGATGACTCTCGTATGGATAAGGTACATAGTCCAACTTTTGATCTAGGTAAGAGGCTCTATTTATGAAGTAGGGAAGGTGTTAGGCACCCTACTCCATCCACCGTTGGTGGTAACCTCGAACTTGATCCATTTTTGAAAATAAAAATAAAATAGAAAGGAATCGAAAAATTCGATATTTGCCCTCAAGTATGAGGGACTTTAATATTGATTCAAACCATTGAGGGCACCCTTATTGAAAAATGGGCATTTTGATGGTTCAAGCCATTGATGGTATGTGTGTAGGTGTAAAAAGAGGAAAAAGTAGAAGTGGGAAGTGGGGAAGAGAGAATGAGGTGATCCTTATCCAAACCCACCTTGAACTTGATTTGATCTTCTTTATCCTCCCAAAATATGAGTCTTCTTTTCTTGATCTTGATTATGGTAATGAGTTAGACTTTTGATGGTTGAGGATTGAGTTGATAAGTTGGGAGAGAGTTGAGAGTTGAGATTAGAGGGTCGAGTAGATAATGAGAGAGATGGATTTTTTCTTATGAGACTTGGAGAGTTTTTCTCAAATTTTCATTAGGTAGTGAGAGTTGAGGATGAAGGGAGATTTTATAGAGTTTGGGAGTTGTTTTTAAGGGTAAAATTGGGTGAAATGAGGAGGAATGGTAGAATGGTGTAGGGTTTGAGAAAAAGGTAGGGGTAAATTAGAAGGGTTTGGAGGGTATTTGTGTAAGAAGGTTAAATGGGTTGTTTTACAACCCAAATGGGTTGGATCTTTCAATCCTTTTGGGTTGGTGAGGATGGAGTGTAAGAGAGTGATGGATGGGTTGACTGTTTGGGAAGTAGTGTTTGGATTTGAGAGAATAAGGGGTGTAAGAGGATGGTTGATGATATTTTGGGAGGGTGTGAGAGATGATGCCATGTGTTAAAATGAGTGAAAATGAAGGGTTGAGATGAATTGATGGGAGAGTATGAGTGTTTAATTTGAGAGGAGGGATATAGGTTTAAATTGTAGATGTGGGTTTTATAGGGAATGATGAGGGTAGATTAAGGGGAAGTATAGGTTAGGAGTGTGGGTAGATTAGATTTTTTTAGAGAAAAGGTGATGAGTTGATGTGGATAGATTAATGGGAGGTATATAGGTTAGGGGTGTGGGTAGATGATGTTTAGAGAAAAAGTGATGAGATAGGTTGGGGATGAGGGAGGTGAGTTGGGGTGGTGACATGTGTCCCATCTTGATGATTGTGGTAATTGGTTGTGATGTTGGGTTGGGTTTGGGTAATGAGTTGGGCTTTGGGCTTTTGACTTTGGGGTGTGGTAGTAGATTGGATTAAAGAATGGTTGAGTTTTAGGTTATAGGTTGGGCTTTTGGCTTTTGACTTTAGGGTTTGGTAGTGGATTGGATTAAAGAATGGTTGGGTTTTAGGTTGTAGGTTGGGCTTGGGTATGACGGGTTTAGGTTGGATTGGGTGTATTGATAGATAGGATTAATTTGAATGGGCTTAAGTGATGGGTTTAGATTGGGTTGGGGGTGTAGAACAAGAATGGGTATGGACTTGTAGACTATAGAAGGGAGGTGAGATGTTTGGGTCCCTGGGCCACGTAAGTAGGCTCGGGTCATTTAAGAGAGAAAGATGGTTTTTTTGGAGGTATAGGCTTTGAGGGCCCAATATGATTTTTCTATCTTTTTGGGCATTTTGCGTCGAGGGCCCAATCAAATTTGGGTATCTACACCAACTATTATTCTTTTATTTTTATGCCAACTATTATTCTACTTTCAGCAAGATTTTACCTTCTTGCATTGTTTGTGTTGTACATTCAACTGCTGCTCTGCTCTTAACTTAGCACTACCTTTACCTTTTCACATTGTTTTAACTTAAACACCTTAACAAAAGTCTGATTGATTTTCTTGCAATGCTTACACTTTACCAACTTGTACTGCTTGAACTGCTTGAACTGCTTACACCTTATCACCTTACATTGTTTGCACAGTATACATCTACTTTCTCTTCCCCTCTAGGTTCTACCTTATGTTTCACTTACTTAAGTAGAACCTTTTTCGAAATCAAGCATTTAGTAAAATATCACTTTGAATTTTAAATAATATGAACTTCTACTTTAGGGTGGTTATTGTGAGCTATTGTCTTATAATAAGGCTCTAACTCAGTATTACGGCCATTAAGGCAGTACAAGATATCGTTTAATGCTTTCGAGGCATAGTTGTATCACACATGTCCTTGTTCTCAAAAAGAATCTACTATAGTGCTTAGTCATTCCAGGGCAAACTACAATCATTCAGCTTTCTTCTTTTTACTATATGTAAAAAAGGGCTGTGAGGTTCTACTTCTCAAATGAAGTAATCTCTGTGCTCTGCCACTTTGGATTAAGCGTGGCCGTCCAACTGTCCACTCTACTAATTAAGGCAGAGGAGACTAGCTTTTTACCCTGCTAATTACGACAAAGAAGACTCACATAGGCCTGGATCCAGGTGGGATCTATCTTTTGTGCTATCGTACTCGTGACAAAGTAGGGTCCCGACAAGCTTCTTTCTTTGTCAATTACAGCGGAGAAGACCTACATAGGCCCGAATCTAGATGAGATCCATCTTTAGTACTATTGTACTTGTCACAAAGTAGGGCCCCAACCAGCTTCTTACCTTGCCAATTATGGTAGAGAAGACCTACGTATGCCCGGATCTAAATAAAGGCCATAAACGAACTGATTGAAGCTTAGGTCAATATTGGCTCGATCTGCAACATCCCAATTCTTAGGGGAAATAAAGTGGGAGAGCTTAGATGCAACAATGACAAGGTTCCTCACTCCACAGATCTTGTTGTAGACATGGTCGAAACGGGACTGAAAGTTGTTATTCTCGTTGTAAACACCCCATATTTACACTCGCCTGATTAATCAACTTGTCAACCCAATCGCAATGGTTCCCAATGATGGATGTTTATTCCAATACTTTATTTTGTTACTAAATATATTTCAAAAATCCGGATGAGGTATCTCAAATTAACAAAACAGTAGAAACCACGCTACGTTAGGAAAATATAACCCTAAAAGCTTAGAAATCATCATTTTTCAGACAAAAAGAAGCTTCACGATAAAAATCACTAAAAAAATGACCAAATTATCAAAATACCCCTAACCTTAAAACATCCCTAGAGCCTATGTTATGCTTAGGAAAACCCATTCAAATACATAAAACAACAAATCGAAACGAAATAAATCATTTCGCTAATTTTCAGAAAATTTGATAAAATTACGAAAATGCCCCTCATAAAGTTCACGACCATTTCGCACAAAAAATTTCATAAATGGCACAAACCAATATTTCCATTGAATTCCTTCCGAAAAATCAATTCTAAAACATCCTGAAACATCAAAAACCGACTTGAAAAGCAAAAGTTCTCTTTAGGGACAAAAAGATAATTTTTCAATTAAAAAAAATTTAATTCTGAAATTAATAAATAAAATATTAAATAATGTAAACTGAAATATTAATAAAATTAATTTAAAATTTTGAACCAAAAAAATCGATCAATCAAGCTCTCAGGCAAAATTGTTAATGGTTACCTAGATATTTATTAAAGGACCCCTCAATCTAAGAGCCCAAAGAATTAAAGATATAATAAAGGGGGGTTCTCCAAAAAATTAAAGTCAATCAAGTAAGACTAAATTCAAGATCTTAAAGTCAATTAAGTAAGACTAAAGTCAATCAGGTAAGACTAAAGTCAAAATCTTAAAGTCAATCAAGGGAGACTAAAAGTCAAAATCCTAATAGAATTCTAATTAAATAATAACTCTATTTAAAACAATCCTAATTAAATAATAACTCTATTTAATAGAATTCTAACTAAATAATAACTCTACTTAAAATAATTCTAATTAAATTATAGCTCTACCTAAAATAATTTTAATTAAATTATAACTCTATTAAAAACAATTCTAATTAAACATTAACTCTATCAAAACAAACACTCAAAAAAATCTATAAATAGGAGTCCCTACAACCTATTTTGGTATCCAAAAATAAATCCTAAGAAAAGTAGGTCAAAAAGCTTTCCTAACTTCCCATCAACCCTAATTTTGAAGTCCCAACTCCTTACCTAACATCCATACCCCAATTTTAGCTCAAAAAACACCAAAAAAGCTCTTGAAAAACACCCAAAAATCCAGAAAAAAAGTCAGAAAATTAAGATTTAAGAAGAAAGTACCTCGTCTTGGAGATCTGAAGTAAATCGGGTGATAGAACGAAGCGAGGAGTGTTATACGAAGAACTATTCTACCAGATCTGAGGGAAGAAGACTGTTATCTTCGGAAAGGTATATATTTATTAATTTTTAACGGTTAGGTCTTTTTAGCAATGTAGTCCTATTTGGAAATTAGTAGAGACTGGCGTTTGCCGGGCAGGGTTGGTGCCTAACATCTTCCAACCCCGTAATGTGATCCCCGGACTCAGTATTTTTGTAGTAGATTAGTAGTTTCTTTTTATCCATTTCGAGTCGATATTCGATTCCTAGACCGCAATAACTAAGTGACGACTCCCAAACCTCAGCACCCCGCGGATCGAGAGCGCTTTCAGTAGTGACTCCATTGGGGACTATTGAGAATCAAACTTGAAAAATCCCAAGTATGGGAAGCATTGTTCGTAGGACCTAGTTTTTTATTTGTAGTTATTTATTTTTTTATTTTGATTTTTATCATTCTTTTGGCTCTATTGTTGATCATTCATTGGGATGTTGAATATTTTTGTTTGGCACATCTTTGTTATGGTTCAATTTGGGGTCATTCATAATGACCCTAAATAATGCAGGATATCAAAGGTTAATGACATGGGAATGACCTATTTTTATTATTTGGATTATTTTCGGGTTATATTATCCTTTATTGGTACCCTTTGGTTCAATTTTGGATATTTTGGATTTGGTATATAATTTTTTCTTTTTGGTTCAATCGAGGGTCATTTAGAATGATCCTAAATAATGAAATATTCAAATTGACATATGAATGGAAAATGGAATGATGGTAGTTGGGATGAGAGTCGTAAATTTTTTTTGTTTTAGAATGTTTAGCACATTACTATGAATATGTGGCGAGTTATGAAAATAAATTATTTGTGAGTGATGTGGTAGGAAATAAAAAAATTATTTTTTTTAATATTGTTCGTGATGATGAGAGAATTCCAAAATAAAAAATTAAAAAAATTAAAAATTTTTTACGTGGTGTGCCATTAACAGAAAACACATTTTTCTGTTTGTATCTTCTTCTCCATCTGTTCAAAAACGAAAAAAACAGCAAGAGAGAGACGTCTCTCTTTCCTCTCTCTCTCTCTCTCTTTCCAACTTCATCTTCTGATTTCGTTTTATACCCAGTTCCATTGGTTTCAACTGAAACTTGAGAAACCTCCCATTCTGATCGGTTTAGGACCCTGGCACTCAAAGAAGATTTCTTATTCCTACCGAGGTAAAGATGCAAAGATTGGAATCATTGGCCTCTCTTGAAACTAACCCAATCTTGAATGATTTCACCAAAAGTCGGTCTTTCTTTCGTCGGTTGAAATTTTTTTAGAGTTTGCTGGTTATGATCGATGGGAAATTATTGATTTCAAATGAAAGGGTGGGATCTCAATTAAAAAAAAAATTCTTTAAAAAAAAAAAAAACAAACAAACAAAATCTGTGTTAGTTTCTTTCTGAAAATCTGATTTGATTCTTTGGACAAAGGTTTATATTTTGAGTTTATTTGAAACCCAAATTTTTTTAAAGAAAAGGTTATTGCCGACTTCTCTTTGGAGATGGAGGAGATAAAGGGAACTCCATTACCATCTAGATCGAAAACGAAGAAGAGAGCCAAGGTAGGGGGCTGTTGTAGAGATAGTTCCAAAATCAACTTGATCTCGCCATTAGATCTGTATACTACAATGGCGAAGATGACGAGTCTTATGTTGACAACTTTGATGCCGCAACTATCCCTCTTTTGCCTTGATTCACCAATTCCACTCGTCCAATTTTTTTTCTCCCTTTTTGTTTGTTTACCAGTTTTCCTTTCCACCAGATTACAATGATGTCGAAGACGACAGTTAAGAAGATATGAAGTTGAGATTTAATTATGTTAAAAAAAAAGGCAGAGAAGGGTTCACACCGATTTTTACCAGCGTTGTATGCGGTTTTTTTGGTTTTGTAAAAAACAAGCAAGAAGAGGTATTAAGCACATCAGTCAAAAGTCTGAATTTCAATTGTGAAATTTTGACTTGACCAGTTGCCTTTATAGACTTTGTCCCTAAAAATAAAACATAAAGGTTTGTGGTGTTGCTTCCAGCAACATATATAAAAAATAATAATTTTGATTATGCGGTGGTGGCAGTAACATAAAAAAAAAAAAAAAGAATTTCCTTTGCAAGTTAGGCAAATCCTTTATTGTAATTTTTATTATAAAAGTCTACCGTGTTTTGTTACACAAACAAATCATGGTGAGGGACCCGTTTTTTTTTTAAGGACCAAATTGGCCTTGTCCACATGTAAAATGTGTGATTTTTTAGTGTTTAAGGTTTCCAACCTCAAAATTTGTTGAATTCAAAGGGTAAGGTTATCCTCACTAATTTAGTAAGATTTCGAATCTTGCTAAAGGTCATTGACCTCATCACATGGCGATAAAAAAAAAGAGAATTTTTCTTTCTTAATAAAAAAATCATCACTCCTTATCCCAACCACTATTATTCTATCCTCAATTCAATGTTCATTGAAATCCCAAAATTGTTTTGGGGTCGCCCAAAGCCATCCTTGATTGGACCATATAAAAAAAATATAAAAAAAAAAGTCTATTTTGTTTGGACTAAAAATTATGTGCTTGTTTCAATGATTGGATCAATTATTAGTCCTTGTGTTGATTGCCTATCTAATATGCCATAATCGTAATTGATTGCTTATTTTTTATCTTAATGTTAATGTGATGGGATGTGATTGGATTGGTAATTGTCTTGATTAATATTCATGTGGTATTAATGTTCTAATAATATGATCAGGCCCATGGGCCCATTTGTTTGAAAAAGGCCCCGGGCACACCCCACCCTGTTTTGCACACACTACATGCACGTTTACTATTTTGCACGCTTGCACGCCCCATATAGCCAACGTGGTACTAGTGCGTGGTCCGGTCTCTTCGGAGATGCGATGTCATTCATGAAAACCACAACTCCAGTCATGTACCTTACGGTATATAAAACTGGGACATCAGTACCGTCGATTAAGTGACTCTAAAAGGTATATCGATGCACCCAGGCTGGAGTGACCTGAGCCTTTGACCTATTGTAAGCCACACGGTCACATGTCCCATTCACCAACGTAGTACTAGTACGTGGTCGGTCCCCTTATGGGATGCCAAACCATTTATGAAAGCTACAACTCTTGACTCGTAGCCATAGGCATATCAATGATGATCCAAGTACCTCAGTTGCACTTCTTGATCAAAACCAGTGCCTAAGCGAGATCCTGTTTCGATGTACTACGATACTAAGAGGATAGACTACGTCTATTCTAGAAAAGATGTGATTTAAGAGTGCCTTTACTCAAGCATCGCGCGCCACCTCTGATCTGGGGATTAAACTGGCTGTTTTTGGCTTCAGAAAAGTGAGTTAAAGTTTTAGATTGTCACCTATACGGTATATCAAACCAAGTCACCACATACTGTCTGATTGAGTACGCTCGAAAGGTATATAGGTATACTTGAGCAAGGGTGGCCAGATAAAACTGCATCGCATATAGTAAGCTTAGAGTCTAGAAGCCTCCTCTGTAGGTCACGACTCGAACTTATCGTGGGTGTTCACGGGTTGTTTATTGAATGGGATCTTGTGAATGATGAATGTATGTGAATGATGATATCAGAATATATGTGAATGATGAGATTAGAATGTATGGTTATCCTCAAGGATTAAAGTTTTTTGTTTTACCTGATTAAAATGGGTGCACCGACCCAACAAAGAGTCCATTTTTTGCAATAATTCATAATGACCCAATCCATCTCGATCCAACAATCATGATAGGGTCGGGTCATTTAAATCAAAATGGAAATCAAATTCTTTCCTAAGAAGAATAATGGTTTACAAAAGGAAAGTATTTTTCAAGAAAAGATTTTTCAGAAGAAGTATTTTCCAGAAGAAGTATTCTCTAGAAAAAATGTTTTCCATAAGAACAAGATTTTCCAAAAGAAAATTGTTTTTCAGAAAAAATTTTCCAAAAGAAAATAAGGGACAAATAATTTATAAAATGATTTATTCTTTCATAGAAAATGACTTACAAAGATCTTTTTTTTTTTGCATGGACCTTAGAAAATTTTTTAAATATATTTTCTAAAGAAAAAATATTTTTACAAAAAAGATTTATTATTTGTATGGACCTGAAAAATTACTAAAATATGTTTTTCTAAAAAGAAAATTATTACAAAAAATAATCAGATTTGTAAAAAATTTTATAATAAAAATATTATTTTTCAATAATTTTCAAGAGTGCAATAAAATTATTTTCCTTCTGAATAATCATTGACTGGATGAATTGTTCAATGGATTGGTGCAAAGAATTCAATAAAATCTCAGGATTCATTTAAAATGTTATCAAGGGGGTAACACTGAAATTGATAATCCTTATTTGATGGGGTTATAAGGTCATCATTGTACCTAAGCTCAATCGTCCATCGTCTATCTAGGGTTGTAAATCTGGTCTGTTAGAACAAACGTCAATATCAAGTCAACAGTCAGAAATGGCCTCAAAATTTCTCAACATCGCTTAGTTGTTCCCTAAAGATCATAGTGCCTCAGTCCTACCGGTTGAAAACAATATCTCGAATCTGCAGTCTGTAATGAAGCCCGTTGTGGGTACTTGTCTTGAGTTTTCATGAGTCATGTGGGTTAGTCTGAATCCAATTTTTTTTATCAATCCATCAATGTCATGTTTTCTTTAGATCAAGTTTACTCTTTCCTTGTTGAGTCGAGTTAGTTTATCGAGTCTATGGAGGTGTCTGTCGCCTCATCTAAATTTAATGAAATGAAAGAAATTTTTGATTACCCTAAGTGCAATGATAATTTAACTAATAATCTGACATCAGAGGGAGAATCTTCTGACGAAGAACCTCCCCCTGAAATAATCAAATTAATTGAACAATAAAATGAACGTATGGCTCAACCTCTAATAGAGGAAGTAGAGGTTATCAACCTCGAAAAAAAAAAGATTCTAATTGGGATTACCTTATCTTTCGATAAAAGTAAAGGGATAGTAGAATTGCTCAGAAATTTCAAAAGACTTGCTCACGCAGTCTGATGAGGATATGTTAGGTGCAAGCTTGGGTGTTGTCCGCATGGAATAGATACTCGCTCGATGAAATGAAAACACCAACGATATCAAAGAAGATGTTGCAAAGCATATCAATGTTGTCCTTACTGCATCATAAGTCAATACAGGGTACCTTTGGAATTGATATCTGATAACGGGTCACACTTTAAAGCCGAGATTATTACTCTATGTTCAAAGTTTAAGATCCGGCATCATCTCTTTACCGTCCTCAGATTAATGGAAATGTTGAAGTAGCCAATAAAATATCTCAAAACAATCATCAAGAAATTGTGTCAATCACACCGGGATTAGTTATAGAAGTTACCATTCACACTAGGGGCATATCATACTTCAATGCAGTCTTCCACTGGAGCTATTCCCTACTCTCTAGTATATGATGTGGAAGCAGTCTTGCCAGTTAAAATGGAAATCCCGTATCTCAAGGTCTTGATAGAAAGTCAATTGCTAAAAATAGATTGGGTCCATCATGGGTACGAAGAGCTAAATTTGATTGAAGAGAACAACTTAGAGTTATATGCCACGTGCAAACTTATTAAAGAAAAGTCACTGTCACATTTGACAAAAAGATCAAGGCCCATCACTTACATGTCGGGGATTTAGTACTCAATGAGAATAAGGCACTTACTTTTGACCCCAAAGGAAAGTTGAAACCTAATTGGGGAGATCTGTTCATCATCAAGGAAAAGCTGTTAGGCTTCAAGATCATGATAGACTCGAATTACCAGAACCAATCAACCTTTACCAAATCAATTTTAAGGAGGCCATCTTTGCCGAATCAATTTTCCTATTACCCAGTTCAATATATCCTTTCTCAACCCTTCGCAGCCTTTTCAAAAAGAAAAAAAAATTATGCCGTTTCATTTCTCAGCCTGATTACCTAACCTAAGGGAGGGAAGAATTCGAACTACTTTTTGGTCTAATCCCAAAATTCTAAGGTACGTAGGCAACCTGAGAAGTTACTTCAGGCCCGACCATATCAAAATAAAAATATATATTTCCCTACAAAAAAATATAAAAAAAAATAATAATAATATTGTCAAATAGGGAAGAAAGTTCAAAGAAAAAGAAAGAACGCCACACAAGGAGCATTTGGATTTTTGAGCCTCAAAATCCTTTTCTTTTTATATCCAATCCTAAGCTTACCTATAAAAGTCCTCCTAAGTACTGTGTGAAAAGTCAAGGAAGATAGTAAAGCATGATCAGACAGCAATTCCATAAGTTAAGAAAGAAAAAAGAGAAAAAAGCTTGCTAGGTTGAAAACCTGAAAAAGGTGACTTAGACAAAAATTAAGGCAAGCTCGCAAGGTTGAAAATCCAAAAGGACGGTCTTGGCAACAATCAGAGCAAAGAAAAAAAGAAAACTCGCTAGATTAAAAATCTAAAAAGGAGATCTAGGCAAAAGTTAGAGCAAGCTAGCTAGATTGAAAACCTGAAAAGGCAATCTAGGCAAAAGTTAGAGCAACAAAGCAAAACAGAAGAAAAGCTAAGAGCGGTCCGAGCTGAAACATCAGAAGTCTGAATAATCAAGTTCAATACTTAACTTAAACCAGACACAGACTCAGTAGCCACAAGTATCTTGTCTACGATCGATATGAAAATTTTTACTTCCCCAAGTGAACCAAGGGAGAAAAGGGTAAATTCTATGATGAGTCTCAGAAGGAAATATTTTTTTTTCTTGCACCTGACTCAAAATCTTCAATAAAATTAATCAAAATTAAAAGTTGGATCTTTATTGCACTTATGGTAATCAAATATTTCAAACCTTCATACAAGTGGCATTTTCTTTTTCCTCTAAGTATGTAGTTTTCCCCTTATACTAGGGACAATTTTTTTAATTTTTGCATGATGTGTTCAATTATCTCCAATGCCATGTTTATTGTCAAATTAGGGGCATTTTATTTTTAAGCAATGTTAATCCTAAAAGATAATGGGAACCCCAAACTTAAGGTTACCCTTTTGATAACAATTTTTTGAAAACCGTTATGATTCAAAAGAAATAAAAACTCAGGTTTTAAATTCATAAAACTTTTGGATAAAACCTTGAGGTTCAAACAAAAGCATTTCGGATCTCACATTTGGTTGTACCCAGAGATTAACTCATAACCCTTTCACCTAGAATAGGAGATAGGGCATTCATTCTTTCCCAGATCTATTCATTCCCAGATTCAATCACTCTTTTCCAGATTCATTTTCAGCTTTACTCAGCTAGATACCGTCGATGGTTTCTAGGAATTATGCTCAGTTACCGTCAAGGGTTTTCTCAGAATTACGTTCAGATACCCTGAGGGTTTCTCAGAATTATGCTCAATTACCGTCGATGATTTCTTGAAATTATGCTCAGATACCGCCGAGGGATTCTTGAAATTATGCTCAGATACCTTCGAGGGTTTTCTCAAAATTATGCTCAGATACCGCCGAGGGTTTCTCGAAATTATGCTCAGTTACCGCCGAGGGTTTTCTCGAAATTATGTTCAGATACCGCTAAGGGTTTCTTGGAATTATGCTTAGATACCGCCGAGGGTTTTTTCAGAATTATGCTTAGATACTGCCGAGGGTTTCTCGAAATTATGCTCTGATGCCGTCGAGATTTTTCTCAGAATTATGCTCAGATGCCGTTGAGGGTTTCTCGAAATTATGCTCAGATGTTGCCAAGGGTTTCTCAGAATTATGCTTAGATGCCGACTCAGTTATTGCCGAGGGTTTTCTCATAATTATGCTCAGATATCGCCGAGGGTTTCTTAGAATTATGTTCAATTACCGTTGAGGGTTTTCTCGGAATTATGCTCAGTTGCCGTCGAGGGTTTTCTCGAAATTATGCTTAGATGCCGTCCAGGGTTTCTCAAAATTATGTTCAGTTACCGCCGAGGATTTTCTCGGAATTATGCTCAGTTACCGTCGAGGGTTTTCTCGGAATTATGCTCAGATACTGCCGAGGGTTTCTCGGAATTATGCTCAGATGTCGCCGAGGGTTTTCTCGGAATTATGCTCAAATACCGTCGAGGATTTCTCAGAATTATGCTCAGATGCCACCAAGGGTTTTCTCGAAGTTATGTTCAAATGCCGTCGAGTGTTTCTCGGAATTATGCTCAAATTATGCTTAGATGTCGCCGAGGGTTTTCTCGGAATTATGCTCAGATACTACCGAGGGTTTCTCAAAATTATGCTCAGATTATGCTCAGTTTAAGCTTAGATTATGCCCAAATTATGCTTAGTTTATGCTCAGTTTATACTCACTTTATGCTCAGATTCTACTCTATTCTCACTTACACTATTTGAAATTTATCTTAGATTTTAAGTGCACACACATGCACAGTTGTTACATTAGTCAAGGAGAATTTTCTAAAATTCAAGGATCTGACACTATCAGTGTGAGTTCTCGCTCGAGGACCTGACAACCTTTTAGTTCGAGGAGAGTTTTACCCTCAAGGTTCCGAACACCCCGACGAATTGCTAAATCAGGTTGCAAAATGAACTATCACTAGATTTGGCATTCGGATATCGCACTATCTTCCAAAATAGATTTGCTATCTAGTTTGCTTCAACCCTCTACCAAAGAGGGGCATCTGTAGATACCCCATTTTTGTACTCGTCTGATTAATCAACTCGTCAACCCAATCGCAACGGTTCCCAATGATGGATGTTTATTCCAATGCTTTATTTTGTTACTAGATATGTTTCAGAAATCCGGATGAGGTATCTAAAATTAACAAAATTGTAGAAACCACGCTATGTTAGGAAAATATAACCCCAATGGCTTAGAAATCATCATTTTTCAGACAAAAAAAGTTTCACGATAAAAGTCATTAAAAAAATGACCAAATTACCAAAATACCCCTAACCTTAAAACATCCCTAGAGCCTACGTTACGCTTAGGAAAACCCATTCAAATACATAAAACAAAAATCGAAACCAAATAACTCATTTCACCAATTTTCACAAAATTTGACAAAATTATGAAAATGCCCCTCATAAAGTTCATAACCATTTCGCACAAAAAATTTCATAAATGGCATAAACCAATATTCCCATTGAATTCCTTTCAAAAAATCGATTCTAAAACATCCTGGAACATCAAAAATCGACTTGAAACGCAAAAGTTCTCTTCAAGGGTAAAACGGTAATTTTTCAATTAAAAAAAAATTTTAATTCCGAAATTAAAAAATAAAAAATTAAATAATGTAAAGTGAAACATTAATAAAATTAATTTAAAATTTTGAACCAAGTAAGACTAAAATCAATCTTAAAGTCAATCAGGTAAGACTAAAGCCAATCAAGTAAGACTAAAGTCAAAATCTTAAAGTCAATCAAGTGAGACTAAAAGTCAAAATCCTAATAGAATTCTAATTAAATAATAACCCTATTTAAAAAAATCCTAATTAAATAATAACTTCATTTAATAGAATTCTAACTAAATAATAACTCTACCTAAAACAATTCTAATTAAATTATAACTCTACCTAAAACAATTCTAATTAAATTATAACTCTATTAAAAATAATTCTAATTAAACACTAACTCTATCAAAACAAGCACTCAAAAAAATTCTATAAATAGGGGTCCCTACAACCTATTTTTGTATCCAAAAATAAACCCTAAGAAAAGTGGTCAAAAAGCTTTCCTAGCCTCCCATAAACCCTAATTTTGAAGCCCAACTCCTTACCTAACATCAATACCCCAATTTTAGCTCAAAAAACACCTAGAAGCTCTTCAAAAACACCCAAATATCCATAAAAATTTCAAAAAATTCATATTTAAGAAGAAAGTACCTCGTCTTAGAGATCTGAAGCAAATCCGGTGATAGAACGAAGCGAGGAATGTTATACGAAGAACTATTCTACCAGATCTGAGAGAACAAGACCGTTGTCTTCAAAAAGGTATATATTTCTTATTTTTTAACGGTTAGGTCTTTTTAGCAATGTAGTCCTATTTGAAAATTAGTAGAAACCGACGTTTACCGGGCGAGGTTGGTGTCTAACACCTTTCAACCCCGTAATGTGATCCCCAGACTCAGTATTTTTGTAGTAGATTAGTTGTTTCTTTTTATTCATTTCAGGTCGATATTCGGTTCCTAGACCGCAATAACTAGGTGGCGACTCCCAAACCTCGAAGGTCAAAAGTGGATCCGTGCACCCCGCAGATCAAGGGTGCTTTCACTCGTTTCCATCCTAGGGGAGGACCTTGCGACTCCTCCAAGGGAATGCAACTTCCTCTAGGGGAGTCAAAAGGTCATTGGAACCCTCTTACTCAGGCCCTCTTAGAAGAGAAGGACTCCTTTAATTCTTCTTAACTAGCCTGCACCTCTTACGTGGCTGAAGCTAAGTTGTAGGACTATGCTTCTTGATGGTGTCCTAGCTCTGTACCACCTAAGTCTGAATCTCCTCAATAAGCTCAATAGAAGTAGCAGTTGCAACAACAACAATAGAAGCAACAGCAAGAACAGAAACAGAAGTAGAGGTAAAAACTCAGTAGTTTTCTCCCCACACACCAGTATTAACTGACATGCTTCTCTAATGAGGGTGGAGGCATAAGGGGCCAGATTCTTTGTTCTTCCGATCTTGGTCAGAGGGAGGAGTAGCCATGACAGTAAGGGTAAAGGAAAAAAGGAACTCTGAGAGGTCAATGTTCATGGCGTTGGAGGACCCTAAGGGGGCTATAGGAAAACAAAAAAACAAAATCAGAGGCCAATGAAGATGGAAGGTCTCCTAAGATCCATTTGGCTTTGATCAAACAAGGCCCATCGTGCAGGTGGTAGAGGCAAAATAAAAGGAGAAGGATGGGTCTGATCACATTCAACTACCCTATCTGCAACCCTAGTTTGGAGGCCCACTACCACTAACCTCTTATCTTTGGATGCTTTACGTTGCTCTTTTCTAGCCTTAGCAACGAAAAGGGTAGAAGAATCTACGAAGAGAAAAAAAAGTAAAATCAAAGTTAAATTCAACAACGGACAAAAAAGAAGGATGGGACACAGCTAGGTGATTAGAAACCAGTCTTACCCTGGAAGGTCTGAGGGACTCTAAATCCCTCATGAGGAACACCAAGGGAAAATTCCCAATTATCGGAGATAATCAGGGGGTCCTTGTACCACCCTTTGTCAGCATTCGGAAGAGACGGAGCTAGTGCAATTACTACACTCTTAAAGAACAGCGAGTAGTTCACAAGACACTGGGGAATAGCTTTCAAATCGTACTTGGAGAGAAAGTTATTGGGGGTTATGCCCATCTTCTCCACTATCTCTACCAGAGGTAGAAATTGCCAGACATTTTGCTTGGGGCCCGATTTATCTTACACAACACCTCTTTGAAGAAGGGAGAGAGAGGGAAACTAAGGCCAGTCTTAATTTGGCCAACATAGATCATAATTTCCCCCTGACGACACTCGTCAAGGTCCTTGGGATCCTTGCAGACTTGAATAGATACAGAACCAGGGATATATAGCAACCATTGAGAAATCAAGTTTATAAAAAAAAAGGGTAAGAGCAGAGAGATAAAGAATGGCGATAAAGTAGAAATAGAAAGAAAGAAAAAAGATGTCGTAAGCACAAAACGGTGAGATCGTAGAGAGCAATAGCACAATAAGAGGGACAATTAACACAAAATTTCTTATTTGTAGTAGAACGTAAAGGATCCCGTATGCCTGGGAGGATAGTCTAATCCAACCTAACCGTCGTAGTTTGAGGCGTAATACTAAGGTTAGTAGGGCAAGTGGATGGACACAGATGAAGGACAATTTGTCTCAAGCCTTCAGAAAAGATTTGAAATGATATTACATTAAATGCGTCGATTCATTAAGAGTATAAGCAATTATAGAGAATCAAGGCAATCAATAAGAAAATGATTACGTATCTCGAGAAGATGGTGAGACTTCGCATCTCCTTGAGGGGGATAATTGTAGAAGAAAATACCACACAGTTATCCAGACCGTACACGTGTCTAGGCCAGTTGAATGGTATCATGTGCAGACCAGCATATGGGATGTTACCTAGTAGAAGGGTAGACCAAGGTAGAAAATGTCTGGTCAGGCTAAAAGGATAGCACAACACTGAATAAGGCCTGGTCTGCCAAGTAGGGTAGATCTGGTCAAAGAATACCCATAATCCTGAAATGCACATGTCAATCCCAAAGATCTCGGAGGAGATCTCCCAGTTTAGCATATCCAATACAGAAAATCCGAATGTTGTTAAAGATCCTGATAATCAGGGGATTCTCCAAGATCACCTCTCGTAAGAAGGGAAAATCTTAATTCAGGAGAAAATCTATAAATAGCACAATATGCACAGACTTAAGGATCTTTTTGACGGATTAGAGGTCTAACTAGTTTATTAGATTATTCCTCTGCTTCTCTAATTTGAGTATCGGAGAGTTTTTAGCAGGTACCATGTTGGCACTAGTGAGGGGGTGGCAGGAGTGACTTTGAATCCATGAGGCAGATTCCATCAACATAATTCACAAGAATCTGACCCCAGAGTTCTGATCTTATCTCTTGTCTAAACTTTAACAGACCTCTAGACACAATCAAGCATTCATCCCATTCGAAACTAATGATGAGCTCTGATACCACATTGTGGTATCACCTAGCTCTTTATAACAGAGCTACTTATGTCCTATTGGGACCTAATGTTGAGTTCTGATACCACATTGTGGTATCAGTTAGATCTTTATAATAAAGCTACTTATGTCCCCTACATACCTAATCTTGAGTTATAATACCATGTTATCACACCCTAAAATCCTAAAGCGTATCCCCATGATTAAGTATTAAAATCTCAAGGTGTTATTAAAAGTCCTAACCCATTTTAACATATACTAATACGAAACAATTCTTATTTAAAGGTTATAACACAATGTAAAATTATAATTAATAGATAATAATTAGAGTTTGTAGAAACTAACATTGATCATAATCTTAATCCATATTCAAACGTCAACAGACATAATCTCTCCAAACAGATACAAATCTCTCAAAATATAGAACATAATCAATTGTTAAACTCTATGAAAATCCTCAAGTACATGGAGGCTGCAACTCATCATCGTAAGTCTCTTCAAGAACTTCTTTGTACGACTCTTCATAAATTATCTCCTCAATGGTCGTGTAATTTGAAATGTTGAATGATAAGGTGAGTAATGGAGAGTTATTCAGTAGAAAATAGATTGTTCTAGCATCTAGTCACCACATACAATGTATAATTATGTTGAACATTTAAATAATGCAGGTTTTATCTTAACATAACATTTGAATAATGACTAAATGAAAAATGGTAAGAATTGTAATATTCATCAATTTATCATTTCTATCATTAAAATAATCTATAATATTTTTTGAAGTATAAACATATATCTATTATCACACAATAAATAAAAATACATATTACAAACATGGAGGTGTAATCAATAACAATATTGAGGAACACATCGATACGACAGTCTCGATATAGCTAATCGATATTCCAAACTCCTCACGATGTAGAATCCCATCATTATATCTAATTTTGTGGTTGTCCGTTGCTACCAAGCTTGGATAACCATTTATCCAACTCAAACTAACCATTAACCAAGGTCCAAATACATGGACCAATTATGTTGGTCATTTATTTGACGACTATAAACTCTTAATAATCATTAACTAGCCTAGAATCGAACTCCCACATCTAAACTTATCAAGAAGTAATACATGTGAATCTCGACAAAGACCACCTTTACACATAAATATTCACCAGGAAAGAAGATAAGAAATTCTCGAATCTCACAAGTTGTATTACACTCTAAAGTATCCCATACAACCAAAGAGTATATAACATCAAGTGTTATCCAAAATTGACCAATCACTTTCGGAAATAAAATAATGCATCACTCTTTTTAGGCTTCCTATGATCTTTTTCTAATAAACAAAATAGTTTGTTTTTATTACATAAGTACAATTTATTTTTATCAAAAATACAAGCAATGATAACGTCCTCCAATCATTTTTGTCAATCCATCTATCTATCTACCAATTCATCCATCATATCTTCACGTGGTCGTGAGAATGTAAAGTATTCATCTATCCATTTATCAATGCATCAATCCAACTATCATCTCTCTGAAGTCATTGTCACATGAAATTATCGACTTTGACTGTGTCTAGTTCTAAAGGGAGGTGAATAGGATAATTTAAAATTGCTTCTAAATATGAGCACTTAGATGATACTGAATTTCCTATGAGTTCGATCTAAGTATCAATTCACCATTTCCCAATATGTATGCTAAGTCTCCAATGTGAAAAGGAAGTTATGCAAAATCTATTTAGAGTATTCACCAAGTCATTCATGAAATAAGGGATTAAGCATACAAGATTTCTTCATGACATATATTCAGATTTGTATAAGGTTACGGAAGTTAAGTAAATGCACACGACAAACAATTTATAGTGGTTCAACAATTGTGCCTACATCCACTCCCAAGAGAACCCAATCATTGGTTCTTTGGAGTTCAATAAAATATAGGTTTATGGTTTACCTTAAATCGTACATAGAATTTTTACTAGGCTAATTCTGAAACCTTAAGATTGAGTGAACCACATCCACTCGAAATGTTTGAGTTTTATGTTTCGAAAAACTCAGCAACCTTTTACACAAATCTTGAGTCCGCGACTCAAACAACTGATTGATTTTGAAGATAAAAATCAAGGAAACTGTTACAGGAATTTTTTTTTTTTTAAATTAAAAACGACAAGAAAAAAACTCACAATGATGGCTTCGGCTATTAGATGTGGTGAGTTTATCAGTCCTTGGTTTTTCACTTCTTTATTCGTCTTTCACTCCTTGCTTAGCTAGATGTTCATGTATGGTTGTAAAGAAGATGAAAGAAGTGAAGCTTGATCAACTCGGATGAATCGGCATGATGTACGAGATTTTGACCTCACCCGACGAGTCTCCTTCTTTATTAAGCCTCTTATGTTTACTTACGAGCTTGAGCTTTGTTGAGGAATTGTTGATCAAGAGAAATGAAGCCAAGAGCTTCTAATTTATAGATTCAACGGCTTCCTATCGGTGGCACCCTCACTCTGTGGGTGGCACTGACCAAACTCAATAATCAAAAATATTAACGTTGAGCATTGTCGACAGAACTAGCAGTGGGACCTTCAAATGTCATCGGTGGTATCGATAAGCATTCTGTCGATGGCACAGACAAAAACATACTTCTGCCACCGACAAGCTGAATTCCAGTCTGTGTTGTAGGTGGATAGAGTTAAAACTGACAATTGTCATCAGTGGAATCGATGATCATTCTATCGATGAAACCGATAGAAACCTACTTCTACCACCGACAAACTGAATTTCAGTCTGTGCTGTCGATGGCTGGTGGTGGAACCTTCACAATTTCACTGGAAATTGAGTCAATTTTGGGGTAAGCTTCGAACACCCAAGAGATGTTCCAATAATGACATGTTCCAAAGCTCCTCGGGTATGAAAGTGATATCGATGATGGTCCATATCTCTAATTGGTTTTAGCATACAAATGATTGGTCGTTGGTGTGCTATGTGACGATGTGTCTTGAACAAAATTTTCCAGTGATTACAACTTGACAACATTCGACTAACTTGAAATTGACAAAATAAGGTACTAACATCCCATTCAATAGGGGAGAACATAAATTCTCACTATCCATCCATCAATCAATCGATTAATCATCTATCTTCCTAGGTATATGTCAAAGTATATATATATTTTAGAAGACATTTATTATTCGAAGGTGTCAACCAATTCCATATGATGGCCTTGGTTGAATAAAAAAGACTTGGAAATGTCATAAAACCATAAATAGTTGAAGCTGTGAAAAGCTATGAAAATTTGGCTAAGTATCAAAAATGTGATTTTTTAAACATAAAATGAGTTTTTAGAAATGAAATTCTTAATTACAAGATTTGACATCATATAATTTCAAAACTTAAATTGAAGGGAAGGTCAAAGAAAACGAAGGTTGAAAATCTGACAAAAACGTCGTAGTCCGCACTTGTTCTTGAACCCAAAAATTAGATTTTGATTTTTTTGAATTTTAATTTTTAAATTATTTTCATTATTTCCAAATGGGGGTATTCCTTTATTTTCATTAAATTTCTAAAAGTAAATAGAAAACTCAAATAAAATATGACATTTAGTTAAATATTTTTAATGAAAACTAGTTGCTAAAATGTGTCTGACGTTATACTAGAATGTGTTTGGCATTGTGCTGAAAACATGTCTGAAACAAAAATAGCAATAAAAAAATAGTGATAAAAAAAATAGCAATCATAGATATAGAGATCAAAAAATAACAACCAGAAAAATTGCAATCAAAGATAGAGGGATCAAAAAGTAACGATCAGAAAAATAGCTATCGAAAAATAATGAGCAGAAAATAGTGATTAGAAATATAGCGATCGAAAAATAACAATTCAAAAATAACGATAAAAAAATAGCGATCAAAGATATAGCGACCAAAAAATAGCCATCAGAAAGGAGAGACATGTGTTCTTCAAAATTTCACCAAAACTTTTTTTATCCTATTTTCTTTTCTAAAACTTGTAATGAAATATATATAAAAAAAATTATTTAACTTAAATATAAATAAATATAAGGAATTAGAAATCTAAATATACATGATTTAAAGTGAATCAACCCTAAATAAATAAATAAAACCCTAACAACCCGAACACACAAGCGCATGAGCCACACATCCACAACCACTCACACCCAACCCCTACACACACAGACTGATTAATAATATAGACTAGATCATCATCATCATCAATCCCTTATCCCCAATAATTGGGTCAGTACTCGGTCGCACGAATCATATTTCACATCAAGGCATGTATCTTTAAATATTTTCTTATTATCTCAATCCATGCCCTTTCAAACCATTTTTAAAGTCTTAAAATTGAACCAAATACATTATATATAAAAAAAAAAAAAAATAGCCCATAAAACCATAAAAATCCTTTATTTTCTCAGGCAGGAGAGTCAAAGTTTATCAAATAAGTTAAATAACAATAAAATAAACTCATAAACTAATTAATAACTAATTGATGGATTGCATAAATTAATTATTTGATACTCTCAATTTTAGCTTGTGGGCAAGTGATGAATCGAAACTAAGCGAAAGGGGGATGTTACCAACTTAGCAAGAAATAAATTTAATCTAAGTTATACTTCAAATTTATTTTTGTATTTTTGTGAAACAAAATGGAGAGTAAAATATTGTTGGAAATTAGAACAATAGAAGGGGAAATTATATTAAGTAAAAAGAAGATAAAACATTCATTAGTGATTAAAGTAACCAAGGATTAGCACATAAAATTGTATTTGAGTTTATCATTCTTTGCACTCAACCACATGGACTTGATGTGAGCTCCTTGAGTTGAAAGATATGGCATGAAGCTTTTGAGAAAATATTGTAATTAGGACTCCTTCGCTCACTAATGTGTGAAGTCCTTACCATCAAATATATAATTTAAGCATGTTCTATCTTGATCATATCTAAGCATAAAACACCTAAGTCAAGCATATAAGGTGTAGAGATTCAACTAAAGCTTTGATCCATTTGAGTTGGATAATACGTTGAATTGAATCCTATAAATATTATAAAGAATATGGAAAGATAAAAAAAATAATGCAAAATTAAAGTTTGCTCTTAGGCTTCTTCCTCTAACCAATGAAGGGAGTCTAACTTATGGTCATGGCAAGGATAAAAGAGAAAGAAAGAGAAATAACACTTGTATTCATGATAACCAAGATACACTATTTACTTGAGAAATTACAAAGGTTGCTGAATTAAAACCTAACTAGAAAATTAAAATTACAAAGAAAATGCCAAGAGCATTGGGGAGAATAAAAGAAAGGACAAAAGCATAAGGACTCTTTCTTAATTGGGAAAATGATATATTTATAGAATTGAAGTGTTCTTGAATGATCCAAATATAGTCACCATCACTCTTGCATATAAACTCACATGTGAAGCAGCATAAAAAAATTCTAGGACGATCCAATCAAGGTGGACAGCGCCACATTGAAAGTTCACTACGTCGCATTGCTCTGGAAGTATGAAGATATCATCTTTTTACTGGATGTTTCATTTAAGAACCTGATTGCAGTGTACTCTTTCTTAAGTGATGTGGTATCCATCTAGATAAGTTGATCATTGACCTATACAGTTATTATACGCGATCAGTTTTCCAAAATTTACAATTATTTTGTGCAATTAATTATAATTAACATGGTATAACATGAAATATGATCATTTGAAGCTTAACATACTTATTCATCTAAACTGATGAAATAAAGATGGAAATCAAGATAAATACCTAAAAAAAGTGTAGATAATTCAGTATTTTGAGACACTGATCACACCCCAAACTTATATTTTTCTAGTCCTTTAAAACATAAATTTGTTGCTTTCACAGGCATCTCGACTGCATTTAGTGAATGCAACAAGCCTTTAAACTGTTAGGTTACCCCTAGTGGGTGAGTTTGATTTGTAATGGTTTGTAGAGAATATACCTATAAAATTCAAAATAACTTTAGAAATAATAATAAACAAAATCAAAACTTATATCTAAAAGCACAAGTCTTTTTAAGATTTGTTAGTCATTTGGAAGTAACACTTGGTATGGAGTCTCAACTCTTATTTTTCTATGACAAAACTTAGACTTAGGTTGACCTTTAAGATATAGTGGTTCTAACTTAGAAACTTTAAAGATTCAATTTTCTAGAGTGAGTTTTAATCTTTTAACTAATTTGGGATACTTGGATTAACTTAAAGTTTAATTCTAAACTTAGCATTTTGTCTAGGGTAGTGAAAGTGTAGGTGTTCATTTTAATATATCTAAAGGACTTTATCTATGATATTCCAACATACTCACGTTTTTATTCTTAATGGCTTTCACCCTATTGAAATTCTAAACTTTTCTAATTTTAATTTTTGTGAATTTTTCTTTCTTTTTCTCTTCAAGGGATTTTTTCTTGTTTGTTCTTTTGCTTTTTCCTTCTCTTTTTCTTTTTTACTCTTTTTTTTATTTTTTTTTAAGAAAAATAGGCAACCATTTTCAAAGTATCCAGTCTAATTCAATGGTTGCTACTCAAAACATATTCAATCTAGTTTTATTTTTTCTCTAACCAGCCAACCAAATGAACAAGGAAGTCAAAGTTCATCAAACCCAGTTTTTCCTTATACTCTAGGTAGAAAGAATGTAATAAGTTCACTAAATTCAACTTAGACTCTTGGTAACCTTATTAGAAGTAACTATAAACAAGAGGTAACTTTGCTCTAACTTTTACCTAAGAGAAACACGAATGGAAACTCCAGATCAAAGCTTTCAACCAAAAACTGATTTAGTAATATTTAACTAAGTGCTTAAAGATATAAGCTAAGATCTTGAACAAAATACAACAAAGTTACCAAAATATTTTTCAAAATTTTTCAAATTTTTATGATTTTTGAATAGAAAATAGGTGGCAATCCGACTCTACATCCCCCAACTTAAACATAATATTGTCCTCAATATTTTAGCATGCAAAACTGAAATTGACAAAAGGAAATGAAGCGGATTGGATAGCACCTGAAAATGATCCTACAGTCTTGTGATATTGACACAATGTCTCCTAAAATAAGACAACACACCACTCACCACTGTCGTAGCGTTGATTGTATCTACCGTATTAATCGTGATCATATTGTATGATACCAGAAGCACCACAAAAGAAACTATGATCATGGATTAGGTAATTGGTTCCTAAGTTATGTCAAAAAACAAACATCAGTATTTTCAACCTACATTGTGCAAACTAACACAAGGTTAAATAGATAAAAAAAAAAATTGATTTCTGAAAAATACTACCAACAGAAATTATTTTTGGAACAAAACATGGATAGTACAATATTCAGATAAAAAAATAACTAAACAAGGTAAAATAAACCTAATAGCATAAAAACTCCTAATGAAGTCATCTACTCAAGCCTATAATCCATATGAGATATACCTCTAGCAGTGGCTGTCTGGAATTCTCACACTCTCTCGCGTTGTTCAGTTGTATCTAGTCGTCACTCTAAAGTCTTTTGTCCTTTGTATAGCTTACCCATCCCCTTGAAAATTTTTATAAATGCCTTTTGCAGGGGGGCGTGGTTGGACATCATCTAAGAAGGATGTGTCCTCAAAATCTAGACTAGACGATCTAGTTTCGCTCGTTCCAACTTCAAGTTCATCCCCATCTGGAATGCAGACAGTGGTAGCAGCCATAAGGATTCGAAGAGTGTCTTGGTCTTCAGTATCTGATAGAGACCCTAGCTCTTCTTCGTCTTCTGACTCTTCAAAGTCATCCCATATGGCCTTAGCTACCATTGTTGTGCCCTTAGTCTTAGGTCTAGGTAGACCTTTGGATTTGGGTTTAGAGGGGCACACATTTGAGTAGTGACCACGACCGCCACATGTGTAACACTCAGTATCTTCCCTTAGTTTAGACACGGTTCTACCTATAGGCGCATGTCTATCTATCTGATGATTACGTTTACTAGTGTTACCCGGTCCTCTTCTTTTGAAGAACTTTTGAAACTTTGAGGCTAACAAGGCTAAGTCTTCCTCATCCGATTCAGTCTCTTTATCCTCTTCAATCAATATCTTCTTATGATCATGGGAGGAGGATTGAGATCCGATATGCGATGTTCGCTTGGACGTAGACTTTGAAGAGGATGTCTTTAGGACCTGAGTCTTCCCTTTTGAGGGAGGCCATTCGAGATGGAGTTTGAAGGTAGTGAGAGACCCCATAAGTTCCTCAACGGTCATTGTTTCCACATCTCGGTATTCTTCAATTGAGGTGACCTTAGAGGCAAATCTCTTAGGTAGGGATCTTAGGATTTTTGCACAAATCCTACCTTGAGGGACAGTTTCACCTACATAAAACATAGAGTTGCAAATGTCACTTAGACGTGCGTAGAACTCTTGGACAATTTCGCTTTCCTCCATTTTGATATTTTCAAATTGGGTGCGGAGGAGTTGAAGTTTAGATTTTTTCACTATACTCGTGCCTTCGTGAGCAACTTCTAGAATTTTCCATGCTTGCTTAGCCGACTGACACGTGCATATCCGTTGATACTCATCATCGGAAATGGCACTCGGAATAGCATTTAGAGCCTTGTAATTGTTGCTACTGTCTATTTTGTCCTGTTCTGTCCATTTTCTTGATGGTCTCGGAACAGAGGTAGTGACACCATCTACCTCGATGATGTCAACGGGAGGTTCCCAACCTTCCTCAATCATGTCCCACACATCCCTACTTAGTGAGTTGATGTATATCATCATTTTATTTTTCCAGAAAGCATACTTAATGCCTTCGAACATGAGTGGACGAGCCGAGGACCATTTATCGGCTCTAGACATGACGCAAGGTCACGGATCACTCAGGGTGGTTAGACATTTCTAGAATAACCTTGCTCTGATACCAATTGAAATTACCAGCTTTGAAAATGTAGAAACCTAGAGGGGGGTGAATAGGACTATTTAAAAATTCTTCTGAATGTGAACATTAGGGTGTGAATGAATTTTTAATGAGTTTGTTAATCAGGGTGCATTTATCAAATCATTCATGAAACAAGATATTTATGCAAGTTATGATTAGTCATGATGTGCATCCAGATTGACATAAAGATAAGGAAATCTGAGACAAAATATGAGACACACGATTTATAGTGGTTCAGCACCTGTGCTTACATCCACTCCCAAGAGAACCCAAATTGATGGTTCCTTGGTGTCCACTAAAACTGAGGTTTTTGGTTCACCTTAAACCGCACATAAAATTTTCCGGGTTAATTCTGCAACCCTAAGATTGAGTGAACCACATCCACTCAAAATGCTTGAGTTTTATACTTCGGAAACTCAGTAACCTTTGTCACTCAACTTGAGTCCGCAACTCAATCAAGTGCTTGATTTTGAAGAAGAAATCAAGTAAACTATTACAAGTGTATTTTTAAATTTAAAGTACAAACAATCAAACTCATAGTTATGACGATTGAAGTGAGTTTGTTATTCTTCAGTTCTTCATTACTCCCTTCAACAATGGCTCCTTGCCTAGCTCGATGTTAGAATGTAACTCTTGAAGGATGGAGTAAGTAGAGCTTGATCAACTCAGATGAGGTGGATTGATATGCATGATTTCGACTACCCTTCATGACTCTTCTTACTTCGTTAAGCCTTTTGAAGTATGCTTATTAGCTTGGGCTAAATTTCGAAGATGTTGATCAATCGAAAGAGAGGCCTAGAGCTTTTCTTTTATGGGAACAGTCTTAACGGCTTTCTGTCGGTGGCACCTGAATCCCAACGGTGGCACCGACCTAACATAACGGTCGAAAATCTTACCGTTGAGCATTTTCGACAGCTCTGTCGATGGAACCTCCAAGAGTCATCGGTGGAACCGATGAGTATTGTTACGGTGGAACCGCCATAAGTATGCTTCTGCCACTGAACGATAATTTCTTAATTAGTTCTGACGGTGGATGGCGGTGGGACCGACAGATTGTTCTTTGGTGGAACCGATGCCTAGTCTATCGGTGGGACCGACAGGATTGTTATTCTGCCACCGATAGAAGGTATCCCATGTTAATTGGTCGGTGGATAACGGTGGGACCGTCAAGATGTTCATCGGTGGGATCGATGAATATTCTATCGGTGGAACCGATAGGTTAGAGCTTCTACCATCGATTGTAGATATCCCAAAATGTTCAGTCGGTGGCTGGCGGTGGGTCCTTTACTCCTGTCGACAGCTTCTGATCCCCTTGAGATATACCTGTTCTGATGCTCCGTGGGTGAAGATGTCCCTTGACCTTGATTGGTTTTGATATATTATGGATTTGTCGTTGAGTAATGCATACACAATAATGTTTCTAGTAGTTACATCATGACATCACACGACTACCCTTGGAATTGACAAAACATGGTACTAACAATTTCTTCATCATAGTCAAGCATGTGTGGTGTGTGTGCATAGTGTACATATGATATATGAAAAGAAATAGGTTAAAAACGCTTCAACCTCCATCATTTCGACCAAACTGTCTCAAGCATTCCATGCTCAAAGTTGAGGTTCAATCTACTTGAGATGAAGAAGGGTTCTCCATTACATCCTAAAAGTTTCTAAAAAGAAAAAAAGGGATAGAAGAAGAAGATGCAAGTGTTAAAATAGAATAAAAAGAAAAAAAACCTATCTATACCCACCTTATCCCTTTGATAGTCTTGAATGAACTTGAGCTTTGAAAGGTGAACTTGAGAGTTGAATAATATGGTTGAGGGTTGATTGAGTTGAAGGTTGGAAGATGAAAAAAATGAGTAGGGATTTTAGTAGAGTTTTAGGTTGAGAGATGGAGACTTGAGAGCATGTTTTGTTCATAAAAAATGATGATATTTATAGAGTTTTTAGAGGACGTTTGGGGATAAAGTGGTCCAACCTTAAAAATAAAGAGAATGGACATGAGGTTTACGTTATTTCATTTTGGATTTTTCATTTGTATAAGAGTAAATGTGACATTTGTGAAGAAATCCTAAAAGCATTCTTTAATTTTTGGATTTTTAGTAAATAAAAGTGAGAAAATAAAAAATATTTTTGGAAGGGTGAGTAAAGGAGCGACATGTGTAAAAGTGAAGTGGTAGGTGAAAAATAGATCTTGGTTCATTTGTAAATAACTCATAAAGTAAGGGATGGATGTATATTTTTGAAATGGATTCAAGAGAGTGAATAAGAGAATGACTTATATAAAGGTGAAGTGATAGGTAAAAAGTAGATCTTTGTTCATTTGTAAATAACTTATAAAATAAGGGTGAATGTATATTTTTTAAATGAATTAATAGGGGAGCTCTATTTATGTACTTGAAGATTTTCACCTTTTGAAGGTAAGATTGGAAGTTATCTTATCTTTAAGGATTTTTATCAAAGACCAAAGTGTCTTTTTGGTTTGACTACACTTTTTTATAAGGGTATTCTTGGATTTTCATAAAGAGGTTGACTCTCTAATTAGATTAATGCATTGGGTATTGAGGGCTTATGAGATATCAATAGGTATTACCTTTTAAGGGGATGTAAGGGAATGGGCTTGGTATTGGGCTTAAAATGGACTTGGATTCAGATTTTGGTTATGGACTTGGGTTATGGACTTGGGTTGTGGACTTTGGGTATTAAAGCTAAGTTTGAGAGTAGGTTTAGTATGGACTTAGGTTATGGATAATGCATTATGGACTTTGAGTATAAAGGCTAAGTTTGAGAATCGGTTTAGTATGGACTTAGGTTATAGGTAATGGGTTGGTTAATGGAAAGTGGATACGAAATTGGGTCGATCCATGATTAAGAAGGTGGGTTAGGTATGGATTTAGATTGGATTTGGGATAAAATATAGGCATGCAAAACTAAGTGACATGATGCATGTATGCATGAAAAAGGTGCCAAGTGGCAATGTAGGCCCGTTGGAGAGTTTAAGTTATAAATTGAAATCAACTCAAAAAAATTTTGGATTTTTATAATGGGTTCGTACAAATTGGGGTGTCTTCAATACTAATTCGCTCGAAAGCTTTTCGATAATAATCCTCCACTCTTCTTGCTGATGCGTTGTGACTCAAGGCATAATCATGAGACAAAGAATTCAAACGGATGACATATCTGGCAAGTTCCATCCTTGACCTTCGCAATTCCTAATATCATGTTGATGTCTTCGAAACCAATAGCAAACGTGATGCCACGAAACTCAATTGTAAGTGATAGAATGGTGGGATTGTCCAAAACTATAGAATCATAAAATTTTCTCACTAATTCCTTACAATAAACTTCGGAACCGGTGTAGAACAAATTGTTACACTCTTGCTCGATGATGGTTTCTCAAGACCACGACCCGTTGACACCTTGAAAGTGGGGATCGTAAACAAACTTCTCAAAAATAGTTCGTTTGAAAGAAGCCATAGGTACTACTACATTCAAAAGGGAAAAATGACTGACTGTATGAAATCTGAAGGTGATTAGTGAAAGGATGATTGTGACGTAGTGAAGATGATGAATTTGAAAACACGATGATTGTGATCTGATCGCAATTGGATGTAGACTATGTTGATCACTTCAGATTTGCACAAACACGGATAAGAATGTAGATATGCAATTTAGATTTTTGAAGGTTGTTGATTTGGAGAAATTTGGAAATGATAAATGGAGAAGATGAGTTAGGGATTAGGCTTGTTATTTGATTTTAGTGTATATGAGAAATTATCAAGATACCCTTGAGATAAAAGAAAATCCTAATTTTGCTAAGAAAACAATCCTAAATACTAATTAATTATAAGAAAGAATCTAATGAAAGAAAAATAAAATACTAAAAAAAATATTATTTTGGATGGGAAGATAGTAGAGAGTATCACTTGACGTGATAAGGGATCAGCTTGTCACCTTTTAACACGTAGAGGTTAGGTACATCGGTTATGCCATCCCGATTCATCTTTGACTATTTGAAGATGGCCAGCAAGGGGAAACCTATTGATAGGTAAACCATTCCTTTCTGCTAAGTTTTGTGCAACCCTAAACATATAAGACCAATTATAATTTTTCTTTTAAAACGTACCTCTTTGATTCTGAATTGATAACTGTTCTCGATGAGGGAAATGACCAAGTTCTAGGCTTAACTGAAGCGAAAAACTACAATACTCATCCAAAAACTTCTAAAATCTACTAAAAACAAAAACAAAAATAATGGGTTGCCTCCCAAAGCACTAAGTTTAACATATTCAGCCAGATGAAAACTTGATTAATCCTGATAAATAAGTTCATCAAAGGAAGAACTACCTCTGGGTATACATACTTGAGATACAATTTAAGGCACTAGCCATTCACTTTGAAAGAGGATCTCTCCTTAGGATAAAGGACTTCAATAGCACCATCGTGGTAAACTGTTTGAGTTTTCTTAAAAAAATATGGAGTCTGTTGTTATACAACAAAACTCTTTGACCAGGTTCAAAATTTTATCGAAGAATGTGCTTGTCGTGATACAATTTTGTACGCTCTTTGTAGTGTTTAGCACAATCGTAAAAGTCATTTTTGATCTCTTTTAATTCATCAAGTTATAACTTGCGATGTTCACCGATTTTATCAAGATCAAAGTTGAGGTGCTTGATTGCCCCATATGTTCGATGCTCAAGTTTTATAAGGAAATGACAAACCTTGCCAAAAACTAACCAGTATGGAGATGTCCTTATTGGTATTTTGAAAGCGGTTCGATAAGCCCATAATGCGTCATTTAATCTCAAAGACCAATCTTTTCGTGAACGATTGACTATTTTCTCTAGAATAGTCTTGATTTTCCTATTAAAAATCTCTACATGTCCACATATTTGTGGATTGTAAGGTGTTGAAATTTTATGAGTTATGAGGTATTTCCTCATCAATGATGTAAAGATTTTATTACAGAAATACGAGTCACAATCACTAATGATAACTCACGGAGTACCAAATCTTACTAAGATGGTATCCTTAACAAAGTTAATCATTACCTTGTGATCATTCATTTTACACGTAACAACTTCTAGCTATTTGGATACGTAATCAATTGTAACAAGGATATACTGGAAACCTTGGAAGATAGGAAAGGGTCCCATAAAATCTATGCCCCAAACGTCAAAAATTTTGATGATTAGAATTGGATTCTTAGGCATTTCATTTCTCTTGAAAAAAATTCCTATTTTCTGACATCGACTACAAGATTTGCTAAACTCGTGGGCATCTTAAAAAATGGTTGGCCAGAAGAAACCACAATGTAAGATTTTTACAACGGTTTTCATACCACTAAAATGCCCTTCATAAGCATGATTATGACAAAACTCTAAGATATTGGCTTGCTCACAGGTTGGAACACAATATCTAATAATCTGGTCAAGATAGTATTTGAATAAGTATGATTTGTCCCAGAAATACTATTTTACTTCTGAAAGGAGACAGAGTTTTTCTTGCCTAGTCATTGAGACTAGCAATTGACCTGTAACTAGGTAATGGACAATGCCATTATACCACGGAATGTTAAAATGGGAGATTTACATAAGTTGCTCATCAAAAAATGATTCAGAAATGGGTAAAGATTCCTCATACGACTTGGTGACAATCCTAGATAGGTGATCAATTACGACATTTTCTACACCTTTGTTATCTCGAATTTAGAGATCAAACTCTTACAATAGTAGAATCCAACAGATTAATCGTGTTTTATCATCTTTCTTAGGTATAAGGTACTTCAAAGTAGGATGGTTTGTGTAGACAAAGACTTTCGATCCTATTAGGTAAGGGCAGAATTTATTAATGGCATAGACCACTGCTAGCAATTCTTTCTCTATTATAGATTAGTTAAGCTGAGCATCATTTAGGATTTTACTATAACGTGAGGATGTTTTTCGATTTGCTAACCCAAAATAGCCCTTATCGTATAATCTGAAGCGTCACACATAAGGTTGAATGATGGGTACCAAGGTTAACTTGGACTTAAGCTTGTTAAACACAAAAAGACATGACTCTACGAAGTTGAAGGGAACATCCTTGCCTAACAGTTCACATAAAGGCTTTGAGATCTTCCCGAAATCTTTAATGAATTTACGATAAAAATTTACATGGCCTAGGAATGACCTAATTCTTTGACAATCTTACGAGATGGTAACTTTTCAATTAAACCTGTCTTAGTTTTATCTACTTCAATCTTTTTCGTAGAAACAATACATCCTAGCACAATTCTGGATGTTACCATAAAATGGCATTTTTCTCAATTCAGTACTAGGTTGACTTCTTTACAACACATGAAAACCAAAGTCAAATGATGGAGACATCTCCCAAAACTTGATCCAAATACTAAAAAATTGTCCATGAACACTTCGAGATATCTTTCTATCATATCTGAAAATTTACTCATCATACACCACTAAAAAGTAGTTGGTGCATTGCACAACCCAAAGGGCATATGATGATATGCAAAAGTTTTGAAGGGACAACTAAAAGTTTATTTCTCTTGATCGATAGGAATAATGGGTATTTAATTGTACCTGGAGTAACCATCTAACAAACAATAGTGAGAATGTCCTACTAGACGCTCTAACATTTGGTCAATGAAATATAATAGAAAGTGATCTTTGGGAGTCATTGAGTTGAGTTTCCTATAATCGATACACACTCTCCATCCGATTTGGACTTGAGTGGGAATTGATTCGTTATCTTAATTCACTACCACAGTAATACCAGACTTCTTAAGAACAATCTGAATGGGATTCACCTAACGACTGTCAAAAATTGGTAGATAATACACGCATCTAATAGTTTTATTACTTTACTCCGAACTACATCCTTCATGACAGGACTTAACCATCTCTGAGGTTCTAAGGAAGACTTAACGAAATCTAGTGGACAAACGTGGTGCATTACCATGGATGGACTAATCCCCTTAATGTCAACTATGGTTCAACCAATAGTTTATTGATGTTCTCTCAAAAAATTTAATAATTTTTTCTCCTAGACTGCACTAAGGTGAGGAAATTATCACATGCAAAGTCTAATTTTTGCCAAGAAATGCTTATCTCAAAATCTCTAGAAGCACTTTAAATTCTAATATAGGAGGCTCGATTTGGGAAAAAAAAAAGAATGGAAGTACGAGCAAGAAATTTTTTTATTTTTGCATGCCAACGTCTAGAGTCTAAATAAGGAATAGATTCAAGCAAAGCATTGACTTCGTTTATTGATTCTTCTCTGTCAAAATCTTAATCAAAATGGGTCAAACATCTTTCTAAGGGATCATAATACCCTAAATCTTGATACGTTTGATTGACTAACGTATCTATCTTGTTCACTTCCTTCATATCATTATAAACATCAATTCCTTGGAAATTATGGAAGACATTTAATTTTAACTTTCATATTCCCAAATATTAAATTCATAATCCCGTTTCTACAATAAATGATTGTGTCAGAAGTTACTAAAAATGGGTGTCTTAAGATTATAGGAACATGACTATGTGAATTGATCACTAGCTATGTGTCTAAGACAACAAAGTCAACTGAAAAATAGAAATCCTTGACTTTTACTATTACATCTTCAATTATTTCTTTGGGAACCTTAATAGATCTATCAACTAAGTTCAACGTGATATTGATGGATTTCAAAATCCTCAAACCTAGTTTTTTATAAACTGAGTAAGGTAAAAGATTCACACTTGCCCCTAAGTCGAAAAAACATTTTTCAACTACTTGATCTTTAATGTGAATGGAAATTATCGAACATCCAGGATATTTAAATTTTGGTGCAACCGTTTACTGGATGTGAAACGAAGCTTGGGCTATTATGATGGCTTCCCAATAAAATGGTGTTTTCCCCTTAGTTGTGGTCAAATCTTTCAGCAATTTCGCATAAAATGGTATTTGCTTAATGGCATCTGAGAATGAAATATTGATGTGTACATTTTGAAAAACTTCTAGGACACCTCTCGAATTTCTTATTTTTCTTATTGTCTATAAGGGATGGGGAAATGAAACTTTAGGAATTTGTGGAATGATGGAAAATTTCTCCAAATCTTTCTCCTTCTCCTTAGGAGATTCTACAATTTCTTCTACTTGAACTTTGTTCTTATTTAGGACATCATCTTCCTCGTCAATAGGCAAGACCTTGTTGTCTACCTTCTTTCTTAACCTTAAGGTATGGATAGCTTGAATAGAATCTTGTTGATTTTCTGAATGGTTTCCAACCTCGTATTGACCTTTTGATCAATTGAGAATCGTAGATTCACCTCTAGGGTTGGAAAAAGTTTGACTGGGGAATTGCCTTTTTACTCTCTTTTCAAGGAAAAGAGTTAACTGATCCAACTGAACTTTCATCTTAGTTATGGACTGAGTAGTGACCTGATTAATCTGAGTTTGGTTTTGATTGGTCTGTTGTTGAGTTTGGATGAGCTATTGTTGCACTTCATCAACTCTACCATCATAGATTCTAAAGATGATTATTGTTGGCCAGATGAATTATAATTGAGCATGGAATCTAGAATTATAGCTATACATTCAATAGATTATCGTGATTGATATCGGACTTGTGGAACAATAGCTTGGTTCATGGAAAGATCAGCTTATTTAAGATGGCTTCTATTATAACCTAGCAGACCACTAAATTGAATAGGTTCATTTTGTTTGTAAAAAAAGTTCAAATGAAACCTACTATCTGGATGATACGTTTGGTTATTAGAATTCTTAGTAGGCTTTCTAAAAGCATTATAGCCATTAACAGCATTAGCCTATTCGGCCTTAACATATGGCAAGTTGGGACAACAGTCAACCAAATGTTCATTGTTCTCGCACAAGACACATAAAAAAGTTTACTTGACTGAAATTTGTGACATAGAACGAGAATCATAGTAAAGGTTGGATGTTGAGATGCTAAAAGTATCTAGCTTCTTTATAAGACTGTGTATACAATTTACTAGATTGAACATAATATTTTTGAGATCAGGTCTACCTTCATCTCGTACATTTCTGGCTTCTTAACGGGATCTTCTCTATCAAACCCTTCGTTATTAATACTCCAATTTTCAGTACTCTCGGCTAGTTCTAGAAAATCATACGCTTGGTTGGGAGTTTGGCTCATGAATTGACCTTTATGCATAGACTCAACTAAGGTACGTTGATTCATTGTTAATCCTTGATAGAAGTATTGTACCAACTATGCTTTGTCAATGCCATGGTGTGGATATGTGACTAACAAATCATTGAATCTTTCTCAAGTTTGAGAAAATTCTTCATTCGAATGCCTTCTAAAATTCTTAATTACGTCTTTTATTCTCTCAATTTTGGTCATTGGGTAAAATTTGCCAATAAATTTCATGCATAGAACATGCTATGAATTTATAGAATTTGGAACTAGGGAGTTCAACCACGTAGCTTCGTGATTTTCCAAGGATAATGGAAACAACATGAGGTTAACACTCTCCTCATCTAAATTTTAGTTTCTAAAAGTTTAACATATGATCAAGAATCGATTGAGGTGGGTCTATGGTTGTTTCCTCTAAACCATGAAACTTAAGGAGCATGTTTATGGTAGCTGCCTTAATTTCAAATTGAGGTGCATTATTTAATAATAACACAATGCCATGTAGGTGGGGTAGAAAAAGCAGGAGCGAAGAGCTCGTTGAGAATTCGTTCTTGATCACCCATCATGTTTAATGATAGTCTCTTACGAATTCTACTGATAGTATGCTCGATATCATGATCAAATAGTTCTAATGTGTTACTCCTAGATTGTCTACCAAGTATGCAATTCATAAAGTACTTCAAACAATCACGAAAGAAAAGACTAGACCTAAATAGGTTGTCTAACTTTAGATAACTCCTAACTGGTTAGAAATTGTGCAATTAGCTTTCCAACTTGGTTCTATGAAGTTAAATTTAGATCATTCAAATCTCCAGATCGAATGCGCCATACAATGCTTAAGCAAGGGCATTCTTAAATCACCTTCATTTCTCGAATAAATTGAGTTTATCCCCTTAAAAAGACAAGATCTTACTAAATATCAAATATGATCAAGAAGCGCAATCGGCATAACTTGAAGCAGATTTCTCCTATTGAACTCGCGGACCCTATAGTCAAGTCTAATTGATTTTAATTAGTTTGATTGGATGACTAGTGAATTGGTTCTCCTAATTAGAGCAAGAAATTGGTAATGACTTTCAATCCTTATCTTATGGTGTCATCCCTAGAAGAGGGGTGATCTTTACTAAACTTAACTAACTAATCCAAGTGTGTGAAAAGTGAAAAATAACAGACAAAGGCAAGTAGTAACCCACTAGCAATGAAAAGCATGGGTTTTTTGAATTTACCTCCCATGCTAGATTGGGTGAAGATGGGTTGAGTCGACTTAAGCCACCAACTCCAATTTTGGTGTGTGAACCTAAGGAGCCGTAATGGTATCATCCAATCGTCGTCTTTCCCTAATCTATTACAATCCAAACCTTCTTGGATAATCAATAAACTAATGAAAGTTTTACAACGTTCCTAATACAAATGGATCTAAAATAGAAAAGAAGCCTAACTAACATAAAAGAAAAACTCAGCAAGATGGAATGAATCTTGTCCAAAAATATATTGAACTTGATCTTCTTGTCCAAAAAATCTCCAATCTATAAAAGAAATAGAATGTTAAAACTTGAACAAAACAAAAATGAGAAAACAAAAACTGGACCTACCACTTCAATCCAAAAGAAAAAAAATAAGGTTAGTGTTAAAATATGAGGATTCTACTCTCCAGACTCAATGTGGCACATTGAACAATGCATTGTGTCACATTGAAATCTAAGGATTTGTATCTAAAATTTTAACACAGATCTTGGTTTGTTTCCCTGATTGCAATGAACACAAATTTTTTTGATTTTTTTTTTTTAAATTTGGATCCATAGAAAAAAAAAATTAACTTCAACCAACTTAGAACAACTACACATTTCCTTGGCAACGACACCAAAATTCTGATTGCTGGATTATAGAAATTAATTATTTGTTACTATCTTTTTTAGTTTGTGTATAAGTAAGAGATCGAAGTCGAGAAAAAGAGGGGATGTTACCAAGTTAGTAAGAAATGAAGTTATCTAAGTTATAGTTCAAACTTATTTTTGTATTTTTGTGAAACAAAATGGAAAGTAAACTATTGGTGAAAATTAAAATAATAAAAGAGAAAATTATACTATGTAAACAAATGATAAAACATCTATTAGTGATTAGAGTAACCTATGATTAATACATAAAATTGTATTTGAGTTTATCTTTCTTTGCACTCAACCACAAGGGCTTAGTGTGAGCTCCTTGAGTTGGAAGATATGGCCTAAAGCTTTTGAGAAAATACTGTAGTTAGGACTCCTTAACTCGTTAATGTGTGAAGTCCCTACTACCAAATATCTAATTTAAACATGTTCTATCTTGATCTTATCTAAGCATAAAACATCAAAGTCAAGCATATAAGGTAAAGAGATTCAACTAAAACTTTGATACATTCGAGTTGGATAATACCTTGAGGTTAATCCTATAAACATTATAAAAAAAATATGGAAGGCTAAAGAAATAATAAAGATTAAAGCTTGCTCTTAGGCTTTCTCTTCTCACCAATTGAAAGCGCCATCGATCCGCGGGGTGCGCAGATCCGCTTTTAACCCTTGAGGTTTGGGAGTCGCCACCTAGTTATTACAGTCTAGGAACCGAACATTGACTCTAAAAGGTAAAAGAAACTAATCTACGAAAAATAAGAAACTAAGTCCGGGGATCACGTTACGGAGTTGGAAGGTGTTAGGCACCAACCCCGCCCGGCAAACACCGGTTTCTACTAATTCCCAAGTAGAACTACATTGCTAAAAAGACCTAATCAATAAAAAAATAAAAATACTTACCTTTTTCGAACGCAACGATTTTTTTTCCCTCAGATCTGATAGAATAACTTCTTGTACAGTATTCCTCGCTTCGTTCTCTCACCGGATCTGATTTCTGATCTCCAAGTTGAGGTATCTCTTTCTTATATCTGAATTCTTCGGATTTGTTTATGGGTTTATGGGTGTTTTTAAAGGACTTCTAGGTGTCTTTTAAGCTAAAATCGAAGTATGGATGTTAGGTGAGGAGTTGGGGCTTCAAATTTAGGGTTTATGGGAGGCTTTTTGACCTACTTCTCTTAGGATTTATGATTTTATACGAAAATAGGGTGTGAGGACCCCTATTTATAGATTTTTTTTAAGGGTTGATTTAGATAGAATTAGTGTTTAATTAGAATTATTTTAGGTAGAGTTGTATTTTAATTAGAATTGTTTTAGGTAGAGTTATATTTTAGTTAAAACTCTATTAAATAGAGTTATTATTTAATTAGAACTCTATTAGGATTTTGACTTTTGGTCTTATTTGATTGACTTTAATATTTTGACTTTAAGATTTTGGTTTTAGTCTTAATTAATTGACTTTAATTTTGACTTTAGTCTTACTTGATTGACTTTAATACCTTGACTTTAGTCTTTCTTGATTGACTTTAATTTTTTGGAGAACCCCCTCTATTATATCTTTAATTCTTTGGACCCTCAAATGGAGGGGTCCTTAAAGAAATATCTTGCGAACCTTCAACAATTTTACCTGAGAGCCTGATTGATTGATTTTTTTAGTTCAAATATTTAAATTAATTTCATTAATGTTTCACTTTAATTATTTAATGTTTTATTTTTTAATTATAAAAATTGTGAAATTACCGTTTTATCCCGGAAGAGGACTTTTCACGTTTTAAGTCGGTTTTTTATGTTCTAGGATGTTTTAGAAATAATTTTTCGTAAGGAATTCAATGGGAATGTTGGTTTTTATCATTTATGAAATTTTTTGTGTGAAATGATCATGAACTTTATAAAGGGCATTTTCGTAATTTTGTCAAATTCTGTTAAAATTAGCAAAATGATTTATTTGGTTTCAATTTGTTGTTTTATGTGTTTGAATGGATTTTCCTAAGCATAACGTAGGCTCTAAGGATATTTTGATATTTGGGATATTTTTGTAATTTGATAATTTTTTAGTGATTTTTATCGTGAAGCTTCTTTTTGTTTGAAAAATGATGATTTCTATGTTTCTGGGGTCATATTTTCCTAACGTAGCATGGTTTCTACAATTTTGTCAGTTCGAGATACCACATCCGGATTTCTGAAACATATCTGGTAACAAAATAAAGCGTTGAAATAATCATCCATCATTTGGAACCGTTGCGATCGGGTTGACGAGTTGATTAATCAGGCAAGTGCAAAAATGGGGTGTCTACAGATGCCCCTCTTTGGCAGAGGGTTGAAACAAACTAGATAGAAAATCTATTTTGGTAGATAGTGCGATATCTGAATGCCAAAGTTAGTGACAGTTCATTTTGCAGCCTGATTTAGCAATTCGTCAGGATGTTTGGATCCTTGAGCGTAAAACTCTCCTCGAACTAAAAGGTTGTCAGGTCCTTGAGCGTGAGCTCTCACTGACAGTGTCAGATCCTTGAATTTTAAAGAATTCTCCCTGACTAAAAAGTGCAAGTGTGAGTGTGTGTACTATGTAAAACCGAGTAAAAATTGAGAAAAAAAACTGAGCATAAACTGAGCATAATCTGAGCAAAAGTGAACATAATCTAAGCAAAATTTGAATGTCATACTCTACCTACCCTAGGTGAAAAAGTAATGAAATTTTTTTTATGGAGTCCTATTCTACCTACTCGGGGTGAAAGAGTAATGAACTTATTTTTCTAAGAGTCCTACTCTACCTACTCAGGGTGAAAAAGTAATTAACTAATTTTTTTGGAAAATTCTACTCTACCTACTCGGAGTGAAAGAGTAATAAACTAATTTTTTGGGAGTCCTACTCTACCTGCCCAGGGTGAAAGAGTAATGAACTAATTTTTTTTTTTGGAAGTTCTACTCTACCTACTCGGAGTGAAAGAGTAATGAACTAAACTTTTTGGGAAGTTCTACTCTACCTGCTCGGGGTGAAAGAGTAATGAACGGATTTTTTTTTTTGGGAAGTTCTACTCTACCTGCTTCGGAGTGCAAGAGTAATGAGCTAAACTTTTTGGAAAGTTCTACACTACCTACTCGGGTTGAAAGAGTAATGAACTAATTTTTTTTTGAGAAGTTCTACTCTACCTACTCGGAATGAAAGAGTAATGAACTAATTTCTTTGGAAGTCCTACTCTACCCGCCCAGGGTGAAAGAGTAATGAACTAATTTTTTTGGGAAGTGTACTCTACCTACTCGAAGTGAAAGAGTAATGAACTAATTTTTTTTTTTGGAAGTTCGACTCTGCCTGCTCGGGGTTAAAGAGTAATGAACTAAATTTTTTTTGGGAAGTTCTACTCTACCTACTCGGAGTGAAAGAGTAATGAACTAATTTTTTAGGAGTCCTACCCTACCTACCCAGGGTGAAAGAGTAATGAAATATTTTTTTTTTTTTTAAGTTCTACTCTACCTACTCGGAGTGAAAAAGTAATGAACTTAATTGTTTTGGGAGTCCTACTCTACCTGCCCAGGGTGAAAGAGTAATGAACTAATTTTTTTTTGGAAGTTCTACTCTACCTACTCGGAGTGAAAGAGTAATGAACTAAGCTTTTTGGGAGTCCTACTTTACCTACCCAGGGTGAAAGAGTAATGAACTAATTTTTTTTGGAAGTTCTACTCTACCTGCTCGGGGTGAAAGAGTAATGAACTAATTTTTTTTGGGAAGTTCTACTCTACTTACTCGTAGTGAAAGAGTAATGAACTAATTTTTTTAGAAAGTTATACTCTACCTACTCGGAGTGAAAGAGTAATGAACTAATTTTTTTGGGAACAAACAGGGGATTAACCTCGCATTTGAATTTTTTTATATTATAAAATGTTGGATTTTATGAAGGTCCGGTAAACATTTTAACTCTCTTTGAATCTGAGGAGTTTTCAAAATTGCTATCAAGAGGATAACCTTTAATTCAAAGTTCACCTTATCTTTTGGAATTGAAATTGACCAGGCTTCAGAACCAAAATGCCCCTAGTTTGACAGAGAATATTACACTGGGGATAATTGAACATAATTTGAAAACAAATGCCCCTAGTGTAAGGGGGGGAATTGTACTCTTTAGAAAAATGAAGTGCCCTTGTTATGAAAGTTTGAAATCCTTGATTACTGCAAGCGTAATAAAGGTTTAACTTTTAATTTTGACTTTTTATATTGAAGATTTTGAGTCCGGCTCAAAGAAATTGGAACAAAATATTTATTTCTGAAATTCATCATAGAATTTGTTCTTTTTCCCCGTCGGTTCACTTAGGGACATGAAACTCTTCAAATCAATCATAGACAAGATACTTGTATCTCTTGAGTCTATATTTGGTTCAAACTGGGTATTGAAACTTGATCATTCGGACTTCGGATATTTCTGCTCGGACTGTCTTTTCAGCTTCTCAACTCAACTAAGATTTTCTTTTATTTTTTTGATTGCTCTAAGTCTTACCTAGATTGCCTTTTCAAGTTTTCAATCTAGTGAACATGCTCTAGCTTTTGTCTAAATCGCCTTTTTAGGTTTTCGATCTAGCGAGCTTACAATTTTTTCTCTTTTCTTTGCTCTGATTGTTGCCAAGGTCGCCCTTTCAGATTTTCAACCTTGCGAGCTTGCCTTAATTTTCGCCTAAGTCGCCTTTTTCGGGTTTTCAACTTAGCAGATTTTTTTTTTCTTCTTCCCTTCTGAACTTCTGGAGTTACTGTCTGATCATGCTTTACTACCTTCCTTGACTTTTTTCACATGATACTTAGGAGGACTTTTATAGGTAGGCTTAGGACTGGGCATAAAAAGAAAGGAATCTTGAAGCTCAAAAATCCAAATGCCCCTTGTGTGGCATTTCCTTTTAAATTATTTTCTTTTTTCCTTGAATTTTCTTCCCCACTCTGACAATATTTTTTCTTTTGAATTTTTTCTTTTTAGATTTTTTCTTTCTCGGGGAATCTATTTTTTTTTATTTTGATGTGGTCGGGCCTGAAGTAACTTCTCAGGTTGCCTACGTACCCCAGAATTTTGGGATCAGACCAAAACGTAGTTCAAATTTTTTCCACCCCTAGGTTAGGTGATCGGGCTGAGAAAGAAAAAAGGCATCATTTTTTTTTAAAAGGCTGCAAAAGGCTGAGAAAAGAGATATTGAACTGGGTAGCAGGATGATTGATTCGGCCAAAAATGGTCTCCTTAAATGTAGTACCGTTTGATATGATTAAGGTTGGTTGACTCTGGTAATTCGATTCCATCATGATCTCGAAGACTAACAGTTTTTCCAGATAATATTTCCTTAATGATCGAATCTCTCTAATTGGGTTCAAACTTCCTCCTATGATCAAGGAAGAGTGCTCAATTTTTTCTTTTAGTAGCCTGATGGTTAGATCCTTGACTTTGACTTTCTTGTCAAACATGCAAGTGACTCCTTTCCATTGACAGACCCAATCTGTTTCTAACAATTGACTTCCATCAAGACCTTGAGATACTGGATTTTTCCTTTGAACCGGTAAGATTGCTTCCATATCATACACTAGAGTGACTCTAGTGGAAGACTGTATTGAAGTGTAATATGTCCATAACGCAAATGGTAACTTCTCTGGTCAATCCCAGTGTGATGTGTGATTGACACATTTTCAGGATGATTATCTTGAGATTTTTACTGGCTACTTCAACTATTCCACTGATCTGAAAATAGTAAACTTTTTTTTTTTTTAAGTCAAGCACTAATACATTTTGTAATCTCTCCTCTCCCTATGTGGGTCTATTCTAGTTTGTACATGTGGTGTTCTCACATGATGGGTATATATTTCATGTTGAACAACACCTCGAATTTAACCGACATATCCTCATAGGATCATGTAAGCAAGTCTTTTGAATTTTCTGAATAAATTCATCATCTCTTTGTGCTCCTCTAGGGATAAGTTAGTTTCAATCTGAATTTCTTGAGAATTATTTTTGTTCTGAGGTCAATGACCTTTGTTTTCTCGATTAAACGTTGAGCCTGACTCTTATCTTCTTGCTCAGGAAAGAAATCTATCCTTGAAGCCAGATTAGTAGTTAATTCGTTAATGCGCTCGAGGTATTCAGAAATTTCCTTTATTCAAATGGGGCGACAGATGTCGTTATAGACTTAGCAAACGAACTCGATTCATAGAAAAGAATAGACTCAATCTAAAGAAGACATGACCTTGATGGATTGATAAAAGGAATTGGACTCAAGTTAAACTACATGATTCATGAAAAATTGAGCCAAGTACCCACAACGGGCTTGATTACGGACTGTCTCGAGATATTACTTACAACCAATAGGACTGAGGCACTATGATCTTTAAGGAACAACTGGGCGATGTTGAGAAATTTTGAGGTCATTTCTGACTATTGACTTGATATTGACGTTTGTTCTAACTAACCGGATTTACAACCCTAACTAGGCGATGGATGATTGAGCTTAGGTACAATGATAACCCTTAAACCTTATTGAAGGTGAATTTAACCAATTTCAATGTTACCCCATTGATAACATTTTAAATGAACCCTGAAAATTCATGCAATGATTATTCAGAAGGAAAATAATTCTATTGCACTCTTGAAAATGATTGACAAATAATGTTTTCATTGAATAAAACTTTCACAAATCTGATTATTTTTTTGCAAGTCATTTTTTTTTTAGAAAAATACATTTTAGTAATTTTTCAAAGTCCATGCAAAAAGGAAAATTTTCAAGGTTCATGCAAAAATATATCTTTTGTAAATCATTTTTCCTTCATTCTCTTTTCTTTTGGAAAACATTTTTCTGGAAAACACTTTTCTTCTGGAAAATATTTTTCTTTTTTTAAAATGGGTCGGGACCCGAGTTTAGAAAAGAATTTGATTTCTATTTTGATCTAAATGGCCCGAACTATTATGATTGTTGGATCGAGATGGACTGGGTCATTATGAATTATTACAAGAAATGGATTCTTTATTGGGTCGGTGCACCCATTTTAATTTTCAAAAGCAAAATTTTTTTTCTTGAGGACAATCATACATTCTGATCTCATACATCATTCACATACACTCATCAATCACACGGTCTCATTCAAAAAACAACCTAGGAACACCCTCGATGAGTTCGGGTCGTGTCCTATGGAGGAGGTTTCTAGACTCTAAGCTTACTATATGCAATGCATTTTTATCTGGCCACCCTTGCCCAAGCACACCTATATACCTCTCGATACGTGGTGACTTGGTTTGATATACCGTATAGGTGATAATCTAAAATCTCAACTCACTTCTCTGAAGTTAAAAACAGCCAGTTTGATCCCCAGTTGAGAGATGGCGCACAATGCTGAGTAAGGGCCCACTTAAATACCTCTCGTCTAGAATAGACGTAGTCTATCCCCCTCGTACAGTAGGGTACAGCGGGGCAGGATCTTGCTTAGGCACTGGTTTTGACCAAGAAGTACAATTGATATACTTGGATTATCTTTTATATACCTACGGGTACGAGTCAAGAGTTGTAGCTTTCATAAACAGTTTGGCATCCCACGAGGGGACAGACCACGTACTAGTACTACGTTGGCAATCGGGACATGTAACTGTGTGGCTCAGAATAGGTTAAAGGCTCAGGTCATTCCATCCTGAGTGCATCAATATACCTTTCAGAGTAACCTGATCAGACGGTACTGATGTCCCAGTTTGATATACCCTAAGGTACGTGACTGGAGTTGTGGTTTTCATGAATGATGTCGCATCTCCGAAGAGATCGGGCCACGCACTAGTACCACGTTGGCTATATGAGACGTGTAAGTGTGCAAAACAGTAAACATGCATGTGGTGTGTGCAAAATAGGGTGGGGTGTGCCCGGGGCCTTTTTTAAACAAATTAAGTCATGGGTCCAATTAAACCATACAAGAGAGGATATTAAATCATACAAGTGCAGGCATACATTAATCAAAAACATATTCATATAGTTTAATTTAAGATTTAAACTTGCACATCTCCTGGATACATCAATTATGGTAGATCAATCAATGAGTACAGCATATAATAATCAATTAGATCCAATCATTGCAATAGACACAATTTTTATAATTTTATGGTCCAATCAAGGGTTACTTTGGGTGATCCTAAATAAATCGAGATTCCAATAGATGTTACATTGATGATAGAATGATAATTGTTGAGATGAGGAACGATGAACCCTCTTTTTTTTTTAAATTATTAAAAAAAACTAGAAACACATCCCAAAAGACAATCAAAGAGAAATATCCTAGTACCAAATGAGCTCGCTCTCAGGAACATTAACTGTGTTAACATTAGATAAATTCGGATTTTCTGTGAATTAGGAAAATACAATTTGAACTTGTATCGATGATATCTAAGGTTCCCGATAACGAAATCAAGTGAATTCAGATTCTAAATTAATTTACTCGATGGGATCTATGTTTTATTAATAGGTGCTCAGACCTAATTCTGACTAGAATGTTTTGTAAAAACGTTTTAACATTGCTGTCCCAACCTTCATTCAGCAATAATTTCAGATTTACATATTGAACTTGCATCGATGATATTCAAGGCTCCTGATAACGAAATTGAGTGAATTCAGAATCTAAATTAATCTACTCGATATGATCTACGTTTTATTCAGAAGTGCCCAGACCTAATTCTAACTAGAATATTCTGTAAAAACGTTTTAACATTGTTGTCCCAACCTTCATTCAGAAACAATTCTAAATTTACATATTGAACTTGCATTGATGATATCCAAGGTTCCCGATAACGAAATCGAGTGAATTTAGGTTCTAAATTAATCTATTCGATGGGATCTACATTTTATTAAAGGTGTCCAGACCTAATTCTGACTAGAATGTTCTGTAAAAATGTTTTAACATTACTGTCCCAACTTTCATTCAGCAACAATTCCAGATTTACATATTGAACTTGCATCGATGATATCCAAGGCTTCCGATAACGAAATCGAGTGAATTCAGGTTTTAAATTAATCTACTCGATGGGATCTACGTTTTATTAATAGGTGCCCAGACTTAATTCTCACTAGAATATTTTATAAAAATATTTTAACATTGTTGTCCCAACCTTCATCATTCCATCCTTTTCATATGTCAATTTGAATCTCTCATTATTTAGGGGTCATCAAAAAGTGACCCTTAATTGGACAAAAATACAATACCCAAAATCATCCACAATCAAGCCACAAAAATCAATAAACAAATAAATAAACAAATAAATAAATAAATAAAATAAATCGAACTAAATAAAAAAAACTAGGTCATCCTGGCAATACACCCATACTTGGGATTTTTCAAGTCTGATCCTCAATAGTCCCCAGCAGACTCGCCATTGAAAGCACCCTCGATCCGCAGGGTGCACGGATCCGCTTTTGACCCTTGAGGTTTGGGAGTTACCACCTAGTTATTACGGTCTAGGAACCGAACATTGACTCTAAAAGGTAAAAGAAACTAATCTACGAAAAATAAGAAACTAAGTCCGGGGATCACGTTACGGAGTTGGAAGGTGTTAGGCACCAACCCCGCTCGGCAAACACCGGTCTCTATTAATTCCCAAGTAGAACTACATTGCTAAAAAGTCCTAATCAATAAAAAAATAAAAATACTTACCTTTTCCGAACGCAACGATTTTCTTTTCCCTCAGATCTGATAGAATAACTTCTTGTACAGTATTCCTCGCTTCGTTCTCTCATAGGATCTGATTTCTGATCTCCAAGTTGAGGTATCTCTTTCTTAGATCTGAATTCTTCGAATTTATTTATGGGTTTCTGGGTGTTTTTGAGGATTTCTAGGTATTTTTTGAATTAAAATCGAAGTATGGATGTTAGGTAAGGAGTTGGGACTTCAAAATTATGGTTTATGGAAGGCTTTTTGACCTACTTCTCTTAGGGTTTATGATTTTATACAAAAATAGGGTGTAAGGACCCCTATTTAAAATTTTTTTTAAGGGTTGATTTAGATAGAATTAGTGTTTAATTAGAATTCTTTTAGTTAGAGTTGTATTTTAGTTAGAATTGTTTTAGGTAGAGTTGTATTTTAATTAGAATTGTTTTAGGTAGAGTTATATTTTAGTTAGAACTCTATTAAATAGAGTTATTATTTAATTAGAACTCTATTAGGATTTTGACTTATGGTCTTATTTGCTTGACTTTAATATTTTGACTTTAGTCTTAATTGATTGACTATAAGATTTTGATTTTAGTCTTAATTAATTGACTTTAATTTTGACTTTAGTCTTACTTGATTGACTTTAATACCTTGACTTTAGTCTTTCTTGATTGACTTTAATTTTTGGAGAACCCCCCTCTATTATATCTTTAATTCTTTGGACCCCCAAATGGAGGGGTCCTTAAAGAAATATCTTGCGAACCCTTAACAATTTTGCCTGAGAGCCTGATTGATCGATTTTTTTAGTTTAAAATTTTAAATTAATTTTATTAATGTTTCACTTTAATTATTTAATATTTTATTTTTTAATTTCAAAATTTTTAATTATAAAAATTATGAAATTACCGTTTTGCCCCCGGAGAGGACTTTTCACGTTTTAAGTTGGTTTTTGATGTTCTAGGATGTTTTCGAAATAATTTTTTATAAGGAATTCAATGGGAATATTGGTTTTTATCATTTATGAAATTTTTTGTGTGAAATGATCATGAACTTTATGAAGGGCATTTTCGTAATTTTGTCAAATTCTGTTAAAATTGGTGAAATGATTTATTTGGTTTCGATTTGTTATTTTATGTGTTTGAATGATTTTTCCTAAGCATAACGTAGGCTCTAAGGATATTTTGATGTTAGAGATATTTTTGTAATTTGGTAATTTTTTAGTGATTTTTATCGTGAAGCTTCTTTTTGTCTAAAAAATGATGATTTCTATGTTTCTGGCGTCATATTTTCCTAACGTAGCGTGGTTTCTACAATTTTGTCAGTTCGAGATACCACATCCAGATTTCTGAAACATATCTGGTAACAAAATAAAGCGTTGGAATAATTATCCATCATTGGGAACCATTGCGATCGGGTTGACGAGTTGATTAATCAGGCAAGTGCAAAAATTGGGTGTCTACACCAATAGAGGGAGTTTAACCTATGGTCATGATAAGGATATAAGAGAAACAACACTTGTATTTATGATAATCAAAGATGTACTATCTCCTTGAGAAATTACAAAGATAGTTGAATTAAAACCTAACTAGAAAATAAAAATTACAGAGAAAATGCCAAAAACATTGGGGGAGAAGAAGATAAGGGACAAAAGCCCAAGAACTTTTTCCTAATTGGAAAAATGATCTATTTATAAAATTGAAGTGTTCTCGAATGATCCAAATATAATCGCTATCACTCTTGCGTATAATCTCACATGTGAAGCAACATGGAAAAATTTTAAGGCAATCCAACCGAGGTGGACTGCGCCACATTGAAAGTTCATTGCATCGCATTACTCTGGAAATATGAAGATCTCATCTTTTGACTGGATACTTGATCTAACCTCCTAATTACAGTGCACTCTTACTTAAGTGATGTGGTATCTATCTAGATGAGTTAATCATTGACATATACAATAAGCATACACGATCAATTTTTTAAAATTTACAATTATTTTATACAATTAAACCTAATTAACATGGTATAACATGAAATGTGATAGTTTGAGGCTTAACATACTTATTCATCTAAACTAATTAAATAAGGACGGAAATCGAGATAAATACCTAAGAAAAGTGGGGATAATTCAATGTTTGAAGACATTGATCAATAATAGAAAAGTAAAAATAAAAAATAAAAAAAGGGCCATATGCATCAAAGCATTCTAAAATATAAACTAAACAAATGAATAACAAACCACCAAACAAATCGTAATAGTTAAAATACTTCTTAAATTAAATTTAAAAATAAACCAACCTAAAACTTCAAGACAAACACATTTTTTTAGAATTTTTTGGTTTACTTTTGCTCTACATCTACTAGAAGAAACTACATGAAAATGTAGGAATGGGTGAAATTGAACACATTTGGAATGTTCGAACTTCTACACATATTAGTAAAAAAGAAAATATAAAGATTTTATCTTTATTAAAGAATTGCAGTAAGTTCAAATCATAGCTCACAAGTCCTTATGATTCCTAAATAACCAATTTTGATTAAATTTATTTGAATTTGTTAAATTAAATTGGAGATGGGAGCTCTAATTGTTATAAGAACAATTCAGAATCTAAACCAAAAGGGAAATTTAGAACTATTTGTAAGGTCCAATAACCAATTTTGATTCTCAATCAAGTTAAAAAAAATTAACATTTTTTATTCATTTGAAATATCATATCGTAGTTCAAAAATGAATTTAAATAAAACAAATCAGGGTGTGAGAGAACTTCCAATCTTTATGTTTCAACAGAGATTTAACGTAATTGATCTATACTTGAAGGTGATTGGAGATTGCAACAGATGATCGTAATTGAAAACCCTAGCAGCAATAGTACCTATTGAAGAAGCAAATTTTGATCTTAGGTTTTGTGGAATCAAATACCCTACATCAATTGAATCAAGTAGGAAAATAAAATCGACCTTTCTCGTCTTCTACAAATCCTAGATTCTCAACTCATAAAGAGAGTAACCTTGATGTGATCAATGACAATTCCTAGTTCTCAACTAGTTTGATTCGTTTAAGAAGAACAAGAATCGATTGATCAATCTAAGTGATGGAGTTGTGAGGTTTTGGATCAAAAGAGAGGGCAAGCTTTGCTCGAGTTATGAGGTTTTCGATTGATAGAGAGAAAACTCGAGTTGTGAGGTTTTCGAAATAAAATGTGTGAAGGGAAGAGGTTCTCGAGAAAAAAAAAATTCTATAGCGACCAATTGATTTTTGTTTATCACTAAATTTACTCTACAACAACCCAAAAAAATGATTCATCGTTATATGTCAATTTCTTTGTCGTGAGAACAAGATTAAACTAAGGATGATGAAGAAATCGTCTTATGAAGTCAATTCAAGTTCGATCCACTTTTTCAGTCCAGGTAATAGGTTTCGGGTAAAATGTACATCCTTGACCACTGAAACCATGACAAAACAAGAAGGAAAAAATAAGAATGGTGAAAATGATTTCAAGAAAAAGAAACTAATTTTAGAGTTCGGGTTTACATTTCACACGTAAAAAAAATGAATTAACTAAATGCAAGTATCGATAATCTAATAACGGGTCATATTTGAAGCCATCGATCTTTAGTTTGATATCATGATGTTAATTCAAAAGCATTAATAGTAAAAATATATCCTTCCCTTATTTCATTTTGCACATCTAAGAAAAAATACTTGTAAAAAGAATAGACAAGCTAAAAGATTAAACATGTAGAAAAGAATACATGTTTATTTATTTTCTTTTAGTGCGAGGCGCTGTTTAAATTTATGCAAGAGTGCACAGTACTGTACTGTTATTTCATCTAGCCTAGGTGGGCACAGTTGCCTATTAGGAAATTGTATATCCATTCTCAACACTGTGATGTGAATTTCTTATTTGTTTTCAAAGAAAAAAATTATATGTATATATATCTATTTTTTGAATTGTTAAAGTGTTTGCGAATACCTGAAGGGATAGTCTATCATATCATCCGGAGTGATATACTATCCTAGGATATACGGTAGAGACAATCAAGCTCATACGTAGTATGGGACTCGTATAAGAATGGCATCACAACTGGAATCCGAGTTTATTTCTTTCTATTTTTTTCAATGAAGGTGTGATATAAAAATGATCGTACACGAGTTGGGATGTATAATGGGAATTACATGCACACTTGATAGGCATAGACGAAAATAGTTATTCAATGATTACTAACAGTCTAAAGTAGTCAAACATCTTGACACATCAAGAAGAGACCTATCTATTATGGTTATGTCAAACGACCAACCTAAGCCGAATAAATGGTCACCCAAGTGTGGTAAGTTGCAGCAATTGGTCATAAAATCAGGAACTAATGGTGTGATTCCACACCAGTGAAGCATTGTTGTAAAATTTCGTGTTTTCGATTCGTATCTTGAGGAAAAATAAATAATGGAATTTTGAGAAAATCTTGAAAGTGGGACTTAAGGGTAAAATTTTAAGATGTTTCTGATCATTTTTAATAGAATTTGACCTCACCATTGAATTCAAAATGATTGAAAAATATATTTTAGCATATAAGCACGCTCAAATGCGAGTCCGAATAGAAAAGTTACAAAATCCTCGATTATCGAATCGGACCAAACTAAAATAATGACTTTTTGCTAAAGTAATAATTTTTAAAATTGGATCACACCTTTGGATTCATAATGAAATTTTTTTGAACATAGACTATTTACTTGTCAATTTGAGAGCCCAAAAAGTCGAATTATCATCTAAAACGGAAACAATGTCAATTTTAGGGTCTCATCAGGCCAAAAATTTAAATTTTTTTTAGAGATAGAATTTATAGAAATTGACCACATCATTAAATCCGTAATGAAAAATTAGACGAAATAGAGTATTCATTTTTCACTTTTGGAGTCCGAACGGTTAAGTTATCGTCAAACGAAAAAATAGGTAAAATATCATTTTTGTCCCAAAATTTAAACAAAAAAGCCATGACATTTAAACAAATTTTTTTTATTTTTTATCGATCTTCAACCCCAGATTTATTACAAACGGTTCACCTTCGATGACCAATGTAGAAGGGAAAAAGTTCCGCAGCCTCGACATCTACAAAACCCACTTAAGATCTCTTTGTTTCATCTTCTTTTTCACCCTGTATCGTAAAAAATTGGCCATATATATATACGAGAGTTTCGAAATTTCGACATTAGATTTTATCAATTTCGAGGCCAAACCATCCTCCGTCACAGAAGGGAGAAAAGAAGACGACATCGAGATCTTCGAAACCACTGGGTTAGATTCGAAAATCAACCGTCTTGAAGTTCAAACAGTCTCGATTTCCGTACTGATCTCCTCAATTTTCGCACACGTGTTTCAATTTCGTCGTCTAGAGATTGTAAGGAACTTTCAATTTCTATTAGTAATCGTAGATTGTGAAAATTGCATTTAAGATTGTGAAAATTGCATTTAAGATTTTATTAAAAATTTGTGGTGTGTTTCCAAAAATATAGAATTCTTTTTGTTATTACAAATTCACGTTAGAACTGGTATGTTTGATATGTTTAACTATATTTTATAACAAGATATACGTGGATAGGATATCTTACTAAGTTATTTCCATCAGTTGGGTCATGTGCACTGCTCGGACCCCGTTTTAATCTAAGTTTTGGTATTTTTTCAATGTTATTAATAAAAATGAATTTCATAATTGGAAAAATGATTTAATATTCAATGAACTCAAATTGAGTTGATGAATACCAAAAAGTGGATATTTTGTTTGAAATATTGAAAACGGTAAAAATCGAGAAAAAAAAATGGTATGAAACGGTAAAATGTCAGAGCCACACTTGAGGGGTGATGTCTGCATTTTACATTGTTGTGTTGTGTATAGGTTGGTGAACGGATATCCAGGGATAATGTTACTAGTTGTATGTTTATTTACTTTCTGTTTGCGTGAGGCGATGTTTACTTTTCCGTTCTGTTATTTATTTTAGGCCGGGTGGCAACACTTGTATGGTAGGAAACTGGATATCCATTATTAATCTTGTATTGTTAATTTATCTTTTGTTTTCAAATGAAAATATTATATATATATATATATATATAGTTATTTTGTGAGTTGTTAAAGAGTTTGTGAATGCATGAAGGGATAGTACGTCATATCATCCAGAGTGGTGTACTATAATGGGATGTACGGTAGGGACCACCAAGCTCATATGTGGTATGGGACGTGTATGAGAGTGAAGTCACAACTGGAATCCGGGTTTATTCCTCTCTATCTTTATCAGTGAACTTGTAATGTAAAGGTGGTCATATACGAATGGTTTGTATATTTGGGAATCACATGCACGCCTGATAGGCATAGACGAAGATGATTAGTCAGTGATCACTAACAATCTATGATAGTCAAATGTTCTGACACATCGAAAAAAGACCCATTGCTTACGATCATGTCAACAGCCAGCCTGAACCGGATAAATGATCCCACAAGTGTGGTAAATAGCGACCAACCACAAAATCAGGAACTAATATTTTATTATGAAATATCATGTCCCGACTGGAAGCGATTTAGTCATGAATCCCAACTCTCTAATTCCACTATTCCACCATTGTGTATTATATATCTGTTAGTTTATTTTGATATATAAAATGCAATGCATGTTTAATGTTTCCATTTGGTCAATTAGATTTGTATAAAAAGAAAATGTTATAGTGGGTATTGCTGATAATGTAATGTGAGTTTTAAGATGTTTAGTTGCTCATCCCTAACTATATGTACCAGTTAATCGTAGTTTCTTCTGTAAAACTTTACATATTTTAAAATGATTCAATATGTTTATTTGTTCATGTTAAGAGAGGTTATTGGCAGAAATTGTTTGCTTCCTTACTGAATAACATGGTTACTCACCCTTTCCTTCTCCATTTTTTAGTTTCAGATTCAGAGCTTGGCGAGACAGGTATAAAACATAAGTAAGAATCATATGGTGGGTCAGATAGACAACCAGAGTCCGTCGCCTAGTGAGTATTGGGGATATACTCAATTTGTCCAACAATATTATAGATTTATACTGAGCGTTAAGACTTTTGTCAGAGTGAGGAATTTTTGTATAATCCCGTATATAAATTTCTTTTTTCGCACTCTGATCTATCGTACGTTATTAGATATATATAGGCTTCCTCTAGTATATATTTTGTATGTATATATGTAAGATTGTATGTCGATTATCATGTACGGGTTGATTGCCTTGGAATGCTAACAAAACAGAGGAGACCATGCCGCAATTTTGAGATGCTACCTAATGCCTCGAGATTTGACATGGGATTTTGTGTTAGCATTTAGCGGGACGTCACAATTGTAACACGATGTCCCGATTGGAAGCTATACAGTCGTAGAATCCCAACTCTCTAATTCTAATACTCTACTATTGTGTATTATGTATCTGTTGTATTATTTTGAATTATAATATGAAAAGCATGTTTACTATTTCAAGTTTATCAATTAGAATTATATAAAAATAAAATAATATAATATGAGTACTGTTGATTGATAAAATGTGGATTTTAACTATTTAGTTGCTCATCCCTGACTATATGTACTAGTTAATCGTAGTTTATTCAATAAAACTTTGCATGTATTGAAATGATTTAGATTGCTTACTTATTCATGCTAGGAGAGGTTATTAGTCGAAATTGTTTGTTTACCTATTGAGTAACCATTGTTGCTCACCCTTTCATTCTTTTTTTTTTTTAGATCCTGCATTTGATGAGATAGATATAGATCAAGCTAATGAGGATCATCTAGTGGGTCAGATAGACGACCAGAGTCCATTACTTGGTTGAGCGTTAGGATTCTATTAAAGAAAGAAGATTCGGTAAAATCCTATATATTATTTACTTCTTACGCACTCTAATCTACCCTACGTCAGTAGATGTAGATAGACTTCCATTATTTATATATATATATATATATATATATAAGGTATTATTGATATCATTTATCAAGTGAAACAGGTATTTTAGTGCCTTGAAATGCTAACATAAACTGAGAAAACTATACCGAAATTTCGAGACGCTAACTAATGCTTCGGGATCTGACATGAGATTTTATGTTAGTATTTCAAGGGCGCCACAGGATTGATCAAGAGAGAACTCAAGTTGTAAGATTTTGGAAATAAAACACATGAAAGGAAGAGGTTCTCGAGGAAAAAAAACTCTACAATGACTACTTGATTTTTGTCCGTCGTTAAATTTGCTCTACAATGACCCAAAAAAAAAAAATGATTCATCATTATTTGTCAATTTCCTTATCGTGAAACCAAGATTAAATTAAGGATGATGAAAAAATCGTCTTATGAAGTCGATTCACATTTTCGGTCTGGGTAACAGGTTTCGAGTGAAATGTACATCCCTGCCCATTGAAACCATGACAAAGTAAGGTGGAAAGAATAAGGATGATGAAGATGATTTTAAGGAAAAGAAGCTAATTTTAGACTTTAGATTTATATTTCACACGTAAAAAAGATGAATTAACTATATGCAAGTATCAACAATCGAATAACTGGTCATCCTGATGTTAATTCAAAAGCATTAATAGCGAGAACATATCCTTGCGCATCTAAGAAAGAATGCATGCATAAAAAATAAACAAGCTAAAGGATTAAACTTACTTTATAAGATCAAGAAAAAGAAAAATAAACGAGTATAGTTTAGCAAACTTCACGTTTAACCCTTGAAAAGTCCAAAAGGAAAATGACAAGGTGAGAGAAACAAAATATATGTATGTAATCAAAGAGAGATTCTCCAACTATTACAGCCAATCCCGATGACCCACCACTCTGCGTGTAAAACCTGTTCTTATAAAAGTCGAAAGAAATGTTTTGCGATCCAATGACGTTGGACACTTTAAGAACAATATAGGATTATAGGTTTCGTAACATTAGTTTTGTAGGAATCTCTATGAAACATCTTTCCATCTAAGCTGTTGATAAATGGTCAATGTCCAACCTCGTTGTACACTAGCATTTTCCAAGTTGAAAAGTATAGTCCACCGACAACACGCATTTCATACGCCAAATTTGGTCCACTTCATAAGTGCTCTGCAATTGGTGATGGGCCATATTATTTATTTTATTTTTCTCAAATCAAATATAAATGTGTCTCACAATAAATATGATTTAGTGCACAACTTGCACAGTGCGCGTAGCTAAAGTCCACCAAATGTAGTTTCAAAATTCGAAACTCGACATGGCTGTTAAACAAGAAAAGTCAACATAACATTCACGAGTCCACTTGGAAGAATCATATAGTGTAGGGGTAGGAAACAATTGCATTAGTTTAGGACATGTGTTGGCCAATTAACTCTCGATCAGATCGGGTAAAATATTGTCCTACCAGTGATTGGATTTTCTTAGGCATAATATCTTAGTGATTGGATTTCTTTTTGTTAGTGTAAAAATAGTGAGAGATAACAGAAAGACTAGGCTTCGTTGTATCCTGGGAACGTGTCCTTAGAACCCTTTTTTGTATTCTCGATTTAATTCTGAAAATGGGCAAATAACGTTTTAAAAAAATGTAGTTATAACGTGCCTCAAAGAACAAACAATCTTCTTTTATTGCTTCTTTACAATTCTTCCAATACATGTTTGTGTCTGTGCCATACTGAGGTAAGGATATTTTGAAAATTTACTCAACTCAAACTCAATCCATTTAATAATCGTGTTAAAACCTTAAACCTAATTGAACACAACCCAACCCATGTAACCCATTCAATAAAATTTTAGTGGGTCTTGTTAACATGTGCCCTAAGGACACACATTACGATCCATTAAATACACCTTAAAAAATGAGCATTTGAGAGTATTTTAGGTAGGGAAAAAATCAAGGGCATTTTTTGTAGGAAAATCAAGTTTCAAGGTGAATTTAATGCATCTTAACATGTGCCCTTAGGGCACATGTTAACACCCAATTATAATCTTAAGTGAAGAAAATAAATTTTATTTCCACTACAAAAAAATAAAATACTATTTTTAAAAATAAAGTCACACAACCATAAATCAATATCTCTACCAACATTAATTAAGTATCACACAACATAAATTATGAATTTTTCAAACAAAAAATAAGTAAAAATTAAAGTTCTTAAAAAAAAAATTTCTTCTGCATCCTTGTGGCATCGGATCATATTTTTTAGATGACACAAGGTAACTTTTCTTACTAATTTCGTAACGAAAGCATTTTTCTTTTCTAAAATAAAAGCTCGGCCCTTAATTATACGAAAAATATCTTACAATACTCTATATTTTATAAAAACTGATAATAGAGATTGTATTATAAAAAAGTTCCATGAAATTCTAATAAAAAATGGATAATTTAAAAATCCTTAAATAATTATTGATATTTGATATACATCATATGTTTCATGATTTAAAACAGTAGGTTAATGACACAATAACTAAGTGTGTTAAAATGGGTTAAGTGGATTGACGTCACAAACCTAAATATGACCCATTTAATAATCATGTTAAACAAGTAATGACCCAAATCTAATTAGGCTTGATTCAAACCCACTAATTTCATGTTGTTTTTGAGTCGTGTTCACAAATCGTGTTAAGATTATCACTCTATATGTAATGAATATGATATCGGACAGATCGAGAGATTGTAGCATCAAGACAACATGTGACCTTAGTGTAAATGGATGGTGTTCCAAACTTGAAAATTTACACATGTCAACATCTTTGAAAGTGTGATGATGAAGATATCATGTGATAAAAGGATTTGAAAAATCTATAAATAACCAATCAAAAGACAAATGTATGTGATCTGATTTAAAAGAGTCTCACATGGCCAAAAATCATTGAAATGTATTCATGGATGCAATTTTATAATCTAAGAATTTGATCAGCATTAATCAAGAGGAAGGACCAATCAAGATAAAGATCCCATATGTATAAGATTAAATTAGAGAGCTTCTATTGCCAGATCAAATTTTGCTAACTCCACTCCAAGGTGCGTGCTAATTATTTGGTGATTTACATTTGAATTGGGGTGGTGTTAGAAGTTGGTGTGGCAATAGAATCTCTCTAAATTTATCACATATTCTATTGATTATTTAATTTTTATGCTTTTCAAAATCAGAAATTTAATACAATAGCATAACTCAACCCAACTTCCGATTTGATTTGGAGATTTAGCTAAAAACAAATTTAAACGAGTCAGACGAATATTTAATGGAGTCGACTCGACTACCCAGGCCGCCAACAACATGTTTTATATGATAGCCGCCAACAACGTGTGATCGGCTCTCGACCTTTTTATAATATCTTGCCTACTACCCCTCCAAATAGAAACTATATCTGAGATACACATGATTTCAAACTGATGACGTACCCTTGAGCCTTGACCTCAAGTCTTCACAGCCAACTTTCAAATGACCTAAATACCCTCACCCCAAAAACTATTTTTCTCAAAAAGATAAAATAAAATAAAATAAAAATTACTCAACAATTACTGATTTAAATAAATTGAAAAAAAAAAGGAGTATATTTTGTTAACAGTTATCAAACCCATTTAGAATAAATCAATAAAAAAATTTTGGGTGTGTTGATCTTTTCTCAATAACCGATTATCTATTGGGGTACATTTTGAAAAGGGTGGGCAGCAAGTGCTTGGCCAAATTTATTCGTACCCTCAATTTTAAGTCTCTTTGAGGAATGAAACATTTAGTTCGAGGATTAGTCCTGTTGGATAAGGTTGGTTTTTGGGTTGGGCAAAGCTTGATGGACCAAAGACTGGCCCGCAATCATAGGGATTGTGGGGTCAGATTCCAGTGGAGGTGTTGATGGACTTTGCCCTATTGATCGGAAGCCACTCCTTCCACCTCCCTGTAAGCACCAATGTAGTATTTGCCAATAATTCTATGACGTTCAAGTTAGAGTTGCAGAAGAATAATGGTTATAACTGACTGAACTTTATCCTCTCTTAATCAGCCAAAAAAGATCTTTTAGCCTGTGTCAATTTCTTTACTTATAGATACTTCCTCCAAATCAGGATTTTTCCTTCTCACAGGATGCGATCCCGAAAAATCCCTTGATTACCAGGATCCTGAACGAAATTGGGATTTTTTGGGATTGGGTTCACTATTACAAGAAGATCCCCTCTAAGATCTCTGGACTTAACGTGCGTAAATCAGGATTACGGATATACTTAGACTAGGTCTACCCTGCTTGACAAGCCAGGTCTTATCTAGTATTACGCTGTCCTTCTAACCAAGCTAGACGCTTTCTATCTTAGTCTGCCCTACCACTGGGTAGTGCTATAAATGCTGACTTACGTATGGTACCACTTTAATGGCTTAGACACGTGTACGGTTTGGATGATGGTGCAATTATTACCCTTTATAATTACCCCCTTTCAAGGAGACGAGAAGTCTCACTGTCTTCTTGAGACACGTATCCTTTTTTTGATTGGCTATCAAGATCCTCTATCTTTACATTTGTTTTTTTATGAATTGTCGCATTCAATACAATGTCATTTCAAATCTTCTCTAACGGCTAAGACGAATCATCTCTTATGTATAGCCATCCACATGCCCCATTAACATGTTCACTATGCCCAAGGTTGCGACGGTTAGGTTGGATAAGGCTAGTCTCTCAGGTGCACGTACTCCTTTATGCTTTCATATAAATAAGGGAGTTGCACTAATTGTTCCTCCTATTGTGCTATTGCCTTTGCTACTTCGTATCTCTGTGCTTTCGATGTTTTTTCTTTCTTTCTGATTTACAGTCATTTTTTTCTTCTCTCAAGCTGAGATAATCTTCTTTTTTACCTTTATTTCTCTACAAATTTTATTTCTCAATGGTCATCAACATTGCCCAACTTCATAGAGAATTTTATATCCCTGTCTCTGTGTCTGTCGGGGTTTGCAAAAACCCCAACAATCCTGACGAGCGTCTTTAGGGGGAAATCCTAGTTTACGTCGGCCAAATCAAGGCTGGCCTAAGTTTCCCTCTCTCTTCCTTCCTCAAGGAGGTGTTGAGTAAAATAAATCGGGCCTCAGGCCAAATGTCTGGTAATTTCTATCGCCTGATGGAGATAGTGAAGAAAATGGGGATATCCCCCAATGACTTCCTTTCCAAGTAAAATTTGAAAATCATCCCCCAACACTCTGAGTACTACTCGTTGTCCTCCAAGAGTACAACAATTGCACTGGTTCCATCTCTTATTAGTGCTGACAAAGGATGGTACAAGGACCCCTTGATTGTCTCCGAGAACTGGGAATTTGCCCATAGCGTCTCTCATGAGGGATTCTAGATCCCTCAGACCTTCTAGTGTAAGTCCAGCTTTAAGTTTCTAGTAGTGTCTTGTTTTTCAATTTTTTGCAAGTCAGTCTAATCTGATCTTGACTTCTTATTTTTGCAGATTCTTTTGCCCTTTCTCCTACAGAGACTAGGAAATAACAACACAGAGCAGCCAAAGATAGGAAGGTGGTGGCAGTGGGTCTCCAAATTTAGGTGGTCGACGAGCTAATAAAGGAAAGTAGACATGCCCTTCCCTTTCTTCCCTGCCTCGGATACTTGCACGATGAACTCCTTTTTTATTAGGCCGAGCATACCTCGGAAGGCCTATCATTCCCTCCTATCCTACTACCTGCCATTCCTTCTCCTCTATTTCCTTTTGGATCTTCCAACGTCATGAATATTGACCTCTTGGAGTATCCTCTCTCCCTCCCCATATTGTCAAGGCTACTCCTCCTTCTAAATAGAATAGGAAGAAGAAGAAAAATCTGGTCCTGCGTATTCTACTCAATTTGGAAAGGTTGACTAGTTAGTGCTGTGCACATTGACTAAGCTGCTCTTGCTTCTGCTTCTGCTTATGTTGTTGCTACTACTGAACTTCTTGAAGGGGCTCCTACTCAGGCAGTGCAGAGCTCTGGCACCATTAGGGAACTCAACCCTATCCCTGAGCTCCAACCGCACAAAAGGCGCAGGCTCATGAGGAGGAGCCTAAGGAGCCCTCACCCTAGGGGAGTCCGAACAGGAAGGCCTTAATGATCTCAAGACTTCCTTGGAGGAAGCAGCCTTCTTCTAGAGGAGTCGTGCCTCTTACCTATAGGATGGAAACGAGAATAACAAGTTTTGACCCCACTTCTCCACCAACCTTGGTCACTTCTCTAACAAGAGCAATGGGGTGAGGGATCCTGCGATTGTTATTTCCCTGCTCTCTCACTCCATTTCCCCCAAGGATTGAAATATTATTGACCGGACCAATGCTAATCTGAGCTTTATCAGGTTCGTTCATGGTCTCTACCAAGTAATTTTATGTTCTTCCCTTACTACACTTTACACACTGTATCTCATTCAGTTTTCTCACTATTTTACTTTTTATAGGCCAACACCTATGGTACATTGGCCTTCCTAAAGTGGCGTGAAGCTGAGAACCAGACAACTACCCTGACAAGGAAGTATGAGGAAAAGCTAGTTTTGCTCCAAGGCAAGCTGGCCTCCTCTAGTCATTTCACTCAGAAGGCCAAAGAGGAAATGGAAGTAACTTTGGCCCAGTTCACCAAGGAGAACGAAACATTGGAGGCCAATAATAAGAAGCTGACGAGTTCCCAAGATGTTCTTCAACTGGAACTGGCCAGCTACAAGGAGAGAATACAGAGGAAAGACGCAGAATTGACATATCTCCAAGAGAAAGTACAACAGCAAGAGCTTGAGCTGGACTCTCACAAGACTGATTTTGAGTCAGCGAAGGTCGATGCTAAGGCAACGCAGGCCAAAGAAGATGAAGTAGATGACCAAAAGGTTACTTGGTCAACTGCATGCTCAATCTTTCGGGTAGCAGAAGAAGCTTCCACCAAGGCCTACCATGAAGGCTTTGAGGATACCCGACTTCACTATGAGGAAGATGAGGACGAGGAAGATAAGGAAGACTATGATGGTTCTAAAAGTCTTTTTGTCAAGGAAATATTCAACTGATCTGGTGATCATGGGTTAGTCCCTCCCTTCCAATTGGATGAGGAGGGGAACCCAATTGCCATCTTGGATTACGCCCCTGGTGATTTTATGGTTGTTGGGTAAATTATGGATTTGGGTCAAGTCGGACAAACCAATTTGTTTTCCCTTGCTAGTGATCTGCCTCCTATCCCAATCATTGACATCGATCATGACGAACCACCCATCCATCCCAACTCTACTGAGGTCATACCTTCTACCAACCAGTCTCTTCCTATTGAATGAAGGCCTATCTTTTGGTTTTTGTTGTGCTCTGTTTTTGCTACTTTCTCCTTTACTCTCCCTTTTTTGGGATTTTTCTTGTATATTTTTTCAATATTAATGAAAAAAAATTTCTTTATATCGACTGTGACCCTTCAAACGCCTTACCTCCTAAATGAATTGAGGCAACGTAGACCATATCTTCTTTTGCAGTATTATTGAAAATCGAATAAACGATTGCATCAAAAAATTTGCCTTCGAATCGTTTCCATCAATATGATGGAAGTCAAGTTTAACATATTTCGTATAGATGAAATCTCTACCGATATGGTGTCTTGGTCTATTATGGCTTGAGATATTGCCACGTTCTCCATCACCCAAATGATTAGCGATCTTGCCATATTTGAGGTTTGTTGCCACTACAAGTTGAGATTGTTAGTTTCACATTTTGTCAATCCAGAGACTTAAGGTGTGTATCGAACTGATTTACAATTGAAGACATGTAAAGACCTCGATAAAACTGCTCAACCTCAAGCATATCAATAAAACGCTCATAATGTGCGTGTATAAAACCTAAAAGGTAATGAGACCACTTAGACCATTCTTTAACACTTAAATGGTTGTTAGGTTATCTCATATTGGTAAGAAAATCTTATACCTCAACCCATTTATTCATCGGAGCTTTTGAGAGTCTTAAATGGTCATAAAGGGTATTTTGATAATTTTACCCACCCTTGGTGAGTGTTTGCGGATCTTATATAGTTAAAATCTACTAAATTCCTGAATTGTTTAATCACCGAATTTCTCGAGAGTTCAAATTGGCCCAAAATGGCTAAAAGGGTATTTTGGATATTTTACCCACTTAGGCCATGACCCACCCCTTGGTGAAAGTTTAGGGACCTTATATTTAGTAATATCTACAAAATCTCCAAACGGTTTGTTCAGCGGAGCTTCGGGGAGCAAGATAGAACTCAAAATGACTCAAAAGGGCATTTTGGTAATTTACCCGACGTCATCGGGTAAAATGACCAGGTCCCCTGGCAGCAAGGTCCATGTTTCACCAGGACTGTTGGGGGTGTCTACCAGGACCACCGGGCTATTCACCAAGGTCGTCAAGTGAGTTACTCCAACAATCCAAAAATTTGAAAATATGACCATTGGAGCTCCCGGCATCACCGATAGGTAATTTTTGTTTTTCAAATGCTTTTAAAAATCATCTCTTGAGTTCATTTGTGGGTAAAATCAAACCTTAGTGACGTTTAGCTCACCTCTCTCTAAACTTAGAGAGCCTTCTCTACTCTCATGAGAATCTAACTTAGGTGAACCCCTTCAACCTTCTTAGACATCTCATTTGATCACATTCCAATCATCAAACCTCACCTTGCATACACATTGGTACATTCATAGAGAAATGAGCAAAAGGATAAGATGGAAGGAGTGTTCATAAAGAGTTGAACTCGAAAGCTTGATTGGAAGATCCAATCGTCGAGATGTACTTGTGAATTCAAGAACAAAATTGGATAAATCGAAAGAAATTTTAATTATCCTATTGACCCCCCTCTATGACTAGACATGGTACGAAGCCCGATATTTTCAGAGATAACTCCTTCAAAGATGCAAATTGCTTGTCGAAGCGTTCTCACATGTGTTTAATTGCCTCGTCTATATGCTTAGAGTCTTGTGATCTAATTCCTTCCACCATAGTCGCTTGTTAACATGGCAAGAATGTTGCTTTGATACAACTAGGACAAGATACTTAAGAAAACTCTCACATCTAAGGGAAAACCTTGCAAAAGACTTTGATTATTCAAATCTGAGATGCTGGACTCCTCATCCATGGTTGACTTATAATAGGGTTGCAACCTAAGCGAGTTGGCCCGAACTCAACCCGAGATCAACTCAATAGATGGGTGAGCCTTGGTCGAGTTATGTAAAAAATGAGTTGAGCTTGGGTTATAATATCTCAACCTGATTTCAATTCAGATTAAGCTCAGGTTGATAGTATAAGCAACCCGACTCAACCTGAATCCTATGCCATATACTATTATATAAATATTTTAGATTTTTTTATTTAACTTTTTTATTTCATCTTATTATTATGACTTGTGGACAATTAGTTAATATTAATGTGAACTTTGGTTTAGTATGATTTGTCTAAATATTCTCTCATTGATGGATTTGAATGTTGTATGCGATTTTATTTATTAGTAGTTTGGTTTTGATTTTGTATAATTTTTTTTTTAAATATTAAATTTATTTGCTAATCAAAATGAAATTATGATTATTCAACGAGCCCAATCCGACCAAACCACCAAAAATTATCTAAATTTGGACTAACCCAAAGTCCATCCAATTTTATAATATCAAGCTCAAGTTGAGCTTGGGTTAGTGAGCTTATACCCGATGGTCAGGTTTCATTAAGCTCAGGTTGAGAGTCCTGCTGCTTGAGTTGAACTTGGGTTTATCCTCCAACATGCCAAGGTTTCAACCCTAACTTATAAGGTTTACAAGACCTCGAAACTTACCCACTTGCAAGATGAAAGATTTTTACCATCAAATTTTACTCTTGGAGAAAAATAAAGGGTTTTGGTTAGGGGCATTTAGGTTATTTTATTTAGAAATTGAAGGGGCATCTCAAATGTTCATTAAAACGCGAAGAGGAGAGGGGGGAGTATGTAAATTACCCTAATATTTTCTCACCTTTATATCTTCAAAATATTGATGTACACGACACGATCACCTTTCACAGAGACAGAGAGAGAGAGAGAGAGAGAGAGAGAGAGTTTCTGGTGTGTCTCACACTAACATGTCGATCGACCCTAGGAGCGGCTTCTGCAAGTCGAATTCCGTCTTCTACAGCAAGAGAAAACCCATCTCTCTCCCATCTAACGAATCCCTAGACATCACAACCTTCATCTCATCTCGGGCCCACAATGGTAAGATCGCCTACATCGACGCCTCCACCGGTCGCCACCTCACTTTCCCACAAGTCTGGCAAGCCGTTGATTCCTTATGTACATGTCTCTCAAACCTCGGTATACGTAAAGGCCATGTCGTCCTCCTCCTCTCTCCCAACTCCATCTTCTTCCCTGTAATATGTCTCTCTGTAATGTCTCTTGGCGCTATCATTACCACAACCAACCCACTCAACACAACTCAAGAAATCGCCAAGCAAATCGCCGATTCCAAACCGATTATTGCTTTCACGACTCAGTCTCTCCTCTCAAAATTCGGTTCCACAAATCTCCCAATCGTTCTCATCGGCGATTCAGATATATCCCTTACCGTTAGTAACACTAACGTGAAAATCGTTTCTACTTTGGAAGAAATGATGAAGAAAGAACCGAGTCCAAGCCGAGTCAAAGACCGAGTCAGCCAAGACGACACAGCGACTCTTCTCTACTCGTCTGGAACAACTGGTGCGAGCAAAGGCGTGGTTTCGTCGCACCGAAACCTAATAGCTATGGTTCAAACGATTCTGAGTCGATTTAGGTTAGAAGATGGAGAGCAGAGCTTTTTGTGCACTGTTCCAATGTTTCACATCTACGGTCTAGCTGCGTTCGCATCAGGTCTACTTGCATCAGGATCAACGATCGTGGTTCTTTCGAAATTCGAGATGGACGAAATGCTATTGGCGATCGAGAAATATCGCGTTACGTATCTGCCTCTTGTACCGCCGATACTTATCGGATTGATAAACAACGCGGATCGTATTAGGGGGAGATTCAATTTGGGATCGTTGGGATGGGTTTTATCTGGTGGAGCGCCTTTGAGTAAAGAAGTGATAGAGGGGTTCTTGGAGAAGTATCCGAACGTGAGGATACTTCAAGGGTACGGACTGACTGAAACGGCTGGTATTGGCGCGTCGACGGATACGTTGGAGGAGAGTAGGAGGTACGGTACGGCTGGGTTATTGTCGCCTAATATGGAGGGGAAGATTGTTGATCCGGATACGGGAGTTGGGTTGGAGGTGAATCGAACGGGTGAGCTTTGGCTTCGTGGACCTTCGGTCATGAAAGGTAAAGTGAATCAACGTTTTTCTTTTCTTTTTGTCTATGCTTACGTGTCTTACATGCAATAGGATGACTTGTCTGCACTATGGATTTCATTCTTATCTTATTTTTTATCGAGTCGTTTTTAGCTCACAAAATGTTTGCTACACTAATAAGTGGCAATACTTGCCACGTCAAGTTTTGTAAAATTAAGAATGCCATTCGATACACGTGGGTGGGGATCCTAGATATCTGTGAACAAACAATTTTTCTTATTTTATCCTATATTGTCAAAAATAAATAAATTAATTAAAACACGAATGTTCAATATATTAATGACAAATCAGGTGATATGTGTCCCAATGAAATTTGTCAAATATTAATGAAAATGTAGGGGTGTGAAATAAATACAAAAATACACATGTCAGGTTCTACCGAAATTTTGAAGCGGTCTGCCTGCTTCTCAAAGTCAAACTCTTCACAATATCTGAGGACGGTCAAAGAAATTTTTTTTCTCATGAAAAAGTTAATCTAGGATTTCAGGGAGTCCTGAATGACCAATCGAACGAGGGGGTACTTTTGTAATTTGAGGATGTCTTCAATACATGTGGATGCCTGTGACTGACTCCGGATTCATGTAATTAATCTATTTGGGATTTTGTGAAATCTTATATTGAATTTTATTTTGGTAAAAATATATATACATATGCATGTATTTGAGGGCTTTCTTAACGAGAAAAAACTTTGAAACACCTATTGCGCCTCAAAATTTGGGTAGAACCCTCTCCTTTAAATGACACTTAGTGTCTCCAAGAAGGTATGCGTAATATTAATGAAAAAGTATAGGTGTGAAATAAACACAAAAAGCCACATGTCATGTTATGAGGAGGGTTCCTCCAAATTTTGAAGCGACCTGGCTGTTTCAAAGTTGAACTCTTCCTAACATGGGTATTTTTGTAAATTGAGGATGTTCAATATACACGGCGTCTTACAATTAGTCAATCCGGTTTCTTTGAAATACCAGATTGGTTTTTATGCGGGCAAAGTTTTTTTTTTTTTTCTCAAATGATGAATCCTCTCTCCATGCAAGTGTGCGCATAGACAAAGACATGAACACATAATCGCACAATTACAAGGCTGGTTTCACATAATACTGTAATAGAGACAGTTCGAATTTGCTAATTACAAAATAGTGAATAGACTGTGCTAAGTTGATGAATCAATAATCCCACTTGGCAATAGGATCTGTCCAATGGAAAAGTTTGATCTACTTCAAGGGGGATCTTCCTTCAGAAACTATTTTATTTTATCGCTTGCAAAATATGAATTACATTTTCCAATATAAAGGATTTTGAAGCCTAAATTAATAAAATAGGAGTCCTAAAATAATAAAACTCTTGATCAATAGCTAAAGACTCTTCAACTAATAAAACTACTAAAATAAGGTATCCTACATATAACATACTAAATTAAATTAATAAAATAACATATCCTAACACTTGATAGAGAAATAGTAAAATCAAAATGCTTATCTGAGAGTGAATCGTCTATAGCACATTTTTTTATGCAGGTACTTGAATTGAGAGTGTCACATCGACAAGATAGAGAATCTGATTGTTTAAATTTGAGAGTTCAGTGGTGACCAATATTCAAAGGAGCCTTTGATCAGGCAAAAATGAGTGGTCTGTTTTTTTGTCCTTCCTTTTTCTTTTAGATTTTTATTTCTTAAAAAAAAAAATTGAACTAAATCATGAACCTAGAGGGCTGTTTTTTTTTTTTTCCCCCTCAAACTGGCACTCTTTGGCAGACAATTTTCAAAGGAGCCTTTTGATCAGGCTATGTATTTTTCCCCCTCAAAGTTGCACTCTCTTAACTCTGGAAAAAGTTTTAATAGGAAAAACATGCTATAGAGGATTTGCTTCTCGTTTAACCATGTTCTCTCACAATTTTCTCTCTGCCTAGTCAATATCTCTCTAAATTAAAACAAAAGGTGGCATGTGCTACGCACATGTATCAAAAGTGCTTATTTGTAATTTAAAATATTGATTAAAGAGTTTTTGAAGATTATATAGTAAAAAAGGATACTTCTGTATTTTTGAAAACTAACCACCTTGATTATAGGGGCTGAGATTTTATTGGGTTTTGACCAAAATGACCTGATTATGTTAAGTTTAAACTTATAAGTGAGGGCATATATGAGATCTAAATTTTGGTGCCGTGGCAAATCATTTTCTTAGGCAGAAGGGTGAGAAAAGGTTTTTTGCCTCAAGCGGCAAATCTTGTGCTTGTGGCAAACCAATTTCCCGTTTTTCTTATTTGTTTTGCACTCAAACACTGGTAATTTTTTATTTATTTTTACTGCAAACTATTGTCCTTAGAGTTTGCCGTGCAATCAAACACACCCTAAGAGTTATAAATTCATCCTTTCAACCATACACGAGTACTACTACATCAGAGGGATGGATAATGTAGTACCTCCACAAATCACTCAAACAACTTGTTTTCCCTTTGAACCTGGTTATTGGGATCTCTAATCACTTAGGTTGGGTTCTGTTGTTGGCGATTTATTTTTCAATAGGCTTAAGCCCATCCCCTTCTACATTTTATAGACTTTCTCTCTAGCCAATCCTTTGGTTAAAGGACATGCCAAATTCTCTTTTGACTTCACAAAGTCAATCACAGTAATCTCCTTTCAACAACTGTCGCTCATTATTGTGTCTACGTCGATTATGTTGTGACTTCCTTTTATGGGAATTATTTTGAGCTCTTAATATAGTAGCTTGGCTATCACCGGCTTTGGTCACAATGGTATGTCCATTAAAAAAGGCCTAATCCATTATGCTTCCTCTCCAGCTTTATCTAAAGTTATAAACTCCGACTCCATAGTGGACCAGGCTGTACAACTTTGCTTGGTTAATTTCCAAGACACTGCACCTCCAAGAGTAAACACATATCCTTTAGTAAATTTAGATTCATTAGAGTCATAAAGCTAATTTGCATCACTATATCACTCTAATACAACTGGATATCTCCCGAAATGGATCCCATAATCTAAAGAATATTTAAATACCTCAATACCATAATTAAAGTATTTCAATGCTCATATCTAGTGTTACTAGTATATCTACTAAGTCTCCCTATTGCATACCTAATGTCAGGCCTAGTGCAGTTCATGATATACATTAGAATAGATTGCCAATCACTTCAGAAAATTCTAACTGAGATATGGCAGCTCATATATGCTTCTTTAGATTACTACTAGGATCATAAGGTGTTTTAGCTGGGTTACAATCATATTGATAAATTTCTTAAGCACTTTCTCAATGCAATGAGACTGAGATAGAATTATCCTTCCTTTATTTGTAATTATTTTAATTCCCAGAATAACGTATGTATTACCCAAATATTTCATATCAAAGATTTTCATTAAAAACTGTTTTGTGCTTTTTGTCACTTTTAAATTAGTGCCAAAGATCAACATATCTTGACATACAAACAGATAATAACTCCTGAATTATTAATGAATTTATTATATATGCATTTCTCTGCCTCATTAAAATTATAATCATTTGAGATCCATACTTTATCGAATTTCTCATGCCATTGCTTGGGAGCCTGCTTAAGGCCATAAAAAGACTTTTTAAGTCTACACACTTTATTTTCCAGGGCTTGAATTACAAAGCCTTCAAGTTGGTCCATATAAATTTCCTCTTCCAATCACCATTTAGAAAAGCAGTTCTTACATCCATTTGATGTATTTCCAATTGGAGCATGGAGTCATTCAATATTCAATGATCCTAGAGTCATGGAAGATGTCCCTTGCATATGCACCGTAACAAATTTGGTGTGGATCAACTCCATTATGGACCAATAAGATGTAGATGACAATGACGATGATCAACTTTTTAGGATTTAGCATATTGAACGACATCCTCTTTGCATCATGTAACCCAGTTCCCCAACAATGTTTTACTGCCCATTTTCATTTCCTAATCATCTGTTCTTCTCTCTGTGGCTCTTCTATAAATTAGTATCTTGCTATGTTACATCCCCAAACCATGCATTTAGGTGGCGGGAGGTGTTTGATAGGAAATTTGGTTAGTTTCAATATTTTATTTCAGATGAACTTCTTTCTTATGTAGATCCCTCGAAAATAATGGAAATACAAATTTAATTTTCCACCTACTTGTGAATCAAGAGAGGACGTCCTATCCCTCCTTCATGCCTGGGTTTGATAGAAATATTGAAAGGATCTCATCACCCATGGACGTAGGCAATCTTGTTGAACCATGTAAATTTTTTGGCATACTCCCTATATCTTTGATATGTGTTTTATTTTGATTATTAACACGTGCCGATTTTCTACACTCAAACAGAAAGTCGCTCATCTCAGAGATTGGCACCTTAGAATTCGTGAAGAAATTCCGGATTCATGATCGCGATCTGACGCCTGTTGGCATCAAAATGTTGCATTAACCAAATATTGGCTTGATAGGGTTTGGTCCTAATCATCTTCATGGGAAGTGTTTTGAACAGCTGTGTCTAATAAGAAGTTACAGCTTGGGATTTCTCTATACCTCTCTCTCTCTCTCTCTCTCTGACCTCTGTAACCTTGAAATTCTAGTTTCCCTATTCAATTTCACTCTTGGTAAACCTAAAACATTTTACATTATATATCTGAAAATTGAAACAGCAAAATTGTCTCCGAGACTCCAAATTTGTGTCTAAATGTACATAACATCCCTCGTGATATAGTGTATGCTATGTAGCTCCTAACTTTAATTGATGAACATGTTGTAGGTTATTTCAGCAACCCAGAAGCAACTACCTCAACTCTAGATTCTGAGGGATGGTTGAGAACAGGTGATCTCTGTTACATTGATGAGGATGGATACATCTTTGTGGTTGATAGATTGAAGGAGTTGATCAAATACAAGGGCTATCAGGTTAATGTAACATCTTATTATCTACATAAGTATAGTAGACACTAAGTTCTAGTCCTCCTGTTCTTCTCAATATATAACAAAAATTCTAATATAGGTCTCTAATAATCACTAGTGATTTTTATGAATCAGTAAATTCTAAATTGACTTCCTCTAATGGATTTTAAATCTTTTGATTTGGTAGGTTCCTCCTGCAGAACTAGAGGCCTTGTTGCTGTCTCACCCGGAAATCAGTGACTCTGCCGTCATTCCGTATGTCTTCTTCTCTTTCATTAGATTAGGTTTATTTAGATATAAAATTACATTTTAATAAGAATGACAACTTGCATTCTCGCTTCCAATGAAGCTAAACGTAGCACTTACCGTAGCTTCTAGGGCCCTGGATTCGGAGTCAAATTATTATTTGGTAGGACTCGGAATCTAAAAGCATGTCAGAAGTGAAGTTATCCCACATCATATTTTGAATTCTAGCTTCTGTGGAAATTGGATCGGAACATTTAGTATATAAAAAAAAATCCTAAATTTATTTTGGATGAAAATGTTCATAATATATATATAGATAGATAGATATTTTGATCAATAACGAAATTTATTGATTGAGTGGTTGAGAAGACCAACTAAAGATACAGAACAACGAAGGCAAGGAAATAGAACAGAGCCAATCCTACCGAGCAACAAAGTTCTCGAAGCACACTCACCTAAACTCGATAAACACCTTACACAAAAAAAAAAAAAAGATACAAGAAATTACCGATAAAGAAACCTTTGAAGCATCCACACCCTTGTCTTCAAAGCATCTTGTGTTTCACTCCTTCCAAATCTCCCAGGCAGATAGCAAACGGAGTAACCCTTCAAAGAACTCTCTTGGCATCAAAGAAATTAGAGAAAATGTCCATAATATTTAAGTTAATAGCCAAAATACACCTGAAATGGTTTTAAGTTGATAACTGAAATGTTTAAAATCCTTAAGTTAATGACTGAAATGTCTATAGAAGCTGGTTTTTAACCAAACACCCTACAATTTCTTAAAGCATTTATCAACCCTAAAAGGCACTTATCAAAATATTGTCACCAAACCAACAATCTTGCAATTGTGATTGTTATAGAAGTGAAGATACCCTGCATCATCTTTTGTATTATACATTATGTGGAAATTAGGTCGAAAAGTTAGGAGACAAAAAAAACAAAAATGCCAAAAACGTCCATAATATTCTATTCAAAAATATATATATTTAAGTTGATAACCAAAATCCACCTGAAATGGTTTTTAGGGTTTAAATTTTAAGTTGACCAAAATGTTCAAAATCTTTTAAGCTAATAACCAAAGAAACTGTTTTTTATTTTTATTTTTAACTAAATGCACAAAATTCCAGTTAAGTGTTTCTACACCCTAAAAAGCACTAAACTAAATATTGTCACCAAATAAACAATCTCGGTGTCATGATTCTTATAGAAGCTCTTCCATTGAAATCATAACTGCTCTAAATGAGGATTACTTAGTTATGTTTCATTGGATAACAGATTTCCGGATGAGGAGGTTGGACAGTATCCCATGGCATATGTGGTAAGAAAAACCGGAAGTAATTTGTCGGAGAATGCGGTCATGGACTTCGTGGCAAAACAGGTAAAATCTCAAAATCTAGAAGATTAATGTTGGAATCCGTTATTGTTTTCATCTGACCATATTAAAATGTTCTCAGGTGGCTCCATATAAGAGGATTCGACGAGTCGTGTTTATACTTGCAATCCCCAAGAATCCATCTGGAAAAATTCTTAGGAAGGATCTCATTAAACTTGCAACCTCTAAACTTTGAAATGGTTCAATTCAATAGGGATTCCTAATCAGCTTTCTTTATTGATGAATCAAGTTTTTCAGTATCGTAATCAGCTTAGTGTTTGATTTCAGGTTAATATATTTACCTTTTGTGTATTGTTGAAGAACAATGGTGTGTAGTACTTGTTTTTATAGAAAATATGTATGCTTTCAAACTATTTGAGCAAACAGATTTTTGGGTTGTATTTAACTCACTATGCGTAATTTATTGCATGGTGTTCTGCTGGATCTGTAATTTATCTGATTGGGTCAGGTCTTTATTGTATTTTTCATGCTTTTTGCATGATCTTAATATTCAAATCCAAGCCTGACCAATGGCTAATTACTGTTAAGCCCTCAGCCAACCTGAATTTAATGGACTCAAATTACGGGCTTACAATCAAGGACCTAGTCCCTCTTTTGGGTGGGCTGGGCTGAGTTTGCCGATGGTCCATCCATATCAGATAACATTATCAAAACCAAAAAAAAAAACAGATGAATCAGAAAATCTTATAAAATTTGCCTCCATTGCTTCAAATCTATCGATGAACTCCAAAGAAGTGAATACCTGAGTTCAATGGTCGTTATTCCTTTATCCATGCAAATTAATTTGAATTTAAAATTTTTGGTAGAAATTTATAGGTTTCAATTGAAGGGAGTGAAGGGTTTTTTTCCAATTGGTGGGTTTTTTTACACAAATCCTTTTGTGAAGGTGTGTATAATAAGCTAAAACAGAAGGGTAAAATTGTGGTTTTTGTTTTTGTTTTTTTTCTTTTAATAGGAGTCATTTAAGTGGGTACAATTCGCTATTTTGGTGTGTGCAAATAGACCAATCCTATCAAAATCCCAGAGAGGCTTTTGGTGCATTTGACGGCAAAACAATGCCTCAAGTTGAGCTCAGGAAAAATAGGTTGATATAGATGGATAAACTTATATATCTATAATAAAACACAATGATGAGTCCTACTCTAGCTATAATTACAGGGGATAAATGTCTACAATTATAGTTGTCTTTGCTTTTCTCCCCCTTCAACTTTAATGTCTTTCCTTTGCCGTCCCCTCCCCTCTCAATAATGTCCTCTTAGCTTTATACCCCTTTAATTTTATCTTTTCTCTTTTACCCCTTTAACCCCTAAGAGGATGGGGCATGGACAAATTCTAGTATATAATAAAACACAATGTTGGGTACCATTTCCATTATAGTTAATTGCATAAATATTCAACTCAACTACATTAGAGTGGGATCCACAGTTTCCCATTTTATTACCTTTCATCTTCACTCTTTCAACTTTATTTTTGTTTCATCTTGCTTCCTCCTCTTTCAATAATATCCCTCCAATTTTACTATCTTTGTTCTTTTCCCCTTTTTCAATAATACCCCTCTAATTTCATTATATATCATCTTTTACACTTTTAATCCTAAAGAGGAGGTGTAAGCACCCATTTTGTATCCGTCTGATTTGATAACCCGTCATCTAGTTGTTATGGATCCCTAATGATGAGCGCAAAATATATGCCAAGAGCCAAAAACTTATGAAAGGTCATTTTCTCTAATACATTTCCAGTCCTCAAAGTTCCCATCGTTTTCTATTCTCTCTCTTCTCGGAACGTTTAGGTTGTATTTGGATTGAAAGAAATTGAGAGAAGAGAAGAGAAGAGAAGAGAAAATGACTGAGTTTCTTTCCATTTCTCCTATTTGGGTTGTTAAGTGGGGAGAGAAAAGAAAAGAATTAGAGAGAATATGAGAGAAATTGAGAGAAACCCTTTTAAAATGTTTTCTAATGCCAACTCTACCCCTAGATCTCTTTTAAGATATTTTAAAATTTCAAAATTGTCCCAAGTTCTCTCCTGTCAATCCAAACATGGTGGAAAGAAATTGAGTTTATCTTATCTTCTCTTAATGAGTTTCTTTTCTCTCCACTTCTCTCAATCTAAACACAGTCTTAACATAGAAATTATGTACGCTTAAGATTGCCGCACATTTATACTTGACTTAACAAGTATGCACGTTTAGGATCGCTATACGTTTTGATAACCTAGAGACTTTGCAACGCTAGGAAAATGAGACTTTGAAACTTAGAAATAATCACATTGGGATCAAATGAAATCTCTTGTTAATTTTCACATAAATTAACAAAATGATCGAAATACTCCTGACATTCGACTTTTACTTAGAAACTTCAATTCCTAGGAAAATGTGACTTTGAATTTGGGACCAAAAATAAACCTTACAATACTCGCGTAATTGATAAAATTTAAAAATCTCCCTTGCTTAGGAAGACAACAAATTTTCACATGAAATGACAAATTTTCACATAAAATGAGGATTTCTATTACATGGAATGATACCCTCGATCATATGAAACGATAAAAATCTTTCGTATAAAATAATGAAATTTAAACCACTATAATTAAAACCCAATTTTTAAAAGAAAATTTAAAATATTGAAATCGGTTAATGAGTCCTCATTCGTCAAATGTGAAAGAGGGAGATACTATTAACATTTTTAATTTTTACTTATTACACCCTAATTTTAAGAAAAAATAAAGTGAAAGACTAAATTAGATGAAGGTGGGGTATGAATGGTATTTTCTTGAATTAAATGTTAGGACTCATTATCCGCAAATCATTAATTTACCTAAATCATTAACCAATCACAAGTACCAATCAATTAATCCCAACCGATTTAACCAAGGAAACAATGGACAAAATATAATCATATCGCATTAAACCAACAAATACACCATTTGATCAATGTTCAAATCATCGACCCACAAATTTAGCTAATTAACTTTTTCAAATTTGATTAATGATTTCTAGTCGATCGACCACTTAAATGATCTTTTGGACTAGTTAAACCTATCACAAATTAAATTACCAATTGGTCCAATTAATTTTAAAATTTAAAAATCTTAAACGCCAATCAAATCTCCGATCAAACTAATTAACTGACCAACTTCAAACCCATAAAAATGTCATCAAAGTCGCGAGATGCATAGGATCAAACACTCCATATGATTGTGTAAGGATTTTATAAGGAGCGTACCTTTTCGCAGCGGAGATCCAAACCTTGAGTCGTATCACGTTGAGTCGATTGTTGGAGATCGGACGTCCAAGTACCCATCACGTCGACGCTTCTAAAGCAGTCGTTGTTTCCACGCCTTAAACCCTAGGGTCCTTTTGATAAAAACCTAGAAAACTGCAACTTAGAGAGAAAAAATTCTATTTTTGAGAATCTGATATTCTATAGTGTTTTTGTTCTATTTTTCACGTCCCAATATCTCATCTATTTATAGAGATAAATAATAGAAAAAGGATTGCAGTCTCCTATTCTAATAGAGAATCAACCTTATTAGGACTCTGACTCCAAGAGGAGTCCTAATACGTGATAAATATAGACTGGGTCCACATGGACATCCAAAACAACTAACATCTCCCACTCGTCCAAGGTGGGACTCAACAATCATCTCCCCATCTCAAGTTATACAAGTATTTTCTTCATACAAAGGAATAAGGTGTGCGACCAACGAGAGTTTGACTTCCGGATAGAGCATTATGCTAAGTTTTTATCTAACTGACAAAACACATCTCATCTCCTATAACTCACATATGTCCCAGACTTATTTGGCCACATCGAATTGAGCATTCTCCAAACCCTTATGAGCCTAAGCTTAGAACAATGTTCAACCATGTACACAATGCACGAGCTTTCTTTCAAAAAATAAAATAATTTGTAAATCTATACATTTAGTTGAATATACAATATATATAAAAAAAATTTGAAAGACGAGATATCAGTGCCGACATAAGCTCCAGTCTTGTGTACAATCTATCATTAGAATGTGATGCCAAATAATCTTCCTCAAGCCCTCATGTTGCTTAGTTTTGGTTAAGTTACTTTCCCAATTATGTTTCATTATACCTTATCAATCCTAGTCATAGGTAACATGCTAGAGTCAGTAAACATTGACCTCTACTTTACAATATAATCATTAGTCACTAAGGGCACAATAATTACCTAATTATTCAAAATACTCACACAGTAAGAAAATAGGAAATCATTCACTTACTCATATAGGTAATAAAAAAAGGTCAAAAATAAATAGCGCATGTAGTATGACTTACATGCTATGGTGGAGTTCCTCAATAGTTTGTCAACCTCAACACCATACAGATCTAAGTCTAGTCGCATTGTAAGCGCCTAACCTGAACTTCTCAATCCAATTGCTTACCAAAGCACCTGATTAAAGTTCACATCCAATTTTTCCAAGCTTTATGATTCTACAAATCTATGAATCATAATCGATTCCTATGAATCTCATCTCGACAATATTCGAGGTAACAATATTACAATTATCAAGCTCACAATCATTGTGTCTTGTAAAATTGGTTCAATCCTTATGGTTTAATTGTCTATATAATACCTTCCTGATTGCATTCTATGCGCCAGGGTGATCATTGTGTGAGTAAATGACCTTAGCCTGATGACGAAAAACAAGTCCATGTTCAAAAACATAGTAAACAATTGTGTGGGCATAAGATAATCCAAAAGGAATGCAATATAATGATGATTTAATCAAATGGAAGGAATAAATATCTGTATATGAAAAAAAATAAAAAATTACAATCACGTATCAACACCTACGAAGTCCCAAACTCTTAACATGAGTATTATAAATGTCTCGAGGAATAGGTTTAGTTAGAGGATCTGCTACCATCTGAACTGAAGAAATATGTGATAAGACTACCTCCTTATGCACAATCATGTCACGAATGTAGTGGTAGCGAACGTCAATGTGCTTCGATTTTCCATGGTATTTAGGATCCTTTGCATATGTTAATGCTGCCATACTATCACAATACAATGATACAGGATATGAGGCACTATGCACTATACTAAGTTGAATAAGGAACCTTCTCAACCACACAACTTCTTGAACCGTAGCACTACATGCAATGTATTCTGATTCCATCGTGGATAATACAACACAATACTATTTCTTGCTAGACCAAGAAATAACACCACCTCTAAGCAAGAATGCATAATCCGATGTGGATATATGCTCATCTAGATCACTAGCCCAATCCACATCACTATAGCCTTGTAATCGTAAATCTGCTTGCTGGTAACATAGTGAATAATCTGCAGTCCCACGCAAGTATTGAAAAATCCTCTTTATTGCCTTCCAATGAGCAGTTCCTAGATTACTTTGATAACGACAAACTAATCCTACTACAAAGCAAATATCCGATCGAGTACATATCATGGCATACATCAGACTTCCAATTGCATTTGTATAGGGCATTTGTGTCATCTTTTCCTTCTCTGCATCCGTCATAAGGTAAAGACCAAGATGTAAAGAATGTTCCTTCTAGATTGGAGTATCTATGGGTTTACAATTTTACATACGAAAATGCTCGAGCACTCTTTTAATGTAAGTCTCATGAGACAAACAAATAAGTCTCTTAGAGCGATCACGAGTGATATTAATTTCAAGTATAAAATTCGCTTCACCCATATCCTTCATTTCAAAATTTGAGGATAACCACTTCTGAGTGGCGAAAATCAACTCCATATCATTTCCAGCCAATAGAATGTCATCAACATACAAAGACAACATTAAGAAACTCTTTTCACTCCGTTTAACATACACACAATGATATTCTTCCATCATCGTAAATCTATTTGTAGCAATGGCTCGATGAAATCGAAAGTATCATTGCCTGGATGATTGCTTCTAATCATAGATGGACTTTTTAAGCTTGTAGACTTTGCGATCATGTCCTTCTATTTTGAAGCCTATAGGTTGATCCATATAGATCTTCTCATCCAAATCTTTATTGAGAAATGTTGTCTTAACGTCTATCTGGAAGAGTTTTAAGTCTAAATATGCGACAATGGCTAAAATGAGATGAGCGGATGTGAGTCTCACTACTGGTGAGAAAGTCTCATCATAGTCAATACCTTCTATTTGGGTATATCCTTTCGTAACCAGACGGGTTTTATACTTATCAATAGTTCCATTGGCCTTTCGCTTGACTTTTAGAATCCATTTATTTTCAACAGTCTTGCTTTTAGGCAGAAGATCAACAAGTTCTCAAACTTGATTCTTCATCATAGAAATAATTTCATCTTGCACAGTAGTCATCTATTCTTTAGAATCAGATGATGACAATGCCTCACAGTAATTCTTAGGTTCATCATCATCTAGTATCCTTTAATCTCAAATCGATGACGGGGTATTGTTCTATGTTTACTCCTACGTAACTCAAGATCATCATCAGTAACATCTAATAGTATACTACCACTATCCTCGACGGTCATCAGATCATCAGAAGGTTTAGTTACCCTACCCTCACGAGAACAGGTGTTCCTTTTCTGATTCTGGATTTGGTTTTATCATCTCATAGAACTCATGTGATTTCTGAGTTTTCTTTCTGCTTGGAAAATCATTTTCAATGAAATCCACATCTCGCGACTCAATCTCCACCATTGTCTTGTTCATAAATAAACACAAAGCCCTTAAAATACTCAGAATATCTTATAAACGTACATTTCTTAGCTCTCATGTCTAATTTTCCAATATGATGGGAAGGAATATGAACAAAATTAGATGATTCTCATGGACGTAGATGACCCAAATCAAGTTTTCTACCTGTCCATAACTCATAAGGGGTGGATATAAAAGATTTGGAGGGTACCCTATTGAGGATGTAGGCTGCAGTCAAAAGAACATCTCCCCAGAAAGAAATAGGAAGATTTGGTTATGCCATTATCGATCTCATAATGTCTAAAAGGGTTTTATTTCTTCTTTCTGCTATGCTATTTTGTTGCAAAGTAAAAAGAATTGTTAATTACATATGAATACCTTTTTCTTCACAAAGCCTTTTCATAGTCTCTGATAAATATTCGCGTTCTCGGTTAGTTCTAAAAGTCTTAATTTTCCTCTTCAACTGATTTTCAACTTCCAACATAAATTTCTTAAAACAATCTAATGTTTTAGATTTATGTGAAATCAAATAAATATATTCAAATCACGAATAATTATCAATAAATGTGATGAAATAGGTCGTTCCATGGCGTGCCCTCACATTAAGTAGTCCGTAAATGTCAGAATGGACTAACTATAAGGGAATTGACGCACGTACCATCTTTCCAAATGTTTTTTTACTCAACTTTCCGGCTAGACAATATTCACAGACCTGAAGATCGACTTTTGAAAGTAGATTTAATAATCTATCCTTCACTAGTCTTTTCATCCTATCTTACCCAATATGACCTAATTTAGCATGCCATTTCATAGAATCAGAAACAATATCATTGGAAATCGAATAAGCAACAAGGTTTAAATTACTAAAATTAACATCTAATTTAAACAAATCATTTGAAATAAAAGTGTATCCATAAACAACTGAATCCAAAGAAATACTAACTATTTTTAACGAAAAATGAAAATTAAAACCTAAATCTAATAGCGATGTAATTGAAATCAAACTACGTCGAACTCCTGGCACATAAAGAACATCGTGAAGTAACAATGTGCGTCCTGTACACATCCATTGTTGGAATGTTCCCACTCCCACTACATCTTCACTAGAATTATTTCCCATGAAAATCTTCTAACTACCATGCAGGACTCGATAAAACTCTACGAACCTCACTTTTTCCCTTGTTATATGTTTGGTTGCTCTGAAATCTACAATCCAATCAGGATCACAAGAATCAGCAACAAGCACTTATGTGGAAACAAAATAATGAAAAGGGATTTTAGAATTGGTATTTACTTTCTTCGGCTCTGTGCATTCACGAGCAAAGTGTCCCAGTTTCTTATAGTTGTGGCATGCCATTCTAGAGTTGTCTTTCTTTCCATCACGTTTTCCTCTGCGGCATTTAAAATTCGAGTTCCTCTTAGGCGCAATATCATTAGTCTGAGTTCTTTTCAATGGCTTGCGCTTAGATCTGAAATTTTCGCGCTTACCAAATTTAGTAGTGAAAACGACACTATTAGTCCTTGCAGATTGACATTCAGCTTCTAATTCAAGATGTGACGACAACTAAGAGAAGTTGGTAATACTCTCATTGTGTGTCATATTGAGTTTCATTTGTTCCCAAGAATCTGGTAAAGATATCAAGACATCAAGAATTTACTGCTCATCTGTTAGAACATTTCCAGCAGCTTTCAAATCGCCTATAATTTGAGACATTTTCCTAAGATGCTCGACCATGGTGTTACTGGAAGCCTTCTTATATGAGTCAAATTTCAGCATCAATGCGTGCAATCTGGTTGCTGAAGTACCCGCAAAAGACAGTTTCAAAGTATTTCACATATTTTTGGATGTCTGATAACCATCGAATTCGTCAATAAGATCATTGTGCATGCTACTCAGCATAGTATAGTGAGCGCACCGATCTTATTTTTGTCAATTCAAGTATGTGTCCATGCTATAATGGTGTTGTCCAGAAGTCTCTTCTTCTGGTCTGTCCATAACTATAGTCAAAGTATATAGGATCCCTTACTCATCTTAGAGATACTGGGTCTTACGGTGCCAAATATCATAATTATTACCATCCAGTTTCAGTTTCTTATTTAAATCCGCTATTACGTTTTTAAATGCCACTTCAATTTACTGTATAAATACAAAAAAAAAAAATGTGCACAAATTAAAAATAATAATATTTTTTTTTTTATATCTATCAATTATATTCAATCCCTCAGATCAACCAATCAAGATCAATGTTATGACATTAGATTGAAAAGCTAAACATTGACGATTGTCAAAGTTAGCAATCATCTCTTTTGATAATAATTTTGATCTTAATTGCTAAATTCGTGATGCGCAAATTTCAAAAAAGGAACCCCAAAGGTTACCACTCTCAATGGTAATGAAATAATAAATATTTAAATTTGATCACAAAAATAATTGTCGATATCAAAATATTCCATCAACTATAATCAAGCAATTAATCATGGATATAAAATGCATTAGATCTACCCAATTACATATCTATGTGATAGACTCACCCTTTGGTGAATCAGATCAAATATGGGCATACTAAATATAATTTATAAAGAGATGGGTCATTCTAAAAAATATATATATAAATGTGTCAGCATTAAGATTACAAAAGATTATTTGCTTGAAGAGAAAGTAAATCAAATTCTTAGTCAACACTTATCCTACTACCTAGGATAGTGTGCTGATATTTCATTTCATATCAAACAAAAGTGCATTAAAAGAACTCACATATACTGTTGTATAACAGTGACAAGTTTTGGGATAATAAAAAAATAACAAAAACATTGATACGCGTGGAGTTTAAATTAACAAAAAATTGTTGTTAAAAATCCCAGCCATACAATTAAAAAGGTATATGTGTTAAAGTCACAAACTGTCAAAGTGTCAAAAGAATTACATCAAACACATGGTATATAAGAATATAGTACACTAAAACCTTTAAGAAACTTTCAACAAAAAAAAAAAAATTTCGTTCTTACTCAACTTGAATTAATAAGAAAAGTTCTGTCGAACTCAAAACCTCTTAAAATATTCAACGAAAAAAGGGTTTTGGGATGATTCTTGAAGCTGCTTATGCTCGAAAAAGTTTAAATTGAAGACGGAGGCTATCGTCAATCGCCCCAAGCTACCAAAGCAATCGAGGGATTGTCCATGGCATCCAAGATGCGAGTCCACGACGAGGTTCAACAAGAAAAATTGGCTTTATGAGATCTTTAACCTCACTGTCACCTCCTCTCTCCCTAGATGAAGCCATAACCGTCCAAATACCTAATGGAGAAGAGCTTGACGGTGAACCAGCAGCCATGGCCGAGCCTAAGCTTCGATCGGAGACATAGATCGAGTGAGTTCCTTCAGATCTCTTCTTCTAATTCTTCCCCCTTCTTGTTTTTTTATTAATTAAGTTTCAACAGAAATTGAAAGAAAATAGGGTCTTAGTATCCGACGAGGGTTCAAAGAAAAAAAAATCCTAAAATTTCTTGTACAAAATCGATGGAGAAAAAAAAATAGGTTTCTGTCCAAAATCGATTTAGCTAAAAACTAAATTTCTGTCCCAAAAAACGATTTTAAAAAATTCCCAAATTTCTACTAGAAGAAATCATAGGTTTTTGTTCGATTTAGTAAAATCGATTTAGGTTTATATTCGAACAACACAACGAAACACGAAACAAATCAAACTTTGATACCAATGTAAGGATTTTATAGGGAGCATACCTTTTTTTTGCAGCGGAGATCCAAACCTTGAGTCGTATCACGTTGAGTTGATCGTCAGAGATCGGATATCTAAGTACCCGTCACGTCGACGCTTCTAGAGCAGTCGCTGTTTCCATGCCTTAAACCCTAGGGTCTTTTTGATAGAAACTCAGAGAACTACAACTTAAAAAGAAGAAATTCTATTTTTGAGAATCTGATATTCTATAGTGTTTTTGTTCTATTTTTCACGTCCCAATATCTCATCTATTTATAGAGATAAATAATAGAAAAGGGATTGCTGTCTCCTATTTTAATAGAGACTCAACCTTATTAGGACTCTGACTCCAAGAGGAGTCCTAATACATGATAAATATAAACTGGGTGCACATGGATGCCCAAAACAACCAACAGATTGTAAATTCTCAATGAGAAAATAGTCCAAAAAGAATGGACTCTAGTGGGTTCAGTTAAACCAAAACGAAACAAGAGTAGAATGTGAGGAAATTCAATATTTTTGGAAGCTTTCATAGGCAGCATGTAGAAGATGTCGTGATCCTTGTTAGCAATCTCTTGTTTAATTCTTGAATAATTCACGAATTTTCATTTTTTTTCAATGAAAGTATTATTCTCCGGATTATTGAACTATTATGAATAATTCAAGCATTTTAAATTTAAAAAGAATAAGACGCGACTTTTACAAATTTTATGAATTTTTATGAAACTCGTTGAAAAAAGAAATGCCATTGTGACTTGTTGTATGTTGCAAAGTGTAACTTGTAAGTTGTGACATGTAACCCAAGTCGACTTTGAAGTGGCCATGCTTCAAATTTTGGAGAAATCCACCTTTTCACGTGACAAATGTCCCTTTTATCTTTAAAAAGATAATGACATGACCCTTTACATTTATTTGAGATTACACCTTAATTTTTCAAATAAATTATTTGTCCATTGACTTTGATCTTCTTTTATAAACCAATGGAACAATAACTCCAATGCCCTCATTATCACTACAATCATTATTATCATCACCAATATGCCATTACCTTCACCATCACAATTAACATCACCAATTTCATCATCACCATCACTATTAACGTCACTATCATATTACTGAATTTTTTGTTTTTGAATTTTCGAAATGAGACGGATGATACACGTATGAAGCATATGCCGCGTATTTTCAATTTATCAAATTTTTGACTGAATTTTTTACCGGATTTTTGTAATATAAAATCGAATAGAATTCGAATTTTTTACAAATCAAAATTTTGTTGTATTCTGAATTGCTAACAATGGGCGAGATCAAGAATTCAATCTGAAATTGCTAGCCCTAGTTTACAAGTTGAAGAATCATGGACCATTCATTTTTTATTGTTAGTTTGTAACCACTTTTCATAGGGTTAGAAGTTTTAGAATTAGTTGATTTTTTTATGAAAATGATCTCCTCACCATAGAGACCATCATAAAAAAAATCAGTCATTCTAAAACTTTTTTGCCATATAAGATAAAATGTTGTCTACAAAACCCTATATATAGGGAAGCGTTCAGAGGCCCTAAAGAGAGCCAAACATTGTGTCAAACTTTTTTCAAAATAGGGGTTAGAAGTTTCACAATGGGCTGATTTCTGGCTCTCTTTAGGGCTTTTGAATGCCACCCATATATATATAATGTTGAAGTAACAATAAAATGTACATTGGTTGTACATTATGATGTGGTGGTGCACACATAACACTAGATGCTTTTCATCGAGATAAGAGTGAAAAGCATCTATGATTATGTGTGCACCACCACATTAGAATGTCATAATCAATGTATATTTCAATGTTACTCCAACATGACTCATATATATAGGGAATATGTTGGATGAACGGGGATCCACATTTGGGCCACATGGACTTCCATATTGGTCCAAATGACAACTCAGCCTCTTGTTTGTTATCTATATTGGGCTTGCAAAAAAAAATCCTCTGAAAAAAATCATCTTTTTGGCATTGGATCTTGAGTTTAAAAATGGACAGTCATTGAAATCCTAGATTTAAAATTTAAATCCAATGGTGAAAAATCCATTTTTTCAATTCTAATTTTCTTGAGAGTTCAGATAATTTTATGATCTACATATATGTGGCACTTGATGATATATTAGGGCACCTCGTTGGCATGTGGTTCATAATGATGGATGGTCCTTTGGTCTATATATATATAATACAAAATAGGGTTTTTGTCCCAATTCTAAACACAATCCATGGTGTTAGATGGAGTTGTAAAAATCCAAGGGTTGGGAACATTCCCCACTTATAACCGACTTAACTATCTGGAAATCACCTACACCACCTACATTGTAGATTTCTACTTTTGATTCCTGAACCCTACAGTCACGGTCGTGTTTTTTCGAAGCGAAGTCGTGCGGTGCAAGAGGTGCTAATTCAAAAGCAAGCCTGTAAAAATAATATATACACATGCAATACGTAGCTAGCAAGCAAGAGAACGGGGGCAACACGAGGCAAAGCCCGGAGGCAAATTTGTTGATATAATATTGATTACACAGTGTAACACATTACAAAAGCAAATAAGTGTGTTACAAGCAACTGATGATCTATGACACACGGCACTCCACGTAGTTTTGCCCGAGGGCTTGAAGTCAACGTGGGTGTAGGTTGGGGATTGGGAAATACTAGACACCCTTTCTACAAAGTGTATGCTAAACATTTTCAAGGTTTCCATAAGGAAATGTTAAAAGTAGAGGTCGGTCTCATACTCCTTTATTACTAAAATGCTACTAAGCTAATAGATAGGCCCTTGCACGGGGCTGATATGGCTTCATATGTGAGCCTTACATAGTTATATGGGTACTCCCTGGTGACTCCGGGGCGAGCTACACCTTACTCTAGGTGTCATAATGTATGGCTATCATAATCTCCCACCTATTATGCAGACGACCTCGTCACATTGCCTTGACAAACTCTTTAATCTTCTGCTTGAAAGGTAGTTGGTTCTCTGCACTCTCCTAAGTAGCTTCACATTTTGGCATGTTCTTCTATCTAACGAAGTACTCCATGTGTTATTGTTAGCTTGAACTACTGTTAACTTGACGTTTTCGAGAACTTGGTCGACAACACGCTTTGGCAGAATAGTTGAATGAGAAGATGTATGTGATGAAATGTTGCGTGTAAGATATACTAGCTACATGGTACTGCTTGAGACTTCTTGCATGGAAGATGGGGTGAATGTTGCGTAACCGGTATGGTAACCAGAGTTTAGCAAAAATGTACGTCCTTGGAATTTGTCCTTGATAGTCTGAAATAACAGTGTGAGGAGTTAAATACTATTAGCCGATGATAAGTTCAAAGGACTCTTGTTGGAGGAAAAACTCTTCTGAAGGTTGAAATTGAACTGCACGACATCAAGAAGATTCGCCCAATTCTTAAGTTTTGCATTGAGAAGATGCCTCATATACTCCAACACAGAATTGAATCTCTCCGCTTGTCAATTTGATTGAAGATGTCCACTGGTTGAAAAGTCAAGCTAAAATCCAAGTAATCTGCACAGTTCGTCCCATAACTTTCTTGTGAATCTTGAATCTCTATTACTGACAATACTTTTGGGCACATCCCAATACTTGATGACATTCTTGTGAAGTAATTAAGAGGTTTCATCTGCAACTTGAACTTGATAGTAACCTGATCTCAAACCCAACTTCGAAGAGTACTTGATTGCTCCAAGTTTATCAAATAAGTCGGCAATCCATGGGATAGGATATTTGTTCTTGATGGTGATCTTGTTTGACGCTTAATAATCGACACAACGTCGTAATGACCCATTATGTTGCTTTCGTAACTCAACTAATTTCGGAGGACTCGTCTTATAAGTCCCCATCGTAAGAGGCGTGATACCAGGTAACAGTTCATTCTGATGATCAATTGGCCTATTTGACGGTAGGGCCTTTTGAAGCTCATTCGGCATCACATCATCAAATTCTATCAATACCTGTGTCACTTGAGTGGGAATTGAATTATGGTCATGATCATCAAGTTCAACTCGTAAGGTAGCAATGTACGTTTGCTCACCTTTCTTCAATTTAAGGGATGAAATCATCTTTCCTTTTTCTTTACCTGTGGAGACAGAAATGAAGCTTGGACATTCACTTAGCATGCCCAATATGTTGGTGAATGGCATCGGTACGGTCTTGTTCTGTCGCAAAAAGTTCATCCCAATCATAACTTTGAATTCATCGAGTGGAACTGCGAGTAAATCAAGCTTACCCTTCCATGTGCTTATCTTAACGGCTACGGACTTAGCCGACCCTTGGATAGGAGTGGCTTCAAAGTTTACAGCGTTCATACGGCTTGAATCTTTCTCAAGTTGAATATTGAAGTGTTTTTCCTAGGCAAGGGCAATGAAGTTATGTATAGCTCTTGTATCAACCATTGCATGGGTGGTCTTACCACCAATCTCGATGTTTACATACATGAGACCCTTCCGTTAATGGATCTTCGGAGTCTCAAAGTTCTGCTTGAGTACATTCAAAATATGCATTGCTCCTATGTGAGAAGAATCATCATCATCTCGCCTACTTGTACTCTCGTGACTAAGGTCACTTTGGGAGGCTAATAGTGCGTTCAACTTGCTTCTCTGCGAGCACTTGAACATCTTGTGAGGATCCCGACACAAATAACATTGAATCTTGTTGTAATGAATGGTAGACTATGTACCTGTGTTCTTCAAAGGGGAGGAATCCCGCTGGGATCTCCTATTGAGACTATGTCTGGATACTCCATTTTTACCTTTGGAAGACCCATTGGTGTGTTCGTACCCATTTGATTGAGGGTGTACCTTTTTTCTGCTCCCATCTATTGGAGAATAATCCAGTAACCGCTCAACTACGACAATAACAGTCGTGAGATCTTGCACACGTTACCTCTGTAGTTCTGTCTGAACCCAAGGCTTGAGCCTTTCTTGAAATGAAAACAACTTGTCTTTCTTTGGCATGTCACGGATATCAAGCATCAAAGCGAAAAATTGCTTAACGTAGTTGTGCACGGTACTTGTCTGGTGGAGTTACCTCAACTTTCTACGGGCAATGAACTCTACATTCTCGGGTAGAAATTGATTCTTCAGCTCTTTTTTAAGGTCATCCCATGTATCGATGGAACATTGGTCACTTTTCCATCTCGATGTACTTTGTTTGCCACCATAGTTTAACATCACCTGCAAGATACATAGAAGTTGTTATGACCTTTACCTTTTCGAAATCCGGACGTGCTGCATGGAAGTACTACTCCATGCCAAGTAGGAAATTTTCGAACTTTTTCGCATTGCAAACACCATTAAAGGTGCGTGGCTCGAGGACTCATAGGCGCGAGGAATGAGCTTTACTACTAGTAGGTCGTTTATTACCAACAACTCTAACAAGGAGACCAACCTTCGTAATGAATTCTTGTAAGTTTGCTAGGGATCCTCAGGTATCTTCCTCGAGGTCAACTACTCTAGCACTGAGGGTCACAGATTCTTCCTCTAGTGTGTTCTAACGATCATCTACTTGTGCAATACTATCAACGAGACCCGATAGCTGGGCCATCTTATATTCGAGTAACTCAATACGTTACTTGTTATTATATGGGGGTGGTGTGGTTGGAATAGGTTGGTCAGCTGTACTTTTCTCTCCTTTTGCCATTGTTCACATGAACTAAATGGAACTGGGGGAAAAGCTTGGTGGTGAAACCAACTTGAACCTGTAACCAACGTGATTTTTGATACCAACTGTGCTTTGATACCAACTGTCACGGTCGTGTTCTTTCGAAGCTAGGTCGTGTGGCGCAAGAGGTGTTAATCCACAAGCAAGCCTGTAAAAATAATATCCACACACACAATACGTAGCTAGCAAGTAAGAGAACAAGGGCAACTGAAGGCAAAGCCCGGAGGTAACTTTGTTGATATAATATTGATTTCACGGTGTAACATGTTACAAAAACAAATAAGTGTGTTAGAAGCAACTAATAATCTATGACACACGGGACTCCACGTAACTTAGCGCAAGGGCTTGAAGTCAATGTGCGTGTAGGCCAGGGATTGGGAAGCACTAGACACCCTTCCTACAAAGTATATGCTAAACCTTTCCTAGATTTCCATAAGGAGAAATCAAAAGTAGAGGCCAGTCTCATACTCCCTTATTACTAAAATGTCACTAAGCTAACAAATATGCCTTAGCACGGGGTTGATATGACTTCATATGTGAGCCTTACATAATTTACATTGGTGCTCCTAGGTGACTCTGGGGTGAGCTACACCTAATTCTAGGTGTCAAAATGTATAGCCATCACACCTACACTCTCTTCTCTCTTATTCTCACTCTCACTCTCTCTCTCTTGAAAATTTTAAGTTTGTCAAATGGTATATCAAATTATTTTGTTAGAAAAGAAGGCTACGAAGAGAATTTCTATGATGATTGATATGATGGGTATGCATATGGTTATCATTTCTTTAACATTTAATGCATTTGTTTTTTTTTTTTCTAAGAGACTTAAATTTCAAAAAATGCTATAATTCTGATTTTGTTGTAGATTACAAATAGTAATGCTCTAGAAGGTGGAGAAAATATGATTTGGAGAGGATTGGGGCATGAGATCAATCTATGTTCCATTTACAAAGATTTGTAAGTATTTTTGAAGATTTATGAGACTTGATCACTGATTTGCAAGTCTTAGTGGTTTAGGCATTAATTTTTATTTTTATTTTCATATTTCACGGTAAATTTTTTTACTATTGTTTTATCATGGATGACTATTTGTGGCTTATCATGTGGCTCTCTCTCCAAAGATTAGTCTTTTAAGTGTGGATTGAGTTTTTCCAACATAGAACAAATGAAGGCATTTCCATTTTATAAATATTTTTAAATATTATGGCTCATTATCTCTATTTTTTAATTTAACTTCAAGGTTTTTCTTAAAAAAAATATCAAAGTTACGACTTTATAACATGTTTTGTGTGATTTAATAAGAGAAATATTATTGCCGCACCAACTTTTGTTAATGCCACACCAATTCCTATGAAAATTACACATAGTTTGGTGTGGCATTAGCAAAATTCGGTGTGGCAATAGCAGTTATTTTTAATAATGTTCTTGAAAATATAATTCTTTAAATTATCAAAGGATTTTTATTTTTTATTTTGAGAAAGTAACCATAACCAACACGAATATTGGGGTTGGATTGGGTTTTCAAAATTATCCATCGTGTTTACTTAAAAAAATAAAAAAACTAACCAACATGAATAATGGGGGCGTGGATTGCAATTTGATTTTAATATTTTAAAAGAATATATATATATATATATATATATATATATATATAGGTCCCGTTCCCCACCCTAAACTTTACCCTACACTTTAACAAACGTGTTTTGTCCTACATGGGTTAGAAGTTTTGGAATGGGCTGATTTTTGGTGAGGATGATCTCTATGGTGAGGAGATCATCCTCACAAAAAATCAGCTCATTCCAAAACTTCTAACCCCATCAAAAATGGTTTACAAAAAATGGACGGTCTACGATTTTTCAACGTGTAAACATGGGGCTAAACATTTTGGAATGGGCTGATTTTTGGGGAGGATGATCTTCTAATCATAGAGATCATCCTCACCAAAAATCAGCCCATTCCAAAACTTATAACCCATGTAGGACAAAAAACGTTTGCTAAAATGTGTGGTAAAACTTAGGGTGCTGAACATTTCCCTATATATATATATATATATATATATATATATATATGGGGGCGGTTCAAGGGCCATATGAGAAGACATATGAAAAAACTTTCGTTTTTCAAAATAAGAGTTAGAGGTTTTGGATTGAGCTGATTTTTTGCAAGGATGGTCACTATGATGAAAAGATCATCCTCACAAAAAATCAGCTCAATCAGAAACTTCTAAATCCATCAAAAGTGATTTACAAATTAGTGATAAAAATTGGTAAAAAATCAACGGTCCACATTCTAAATCACTTTTAATGAGGTTAGAAGTTTCAGATTAGGCTGATTTTTTTTTTGATGATCTTCCCATCATAGAGATCATCCTCACAAAAAATCAGCTCAATCCAAAATTTCTAACCCATATTTTAAAATTTTATTAAAAACAAAAGTTTTTACATATGTTTTCTCATATGGCCCTTGAACCTGACCCTATATATATATTTCCATTAAATTTATAAAGAAGTGGTCCGATTAGCCTTATAAGGATTTCACCCTCAGGAAGGGTCCTTGGGCTCCACTTGTGGCATTCAATAACATGATCTGGACTGTTGCAGTAGTCCACAATATTCCACACAAAAGAAAAGTTAAATTTCACATTTTTTTGAAAAATTTATTTTCGGATCTGAATTTTTCAATGAAATCTACTAGCCTTGCTAACTTAGTAAGGATTTCACCCTTACTAAGGGTCCTTGGGCTCCACTTGTGGTATTCAAAAATATGATCTGGTGCTTGAAGGTCGTAGAGGACAAATTCTATATGCTTTAGTAAATATATTCTTTGAAAATACTTTTCTATATTTGTTTGTAATTATAGACTTTCACGAAGAAAGTGAGTGTAAAATACAACTTGGAAAAATAAGAGAGGATTTTCTAAATTAAATTAAAAAGAAAAAGAGGGACGAACTTGGGATGAGAAAAGTTAAAAAAGAGAGATCATATTGCCTCTCTAACTTTTGCTAATGCCACTCCAAATGTGTGCTAATTCGTTGGTGATTTTTTTATGAATTGGAGTGGCATCATAAAAAGTTTTTGTGGCAATAAAATCTCTCTAAAAACAATAAAAGAATAAAAAGGGAAGCCGAGACATGAAAGCATGGACAGTCAATGTATACAAATATAGATTAAAACTTGGCCAATGTAGCAAGTGAAACACTTTCCTTACCAACTTATTAAGCATTACAATGTTAACAATGCTTAACTTAACAAGTTTCATGGAGAACTCAGATCCGAATAAAATAATTCAATAAAAAAAAATTTGTATGAATCCAACTTTTACTTATTACACTCCGATTAAAAAATAATGTAAAAAATGACTAATTCAGAATAAATAAAAGTTGGTGTGACAATAGACACCCTATTTCTTTTATTTATTAATTTTTTTTTTCTAGATTTCATTTTTTATTCGGGTTTTGAGTTTTATATGAGCAGAAGGATCATTTTAAACAACTACTCAAATTGTTTAATGGTGAAGTCATAATCTGAGCCACACCTTGGTAACAATTGAATAGTGTGTTTTAATTTTTAATTGAATAATTTATGAAATTGAGTTGTAATAAGTAAAAGTTCGACTCAAGGCATGTACAATCAACGTATACAAATATAGATCACAGCTTGGCCAATATAGCTAGTGAAATATTTTCCTTACTAAATTGGTAAGCATTACAATGTAAGTAATGATTAACTTAGTAAGTTTCAAGGGGAACTTAGATTCAATAAAATTTTCAGTACTTGATGAATATTCCATGTGTAAGGAACACGTGCACGTCACTCAATTGCCGTAGGCATGGACATTCCCTAGTATATATATGGGAAACGTTCGAAGCCCCCCTAAAGAGAGCTAAACATTGTGCCAAACATTTTTCAAAATAGGGGTTAAAAGTTTTGAAATGGGTTGATTTTTTTGAAGATGATCTCTATGGTGAAGAAATCATCCTCACCAAAACTCAGCTCATTCCGAAACTTATAACCCTGTTTTACAAGTTGAAGAATCGTGGACCGTTCGATTTTTGTAAATCACTTTTAATGGAGGTGTCAATGGGTCGGTTCCGGTTTAGTTCCTATGAATATTGGAACCATAACCTTTATATTTAATCGATTTTAGTTCTTGTTAGTTCTAGTTCTGGTTTTAAAATAAGTGGAACCAGAACCATAAAAAATCACGGGTACCCTTCGGTTCCGATTCTCAAGAATCAAATGAGAAAAATTATTTCAAAATCATTATATATAAAAATTCCTTCTAAAAAATAACATGTTATTTGTAAAGTATCAACTTAAGAATAATTTGTTCGACTAAAATGATGATTTAATGACTTATTTTCAAATATTAAAATTTATTTTCTTTACAAGTAATAAATTTAAAAAGAAATGACTCATCTTAAGCTCAAATATTTCATTTATATGTGTGCGGGTCAGAATCCAATGGACAGCTCTGAGGGCCCCAACTCACACCATTCCGAAGTCGTTCATCGCGGCGGCTTGGTACCTATCACAGACACTCCGACGCTCAAGTCAGATTGACAAAGGGACAGTAATCAGTACTGGTTAATTGTCGATCTCTCCAACCCCCTTCAATAGTGCCTACTGTGTTATTTAACCCCTCGTACCTCACCCAAGGTTTCCCCTCTATAGGCTGCAATCATGGGACTTCTGCTGGTTTGGCGGGGTTGTTTACCTAATCGAGATATTCTGGATCGATCAAACTTATTTGCAGAGATCCCTTCCGGGATTGACGTGCACGTAACAGTACTGTGGTTTTCTCAAGGCCTGGCCTACCCTATATAGCTGGGCTAACCTCGCTTAGTGTTGTGTTGCCCTGCTGGTCAGACTAGGGAGGTCTCTGCTTTGATTTGTCCTGCCTGCTGGACAGCGCCTCATCAACTGGTATGTGCTAATTACTTCCTAGCCGGCATGGACATGTGTACTGCTAAGATTATTGTGCACTTATTTCCCTTTACAACTACCCCTCTAGAGGAGGCGCAAGGTCTCTTCATCTCCTTGAGACACAACGCTGCTTTTTTACTGGCTAATTTGACATTTCATGATTACGACTACTATTTTCGAATCAACGCATTCAATGCAATGTCACTTCAAATCTCTGCCGATGGCTCAGATGGATTCCTCTTCATCTGCGTCCGTCCATGTGTCCCTTAGCCTCTTTGCACTACCCCTGATCTGCATCTCTTCGACTAGATTCGAACTGTCCTCTCAGGCATATGTGCTCATTTGCCTCTTCTTATAAATAAGGGACTCAGTGTATTCTTCATCTGCTATCGTGCTGGAATTCTGCCAATTCATCTCTGTGTTTTTCTGTGAAGACTCTTTCTCTTTCTTATCCTACTTTGTTGGAGTAGTTACCTATCCGCTTCGAGGTAATTTCTTCCTCTTTCTATATGTTCTCTTCTTTTTCCACACTTGGCCTTCCCATAGCCGCCATTGCATCCCAACTCTGACAAAGCCTGTACATCCCCGCTTCGGTGTACCTTCGAGTTGGTGGTGACTCTGATACCCCTGGCGACTGTCGTCAAGGAGAAATCTTTGTCTATACCGGCCAAATCAAGGCTAGCATTAGCTTCCCTCTTTCTGCTTTCCTCAGAGAGGTATTGAGTGAGATAAACTGGTCCCCTGGACAGATGTCCAGGAACTTCGACCGTCTGGTGGAGGCTATAAAGAAAATTGGTGTCACCCCCATTGACTTCCTCTCCCGGTACAACCTGAAGGTGATTCCCAATCGGTCGAGATTCTACTCGCTGTCCTCCAAAAGTGCAACAGTGACTGACCACTTCTCTCCCAAGTTGTGATAAAGGGTGCCACAAAAACCCCCTCTACATTTTTGGGGACTGGGAATTTGCCCCTAGCACTCCTCGTGAGGGATTCAAAGTCCCTCAAACTTTTCAGGGTAATGCTGCTTTTAGGTTACTGGCTGAAATTGCCTTTTTCATTTACTATATCCATACTCAATACTACTTTCTCCATTGTCTTTCTTCTTCTCGTGTAGAATCTTCCACTTTGGTGGTTGCGGAGACTGAGAAGATACAGCGCAAAGCATCCGAAAATCGGAGACTAGAAGTAGTGGATCTCCGAACCAGGACTGCTGAAAGAGCAATGGTGGATAATCTTCTAGGTGACGTCCCTCGGCCACCTACACGACGAGCTCCTTCGGGCCGGATCGTGGAGGGTTTTGATCCACTTTCGTTAGCTTCACAACGAAGGGATCCCAGTTATCCGATTCCTCCCTTTAGCGTATGGGGCTCGGGTCTTTTGACCCATTTGAAATTGCACAATTCTGAGGTTCTGCCTAGGCCCTCCAACGTCATGAACATCGATTTCTCGGAGTGCCCTCTTTCCTCTGTCACCAGAGCTGCTCCGTCACCTATCCCAACTAAGATGCGGATGAGGAAGAGAAGCCACTATTTCCACGGTACCAACCTTTCTGGGGAAGCTGTGCCGTCTGGGGAACCTACTGTCCTTGCTCCTGTCTCTACTTCTTCCTCTACTGCGGCTATTGTAGGGATTACCGTTGGTGTTGTTGTTGTTTCTGTAGCTCTTTCCGAGGAAACTCAGGCGGAAGCTGGGCAGAGTTTTGCCACCACCAGGGAGGATAGCCCTGTTCTTCCTTTTCGACCGCGAAAAAGACACCGACTAATCAAGAAGAATCTAAGGAGCCTTTCCCCTTCTAAGGGGTTTGAGGGTGATGGCCCCCTACAGCGTAAGACCCCTTTGGAGGGAGCTGCCTTTGCTTGGATGGACCGCAGAGCCTATCTCCAGGACGGGAACGAAGGCAATTTCTTCCGACCCCCTTGCCACGTCCACAATAAAGGTTGCAGGATTAAGGACTCTGTAACCGTTCCTTCCCTCCTTTTCCAGTCCATTTCTCCAATGGATTGGGACGTTATTGACCGGTCTAACGCTGACCTGGGCTTCGATCGTTTCGTCCACGACCTTCATCAGGTAACTACTACTCTAACTACCCTGCTCAACTGTTTTCCAATATCTGTGCTCTAACATACCATTTCTTACTTCATAGGCTCATATTTATGGAACCGTGGCCTTCTTGAAGTGGCGTGAGGCTAAAAATCAGCTACCCTGGCTAGAAAGCAGGACGAGAAAATAATTGTGCTCCAAACTGAGTTGGCCTATTCTAGCCAATTTTTCGAAAAAATTAGAGAGGAGATGGAGGCTAACCTGGCTCAATTCTCCAAGGCCAACCTAGATTTGGAGACATCTAATAAGAGGCTGACAGATTTCTAGAATATTCTACAACTGGAGCTGGCCAACTACAAGAAGAGAGTGCAACGGAGAGATGCAGAGCTAGCAGAGCTCCGAGACAAGGTTCAGAAACAAGAACTTGAGTTGAACTCCCTGAGAACAAGTATTGATTCAGTCAAGGGTTGCTCAAGTTAAAGAGAACGAGGTCGAGACTAGGAAGCTACTGGGGCAACTGCAGGCCCAATATTCTCGGCTAGTGGAGGAGTCTTCTGCGAAAGCTTATTATGAAGGCTTGAAGGCTACTCGGCTCCATTATGAGGATGACGAAGAGGACCTGGTTGATGCTCCCGTAGTATCTCCTACCCGGGACACTCCTTGGACTAGACGCTATGGGTGTGCTCCCCCCTTCCAGCTGGATGAGGAAGGGAATCCCATCTCCATCCTCACTCGAGCTCCCGGTGATCTCATGGAGGCTTTGCTACCTTAGAATTGAACCTTGCTCAAGCAGTGGGTTCCTCATCTCAGCCTATCGATCCACCACCTATCCAACCATCCATTCTTGAAATTGATGTGGACCAACACGGAACCGTTGGTCCCTCTAGCATTACTATTGAAGCAGATCCTTCTGATGCCCTTACTCAGCCTTCTACTAATCTACCACCCTCCTCTAAGTGATAACTTGTTTTCTATTACTGTACTTGTGCCCTCTATACATATCCCTTCTTTCGAGATTTCTCTCTTGTACTTTCTCTTTACTATTAATGAAAAAATCTTTTGCACTTACTGTGACTTTTGCCATTTCTTTTTTGTCTCATCACACCTGTTCTGTTGAGTATACTGCTTGTGTGCATGCTGATGAAATGGCTTTTATACACTAAGCTTTTACGGGCCTTACTACTATTTTTCCTTAACGATTAACCCATTCAACTGCAAGACTGCTTATGCATGCTACTTTGTACACTGTACACTGCTCAAGCATACTGTAAACTGCAAACTATTTCAAACATACTTGCATACTACAAACTGCTCAAGCACACTTCCCTTCTACTTTATTTTCCCCCAGGTTATGCCTAAAGTAGAGTTTACTTTTAGTTGAACTTTTTTGATCTAATGTTACCAATGGTTCTCGAGCCACTACTATTGAAGAAGGCTACGACTTTACTTACGCTTATGATCGCGAGTTAACTCTGTAAATGGCCATCTGAGCCACTGTCCTTAAAGAAGGCTCTGACTCTTCTCATATTCGCAACTGTAAAACAATCTGCGCTAAGCTAACTCTACAAACGGCTACCTGAGTCACTGTCCTTCAAAAAGGCTCTAACTCTACTTATATTCAGAACTATAAGACAATCTGTACTGAGCAAACCCTACACACAGCTATCTGAGTCACTGTCCGTGAAGAAGTCTCTGACTCTGCTCATGCTTTCAGCTATAATCATTTAACTAACTTTTCGGCTAGTGAACTCGTGGTAGAGTAGGACCCCTGTAGACATGAAATGTTCGTCATGAACCTCAATGCTACATTGTTTGGAGTCGCCACCATTCTTTTTTGGAAATGGGTGTGAATGGGCACCCGAATCAATTTTTTGAAAATAATTTTTTTCATGGCATTGTAGTGACTCTCATGTGTTGGGAAGGGCAATGTCTACCTAAAATCTAGGTAAGGTGGTTGGTTAAAAGATGGGGAAGGTGTTAGGCACCCCATCCTCTCCACCGAAGATGGTTACCTTGCTTGGCCATTTTAGTTTGTAAAAACTTAAGAAAATAAATAATAAAATGCATGAGAATGCATGACAAAAGTGGTGTGTGCATTGGGGTGAAATGTCCCATTTACAAAGGGTTTAGATTTCAAAGTGACATTAAGGACACTCTATGGAAAAGAATGACCTATGTAGTCATATTAAATTTATGAATATGAATGTAGGTTTGAGCTTTTAGAGAGACTCCATGATGAAGTTTCCTTGAGGCCACAACCTTGATGCATGTATGCATGGCTAGAAACTTAGTGCTTCACCCCATCAAGAGGGTGACACATTTCTTCATCATTGCCATGCATAGGTGAGTACGTGCAATGTGTACAATATGATGCATGGGTTTAAGGTAAAGAGGGCTTCAACTCCCATCCTTTCAATCGAACCTTAGTCTAATCTACGGGGGATAGGAGAGGGTGTGCATTACATCTTAGGGATTTCTAAAAATAAAAGAAAATGAGAAGGTTAGAAGAAGATAATGCAAACTTAAAATAGATAGAATACATCTTAAACCCCACATTATCCCTTGATGAACTTGAACCTTGAGAGGTAGACTTGAGAGTTGAATGAGATAGTTGAAGGTTGAATGGGTTGAAATAAGAAGATGAGAGAATGAGTATGGATTTTGGTAGAGTTTTAGGTTGAAAGATGGGGGCTTGAGAGCATGAATTATTCATACAAAATGAGGGTATTTATATAATTTTTGGAGAACTTTTGGGGATAAAGTGGTCCAACCCTAAAAATAAAGAGAATGGACATGATGTTTAAGTTATTTTTTTTTAGATTTTTCATTTGTGTGAGGGTAAAGATGACATTTGTGAAGAAACTTAAAAAATATTATTCGATCTTTGATTTTTTGGTAAATAGTGGTGAGAGAACAAAAGTACTTTTAGGAGGGTGAATAGGAGAGTGACATGTGTAAAGGTGAAGTGGTAGGTGAAAAGCAGACTTTGGTTCATTTGTAAATAACTCATAAAGTAAGGGTGGAAGTATATTTTTGAAATAGACCAATAGGAAAATAAAAGTACTTTTGGGAGGGTGGGTATGGGAGTGACATGTGTAAAGGTGAAGTAGTAAGTGAAAAGTAGACTTTGGTTCATTTATAAATAACTCATAAAGCAAGGGGTAGATGTGTATTTTTGAAATGGACTAATGGGAGAGCTCCATGTATGTACTTGAAGATTCCTACCTTTTGAGGGTATGATTGGAAGTTCTCTCAACTTTATGTATTATTACCAAAGACCAAATAACCTTTTTGGTTTGACCACCCTTTTTGAGAAGGGTATTCTTGGACTTTCACAAAAGGGAGTTGACTCTCTAATTAGATTAAGTCTTGAGTATGAGGGCTTATGGAAGATCAACATGTGTCACCTTTTGAGGGGGTGTGAGAGAATGGGCTTAGAATGGACTTGGTATTGGGCTTAGGTGATGGACTTGGGCTATGGACTATGGACTTTAAGAGTGGGCTAAAAGAATGGACTTGAATTTGGGTTAAAAGGTAGATTTTTTCTTGGGCTTAGGTTGGATTAGGAAATTGACCTTGGTTATGGTATGGGTGATGGAGCGGTGAATGAGCGATGGAGCGGGTTGGTTCATGAGAGTGAGTAAGAAATTTTAGTAGATTTGGGACAAGGTTGGCGATGACATGATGCATGTATGCATGTATGCATGAAAATGATGTCAAGCGACAATGCGAGCCCGTTGAAAGGCTTGAGTTCTTAGTTTGAATTAATTCGAGAAAATTTAGATTTTCATAAAGGGTTTGTGCAAATTAGGGTGTCTACAACTGCCCCTCTTTGCAGGAGTTGCTTGCAAGGAATAAATTAAACCCTTTATTTGCACGAATCCGAAATAATTTATTGCATGATGATTAAAAACGTTGGATAGATTGAATATTTTTTTGTATAATGTGACTACCCAAGCATGGGGTTTGACAGGGTTTGCCTTTTTGAAATCCTTGACTTCGTGGCATGGAGCTCGTTTGAAATCTTAGATAAAACTTTGATGATTTTTGAAAATGATTGACGCTTCAAACCATGTAATGCAATTTTGAAATGTATTTTTTTTCTTTGTTGATTTCGAACTTCAAACTTCCTTATTTCCTTTCATGGAAATTACATGATCGTCTAGAAAGGCTTGGCGCGAGGTTGTCGTTCTTAAGAGACGCTTGCTTTGAGGATGCATGACGACATTATAGTTGAGTACTTGGTTAGTGGTTCTGGTTCAAATGTAAAGAGAATCATCATTGACCAGGCTTCTTAAATCAAAGCCTTAGAGGATAGACTTGATGTCTACTGTGCTCCTCAAGGGAATATATGAGTGGTTCCTTTCCCGTTGTTCTTTTTTGTACCCTACTTTTGAGAAGAATAATATAGCACTATCTGAAATGAATGAATTAAGTTTTTTACATAGTGGCCTTAGATATATCTACTGCTTTTGAAAACTCTTGGTTTGAAGAAAAGTCCTAGATTCTTCGTCATAGGCCAAAAATAGTAATTTTGATTATGCATTTTTTATTTTAGATTTTAAAAGATTGCCTTTGTCGAATAATCTGTGACAGACTATGTTTGACGACTCTGAATGTTAACAATCATAGTGCCTTTGCCAAATGCCGAGGATACAAGTGTCAGCTAATCCTTAGACTCTTTAAAGTTATCCCCAAAATTGAGAATTTTGACTAAGTTATCTTCGCATTATCCGTTGAAACATTGAGGATTTCGAGATTTTTGTCGTTTACAATTTATACTCTTGCAGGCCAAGAGTTTTTTGATATTATTTTTTTTTCAATTTTGCTATTGTTTTTTTTTTTTTTTGAGTTTTGATTCCCATTTTTTCCCCTGGTGCCAGTTACGGTTTTCACCAGACCTAGTTTCCACATTTTTACGCATGATGCCCTTTTCGGGTTTTCATCATGCCGGTGGTTTTGATCTTGCCATATACTGATTCTTTTACTCATAGCGCCCTTGCGGGTTTTCACCATGCCCTTTTAGTCTATGATCATTTTATAGATTTTCACTTTGAACTCCTTCTTGGTTTTTTTATGCTCCTCGTGGCTTGATAACTCAAGTTGAGCTGCCAAATCGAACACTCTACACTTTTAGTGACTCTTTCTTAAGTAACAGATATGGACTCCCCTCTTGAGTTCCCTCGACGATTTTCATGGTACGGTAACTCAAGTTAAGCTTCAAGATCAATGACTGTACACTTTGAGTCGTTTTTTTTTTCAAATATTTGACTTGACCTCCCCTCTCGGGTCTTTCAACGACTTTGGCGGCTTGTAATATGAAATTGAGTAATAAGATCAACTACACCTTGACGATGTTTCTCCTGACTTGCTTTCACCGTGATTAAGTTGCCTCGAACCATTCCCTGATCTGAGAAAACTTTAAATAGGACGAAACGTAGGGTTGTGAAAGGATGTATGTTTAGGTAGGAGATTTGGGTCGAGCTTGAGATCAGACATTCGAGGTTTTTAACTTTTTGATTTTTTTTTTTTACTTTAAGCCCTTCACAATTTATCTTCATGCGGGCCAAAAGTATACTTTGGCATTTTCTTTTGACTTTAGATCTTTTTTTATTTTTTATTTTTTGTTTTTCTTGATAATGGTGACCTACCCCGGTCTTGGGTTAAGAAATGAAAATGATGGCTCAAAAAGGGTTAACTAAGGGTAAATAATTGTTCAGGTAGTAGAAAGATGGCCTCCCTTCATTTCAAGGGATGGTTTCAGGCATAGTACTTCTTGACGATGTCGGCATTGATTGGTTGCGGAAAAACTTCCCCGTCTATCTCTGTGAGAATCAGCACTCCCCCAGACAGTACCTTTTTTACTACGAATGGCCCCTCGTAATTTGGCCGAAACTTTCCTCTTGCGTCTTCTTGGATCGGTAAAATCTTCTTCAAGACAAGGTCTCCTGGCGAGAACTCTCTGGGTCGAACCTTCTTGTTATAAGCATGTGTTATTCTCCGTTGATAAGTTCGCCCATGACAGATTGCTGAAAGTCGTTTCTCCTCTATTAAGCTCAACTGATCGAATCGGGCTTGCACCCATTCTGTCTCATCCAATTCAACTTCTTTTAAGATCCGAAGGGAGGGAATCTCGACCTCAACGGGCAAGACTGCTTCCATTACGTAAACCAGTGAATAAGGCGTTGCCCTAGTCGAAGTTTGGATTGACGTTCAATAAGTGTGTAGAGCAAATGGTAACATCTCGTGCCAATCCTTATAAGTGACAGTCATTTTCTCGATGATCTTTTTGATATTTTTGTTAGCGGCTTCAACTATTCCACTCATCTTTGGTCTATAAATGATTGAGTTGTGATGGGTGATCTGAAAATCCTTGCACTCATCTTTGTTCTTGAGATTCTTGGCGTTATCAGTTACTATTCCGCTTGGAAGGCCGTATCGACATATGATGGTGTTCTTCACAAACTTCAAGACGTTGCCCCTCGTAACATTGGCGTAGGATGTGGCTTCTACCCATTTTGTAAAGTAATCGATAACAACCAAGATGAAGCGATACCCATTAGAAGCTTGAAGATTGATCTGTCCGATGACATCCATGCCCCAGAGTGAGAAGAGCAAGGAAAAAGTCATATTGTGCAACTCTAAAGGTGGCGCATTGATCTTGTTGGCATAGATTTGCACAAGTAACACCTCCGAACATGTTGATACCTGTCGCTATCCATAGTCAACCAATAGTAACCCATTCTCATTATCTTATTTGAGAGCATATGTCCATTCACGTGAGGTCCACAGACTCCACCGTGCACGGTCTCAATTAAACGTTGAGCTTCTGTTTCTGTTGCACACCTGATGAGGACCTCGTGGTGCAATTTTTTGTATAAAACTCCACTACTCAAGAAGAACTGTCCTGCCAATTTCTGAATAGTCTTTTGGTCAGTTATTGTGGCATCGGGTGGAAAGTTTGATTCTCTAAGAATGCCTTGATGTCTACATACCATGATTTTTCCTCAGGTTCTTCGATCTCCACAGGCAAGCAATATGCTGGCTCGTCTTAAATACCAATCTCAAAAGGGTCGACTATGATATCTTTGGAGATGCTGATCATTGAAGCTAGAGTAGCCAATGCGTCTGCAAACTGGTTCTTAGCCCTCAGCATATAAGTGAATGAGATCCAAGCGAAATTTGAGCTTAGGACCTCGAGATACTCATGATACGGAACCAGCCTCTGCTCTCGAGTCTTCCATTATCTTGTTTCTGGTAGACTACCAGACTCGAGTCTCCGAATACATCTATTTCGAGGTTGATTGCTGCATTCAACCCTACTATGCATGCTTCGTACTCGACTTCGTTGTTTGAACATTGAAATCTTAGTCTGAATGTAATGGGAATGAGTTCCATTTGGCTTGACCAAGACTGCCCCAATTCAGTTTTCCTTTTGATTTACTACTCTATCAAAGTACATTTTCCAACTTCTGTCTTCATCGTCGTCCTCAGCTTCGGCAAACAAAATAGCTTCATCAGGAAAATTTGTCTTTAGTGGCTCATAGTCAGGCAGAGGGTGCTCTGCTAAGTGATCAGCAATGACTTGTCCTTTAATAGCCTTTTGAGTGACATAGGTGATGTCGAACTCAGATAACAGTAATTGCCATTTTGCAGAGCGTTCTGTAAGTACCGACTTCTCAAAGAGATACTTTAAAGGATCCATTCGAGCAATGAACACAGTCAAATAATTAAGCAAGTAGTGACGTAGTCGTTGTGATGCCCAGACGAGGGCACAACACGTCTTTTCGAGGGTTGAATAGTTTGCCTCGTAATTTGTGAACTTCTTGCTAATATAATAGATGGCTCGCTCTTTCCGACCAGTTTCATCATATTGCCCCAATACACAGCCCATGGAGTTTTCTTGCACGGAGAGATACATTAGTAGAGGTCGACTTGGTGTAAGTGGAACCAAGACTAATAGATTAAGTAGATATTTCTTAATCTTGTCGAAAGCTTCTTGACAGTCTTCATTCCAATCTTTCGGCTCATTCTTTTTTAGTAGTTTGAATACTGGCTCACAGATTGATGTTAGTTGTGCGATGAACCGATTAATGTATTGAATTCTCCATAGGAATCCCCTAATCTCTTTCTCTGATTTGGGTGGCTCCATATTTATAATGTATTTTGTTTTAGCCGGATCGATATCGATGCCTTTTCTATTGACAATGAACCCCAACAGCTTCCCTGATATGGTCCCAAATACACACTTTGTCGGATTAAGTCTTAAGATGTACTTCCTTAACCGATCGAATAATTTCTTTAGATTCGTCAAATGATCCTCGTCGAGATTTGATTTAGCTATTTCCTTGTAAATCATGTCATGGAACAAAACAATCATAGCTCATTGATAAGTTGCCCTAGCATTCTTGAGACTGAATGACATGATTTTATAGTGAAAGGTACCCCAAGGTGTAATGAACGCAATCTTCTCTTAATTTTTTTCTGCCATTTTTATCTGATTGTAACCCGAGAAGCCATTCATGAAGGAGAACATACCGTGCTCTGCTGTATTATCGACCAAAATGTCGATGTGTAGTAATGGAAAGTCATCTTTAGGACTGGCTCTATTCAAATCACGGTAGTCCACACACATACGTACATTTCCATCTTTCTTTGGTATGAGAACGACATTAGCGAGCCACTCAGGGTAGGTGAATACTGCGAGAAACCCCGCTTGGAGCTGCTTTATTACTTCATCCTGACCTTAAGTGTCCATTCTGGTTTCAATCTTTGTAATTTTTGCTTAACTGGCTTGCTTTCCGATTTGATAGGTAATTTGTAGACGACAAGATCTGTATCTAAACCAGGCATGTCTTGATAGGACCATGCGAAGACATCTTGGTATTGTTGTAAGAACTTTGTCATCTCTTCTTTCTGCTCAATCGTCAATAGGACTCCGATTTTGACGATCCGTGGGTCATCTTCGGTACCTAGGTTCACTGAGTTTGTATCCTCTATATTTGGTTGAACATCTTTCTCGTGACCCTCCATAAGTTTTTTGATCTCTTTTGGAGGATATTCAACCTCTTCCTTTGACACTTCTTTGATCACCATGAGATCAAAGTCGAGCTCGAGGTCAAACTCGTATTCATCTTTTTCATACTTTGTTCTGTCACAAGGTTCATTCAACTGAGGAAATTCTTTGAAAACCTTTGGTATTTTGAAGATTTCTGATTTTTTTGAATATTTAGAAATATTTGATTTTTTTGAATTTTGCAGAGTTTTTGACATTTTTGAATTTTGAAAGATTTTTTATTTTTTTGGATTTTGTGGACTATCTGTATTCCTGAAACAAGATAAAGAAAAATCATGCGAATTCATTAGCAACGAAGGTGAGCCCCCAAAATAGTCTTGCTCCGAGGACGAGGGCTCATTATGATCCTCGGGCAGATGAGATTTTACTAATGGCATTTTTTAGGCCATAGGGATTCTAGACCCCATGGCGGCCTCGTAAGTGATTGGGTACTCCTCTCAATTTTTGAGGATTTTTCCTTCCTCTGCAGGGTAGATAGGTCGGGAGAGTAGCTCCCTTAATGGTTCAGATATGACCATCACTTCTGGGTGACTGTTGTCAGATTCGGGCACAAACACCTGAAGGGTGGGTAAAATCACAACAGATCCCCAATCAATGTGAAAAGGGAACAATGATTTTTCTTCTTCGCATATTGCGACTTCCGCCTTGGCGGGCTCTTTTTCTTCTTCCTTTTAACTCTCTTCGGAATCTCCTTCGAACAAGAAGTTCATGTCATCTATAAAGGAATGCGGGGACTCAACGAATGACTTTTCTTACGATTCAACGAGCTCGATACTTACAACACTTGGTTCTCCTATGTGGTTTGTTGGTAGTTGCTCTGACAAATCATCAGGCTTCTTCAAAGATCGTAAGAAGCTGACGTTGATGTTGGTACTTTGCCCAAGTTTCATACATTAGGCTCACGATTTTATCTTCGTGCGAGTCGAAGCTCCCTCTTCTTATCATTCATATCGAAGATGTCCTTCTTCGTAGGCTTAAACCCGAGTCCAAAGTAGGAAGTGTGTTTTTGGGTATTGATTAAAGTGGCCCTTCCTTTTCCTTTAGGCCCTAACCCTTGTTTCGGACGATATCCCGCCTTCTTCATTACTCGTCCAATCATCAGATTTGTTTTTGACAACTCTGCCATTGTCTTCTCTTTCCCTCTTGGGATATGATTGACAGATGTGAACTGAAAGGAGCGGTACCCCTCGTTTTCCCCGGTCATTTCTATGGTACATACGGTGATCGATCGATTGGTATGAGATTTTCTGCGAGAACCGAAATCACCCTCTGTCCCATGATGAATATGACCCGTTGGTGTAAAGAAGAAGGGACTGCTCCTACAATGTGGATCCACGGTCTTCCAAGGAAGAGATTGAATGTTGTGGGTATGTCCAAGATCTCAAATGTCACTTCGAATGTGCATGACCCGACGGTGATAGGGAGGTCCAGTCCCCCTAGCAACTCCGTTTTTCTACTATCAAAAGCCCTGACGGTTCTTCTAGTTGGTCTAAAGTGAGACAAATCTATGTTTAGCTTGTGCAACGTTTGTAGAGGATAGACATTAATACTCCGTTTGGAAAAGCCTTCGCACGACTAAAATCATGTCAAACTCGTTCCGTTTTTGGAACTTCAATGTTTGGGATCGATAATAACTCTTTTTAGTTGCCGATTCGTTCGGCAAAATCAACCGATTCTCTCAACTACCAACCTTTCAAAGAGCCTCCGCAAAATCACACAGTTGATAAAACTCCACCTGATTCCTTCCTTGATTGAAACATCGAGTTCATAACTCGGTCTGTGAAATTCAACTCGTCTTCTTCAATCCTCTCTATTACTTCACTATTTCAGAGCTCTCTAATGGTTTCTTCAACCTTCCCACTCCCCTTTCGCCTCCACCATCTCAACCCATCTCCCACAAAACCCAAAACCCTAACCAGGTTCATGGTTCAACCTTCTTCGACACCACATGCGAGTCTCTCTAACCCATTCGTCCTTCAACTTGCTGAAACCCCTAGAAGACTCAACTTCACCCTCTTTTCAACACCACCAATTCATAAACTCAATTTTTTAAAAGTCAATGGGCTTGAGATGGGATTAGGGGCGGAGATACCTAGGGACGAGTCTTTGGATTTTTTATTTTTTTTTTAAACTCTAATTTAACCCCTTACCTTTGAGCCATATTAGATTTATCCCTTATTTTTCTGATACTGATGACATAATAATAATAATAATAATAATAATAATATAATATATATAGCCCCACTATACTGAATTTGTTGTAAAATACATAAAAGTTGATTTTAACACCTATGTTTTAATTGATATTTGATACACCTCACCCAATTTCCAAACTGACGACTTGCATCCCAGCTGGAGCCCATTGAATTTTATTTACAATAATGAACTACTATTGGCACTCCCAATTTTACTTACTACACCCAACTTTAAAAAAAAGAGTTAATAATTGAGGATAAATAGAAGTTGGGGTGCTAGTAGAAGCCCACTCTTGTTTCTCTTTTTTCCTAGATTTCTACTTTTTGGATTTAAGATTTTATATGAGCCTAATTATAATTGTTAAAAAAACTACTAAAATTGTTTAAACTAGTGTAATAATATTTGAGATATAATTAATAAAAGTTGGGGTGCCAATAGAAACTAAAAAAAAAAAGTAATTTAACTCCCCAAATTTTCTATTGATATTAAAAATACCGTCATGCTTTTAAAACTAATGACGTGCATCCTAGGCCTCGATCTTCTGGTACTCATACCATACTAAAAACAAATCGATTTTACATCCAATACCAAAAACATCAAAAACATATTTGAACCCAACTTCTTTTTTTTTTTTGAAAGGTCAACAGGGTTAAGGCAGACCCAGACCAGCTACAACCTTAAGAAAGGAAAACCCCTACGATCCTTGTCATTTATAGAACTGAGGTTACAAGGGAGAACTCCACTATCTATTTGAACCCAACTTCATTTCCTATATTTAGCATCTTACATTAGAGAAATAGGTTCAGACGGATAGGACTTAGGAGAAATTGAAGCATATGCAAGTTATTATCATTTTTCTAAGAGCGACAGAAGCTTTTTAATTTTTTAGCTAGGCAAACGAGATTAGTAGTTAGTAATTAGCATTTTATCATATACAATGTTATTGGAATTTAGGTGATAAATTGGATTATCTTCATGGAGAATTTAGGTAGTTAAGGTTATAGGATTAGGTTTTGGGAGGATGTTTATTGTTGGAAAATAGCCCGTTGCACCATGTATGAACCACTTACTCCATCCATATTGCTTGTAACTCTTCTTAAATGAGAGCTTATTATCCAAGTCATTGATATTTATGAATCTAATTCGACTTTTAACATCTTTATTCACCATATTTTATAGGAATCATCCAGTACGTGCGAGCTCGTCGAGATAAGCACCGGTGGAAAATTGAGTAAACACAATCTCCATGTTCAACAAGTGGGCCCAAACACAATAATGGAATTATCAACATTTATACTTATTGTTAACATATTAGTACATATATCAGATAAATAATCTCTTTTTTTAATATTATTTTTAATTTCATCTAGCAATTTCTAGACAACGGGTTATCTTAACAGCACAATTAGACAACATGTTACCAAACAATATATTCAATTTAGCAAGTTGCTTCAGTAACAGCAACAGCAACAACAATTTTCTCTCAACTTCAACAACTTAATTCAGCATCAGCAACTTTACATACAACTTTTTCAAACAGAGTATAAGAGCCGAACCGTTGTCAATCAGTACCCTTGCTACCATCATACCTTTGCACAATACCATAATGTGCATTGGCTCAATGTGTCCACACCCCCTGGTGATAAATTCATCCTCTATGAAAGTGAACGGATCAGGGGTCATGATCTGACCCACTATTTTTTTCAACTCTTCTGGCGAGGTGGTTTGAGGTATATGCGCACTACTAAGGACTTTGAGCAATGCTTCCCGATGGTGCTTTGAGTTTAATAGCAACTCAAAGATACTAATTTGAGTTGGCATTTTGTTCAACTACTCTACTATGTTGTACTCACTCTTTCGAATAAGTTTGAGGAGGTCCGCTGCTTCTTTGATAGTTACTTGGCTATTCTTCTTCTCTTGCTCTCTCTACAGTGTCCATTCTTCTTCCACCAATTTTTCTTTCCCTTTTTCTTCATCTGTTTGCCTCTTCTATTCTTTCTCTGACACTTTATAACACCTTCCTAATCTGGTCATGTGGCCAATGTCTGTGACTATAGCTTCTTCCAGCTTTTCAATCATTGTCGATGTAACAATCATCGTCTTATAACTCCATGGGACGGTTTGATTTGAACGATATGGGAAGGATTTTGGGATACAATGGTCATGGGTTGAGGATCTAGTTTAGATGGAGGATAAGAGGTGGTGACTTGGGCTTGGTAGTTGATGTAGTGATATCGGGGGTTTGTGGGTTAGTATAAGATAGGATGAGAGGTGGCCGAGAGGAAAAGTTTGAAGTTTGAGAGGTCGATGTAGTGCAGGGTATGATAAGAAGTGGTCAAGAGGTAGAGCTTGAAGTTGGCATGGTGCAAGGTATAATAAAAGGCGATCAAGAGGAGGAACTTGAAGTTGGTAATGTGTAGGGTATGATGAGTGGTGGTCGTGAAGGACTCGAAGTTTGGTAGTTGGAGTGAATGGTGAGATTAGCCATTTTGACTGGGAGTTGGGATGGTGATTGATTTGTTGCGTCTTGAGGTACAGCATTGATGTCTGAGGATAGGGGTTCATTCCTCTGGTTGACTCTAATCTTGGAGCTAATGGGTGCTATTAGGATTGAAGGGTCAAAGCTTGGTTCGTCCTTCTCTATGGCATTTAATATGGGTCTATTGCATCCCCCGTTGTGTGTCGGTAGGGGATTTTGATTGATATTTTGTTGAGGTGCTTGAGCTGTTGGACTGACTAAGATGATTGTTTTTCCTGTCGATCAGATTTTGAACTTAGTGCTTGAGTTGCCAATACTGGTGGTGGTATGCCCTGGTGCACTTATATGGAACTCACAAAATTGATTGGGGTTGTACCGCGGTCCCTTTATCGCTTCTGGGTTTGACTGTCTTTTGGTGAGATATTCTCCCCTGAGTAGTGTTGGGAGTAGTTCTGATAAAGTCATAGGCAGGCGAGTGAAGACTCGAGGGACCCTATTGAGTCTGCGCTGTTCGACTTGATGATTCTAGGCAAATTGTGGGTTTTGACCAAACTGAAATGCTTGCGGAATAAGTGCAGCTTGAGGTGGGTTAACCTTGAAGGGGACCTGAGGTGTTGACGGCCTCTGGTTTGGTGCTGAGATAAAGAAAGAGCGAACGGGTTGTACATTATTCACTTGGGCTTCATCTTTTTTCTTGTTCAAAATCACTGGTTTTCGTTGGGAGGACCCCCCGTTTAGTGCCCTTAGACTGGACATGTAAAACCCCAAATTTTTTATTCGTATCTCAAGGAAGAAAAAATAATAGAATTTTGAGAAAATCCTAAAAGTGGGACTTAGGGTAAAATTGTAGGATTTTGTTCTAGCCATTTTTAATGAAATCTGGCCTCACCAATGGATTTAAAATGGTCGGAAAACATACTTTAGCCTGTAAGCATGCTCAAGTGCGAGTCTGAACAGAAAAGTTATCAAATCCTCGATTACCAAGTCGAATCAGGCTAAAATAATGACTTTTTTACTACAGAAAGAATTGTTAAGATTTGATCATACCATTGGGTTCGTAACAAAAAATTATAGAAAATATATTATTTACCTATCAATTTCACAGTCCAAAAAGTGGAATTATCGTCAAAAACGAAAACGACGTCAATTTTAAGGTCACATCGGGCCAAAAATATAAATTTTTGTTGGAGGAAAAATTTGTAGAAATTTACTATACCATTAGATCTAGAATGAAAAATTAGACGAAATAAAATATTAATTCGTAACTTTTGGAGTCCGGACGGTCAAGTTATCGTCGATTGAAATAATAGACGAAATATTGATTTCGTCCCAAGACTTTATATAAATAAATTTTTAATTTTTTTTCACTATTCATTTTCCAAAGTCGTCCAAAAACCAGCCAACGAAATTTTATGAAAAATTTGTTTTTCTTCAAAATTTCAACCTTAGATTCGTCGCCAATGATCCACTTTCGACGATCGACGCAGAAGGGAAAAAGGTTCGCAGCCTCGACATCTACAAAATCTACCCAAGATCTCTTTGTTTCATCTTCTTTTTCACCCCGTATCGTCAAATATCAGTTATATATATATATATATATATATATACGGGGATTTCACAACTTCGACCTCGGATTTCATCCGTTTAGGGATCAAATCGTCCTTCGTCGTAGAAGGGAGAAAAGACGACGGTGTCGAGATCTTCAAAATCACTGGGTTAAGTTCCAAAATCAGTCGTCTCGAAGTTCGAACCGTCTTGATTTCTGTGCCAATTGCCTAGATTTCCACACATGTGCTTCAATTTCGTCGCCTAGAGATTGTAAGGAACTCTCAATTTCTAATAGTAATAGTAGATTCTAAAAATTGTATTTAGGATTTTATCGAAAATTTGTTATAGATTTCAAAAATATAGAATTTTGTTTCTTTATTTCATATTCACGCAAGAACTTGCATATTTGATATGTTTAATTGTATTTTATAACAAATTATACAAGGGTCGGATATTTCATCGGTTTATTTTCATCAGTTGGATCATGTGCACCGCTCGGACCCCGTTTTGATATCAGTTTTGTACTTTTTCAATGTTATTGATAAAAATAAATTTCATAGTTGGAAAAATGATTTAATATTCAATAAACTCATATTGAGTTGATGAATATCAGAAAGTGGATATTTTGTTTGAGAGATTGAAAATTGTAAAAATCGGTAAAAGGGGAAAAGGGTATGAAACGGTAAAATGTCAGAGTCACACCCGAGGGGTGATCTCTTCATTTTACATTGTTATGTTGTATGTTGGTTGGTGAACGGATATCCAGGGATAATGTTACTAGTTGCATGTTTATTTACTTTCTGTTAGCACGAGGCGCTATTTATTTTAGGCCGGGTGGCCATAATTGCATGGTAGGAAACTGGATATCCATTCTCAACCTTGTATTGTTAATTTTTCTTTTGTTTTCAAATGAAAATAATATATATATATATATATATATATATATATATATATATATATATATATATATATATATGTGGCTATTTTGTGAGTTGTTAAAGAGTCTGTGAATGCCTAAAGGGATAATGCGTCATATCATCCGGAGTGGTGTACTATCCTAGGATGTACGGTAGGGACCACAAAGCTCATACGTAGTATGGGAGGCGTATGAGAATGGAGTCACAACTGGAATCCGGGTTTATTCTTATTTATCTTTACCAGCGAACTTGTAATATAAAGGTGGTCGTATACGAATGGTTTGTATATTTGGGAATCACATGCACGCCTGATAGGCATAGACGAAGATGATTAGTTAGTGATCTCTAAGAATCTATAGTAGTCGAACGTTCTGACACATCGAAAAGAGACTAATTACTTTCGATCACGTAAAACGGTCAGCCTGAGCCAGATAAATGATCCCGCAAGTGTGGTAAACAACGACCAGTCACAAAATCAGGAACTAATACTTTATTATGAAACATCATGTCCCGATTGGGAGCGATCCAGTCGTGAATCCCAACTCTCTAATTCCACTACTCTACCATTGTGTATTATGTATCTGTTGTCTTATTTTGATATATAAAATGAAATGCATGTTTAATGTTTCCATTTGATTAATTAGATTTGTATAAAAAGATAATGTTATAGTGAGTACTGCTGATCGATGCAATGTGAGTTTTAAAATGTTTAGTTGCTCATCCCTGACTATATGAACTAGTTAATCGTAATTTCTTCTGTAAAATTTTGTATATTTTAAAATGATTCAGTATGTTTGTCATGTTAGGAGAGGTTATTGGTAGAAATTGCTTGCTTCCCTACTAGGTAACCATTGTTACTCACCATTTCCTTTTCTATTTTTTTTAGTTTCAAATTCAGAGTTTGGCGAGGCAGGTATAAAGCACGAGTGAGGATCATCTGGTGGGTCAGATAGACAACCAGAGTCCGTCACCTGGTGAGTATTAGAGTTATACTCAATTTGTCCAGGAGTATTATAGATTTGTGTTGAGCGTTAGAACCTATGTTAGAATGAGGAATTTTTGTATAATCTCGTATATAAATTTCTTCTTCCGCACTCTGATTTATCGTACGTTATTAGATGTATATAGGCTTCTGCTTGTATTATATTTTGTATGTATATATGCAGGATAATGTATGTCGTTTATCAGGTGCAAGTTGAACCCCTTGGAATGCTAACATAAACAGAGAAAACCATGTCGAAATTTCGATGCGCCACCTAGTGTCTCGAGATCTGACATGGGGTTTGTGTTAGCGTTTGGCGAGGCGCCACAGATGGTATCAGAGCATAGCATTAGATCCGTATGGGATACATATCTACTTTGTTTATAAGAGTTGGCTGATACCACATATATTAGAGCGATAATCATAGAGTGTCAGTAGGAATTCGGTATCTGAGTTCATTAGTAGTTCCGTATTTGAATTATGAGTTCTTTCGTGTCTGGAAGTTTATAGAGCTTAGTAAGTCTAGGATAGGATTCTAGGTTTGTTCTGTTAGTAATGGAAATGGAGTCTATTACTAAGTTCAAGGCTACGGTAGTAATTCAAAGTGGCGTAAGAGCAATTTTGGCCTTATTCTGATAAGTGTTTTGTTATGGATGAACACAAGCGGGAGGAATGGACGAGGTAGAGGCCGAAACGCAACAGAGACGAAACAAGTTCTGGATCAGACCACTAACCCGATAACACAGTTAGTGTCATTCATGGGACAGATAGCTAAGTCTAATGTCAAATTGAGAGAGGAAATATGAATAATAAAACCACCACCATCTCGAAACCAAATGGAAGGAAGACAATTATGATTTAATAAGAGACAAACAATTACGAAACTAGGAATTTATAGGAAAAATAACCATACATGAGGAGCGAGATGATAGACATGCCTACTCGATGGATGGAAGAATTTTATAAGAAACAACATATACTACTAAATTAGTCGAAATAAAGAGTTATGGTATGTTATGAGTGTGGCAAATCGAGACATAAAGGAGAGCAATGTTCAGGTCGACGTCAACCGATTAAGGATGCGTGACTTAAAAAGATGTTAGATAAACCAATTCAGATAACAATAAGGCCACCAGATTTCAATAAAGTTGATAACATACTTGTGCCACCCCGAACAGACAAGAGAGTGATCAAAAGTAAGAAATGGTACAAGATGCAAATTGTAAGGCGCACCATTAAATCCAAGAAATGAGGAAGTGCTAGACTTCTTCGCAAGAAGCAAATACTATTCCACCTCAGGGACCACTACCACAGGTTGTGCCTTTGAAAAATGAGGGAATTCCCCAGCCCAAAGGACAAGTAAACTAGGGATGTGGTTGGAAGATTTTTAACGATTACGTCCACCAAGATTTGGGGGTTTTTTTTCGATCTGGTTGAGGTCAATGAGTGGGTTTTGAAGACCTGAGAGATTTTGAGTGTCATGTAGTGCCCGAGAGATCAGTGGGTGACAGTGACTACATTCTAACTGGATGGGGATGCTAGTCATCAGTAATGTTTTGAAAGGAATGTATTGGGAGATGGATCGTTTTAGTGGGTAGACTTCAAGATGATGTTTGTTGATAGATTTATATCAAAGATTACTCGAGAAATCAAGCACGAGGAGTTTTTGAGATCAGTGCAGGGTAATCTATCGATTATAGACAATGATATGATGTTCACTAGGTTTTCACGATATGCGCCCGAGTTTATCCTAACAAATCTGCAGAAAGCCCGTAGATCCTTTAGAGGAGTATGACCATACCTAAGGGCCAGGACGTCGATAATTGAGACTACCAATTATAGAGATAAGACGAGTCAAGCTTAGAGGATAGAGCGAGGGGAGATGGATTTACAGACCTCTAGGGGACAAATCAGTCAACCCCAGACGTCTCTTCCTTTCAAATCAGATCCGACCAAGAGACCGATGTATTCAAGACCGAGTACCTCTGGATCCGCATATCCGTAGTACAGAGCTCCTACTCCACTATCGAGTTGTAGGATTTTTCCATCACCGAGTCACAGAACAATTAAGACTCCAATAATGCCAATAGAGCCAAAGGAACCAACAAGGCAAGTTCAGAACCTACAGACCCCAGTCCACCAACTGCCCGCTTTACAAAGATCTACAAAGACAGGATCATCAACATGTTAGGCATGTGATCAGGTGGGACATATCAGGAGAGAATGCCCTCTATCACAGTCGCGAGCAAGGGTTGTGACCCAAGAGAAAGTACCTGTCTCCGACGAAGTTTTGGAAGGTATGATTTTTAATTATAATATTAAAAAATGGAGTTATATTCAACACTAGTTCCTCTAGATCATATAATTTTGTTTAGATTTTGCACACTTGCTAGAGCTAGAAACAACTGACACGGATCAAGTAATGAAATTATTTATACCATTGGGAGGCCATGCGAAGAAAGAATGAGATTTTTGGAAGATCATTTAAAGTGTGAGAAGACGAGTGCGATTTGTAAGGCTAGTGATGTGACTATGTAGCAAGTAAAAATATGTGTGATGTGGGCAAGATAAAGTTAAATGAATAAGATTTAATCGATATTACAATGATATTTAAGTAGTAATTAGTAGAAGTTGTAATTTTGGGGGTAGAGTAAGAAAGTGTGTGTCTTGCAGAATGATTCTACCACCGTAACTCGAGCAAGCCTTCAATGTATTCCACGTGTCCATACTGAAAAAGTATTTGCCAGATCCTTTACACATGGTTAATTTGCAAGACAATTTATTGGATGTGTTTAAAGGAGAAGTGAATGTTGGTTAATGTAAGGTAGAATGGGAAGTACATATATATCTCGAATTAGAGTTGATGGGATGTAGGATTTATCCCCTCGAGTAAGATTTTAAATTATAAAAAGTTATGACAGAGGTTTTCAAAAAATATCACAATAAGTAGAAAATGTAATATTGAATTGAATATAAAAATAGTAGTAGTGTATTTGCGGTAAGTCTATGCATTGAGGAGTAAGAGTCGTGACAAGTATGAGTAAAACATAATAGACGATGTAATTGGTGAGACAAGTAAAGATAAAGAATAGAGAAGATGTGAAAGGACTGTTGTTGATAGATATTGATAGGAAAGTGAGATAATGTGAGTTGATTGTTATCTTAGGATTATACAAATAATGGATTAATTGGAGTATAAATTTAAATTGAAGTGATTAATTAATGAATATGTTGGGGTGAGGCAATATATGTGACATAAGGTTACGGATTATAAATGAGATTGGCTTGGGATTAAGAATAGAAGATAATTATACATGTTGTGTTAGTATGGTGACGACGAAGTTTGATAAGGTATGACTTCAATTTCGATGATGAAATTTTTATTAAGGGGGGAGAATGTAAAATCCCAAATTTTTTATTTGTATCTCGAAGAAAAAATAATGGAATTTTAAGAAAATCCTAAAAGTGGGACTTAGGGTAAAATTGTAAGATTTTTTTCTAACCATTTTTAATGAAATCTGACCTCACCATTGAATTTAAAATGGTCGAAAAACATACTTTAGCCTGTAAGCACGCTCAAGTCCGAATCTAAATAAAAAAATTGTAAAATCCTCGATTACTGAGTCGGATCAGGCTAAAATAATGACTTTTTTGGTACAAAAAGAATTGTTAAGATTTGATTATACCATTAGATTCGTAACAAAAAATTATAGAAAATAGACTATTTACTTGTCAATTTCGGAATCCAAAAAGTTGAATTATCCTCAAAAATGAAAACGACGTCAATTTTAGGGTCACATCAGGCCAAAAATGTAAATTTTTATTTGAGATATAATTTGTAGAAATTGACCATACCATTAGATCCGAAATGAAAAATTAGACAAAATAGAGTATTCATTCGTCACTTTTGGAGTCCGAACGGTCAAGTTATCGTCGATCGAAATAATAGACGAAATACCAATTTCGTCCCAAGACTTTATATAAATAAATTTTTTAATTTTTTTTTTTTTACTATTTATCTTCCAAAGTCGTCCAAAAACCAGCCAACGAAATTTTACAAAAAATTTATTTTTCTATAAAACTTTAACGTCAGATTCGTAGCGAACGATCCGCTTTCAACAATCGACACAGAAGGAAAAAAGGTCCGCAGCTTCGACATCTACAAAACTCACCCAGGATCTCTTCGTTTCATCTTCTTTTTCACCCCGTATCATCAAAAATCAACCGTATATATATACGGAGGTTTCGCAACTTCGACCTCGGATTTCATCAGTTTAGGGATCAAACCGTCCTCCGTCGTAGAAGGGAGAAAGGACGATGGTGTCGAAATCTTCGAAACCACCAGGTTAAGTTCGAAAATCAGTCATCTCGAAGTTTGAACCGCCTTGATTTCTATGCCAATTGCCTAGATTTCCGCACACGTGCTTCAATTTCGTCACCTAGAGATTGTAAGAAACTCTCAATTTCTATTAGTAATAGTATATTTTAAAATTTGCATTAGGATTTTATCAAAAATTTGTTATAGATTTCAAAAATATAGAATTTTGTTTCTTTATTTCAAATTCACGCCAAAACTTGCATATTTAATATGTTTAATTGTATTTTATAACAAATTATACATGGATAGGATATTTCACCGGGTTATTTCCATCAATTGGGTCTTATGCACCGCTCGGACCCCGTTTTGATATCAGTTTTATACTTTTTCAATGTTATTGATAAAAATGAATTTCATAGTTGGAAAAATTATTTAATATTCAATGAACTCATATTGAGTTGATAAATATCAGAAAGTGGATATTTTGTTTGAGAGATTGAAAATTGTAAAAATCAATAAAAGGGAAAAAAGGTATGAAACGGTAAAATGTCAGTCACACCCGAGGGGTGATATTTGCATTTTACATTGTTGTGTTGTTTGTAGGTTGGTGAACGGATATCTAGGGATAATGTTACTAGTTGCATGTTTATTTACTTTCTTTTAGTGTGAGGCGTTGTTTACTTTTCTGTTCCGTTATTCATTTTAGGTTGGGTGGCAACAATTGCATGGTAGGAAACTGGATATCCATTCTCAACCTTGTATTATTAATTTTTCTTTTGTTTTCAAATTAAAATAATATATATATATATATATATGTAGCTATTTTGTGAGCTGTTAAAGAGTTTATGAATGCCTGAAGGGATAGTGCGTCATATCATCCGGAGTGGTGTACTATCCTGGGATGTACGGTAAGGACCACCAAGCTTATGCGTATTATGGGACGCGTATGAGAGCGGAGTCACAACTGGAATCCAGGTTTATTCCTCTCTATCTTTTCCAACGAACTTGTAATGTAAAGGTGGTCGTATACGAATGGTTTGTATATTTGGGAATCACATGCACGCCTGATAGGCATAAACGAAAATGATTAGTCAGTGATCACTAATAATGTATAATAATTGAATGTTCTAACACATCGAAAAGAAACCCATTGCTTACGGTCACGTCAAACGGCCAGCCTGAATCGGATAAATAGTCCCGCAAGTATGATAAACAACAACCAGTCACAAAATCAGGAACTAATACTTTATTATGAAACATTGTGTCCCGACTGGACACGATCCACTCGTGAATCCCAACTCTCTAATTCCATTACTCTACTATTGTGTATGTATCTGTTGTCTTATTTTGATATATAAAATGAAATGCATGTTTAATGTTTCCATTTGATCAATTAGATTTGTATAAAAAAATAATGTTATAGTCAGTACTGCTGATCGATGCAATGTGATTTTTAAAATGTTTAGTTGCTCATCCCTGACTATATGAACCAGTTAATCGTAATTTCTTCTGTAAAATTTTGTATATTTTAAAATGATTCAGTATGTTTGTCATGTTAGGAAAAGTTATTGGCAGAAATTGTTTGCTTCCCTACTAGGTAATCATTGTTACTCACCCTTTCCTTCTCCATTTTTTTAGTTTTAGATTAAGAGCTTGGTAAAGCAAGTATAAAGCACAAGTGAGGATCATCTGGTGGGTCAGATAGACAACCAAAGTCCGTCACCTGGTGAGTATTGGGGTTATACTCGATTTGTCCAAGAATATTATAGATTTGTGTTGAGCGTTAGGACCTTTGTTAGAATGAGGAATTTTTGTATAATCTCGTATATAAATTTCTTCTTCCGTACTTTGATCTATCGTACGTTATTAGATGTATATAGGCTTCTGCTTGTATTATATATTATATGTATATATGAAGGATAATGTATGTCGTTTATCAGGTGTAGGTTGAACGCCTTGGAATGCTAACATAAACAGAGAAAACCATGTCGAAATTTCGAGGCGCCACCTAGTGTCTCGAGATCTGACATGGGGTTTGTGTTAGTATTTGGCGGGGCGCCACAGATGGTATCAGAGCATAGCATTAGATCCGTATGGGATACAGATCTACTTTTTTTTATAAGAGTTGGCTGATACCACATATATTAGAGCGATAATCATAGAGTGCCAGTAGGAATTCGGTATCTGAGCTCATTAGTAATTCTGTATTGGAATTATGAGTTCTTTCGTGTCTAGAAGTTTATAAAACTTAGTAAGCCTAGGATAGGATTCTAGGTTTGTTATGTTAGTAATGGAAATGGAGTCTATTACTAAGTTCTAAGCTATGGTAGTAATTCATAGTGGCGTAAGAGGAGTTTTGGCCTTATTCTGATAAGTGTTTTGTTATGGATAAACACAAGCGGGAGGAATAGACGAGATAAAGGTCGAAACGCAACAGAGACGAGACAAGTTATAGATCAGACCAGTAACCCGATAATACAGTTAGTGTCATTCATGCGACAGATAGCTAAGTCTAATGTCAAGTTGACAGAGGAATTATGAATAATACAACCACCACCATCTCGAAACCAAATGGAAGGAAGGCAATTAGTATTTAATAAGAAAAACAATTACGAAACTAGGAATTTATAAGAAAAATAACCATGCATGAGGAGCGAGATGATAGACATACCTACTCGATGGATGGAAGAATTTTATAAGAAACAACAACATATATTACTGAACTAGTTGAAAGAAAGAGTTATGGTATGTTATGAGTGTGGCAAATCGGGACATAAAGGAGAGCAATGTTCAGGTCAACGTCAACCGATTAAGGATGTGTGGCTTAAAATGATGTTAGACAAACCAATTCAGAGAACAATAAGGCCACCAGATTTTAATAAAGTTAATAACGTACTCGTGCCACCCCGAACAGACATGAGTAGTGATCAAAAGTGAGAAATGGTACAAGACGTAAATTGCAAGGCGCATCATTAAATCAAGAAATGAGGAAGCGCTGGACTTCTTCGCAAGAAGCAAATACTATTCCACTTCAGGGACCACTACCACAGGTCGTGCCTTTGAAAAATGAGAGAATTCCCCAGCCCAAAGGACAAGGTAAACCCTGTCACCACGGAGCTAGATGTTTGTCAGTACAGATCTGTAGGTTTGTCAATATGGAACCGGAGGTTTGTCGACAAGGAGCCGATAGTTTGTCAGTACGGAACTGGAGGTTTATCGGCACGGAGCCGGAGGTTTGTCAGCACGAAGTTTGAGGTTTATCGGTGCGGGGTCGGAGGTTTGTCAGCACGGAGCTGTAGGTTTGTTGGTATGGAACCGGAGGTTTGTAGGCACGGAGCCGAAGGTTTGTCAACATGAAGCTGGAAGTTTATCGGCACAGAGCCAAAGGTTTATTAGCACGGAGTTAGAGGTTTGTCAGCACGGAGCTAGAGGTTTATCGGCTCGGAGCCGAAAGTCTGTCGACACAAAACCGGGGATTTGTCAACACGGAGTCGAAAAAACATTTTGTAAATTTAGATTACTGCGAACGGATTGGGTCGGCAAAATAACATTTTGTTAGCCCCCAATTCAATTATCTGAAATCAAGATCGGCCAATAAGATGCCCAAGGAAGAGGTGGCACACGATACCTTAGCAAGGGCACTCTTAAATCACCTCGTTTTCTTGAATAGACATAATCTAATCCCCTCGTATCCACAGGGAAATATCGTTGTTAGGCACCGACTTTGATCAAAAATTGTAATTGGTGCTTTAAAACTTTTTTTTTTATTTGTTGGAAAATGATTGGATTTATTTGAATTAATCGGCCAATTATTGATCTTGACGGTTCACACATAAATCTTGGACATGGTTGAGATTGAAGGATAGATCTGGTTTGGGTTGAGTGTAGGTTGTGGACCCGACTTGAAATGGATATGGGTCATGGACCTATTTGGAAGTGGATATAGGTCATAGACCTAGTTGAAGTGGAACTTGAAGCTGCTATGGGTCGTAGACCCATTTGAAATGGATATGAGTCAACGACCAGTTTGGAAGTGGATATGGGTCGTGGAACCATTTGAAGCAGATATGGGTTGTGGACCCATTTGGAAGTGAATACGGGTCATGGACCTAGTTGAAGTAGATCTTGAAGCAGATATGGATCGTGGACCCATTTGAAATGGATATCGATCAATGACTCATTTAGAAGTGGATATGGGTCGTGGACCCATTTTGGTGTGGATACGGGTCATGGACCCAGTTGAAGCGGATCTTGAAGTGGATATGGGTCATAGACCCATTTGGAAATGGATAATGGACCAACGACCCATTTGAAACGAATATGGGTCGTAGACCCAATTGGAAGTGGGTGTGGGTCGTGGACCATTTGAAAGTGGATATGGTTCATGGACCTATTTTGGTGTGGATACGGGTCATGGACCCAGTTGAAGTGGATCTTGAAACGGATATGAGTCGTGGACCTATTTGAAATGGATATGGATCAACGACCCATTTAGAAGTGGATATGGGTCGTGGACCCATTTTGGTGTGAATATGGGTCGTGGACCCATTTGAAACAGATATAGGTCGTGGACCCATTTGGAAGTAGATACGGGTCATGGACCTAGTTGAAGTGGATCTTGAAGCGGATATAGGTTGTCGACCCATTTGGAAATGGATATGAATCAACGACCCATTTGAAACGGATATGAGAAGTAAACCCAATTGTAAATGGATATGGGTCGTGGACCATTTGAAAGTGGATATGGGTTGTGGACCCATTTTGGTGTGGATACGGGTCGTGGATCCATTTGAAATGGATATGGGTCGTGGACCCATTTTGGTGTGGATATGGGTCGTGGACCCAATTGGAAGTGGGTATGGGGTCGTGACCCATTTGAAATTGGATATGGGTAGTGGACCCATTTTGGTGTGGATACGGGTCATGGATCCATTTGAAATGGATATGAGTCGTGGACCCATTTTGGTGTGGATATAGGTCGTGAGCCCCATTCGGAGTGGTTACGGGTTGTGGACCCGATTTAAGTTGATCCTCGATCATGGATGATGGCAAGGTTGATAATGTGGCACGTTGAGTCAGGATCAATTTCAGTAGGTAAAATGTAAGCGAACTCCGTTTAGATCAAACACAAAGTGGCGAGGGATCGACCATAAGTTTAACGATAAAAATGGTTTATTTAATCATTTTTAAGCTTAAAACTCAAAAGAAAAATAAAGTCCAAGAGAAAAGTTGTCAGGACTGATGTAAGGGGACGAAATGACCAAAAAAAAAAAAATTTTAGGGTCCGTTTTTAATGAGCGGACCGAAGTGTTTTTGTACTAGTCCGCTCTTTAAAAACGGACCATAACCTTAATTTTCACTGAATTTTTTTTTTTTTTGGTGTTTTGAGGTACATAGCCTCTGTTTTTTGGGCTTAAGTTACAAAAAAAAAAAAAAAAAAAAAAAAAAAAAAAAAAATTAATGATGCAAAGCATAAAAAAATATATATATATTTCCTCATTTATCTAAGGGGACATGTAAAGAAACAAAGGAAAAAAAAAACAAGTCTAAAATCTATACAACTTTGCCTCTTTGGACATTAAAACTTTGCCTTAAAGGGTCAAAAAAAAAATTACAAGATACCTAAGGGTTGATACATTTTGACATTTGTGTCCTATGACTCTAATCATATTTTGATGCATGCGACTATAGGTGGTTTGAGATTATTCTATCTTCAAACCTCTATACACATTGAAATGTACACTTTTTAGGTTGGTGATTGAGGTGGATGCTCTCATCCCCGCCTCCTCAAATGAATGATCTAGGGGGCTTGAGAATATCGACATCCGGGGTTAGATTTTAAAATAGGAAAAGGTGATTTGTGCAATGAGCTATGAAACGAATATGCACAAGTGCATTTACAAGTGTATATCAACCCTTACAACCTTGAATCAAAACAAGTAAAGAAATAAATATTACATGCACTCCCACAAAGAAAGGAAAACACTAAAGACAATGGAGTCAATCAATAAATAAACATGTTAGAAACAAATATAAGAACAAGAAAGAAAGTTGGATATTTTTTAAAGAAAAGAAAATGGCCAAGTAAAATTCGTTTGGACCCACTAGTATCCCTAGTGGAGTCGCCAAGTTGTAGGCATGAAATGTTCGTCATGAACCTCTTGCTACATTGTTTGGAGTCACCACCATTCTTTTTTGGAAATGAGTATGAATGGACACCCGAATCGATTTATTGAAAACCATTTTTTTCATGACATTGTAGTGACTCTCATGTGTTGGGAAGGGCAATGTCTACCTAAGATCTAGGTAAGGAGGTCCGGTTAAATGATAGGGGAAGGTGTTATGCACCCCATCCTCTCCACCAAAGGTGGTTACCTTGCTTGACCATTTTATTTTGTAAAAACTTAAAAAAATAAATAATAAAATACATGAGAATGCATGACAAGAATGGTGTGTGCATTGGGGTGAAATGTCCCCTTTACAAAGGGTTTTGATTTTAAAGTGACATTAAGGACACTCTATGGAAAAGAATGACCCATGTAATCACATTAAATTTATAAATATGAATGTAGGTTTGAACTTTTAGAGAAACTCCATGATGAAGTTCCCTTGAGGTCACAACCTTGATGCATGTATACATGACTAAAAACTTAGTGCTTCACCCCATCAAGAGGGTGACACATTTCTTCATCATTGCCATGCATAGGTGAGTGTATGCAATGTGTACAATATGATGCATGGGTTTAAGGTAAAGAGGGCTTCAACTCCCATCCTTTCAATCGAACTTTAGTCTAATCTACAGGGGATAGGAGAGGGTGTGCATTACATCTTAGGGATTTCTAAAAATAAAAGAAAATGAGAAGGTTAGAAGAAGATAATGCAAACTTAAAATAAATAGAATACATCTTAAACCCCACATTGTCCCTTGATGAACTTGAACCTTAAGAGGTAGACTTGAGAGTTGAATGAGATAGTTGAAGGTTGAGTGGGTTGAAATTAGAAGATGAGAGAATGAGTATGGATTTTGGTAGAGTTTTAGGTTGATAGATGGGGGCTTAAGAGCATGAATTGTTCATACAAAATGAGGGTATTTATAGAGTTTTTGGAGAACTTTTGAGGATAAATTGGTCCAACCCTAAAAATAAAGAGAATGGACATGAGGTTTAAGTTTTTTTTTTTTTAGATTTTTCATTTGTGTGAGGGTAAATATGACATTTGTGAATAAACTTAAAAATATTCTTTGATCTTTGGTTTTTTGATAAATAGTGGTGAGAGAACAAAAGTACTTTAGGGTGAATAAGAGAGTGACATGTGTAAAGGTAACTTGATAGGTGAAAAGTATACCTTAATTCATTTGTAAATAACTCATAAAGCAAGAGTGGAAGTATATTTTTAAAATAAACCAATGGGAGAAAAAAAATATTTTTGGGAGGGTGAGTAGGGAAGTGACATGTGTAAAGGTGAAGTAATAGGTGAAAAGTAGACTTTGGTTCATTTTTAAATAACTCATAAAGCAAGGGTGGATGTGTATTTTTGAAATGGACTAATGAGAGAGCCCCATATATGTACTTGAAGATTCTCACCTTTTGAGGGTATGAATAAAAGTTCTCTCAACTTTATGAATTATTACCAAAGACCAAATAACCTTTTTGGTTTGACCACCCTTTTTGGGAAGGGTATTCTTGGATTTTCACAAAGGGGAGTTGACTCTCCAATTAGATTAAGTATTGGGTATTGAGGGTTTATGGGAGATCAACATGTGTCACCTTCTAAGGGGGTGTGAGAGAATGGGCTTAGAATGAACTTGGTATTGGGCTTAGGTATGGACTTGGGCTATGGACTATGGACTTTAAGAGTGGGCTAAAAGAATGGACTTGAATTTGGGTTAGAAGGTAGACTTTGTCTTGGGCTTAGGTTGGATTAGGAAATGGACCTTGGTTATGGTATAGGTGATGGAGCGGTGAATGAGCGATGGAACGGGTTGATTCATGAGAGTGAGTAAGAAATTCGAGTAGATTTGGGACAAGGTTGGACATGACATGATGTATGTATGCATGTATGCATGAAGATGATGCCAAGCGGCAATGCGAGCCCGTTGAAAGACTTGAGTTCTTAGTTGGAATTAATTCGAGAAATTTTGGATTTTCCTAAAGGGTTCGTGCAAATTAGGGTGTCTACAACCCCGACCAGCTTCTGCTCTGCCAACGAGGGCAGACCAGACCCACGTAGGTCTGGACCCCGACTGGATCCACATGGCTATTGTTACTCATACTAGTGTTGAGCCCCGACCAGCAATCTTGCTCTGCCAACGAATGCAGAGAAGACTCACGTAGGCTCAAATCTCGACTGGATTCCATTGAGACATTCTTGAAGCTCATGACAGAGTAGGACCCTGACCAACCATCTTGCTCTGCCAACGAGGGCAGAGAAGACCCACGTAAGTCCAGATCCTGGCTGGATCCACACGATTATTTGTTACTCGTGTCAGAACTGAGTCCTGACCAGCAATCTTGCTCTACCAATGAAAGTAGAGAAGACCTAAGTAGGCTCGGATCCCTGTTGGATCCCCTTCTTCAGCTTAGCCCTGCAAACACATCTAAAAAGCACTCACAGCAAAACATTTACTAATAATATCTTTTTAAATTACATGCATTCCATGGTCTAGGCAATTCTTGACTAGACATGGTGAGTAGGTAATATGCTCCCTTCTGGCCCACTTTGACCATTTTGTAGGGCCCTTCCCAATTTGTTCCTAGCTTACCGCTATTTGGCTCTTTCGTGCTCTAGAACACTCGCCTCAGCACTAAATCGCCTTCCTGAAACTGTCAAGAACGAACCTTTTTGTTGAAGTAGTTATGCATCTTCTTGTGGTAGTGTTCCAGTCTGCCTAATGCGACGTCTCACTTTTTTTCCAACAGGTCCAATTCTACGACCAGCTGTTAGCTATTTCCTTCAGCCTGCACTACCTTGGACCTCATAGTGGGAAAGCTATTCTCCATAGGGATCACAACTTTTATCCCGTAAACCATGACAAATGGGGACATTCTAACAGTCGTCCTGTATGCCCACAAAATTCCATGCAAGACGAACATCCACCTGTCTTTGGCTTCCCCTAACTTCTTCTTCAAAATTTCTAGCAGCTTATTGCCGAATCCTGGCCAAAGGGAGTACTTCTGCCCACTTAGTGAAGTGATTTGTTGCCACCAGCAAGAAAGTAAGAATGCTTGGAGCTCTAGGTAACGGACCCACTAAGTTGATCCCCCACTAGGCAAAGGGTCACGGGCTTATGAGGGAGTGAAGCTGCACTACTAGTTGCCAGATTATCTTCGCTGGGCAACTATCATAATGCTTGACGTACAGGGCTGCATCTTTCTATAAGTAGGGCCAAAAGTACCCTTAAGAAAGTACCTTATGCGTTAAAGTTCTCCCTCCTGAATGGTTCCCACAGTCGTCCTCGTGGATCTCTCTTAATATTTCCTTCGCTTCCCCTGGAGCCAGGCAACGTAGGAGTGGCCCCCCTACGGACTTTTTGTACAGGGTGCCATCGATGACCGTGTATCTCTCTGTTCTACATTGACTTGCCTGGCTTATTTCGGGCTGTCGGGCAATTCCCCGCGCTATAAGTAAGGTAGGATCGGACTTATCCACCCTTAACTTCCTTCAACTGCTACCAAGCTAGGCAACCCAAGCTCATCTATTGATGGGTGCTCCTGATAGCTCAAAAGTAATTCCCTCTTGTTCTACCCGGCCAACATGGAAGCGATGTAGGCTAAAGCGTCTACGTGCCTGTTGTCTATCCGCAATATGTGCTCGACTTTGACATCTCCCACCCGATGCATAGCAGCCCTGATTTTCTCAAGATAGAACTGCATTCAAGGATCTCGAGCCTCAAAGGTCCCACTGATGTGGTTGACCACTAACTGCGAGTCGTTGTAGATTGTAACCTCTGATACCCCCAGACCTGCTAAGGATTCGAGGCCAAGCAGCATTGCCTCATATTCTACCTCGTTATTGGAGGGCTTGAATCCGAGGGTCACTGCCTTCTCTTTCATTTCTCTATCCGAGGTGATTAGCATTACTCCGATTCCTGACCCCTCAAAATTGGATAATCCATCTACATAGACCTTCCACCCCAATTTGCTTGGTAACTCATGCTCATCCTCCACTTGCTGTAATTATTCTATCAATAAATATGTTTCCTTCTCTACTGGGAAGTCTGCTAAGAAGTCGGCTACTGTTTGGCCTTTCATCGAAATTCTGGGTTTGTATTCGAGGCCAAACTTTGTTAACTGTACTGCCCACCTGGCCATCCTCCCCGTATTTTCTACTTTCCCAAGCACAGCCTTCAGGGGAAATTCCGTGATGACTTGCACCCGATGTGCTTGAAAATATGGTCGCAAGCGCATTATCGTGTAAACCAGTGCTAACCCTGCTTTCTCGAGTCTCGTATAACGCATCTCTGAATCTGTAAAAGTCTTACTTAGAAAGTAAACGGGTTGTTCACCTGCTGCCCCAGTTTTGACCAGGACTGAATTGAGTGCGTGCTCGAAAATGACCAAATACACCCCTAACTCTTCCTCCGCTTCTGGCTTGGAGAGTATGGGCGGCTTACCAAGATATCCTTTCAGCTCCAAGAACGCTCGCTCACATTCTTCCGTCCACTCGAGCTTGGAATTCTTCCGCAGTAGCTAATACAAGGGCCTACACTTATCTGAAGACCTGGCTATGAAGCGATTCAAGGCAGGAACTCTTCTTACGAGCTTCTAGACTTGCTTCTAGGTTTTTGGGGAGGGCATCTCTAACAGAGCTCTGATCTGATCTGGGTTGACCTCAATTCCTCTCTTTGTGACTAAATAACCCAAGAACTTTCCTGATGTTAACGCGAAGGTACACTTCTCTGGGTTGAGCTTCATTCTCACCTTCCTTATCCTGGAAAAGACTTCTTCTAAATTTCTAACATGGACTTCCTTTTTCCTACTTTTAACTAGTAAGTCGTCTATGTATACTTCTGTTGTTTGGCCCAACAAATTTCTGAACAGCTCTATTACTAACCTCTGATAAGTGGCCCCTGCGTTCTTCAACCCGAAGAACATCACCTTATAGCAGTAGAGTCCTTGCTCCGTGATAAATGTTGTCTTCTCCTAATCTTCTGGGCTAAGCTGTATCTGGTTATAACCTGAGTAACCATCCATAAAGGACAATCTCTCGTGGTCAGAAGTTGCGTCTACAAGTTGGTCTATCATCGACATCGGGAAACTATCCTTAGGACAGGCTTTGTTCAAGTTTGTAAAGTCTATGCAAACTCTGACCTTCCCATTCTTCTTAGGCACCACCACAATATTTGTTATCCACTCCAGAAATTGCACCTCCCTTATAAACCTAGTCCTGATCAACCTGTTCACCTCCTCATTTACCGCTTCTTTGAACCGCGGTGTTAATCTCATTGGCTTCTGCTTGACCGGACTAAAGTCTGGTTTGACGTTCTGATGGTGGCAGCTCGCCTCTGGACTGATTCCTGGCATCTCTTCGATAGACCAGGCAAAAATGTCTCGATTCCTTCTTAAGCACTTTGCTATATCCTTCAACTCCCTTGGTCCCAGTTCGACCCCTAATCTTATCTACTTTCCCTCTCCTACATCCACCATTTGTAGGCCTTCCAAACATGGGGGTCCATCAAGTTTGGTCTCCCCCACTATAATTGTTAACGCTGAACTTTGTCTTCGGCTGATTCCTCTCTGCTCAATACGCACATTTGCGCCGTTACTTGGTCACCCCAGACACTCCACATTCCTTGCGAGTGGGGAATCGAAGAATTTGATAGTAAGTAAATGAGACGGCTCTCATCTCATGCGTCCACCACCTCCCCAAAAGGACATTGTACGAAGAGCTTGCCTCAACGACCACGAACCGGGTCATCAAGGTCACTGGCCCTGCTTTGACTGGTAACACTATCTCCCACCCGGGCTGACTAGATGTTCCATCGAAACCAACCAACAGTGCTCCTACTAGAGCAAGCACATCCCTACTGAGGCCCATCTTCAAAAAGGCCAATGCGTATAGGATGTCCACCGAGTTGTCGCTATCTACCAACACTCTCTTAAGCACAAAGGTGCACACCTGCAAGGTAATTACTAGTGCATCATAATGGGGTCTGACCATCCTTTCCAAAGCTTTCTCAGTAAACGCTACCGTCTGTTCCCCAAAGGGTTCCAGTTCGGTAGGTCCACTCTTTGTCGTAAAAATGTGAGCCAGGTGCTCAACTCTCCTTCTCTTTAACCTCTCAGTATTTCTGGTTTGCCCGGACCTGCCATTCTCTTCCCTAAAGACAACGTGTATCACGGCTGCCCTTCCATCATGTCCTCCTACTAGTGGTTGTCCTGCCCTGAGATTCATTTCTTAAGACAGGTCCTCCATCTGTCTTCTGGGCAAGTCTCTTAGTCTGCCCTGTTCTACTAGCTTTCGTAGGAATCTCCTCATAGTCTGGCATCTATCAGTGGTGTGAGCTCGCACCATGTGATACCCACAGTATCTCTCGCCCTGATTAATCTGATCTCGAGGAAGCGGCACGAGCCACTCAAAAAATGGTTCATGAGCAATAAGGGGCAATATCTCGCTAGAGTGCATAGCGAAATATGTCCCATACCTTCTCCTCTCTCCATCTTGCTCACGCGGCCGCTTTCTGTCCTGCTACTGTAACTAGGGCTGCTTGCTAGGTTTTTTCACGGTATATATGACCTTATTCTTTCCCACTGAGCTCCGGGGATCATCTTCTAAGCGGATATACTTCTCTGTTCTCTCGAACAACTCGCTCAAAGTCTCCGACCTCTTATTCACAAGGGATCTATACAACCCTATATTAGAGGATAAGGAATTTCTGAACGCCACTACCGTCGTTCGTTCATCACAACTCTCTAATGGCGTTGCTTCCTCTCTAAACTTCCTGGTGAATTCCTTGAGGCTCTCTCCCAATCCTTGCCTCATGTTAAGCAGTGCGTCAATATCTCCTCCACTCTTTCGGTTGCCAATGTACCTCGCGACGAAGACAGTATAAAACTCTTCAAACGAACTAACGAATCCACATGGCAATTTGTGGAACCAAGTCAAAACGTTCCCCTACAAATTCGAAAGGAACAATCTATACATTAGCCATTATTTCTCTTCCCACAACGCAAGCATCTGCCGGAAGTGTAACAAATGCTCCACCGGGTCCTTCATCCCGGAATAAGGGGTAAACCGTGACGGCACGAACTTCTTAGGAATTTATTCGACTAAAATTTCTACTGAAAAGGAGGACTTCTAGATTCTCCGAACGGCTTGTGCTGCTACTATGCCCACGTCGACACTCTTTACCCTTTTTAGTCATCTTTCTAACCTCTTTTTGAGTCAACCCTACTACGAGTTCGACTTGAGTGGTTGTTGTGGCAACCTCAGTTCCGTCTTCCCTCGTGGGGATCACTAACGATGTGCTTCCTTCTGTACTAGAGGTATGGCTATCCTTATTTGTTCCCTGAGTGTCCTTCGGCATATTGTCTCATTCCGCCTGCTGGCGATCATCGAGATGCTGACTCAAGTTCCGGTTTTGCTCTATCAAATCATCCATCCTCTTTTGCATCTCCTCTTGTTGTTTTCTCATAGCCTCCAGCATCGTCAGGAGTTGTGTGTCTGCGGCCGGAACCACCGGTGGGGGCACATTGACTTCATTCATTCTTGTGGATCTCACCATCGTTTTAATTGAAATCGATTTGCTACTAGTTTCCCACAAACGGCGCCAATTTGTGCGGGTCAAAATCCGATGGATGACTCTGAGAGCCCCAACCCACACCGTTCCGAAGTCGCTCCTCGCGGCAGCCTAGTACCTACCACAGCCACTCCGACGCTCAAGTCAAATCGATAGAGGGACAGTAATCAGTACTGGTTAGCTCTCGATCTTTCCAACCCCCCTTCAATAGTGCTTACTATGCGCTATTTAACCCTTCATACCTCACCCTAAGATTTCCCCCTCTATAGGCTGCAATCATGGGATTTTTACTGGTTCGGTGCGGTTGTTTACCTAATCGGGATATTCTAGATTGATCGAACCTATCTGCAAAGATCCCTTCTAGGATTTCCGGGATTGACGTGTACACAACAGTATTGCGATTTTCTTGAGGCTTGGCCTGCCCTATTTGGCTAGGCTGGCCTCGCTTAGTGTTGTGCTGCCTTACTGGTCAGACTAGGGAGGTCTCTGCTTTGACCTACCCTACCTGCTGGACAGTGTCTCATCAACTGATTTATGCTAGGTACCTCCTAGCCGACATGGACACATGTACGACTATGATTAATGTGCACTTATTTCCCTTTACAATATGAAATTTGAAAAACTTTATATCATAAATATTAATTTTAAAATATAGGATTACCTTGAATCATATATAATGTAAAAATAAATAACAAAATAAATCGGTTCCAGGAACCCATAGGTACCCATCGGATAGAACCATTCTGCTTCCTATCGATTCAATTCCATATTAGACCTGACTCTAATCGGTTCTTATAAAAAGGGAACCGGAACTAGGGTTTTTGATTTCGATTCCGAATAAATGAGTACCCATTGACACCCCTAGTTAGAAGTTTCGAATGGGCTGATTTTTGTTGAGGATGATCTCTATGATACATTCAAAAAAAAAATGTTTAGCTCTCTTTAGGGCCTCCTAACGCCACCCTACATGCGTTCGGAGCCCTAAAGATAGCCAAACATTTTTTCAATGCAAGGATCAGAGGTTTCGAAATGGTCTTATTTTTTGTGAGGATGATCTTTATGGTGAAGAGATCATCCTCACCACAAATTAGTTCATTCTGAAACTTCTAATCTTAGTTTACAAGTTGAAGTATCGTGGACCATCCGATTTTTGTAAACCACTTTTAATGGGGTTAGAAGTTTCGACAAAGAATGATTTTTTATGAGGTACGAGCTTTCCCTAGTATATATTATAAAACACAACTAAGTTAGAATAATTGTATGACGTAAATGTCCAATTATCTACAGTTTTGTAGGTTAAACCTCCCATCAAGCTATAATTTCATGGGAACTACTTTATTTTTTTTATTTTCACCTCTTAAAATTTTACTATATTTTCTCTTTACCATTTAATCCACTTTATTATTTTTTATCTTTTACCTCTTTAATCTTAATTTTTTTTAATAATACCCTCCAACTCTATTTTTTTTTTTTTTCACTTTTATCCCTTAACTCAAAAGAGGATGCCCCTCCTCTAAGTTTACTATATTTTCTTTTTTACCCATTTAATTCACTTTATTGTTTTACATCTCTTACCTGTTTAATCTCTTCTATTTTTTAATAATACCCCTTCCATCTAGGGCCCACGTTATTTCATTTATCCTCTACCTCCCCTAACTTTACTATATTTTCATTTTTACCCTTTTAATCTCTGATTTTTTATAATATCTCCTAAATAAATTTTTCGCTTTTACCCCCTTAACCCAAGAGGGGATGCCCATGCAATAGGCACAGATGATATCTAGCATATATTTTTATGTGTGCGTGAAAGGAATGCCAACATCGCAGAGGTCATGTGCACATTAACATCCTCCCACAAATTCTATGGACATGGAATGCCCTCTAAAGGTTTTAAATCATATTTCTTTTAATGGATAAAATTGAGCCTTTTCAAAATAAAGGATAAGAAAGAAATTGAAGACAAGGTTGAAGAAATACCTCAAGAATAAGATAGGATTTTAGGAGAAATAAAATCATGGATAAGTCGAGGTTTAAAATGGTGAATCGCAAATGAGGCTGAATATATTGAATATAATTTATCATGATTTTGGACAGAAAAATAAAGGATTTTTTTGGCTAGAGATTAAAGAGGGCACTTTAGCTATTTTCATTAGTCAATATGAGAAAATCGAGGTCAAGGAGGTGCCTATAAAAAACACCAAATCAAATGACAACCCTATGGGTCTACTGCAATTAGCAGTTTTGATAGAAGGTTATGAAAAAAAAAACTTTAACTGTAAGCCCAGATTGTGTAAACAGTGAGTCGGAATGCTCCTGTCCTGTCCTGGGTCGTTTGAAATTTCTTGTATATCCTCTTCTATTTTATAACAATACTAGAGTGACTGCATTGGACACGGTACTGATGTGGTGTGCTCAAAACCATAGATTCTTTTCACTCATATCTCAAGGGAAAGCATCTATGGTTCTGAGCACACCACCACGTCAAGCACAGTGTTGAACAGTGTCGACCACTTATAAATGAAATCTTCAAATCAAATAAAAATCCCTGAAATTCTTTAAAAATCTTACACCAGGAAATATATATATATATATATATAGATTATGATCACATCATGAATCAATTAGTTGCTTCTTTATATATATATATATATATAATCAATTAGTTGCTTCTTTAGGTCAAAACCTATCTTGTTATTGTCCCTAACAAACCCCAAAAAATCTCAAAAGCCATGGAATGTCAACTTATGAACAGGGAAAGGATCTATAAATATCATTTAAGGAGGTTGAAGAAATGACACCATACAGACAGACAAGACAGGCAAAGCTACAATGAGTAAGAATGTGGGCAATGGATTTACCAATAGCTTTGCAAACAAAGGACAGTAATGCCACATGACGTGAAATAAAAAAGGCCGAACAAGTAAAGAGCCACCTTGAATGGATTTTACAACTCCAAATGATGGGTTTCAACAAATCCACAGAATGAATATTTAAAATTTTAAAATATATATATTATCTAATTGCCAAAAAAAAAAAATCAGTATTACAAAGATTAGTACACAATGAACTTTCATTATATATTTGCATTCCAGGTACTTTGAACCCTAAAGAGACTATGTGCCTGCTCCTAATCCTCCACAAAACACCTACTCGCCACGTTGAAACTGCATCTACGAAACTTGTACCCATGGCTTAGCCAAACACATCAAGAGATTAAATTCAAATCATGAAGTCAAAACACTATAGTTGCACACTGAAATACATAGCTGGAGAGATCTCACGCACAAGAATAAAAGAAAGAAAGGCTTCTGATGTGTCACCTGAGACCTGTGAGTTTGCATGCCCAGCAGAAACACTAGCACACTTGCCAGCACGATCACTCACTTGCAATCTCCAAGCTTACTATATGGTCTATATTAGTCACGTAAAGTGCTTTTTTTTTAGAATAAGCAGTCTATCTCTGCAGTGTGACCATCTAGGATGCACTTTGTTCCCAGTTTGTATTTTACATCAATTATATTTATTAAAGCTTGGGTAAATAAACATGCCACGAAAAATATGGGCCAAAAGCATTGCTCAAGAACTCTCACATTTTACTTCAGAACAAAGTTGGAATACTTTAAGAAGGCTTAACGTGCCTAAAGTTCTACATGGATAAGGGTAGAAGCATTCTTCTCTTCTTTTTCCTGGCTAGTCTTACTTGTTTTGTAACTTTCATGCATACAAGCAACAGCATTGTGAGGCATATTAAGATAAATGCAAGTCTCATGTACCTGAAATATAAAGAAACTGCTGAGAAAACTAGAAAAGCGAGAATTACGAGCTCCCATATTACAGATATCACATCCACCCTGCATTCATTAAAGCAAATACTGTCACAATTATTATCCCAGTGTTGTACTGCAATGGATATTGGTAACTAAACATGTATATCATACATCATACATTTATAAGAGGACTCCTGCGTTACAAATTCTCAACAACAACAAAAAATGCTAAATGAGCTACCAACTTCTCACATAGCATTTCAGTTACTGTTAAACCAAATGGATTTATGCCAATACCAAAACAATTTCAGATCAATAGTTAATAAGTTCAAGCTGGGCATTCAAAAATTCAGTTATGGTGGTCAAGCTAGAGATGATTATAACACGATCTTGATCCTCTGGGGTCGGCATCAAGGATACTTTAAGATCTTGAAAGACAGAACTCTTGAACTACAATGCATGGTAATCTTGGACAAAAACAATCACTTAGGATCATTTATCGTATAATCCCACAAATGGAAATTTCAGTGAATGCTGACATGGGATATATGACTTTTGATATAAAATATTAAATAACATGAGGAGTTATACATTAGTATAGAATGCTAACTAGCTTCAATTTTTCTCAATAACATTCATATAGAAGAGAACCACCACCTGGGACGAAGAATTGAAAATGCTACGAACATGGTTAAAAAAATCATCCAAAAGAAGAATCCTAGGTTGCTGAGTTCTATTGACCAAAACAATAAAATTATACATCTCCTAGATAATGGAAAGTTCCCCAATTGTTCCATCATGTCCACATATCATTTATCCAAATTTCCAATATGGAACACATCTATTAGGGTTGATTATCTACGGCAGTCATTATTGCTAAAATTTGGCTTCAATTCGGAATATGCAAATCATAAAGGCATTCCAAGCAGGCACCATTTCCATGAAAACCTTAGGTTCGAGCCAATAAAGTTTTTCATTCTGGAAAACAAATTGTAGAAGGTTCAGACACTGCCATGAGCAAAATATCAGGCTTTCCAAGGCAATCCTCTACAAGGCAAGGAAGAATATGCACTGGAGGAAGAAGTGAAGCTTATGGCTGAGCTGGCCAGAAAGAACTGGATGGGTAGACTACACATGAATCGTACAAGTAGACCACCTTAGGGTCCTTGTACATCAATTTATACTTCGACCAATTTTAAGAGAGTGTACAAAATAATTAAAATTTGAACCCTTGATGAAAGAGACAACTTGGTAGGTTGGTAGAGTCTGAATGGCAATACACAGACCTGGGATAAAAAAAACTGCCTCCACCCATTTACCAATCAACAGAATAAATAAATAAAATGAACCATTCGTTGTAATATAACTTATATCACTGGGGTTTTGGGGGTTCCTAAGGGCGAACACCTTCCCTTTGTTTGTCAAATAAGCAAAATCAAATGTTAAAAAAAGGTAAGTATATTCCAAATCTTGAGAGCCTACATATTATATACAATAAATAAGTATAAAGATATCCACCGATCCATATCAATTAATGCACAGTGCAAACCAATAATGTCGTTGACTGATTAATACAACCTACACATTTGCTGACACCAAGGACCTGCCTAGAAAGAAACCCAGCCCTTCTAGTATGCTGCCCAGTGTAAAAAAAAATGATCCACATGATTGCCGAAATTTCTTCTTAACTGAATAATGCAGCATTTCACCACCAACAGCCTAAAGTTACCAAGAAACCACCATCCAGATAGATTGATTTCACAAATCCACAAAAGTCCTAGGCATGGCATCTCACTAACTTTGGATCTCCAACAATACCAAGGTTTTGTTCCTTGATGGAGGAAACATCATTTGCCTCAGCATCATGAGAAGTGAAAAATATTGATGTGATTCTAGGTCTGGTCAATTATAGGAAGGAGGTGGAAAGGCCAATTGGGTGAATGAGAATAAATAAGGGTTACAAAGGTGATGAGTTAACTAAAATAAAATAAAACACTTAAGTTAAAATATGACCCAAATAGGATAGGCCCGTGATCTATGATGTCCCCATCAAATATATTAGAAACTCGTGTAAACCATTATGCATGTAGTTCTAAGATTATAGATTTACTCCACCTGTTACTCATTTTAAAAATACTCTATTGCTCCGCCACAGTCCATATCCAAGAGCTTCCAAATCGGTGGTAACACTAATAAAGTTGGATTTTGAGACATTCTTGGTTGCAGAGGAATGAAGAATTAAAATAGGGGAATGAATATATAGTAAATTACAAATGGATGTTTACCCATGAAACGTGCACAAGCTGTTGAAAATCTATGTTAGTTCTGCAAGCAAACTTTTATTTTGGGAACCAAGGTATCTGGGCCTCTTAGATCACTTGACCAATCCTCAATGCATGCGCACCCCAACCCCCTCCCCCGCCCACCTACCAAGTAATTTATAGGATAAATCCCTGAGGGTGGTCTCTAAGGGGGGATTTGAGCTCAAGACCTCCCCTTCATGAGGTGTGGTCTTGGCCATCTTATCCACCCACTACAAGCAAAAAAATTTATTAAATAGAACTGAAGTTAAAAATAAAACATAAAAAAGTCCATGCTCGATTCACGGTGATCCAAAATTAATGGAAAATAATCTCCATCCTTTGCTGGCTTTCAAATTTACTAATGTAAATGGAATCAATTCTAGAAGTCCTCCATTTTTCAGTTTTTCCCTAATGTTGAAACCCCTCCGGTGGGGACATATGAGTTCATGGGCTATCGTATTTGGGTCATAATTTAGTTTTAGTGTTTTGTTTTGTTTTAGTGTTTAGGAGGGTCTATCTTAGTGATTAGAGATAAATTTTAGGCTTATTTTTTTATATTTTATTAGTTCACAGTATAGGTGTCTAGGGGTAGTTTTGTAAGTTTATTATATTTATTTATTAAGTTTATATGGGTTGAAAATTATAAGAGAGGTAAAGCTACGAAAACTAGGGTATTTTTGTAATTTTAATCGTAGTTTAGATATTTTGCTCTTTAGGGTTTTGTTTTAGTATTTAAAGGCATCCTTATGTTATTCTACAAAAGATTTGGCTTGAATAAAATTTATAGAAATTTCTTTTTCTTTGCTTGAATGCTGGAGCATTCAACTTAATGATGCCGTGGAAATCATTGGGCGTGATTACAGGTAAATCTATCATCGTTTTGTAAGTTCCATCTTTTTGTCAATCCCGAGACTCAATTGTGTGTTGGAATGAATTGTAAGACATAGAAGACTTCAGCATCGACATGCAAGTTCAGACACGACAAAACAACCATTTCTGTACGTAACCCAACCAGGTAATTGGACTACCCGGACCAACCCTCACGTAGTTTTGGATACCCAAATTCCCCACTTATTTAGGCCAAATCTCTCTAGCTTTGAGTGTCCCAAAACAACACCTAAAATCAACCAAATTGGATGACTAAGAGTGTTGTCGGCAGCACCATCGGTGCCACCCCTGCCACCGACAGAATTCTGCCTTTCTACGCAGTTTTCATAGTTTCTGTTGATGCCACCGACAGTGTGCACCAGCCATATTTGTGCCTTATTTGCTCTATTTTGGTGCCACCTACAAGTAGTCATTACCCAAGTAATTTATACATATTTTGAAGCATTGGCCTTACTTGAGTGTGATCAACACTTGAGGAATTAAGCTCCTAAGCCTCCCACACCTCGAAGCATCCTCAACCTCTATGAGAGCCTAGATCTAGTTGAGCGCCCACCTTCAACCCTCTATGCTTCTCATTTGATCCACATCTTCACTTCCCTCACCTTCACCTTACACACACATTGGTACAACATTTGGAGCAAGGAGCGAAAGTAGAAGGAAGGAGTGAAGCTCAAGGACATCAAGAAGCTCAAAACTCAAGATTGGAAGGTCTACATGTAGAGCGTGTCCTTGTAAATTTTGTTTTTATTTTGCAAAACCTTCTAAGGTATTTTTTTGGTTTGACCTTGTCAAAAACGAAGCACTTGCTTGAGTCTAGGACTCTTGTCAAGTGTCAAGGTTGTGAGTTTCATAAGCACAAAAGTCAGCTCATTGAATGAGGTGTTGCCTCTCTCAAGTCAAGAAAGTTTTGGAATTTAGCCTAGGGAAAAATTCCATGTAAAGTTTGAGGTGAACCTAAAACCTCTTTTGGATAGTGAACACCAAGAACTTAGAAAAGGTCATCTTGGGAGTGGATGTAGGCAAGTTGCCGAACCACTATAAATCGTGTCTCTCTTTCCATTTTATGCCTATGCTTTAATTTGCAAATGAATGCTCTTTAATAATGTTGAATGCCATTAATGAATTGCCTTAAATATCTATAATTTCCAGTGCACTCCCTTCTCTTGCACAAGTTGAGACCTTGATTACGTTGGGACTTAGTGACTAGCTCTAGGTGAGTAGAACATAACACTCTACCCACCTAGAGAACGAAGGATTAAAAAGAAAATTTTAAATTATCTTATTCACCCCCTTTTAAGATTAGACATGATAAAAAGCCCGCAATTTCAATTGTATTAGAACGGGTTACTCTAGAAAGGTCTAACAACCTTGAGTTGATCCGAGAGGGTTTGAATCATGTCTAACCCCAACAAGTGAGCCTCAGCTCGTCCTCCAATGTTTGATGGCATCAAATAAACCTTTTGGAAGAACAAGATGATGATATACATCAATTCCTTAAGCTGGGATGTTTGGACCTTAATCGAGGAAGGATGGAAACCTCCTGTCGACATCATTGAGGTTGACGTTGTCACTACTTTGGTCTCAAGACCATCAAGGAGGTGGACCAACCAAGATAAAACTAACAGTCGCAATAATTTTAAAGCACTTAATACTATAACTAGTACCATCTCAGATGATGAGTATCAAAGAATATACACGTGTATGTCCGATAAGCAAGCTTGGAAAATTCTAGACGCGGCACATGAGGGCACTAACATAGTCAAATAATCAAAACTCCAACTCCGTAAGACACAATTTGAAAACATTAGGATGGAGGAAAGAGAAACTGTCAAGGAATTCTATGCGAGACTGAGTGACATATGTTATTCCATGTTTTATCTAAGAGAGCTTGTTCCATAGGGTAGAATTTGTGCAAAAATTCTTAGATCCCTACCCAAGAGGTTTGCCTTTAAGGTCACCTCAATCGAAGAATACCAAGATGTCGAAACAATGATGGTTGAGGAACTCATCAGTTTTCTCACAACCTTTTAACTCCATCTCAAAGACCCTCCTTCAAAAGGAAAGACATCGATCCTTAAGACCTCATCCTCTTAGCCATCCTCTAAACGGTCACCCCGTACTACTTCTCAATCCTCCTCCCAAGATCATAGTAAAACTACTACTAAGGAAAATAACAACAGTAACCTCGAAGAAGAGGACATGGCCTTATTAGCTTCTAAGTTCCATAGATTCTTTAAGAAGAAAGGATCGAATAGCATAGGTAAACGAAACAATCCTATTCACAGACAACCATCCTTAGGTAAATCTTCGTCTAGGTCTAAGGATAATATCGTATGCTACAACTGTGTTGGCAAATGCCATTGTTCCATTGTGTGTCCCTCTTAAACCTAAGTCTATAGGCCCACCAAAGCCTAAGTCTAAGGGAACTTGATGAGGACATCATAGGCATTCCCTTCAAAGTGTTCCTAAAGAGAAAAAGATACTTAGATTCATTACGGATGGACGAAGTATGGATGAGCACTGTTGGAATCTTATTGGGTCATCATATTTCATGTTTTTATTTAGTTTATGTTTATGAGTCTATTTTAGTGTTTAAGATGAGCATTTGAGGTTATTTTCATGTTTTATTAGCCTATAGTGTTAGCATAAGTGTTTAGGGGCAATTTGGTAACTTTATATTGATTTTTTAATGAGTTTTCATAGGTTAAAAATTTAAAGGAAATAAAAGTACAAGATTGGGACATATATGATATTTTTGTTTTTGTTTTATTTAAGTTATTTTAAGTTTATTTACAATCATTGGATCTCCTTATTTTAGTTGGATGGTTGAGATTAGATTTAGGGTTTAAAGAACATTATAAATACTTACTTCTTACTGTAATTTTCTTCAATTATGATGAAATTGAGATTGAAGCTTTGATACTCCCATTAATGGTATGGTGTGAGTCCAAGGTAACATTTGTTTTCTCTATCGATTTCTCAATCGAGGTGGGTGTTTATTTTTTTCTTAACATCTTCTCACTTTCTCTATTAAATTTCTATTTTGAACCTCTAAAACATCCATAAACCCTACCCAATTCACTCTATAAACCAAAATCCCATCAACATTCTCTTCTTCGTTGAAACCTAACCCTAATACCTATAAAAACCCGACCTAACCCTTTCTTTCACAAACCACATCATTCCTTACCACCCAAAACCCTAATCACCTTCCGTTTTTTTAACTTACAATTTCTCCAAACGTTGTTAACTTGTTGCCCCCATAAATCAGCACCACTTATTTGGCTATTTTTGCATTAAAATTGAGCCTAGAAATATGTTTTGAACATCTAACTAAAACCTTAAGCTAGAGGAAGACTTGTCTTCCATTGGCACCTATCGTTAGTACTTGAATAACTATTACTGTGGAAGGACTATTTTGATTATCGCTTGGATTCTCATGCATATCCATGAATGTATGAGCTAAGGATTTATATTTGCATTGCTTATGTTAATTCAGTCTAATCCCAGATTTATAATCCCAGATTTATCATCCTAAAGTAACATTCACCGTCTTGCATCACAACCTACCATGGCTGTAAAAGCCACGTGGGATGATTACTCAAACAAGTCAGAAGGTGAGGATCTTCAAAATCTGAAGAATACAACACCCTTCGGATCCTTATGGCATCCAATACAGTCTCCATCCCTGATGTTGATGAAGTTGATGAAGAACAAGAATCTGCAAATCAAAATTCTCCTCAAGATGCCTCATCCTCGGATGAAAAGAACGAGGATGGCGATGACAAAGACTTGGAGGTTCAATCAACTTTTGTTCATTTGTTGTGACGTGAAATTGACCAAGAAACATAGTCAAGTAAAACAACAGTTGAGAGTTGAATATCAAAAGGCTTGTCAAGAAAAACGTTATTTAGGACTTCAATTAGAAGACATCAAAATTCAACTCGAAACAGCCCTTGAAAGAAGTCTAGCTTGCTCGCAATATCTGAGAAGGCCACTGACGAGAAGGATAAATTGCTCAACAATTTACAACAATTAAGAACTCTCTCAATATAGCAAACTCCACAATAGCTCATCAAAACTTAAAACTTGCAAATCTTAGAGAAGAAAATAGGATTCTTAAGTTTGACGTCAGTGAGCTTCAGAACCAAAAAGCTAGAATTGTTCATGGAGACTCATCAGACTCCAAGAAAGTCATCACATGCAACTTTTGTGGTGGCATTAGTCACATGAAATTTGAATGCATCGAATAAAAGACCGTTTACTCCACAACCACACAAGCTCCTATTAGTAAACCTGTAGTGGTTGAAAAGAGGAAATATGAAAATGCGAAGGGTCCTTTACAACAAACTGAAACAAATACAAAGAAAGAGAAGTCTCCCAAGTCCAAGGGAGTGAAGAATCTCTCTCCTCCTAAAATGGACAACCATGTTAGGGAACTCTACAAATAGGTTGCTTTCTTGAACCTAAAAACTTGAAAGCTTATTGAGTCAAGTGGAGGCAATCAAGGTGCAAGAAGGAACACGAAGAATAAATCTCCTTCAAGATCACCTAAGAAGAGTATGTCCCCTAAAAGAAACTCACCTGTGAAGAAGTGAGCAAAGACAAATAGGAAAATCCTTTCTCCTAAACACAATCCTCAACCCCCTAAGAAAACCTTGCAATGAAAAGCTAAATATGGGGTCAACAAGTGCCTCGTGATTCACACAATTCTCAAAGATGGAAACTTTATACGATGGTATCTTGATAACGGTTGGTCCCGACACATGACCGATGACTAAAGTCAGTTTAGTCACTTGGTAGAGTTCAATGGAGGTTCCGTCACCTTTGGCGATGGAAGCACCGCTAGGATGGTTGGGCAAGGCACAATTAGTGGATCGGGATTGCCCAAGGTTAAAAATGTGTTTTGTGTGGATTGTTTGAAACATAACCTCCTCAGTATATCTCAAATATGCGACAAAGACCATCTGGTGAGTTTCAACCTTGAAGTCTACGAAATGTCCAACACTAATGTTAGTGTTATCATGAGACTTGTTCGCACTTCCGATAACTGTTATGTCATCCAAAATTCAGGGAATTCCACCACTTCCTGTGTTAGTAATGTGGCTCAAGTGGACGAATCCAACTATGGCATCAACGTCTTGGCCATGTTCATTACAAAAATTTGTTTCAACTAGCTTCTAAAGCTTTTAATCCGAGGGCCACCCAAATTGGGTAAGAAAGTGAAAGATGTCTATAAGGAGTATCAAATTGGTAAACAAACTAGAAGTGCCCACAAAAAGAAGTTACACTCGCTACCTCAAAACCTCTAACCTTATTGCACATGGATTTAATGGGTCCCACTAGAGTCCAAAATCTAAGAGGTAAGAGACATTTCTTGGTGGTAGTCGATGATTACTCCAAGTTCACCTATGTTGCCTTCTTGAAAGAAAAATCTGATACATACGAAGAATTCAAGAAACTTATAAAGCGACTTCAGACAGAACAAAACACTTTCGTAGGTAGAATTAGGAGTGATCACAGCAATGAGTTTGACGATGGTCGGTACACGCAATTCTATGATAAATATGGAATCCAACATGAATTCTAAGCTCCCAAGACCCCTCAACAAAATGGAGTTGCTGAGAGGAAGAACCGTGTTCTCTAAAAGATGGTTACAGTCATACTTCATAGTAAAAAACTTCCAAAAAGTTTGTGGGCCGAGGCTGTCAATACTATTTGCTATATTATTACTCGAGTATATCTCCGAGCAGGTTTGGACAAAACAGCTTATGAACTCTAGAACAGTAAAACTCCCAATGTTAAGCATTTTAGGGTCTTTGGAAGTAAATGCTACATCTTAAGAGACCGTGAAACCTGGGAAAGGTTAACTCGAAAAGCAATGAGGCAATATTCCATGAATAATTGAGCCTATTGAGTCTTTAATCGGAGAATTAGCTCCATTCAAGAGTCCATAAATGTGGTGATTGATGATCAACCCACCAAGGACATTGCTTACTCTAATCCGGCAATTGAGGATGAAGATGTCTTTCTTAAATCTTTTCCTCATTTGATGTCATCATCTCCCGTGCCAAAAGGTTTACCCATCATAAAAGATCATCCCCCAGGTCAAATCATTAGAGATCCTAAAGCAGGTGTAAAAACCAAACGACAACTGGAGATGTTGAATAATCATATATGCTTCACATCGAAGTTAGAGCTCAAGAAAATTGATGAAGCCCTCACTAATGAATATAGGTTGCAAGCCATGCAAGAGGAACTTCTTCAATTCACTCGGAACCAAGTATGGTACTTGGTACCCCGGCCATCTGATAATAATGTCATCGGAACTAAATGGATATTTAAAAACAAGTCCAACAAACTTGGCAATGTGGTCCGAAACAAGGTTCGTCTAGGAGCTCAGGGATACTCTCAGATTGAGGGTATAGATTTTGATGAGACATTTGCTCCTGTAGCTAGACTTGAGTCCCTTCGAATTTTGATGTCCATCACTTGTTCCTTCAATTTTAAAATCTTTCAAATGGACGTCAAGAGTGCATTTCAAAACGGGACCCTTAATGAGTAGGTGTATGTTAAACAACTTAAGGGTTTCATTGACCCTAAACTTCTTTCTAGGGTTGCAAATCAAACAGCTCAGAGATGGTATGTTTGTCTCCCAAACGAAGTATTCACACAAATTGGTAAATCGTTTTGATCTTCAGTCCGGTAGAACTCAGAATACCCCCATGAGCACAATACTCAAACTTTTTAAAGATACATCTGGTAAAAGTATGAATCAACATCTCATAATACCCCCATGATCACAACACTCAAACTTTTTAAGATACATCTAGTAAAAGTATGAATCAGTATCTCTATAGGAGTATGATAGGTAGCCTTCTTTACCTGACAGTCTGTCGACCAGATATTTCCTATAGTGTAGGAGCTTGTGCCCGCTTTCAAGCCAATCCCAAGGAATCGCATTTGATGGCTATTAAACGGCACCTCCAAGCATGGCCCTAGTACCCCTTTGATTCCTCTTCCAATATTGCTGGGCATTCTGACACCGATTGGGCCAAAAACATAGATGATAGAAAAACCACCAGTGGCGGTTGTTTCTACATCAGGAACTGTCTCGTTGCTTGGCCTAACAAGAAATGGAACTCCATTTCATTATCCACCACTGAAGCCAAGTATATTACATCCAAAAGTTGTTTTGCGCAATTTTTGTGGATGAAGCAAATGCTTCTGGACTACGGGTTATCCTAAGATATGATGGGCTTATTCTGCGACAACACCAACGCCATCAATATCTCAAATAACCATTTCCAACACTCTCAGACCAAACATATTGATATTAGGTATCATTCCATCAGTGAACTTATTGAAGATCACATCATTTCCTTGATGTATGTTCCGACCGAGAGTCAACTTGCCAATATTCTCACTAAACCATTGGATTCATTGTGACTTGCACATCTTCGTAAATCCATTGGGGTGTGTTCCCTGTGAGCCCCCATTCGAGAGTTTTGGCAAAGTGCTCGTGAGCACTCCCGGGAATTCATAATTTCGATAAATGCCCAAAGTGGGCAAATTCGAGTCATGTGACTCCATTTATGATCCGTTATAATCAAATTTGAGGTTATAGCCTCATTTTGGTGAAATTTTCCATATGGAAATTGTCACGTCATTTGGGCCATTTTGGCTTATGCACCCAAAAAGTCAAGATTTTCAAGAATCATTCAAATTGGTAGATTAGAGTTCTAGGATTCTTATCATGATCTAAATGACCAGTGGAGAAGATTTGGAATCCATCACTTCGTTCGGTCACACGAAAAAGTACTCGAAAAAGCAATTTCTAGTGTTTTGTCTATGGCACCGACAGAACATGAGCTTTAGGTTTTAAAACCCTCGTTTGGCTCCATTTTCCTTCATTTCTACTCTTCTCTCTTTTCTTCTCTGATTCCCCTTCATTTTCCTTCACTCCAAGACATCTCTCTTGCCAAAATGAAGTGTTCTCCGCTCCTCTTTCTTCCATGATGATGATCTTCATTGGCATACTGTCTTTTTCAATCATGGTTGACGTGATGGCAAAACGAATGCTTCAGTGCCACCACCACGTCGCACTCGAGGAGCCTCCTCGTCACGACGTCCTCCAACTCCACCATTGCCTAGTAACTAGAACTCGAAAAACCCTCAATCTTCGAATGGTTCTCTAGTAGCACCCCACTCGAAGATGAGACGCAATATTATCTTAATCGCATCAAGAGGTACAAAAATCGTCTAATCATTGTAGAGACAATGGTTGATGAAGCAACCATTCACCTTTTCGGTGTCATCAACAAACTCTGAGCAATGGCTTGAGAAAACATCCTCTCGTGTGGCAGTGATGTGTCCCACATAGGGTTCGGGCATTCTATGGGAATGTGATCAAAGCCATTCACAATCCTCCCCAATTGACTGTCCTTGCAATTAATCTCAGTCCTCATCACACCACCATCATCACTCTAACAATGATTGCTCGATTACTCAATGTGGAGTGCACCCACGAGCAACAGCTGAAACAGCTTTACACATTGGCTTTCATCGAATCGCCATCAACTATAATTTATGGTCGACCGGACGTTCATTGGGTTAAAGGCAATGCTCTCTGCACCACTTCAATGTTGCCCATGTATCCGATTCTCCACAACATTTTCACGAAGAATCTATACCCCTGAGCCGACAACTATACCGAACATGCATTTCTCATAATGGAAGTGATGAACCGAGTGGCATTAGGCCAACGAGTGTACTTGCTTACGCTTGTTCTACAGCACATTGTCTCAATCATCAACTTAGGGAGTTCATCAAGTGTGCTTCCATTCGGCCATTTAGTATCTCGACTCGCACTCAAGTGTGGCCTCCCTTCCAGACTTGCTGGTCGTGTGATCCCTGGTGAACGTTTCACCATGGTCAACCTCAATCGGATAGATTTCAAGGAAGTTGTAGCCTCGTACTCGAGTGTGGCCTCCCTTCCGAACTTGCTGGTCATGTGATCCCTGGTAAACGTTTTACCGCAGTCAACCTTAATCGAATGGGTTTCAAGGAAGTTGTAGCCAGAGCAGAAGCTCCACAACCTGAGCATGAGCCCGAGAACCCTTGGGATTTTTCAGACTCTGATCTTCTCCAGGTAGATAGATGATCGAAGGCTTCTTACTCATCCTCCTGAGGCCCCAATTGATTTTGAATCTCGCTTGTTGTCCATCGAGGAGACACAATTATACATGTGACAGCAACAGGACATCCTTCAATCTCAAAAGAAGACTGAATCTCAGATGAAGCAGCTTCACAAGTACCTAAGTACTCTTGTACAAGCCTATGATCCAGGGCCACAGCCTCCCCTATCAAATGACAAACCTGCCTCTTAGAGTGGCAGTAGAGCTACCTAGAGTCATAGTCCTATCTACAGGGTTTAGGATTTATTGTTTTCTAAGTAAGGCTGTTTTTATGTCTATCTCTTTTGATTAAGAATTAATTTAGGTCGAGTCATTTGTAAGATTTCTAAAGTTACTCTAGAACCACTTATTAGTACCATTTTTTGTATCTGACTCTCATTTTGTAACTCTGACAATTAGTATTAATGCAATATCTATCTTTGGTTAATTGTCTCTTGTGATTGATTACATAGGCATCCATTATTTTATCTCACGTTTAGATGCTTTATTGATTGTGCACTCATTTGCAAATATGTGCTTCCTTCAAAGCATCTTACTCTCTCTTGAGTTGTGTATGTATATTTAATGTCTAGACATTGGGTACAACGCACATTGTAAGTTTCTAACAAAAAGGGGAAGAATATTTTCCACCCAGTGTGCATCTATTGTATTTTAAAAATATTCTTTACATGTATACACTAAGGGAGAGCAAAGCAAGTCATTAACAAAGGGGAAGATTGTAAGTTCCATCTTTTTGTTAATCCCAAGCCTCAGTTGTGCATCAGAATGAATTGTTATTGGAAGACATTGAAGACTTTGGCATCAACATGCAAGTTCAGACACAACGACAAAACATGTTTGTGCATAGCACAACCAGGTAATTGGACCACCTAGACCAACCCTCACGTAGTTTTGGATACCCAAACTCCCCACTTATTTTGGCCAAATCTCTCTGGCTTTGAATGTCCCAAAACAACACCTAAAATCAGCCAAATTGGCTGACTAAGAGTGCTTTTGACAGCACCATCGGTGCCACCCCCTGCCACCGACGAGTAGTCGTTACCCACGTAATTTCTATATATTTTGAAGCATTGGCTTCACTTGGGAATCAACACTTGAGGAATTGAGCTCCCAAGCCTCCCACGCACCTTGGACCATCCTCAACCTCTATGAGAACCTAGATCTTGTTGAACCCACCTTCAACCCCTTTATGCCTCTCATTTGATCCATCTTCACTTCCTTCACCTTCACCTTCGCGTAGCACACACATTGGTACAACATTTGGAGCAAGGAGGGAAAGTCGAAGAAAAGAGTGAAGCGAAAGGACATCAAGAAGCTCAAGACTCGAGATTGGAAGATCTACATGTTGAGTGTGTCCTTGTAAATTTTGTTTTTATTTTGCAAAACCTTCTATGGTATTTTCTAGGTTTGACCTTGACAAAAACCAAGCACTTGTTTGTGTCTAGGACTCTTGCCGAGTGTCAAGGTTGTGAGTTTTCTAAGCACAAAACTGAACCCATTGAATGAGGTGTTGCCTCTCTCAAGTCAAGAAGGTTTTGGAATTTAGCCTAGGGAAAATTTCAATGTAAGGTTTGAGGTGAACCTAAAACCTCTTTTGGATAGTGAACACCAAGAACCTAGAAAAGGTTATCTTGGGAGTGGATGAGGCAAGTTGCCGAACTACTATAATTCATGTCTCTCTTTCCATTTTATGCCTATGATTTACTTTGCAAATGAATGCTCTAGAATAATGTTGAATGCCTTGAATATCTATAATTTATAGTGCATTCCCTTCTCTTGCATAAAATTGAGACCTTGATTACTTTGGGACTTAGACAGTTTTTGTTTGCGCTATTTTTCAGCGCTTATTGCTGAAAAAATTAAATTCAACACTTTTTGTCTAAATAGCACGTTTGTTTACTCTATATTTTCAGCGCTTATTGCTGAAATTAAGTGAAAAAAATTCAACACTATTTTGATGCTGAATAAAAGTGTTGAAGCAGTAAGCACTTCGCTTTTTTCGACACGGACAAGTATGCCCTTCGTTTTTTTGAGCATGGACAAGTATGCCCTTATTCTTAAAAGGATATTACCTCTTATATCTCATGGATAAGTATATAAGCACCCCACAAATTAATAAACGCACACCATGGCTAAATTATTGTCTTATATGGGTTAAAAGTTTTGGAATGAGTTGATTTTTGGTGAGGATGATCTCCTCATTAATATATATAAGCCCCCCACAAATTAATAAGCCCACACCATGGCTAAATTATTTTGTCTTATATGAGTTAAAAGTTTTGAAATAAGTTGATTTTTTATGTAGATGATCTCTACAATGAGGAGATCATCCTCACCAAAAATCAACACATCTTGAAACTTATAACCCTATCAAAACAAGTTCAAGAACCGTAAATCATCCCTTTTTAAAAAAAAAACTATTTTTGACGAGTTAGAAGTTTCAAAATGGACTGATTTTTGGTGAGGATGATCTCTAGACCATATAGACCATCCTCACTAAAAATTTGCTCATTCCAAAAACTTTAACCCATATAAAACGAAAAAAAATTGGCTATGGTGTGGGTTGCCCTTATTAATTCATATGGTGATTTTATAATTACACATCCTTCATTTCCATCGAAAATTATTCATCCAAAATTAATATTGATTTCAAGTTTTGGTGACTTGTATGACATTATTATTTTTAATTTGAAATTTGTGGGCTTTTATAAATAGAAATTATTATTTATAAATTGAATATTTGAATATTATTTATTATTTAAAAATGAATTGTATTTTAATTTTATAAGAAATAATATATTTTATTGTGTTTAATAAGAAATAGGCATTTGAAACATGCAAACAATGTATAATATGATTGGGTAACAAAGACAATTTACCAGCTTCATCAATGTGTAACAAATATGATTCAGCATCTAAACAAACAAATTTTTCAACACTTAAATTCAGCGCTTAATGCTATTCAGCACTTATTTTTTTCAGTTTAACAAACAGCACCTTAGTGAATTGCTCTAGGTGAGTAGAACATAGAACTTGACCCACCTAGAGAACAAAGGATTAAAAACAAAATTTTAAATTATCCTATGCACCCCCTATATGATTTAACACGGTACAAAGTCCGCAATTTCACTTTTCTATTTTAATCTCCTTCTCATTCTCTTTGTTTAACCACCTACACACAAAGTTATTTTGTTTCAGTCTTGAAACCAGCCCATAAAACTTTCTTTTCTTGATTTTCAAGAAATCTTGAGTTCTTGATTTTTTATTCTTGATTTCTGGAATTCTTAACATAATCCTTAAAGTACAAACCTCAATGCTTAACTTTTTCTCTTACATTATAAACTTAAATCCCTAACCATAATTGCAAACGTCTTAATTAAATCCCTCCAACCCTAAATTTTTACAATAATCTTATTGTATCCCAAATCAATTTCTAAACCCTGTATTTCATCTTCTTCCCTCCCATCTTCTATCGTCCTTGTTTTCTTTTGGTGTCGTCATTTATAATGTTATCTTAATTGCAACCAATTTAGATACAACCAAATCATACCACGTGGTTTAATCAAAGAAAACAAAATAGAAAGAGAAAAAACTTAATAAATTGAACTCCTTGAGGGGATTGACACCTCCAAGACTACTTCAAGGGCAATTAAACTCCTTAGCCAAAGCCAAATTCTTCGTAGCATTGTTTTAATAGTGAAATAAAATCAACATATTATGTTGACAACCATTTACCTCAAAAGACCGATCTGATGGGAAAGGCGAAACTATGAATATAAGAGTCATAAGTTGAACTAGGACACGATACGTGAGTACATGACACATGGGAGCGAAGGCGGATAACACAACACTCAACACTCCCCTCACCCATAAGGGTGAAAAATTCCCTCGAGATTCGAACTCGTGACCAATACGAACTTAGCGCTCTAATACCATGTTGACAACCATTTACTCCAAAAGACCAATATGATGGGGAAGGCGTAACTATGCATATAAAAGAGTCACAAATCAAACCGGAGCACGATACGTGAGCATGTGACACTCGGGAGCGGAAGCGGATAACATAAACAATCAACATATTAAACTACTAATAAAAAAATTTAAAAACTTCTTATTACCACAAAAAAAACTCTTAAAAAAAAGGTCAAAAGGCAATCCTAAACTATGTTTCAAAATCATGTCATGGAAACAAAAAAAGAAAGGTCGTTATAACGAGAACACTCATGACATGTTCCGTTTTGGAAAATAAGGTCAAGTTTTTTTTTGTGGGGTGTGTGTGTGTGTAGAGGGGGGGAGGGGGTTCTTATTATTCATATCAATGGTTTGAAAATAATGGCAACTAGGAAATTATGTAATGGCATTAGTAGTCATTTTAGTTTTTTGAATAACATGGTTTTAAACAACAATGGTAGTTTACCACTATTTTGAGGATAATATCTGCTACTTTTGTTCTACAACTTCAAATTTCATTTTTAAATATGTTTCCTCATAACATTTTTAATATTATCTATGGTGGGGGCCTCCATTATGTAATATTTTCCATTTCCCATTGTAATGGACACCTCTTGCCTGTAATACCATTTTGTAACTTTATCTTAAACCTTGTTTTAAACCTAATCAACTTTTAAATGATAAGCAGCAATAAATAAATAAAATCAAGATCAATTAAAGCACAAAGGCAAAAATTGGACCCAAATAAGAAAAAGTCCACTAAAAATCTTGAACCACATCATTTCTTCTCTTAAAAAATCCGACCCCACACCTTTCTTTAACACATTTTTTTTTCCTTTTTCTAAATCAAATTGGAAAATCTCTAAATTTTTAATCAAAGCAAATCTTAATAAGATTTTAAACAATGCATATCCACATCCCCATAAGGTAAAATGAAAACAATGATAATAGGTATGACCACAACCCTAATGAAAATGGTTAAAGGTTTGTAGGGTAAGGAAAGAATTAAGGGTTAAAGATTTGGAAAAGAAATTAATGAAATAAGGGTTAAAGAAAGTGGAGAAGGATTAAGGGTAAAATAAAATGGGATTTGTAGGTTTCAAAAATCAAGGAGGTTTCAAGAATCAAGAATCAAGAAAAGGATTTCAAAAATCAAGATTCAAGAATCCAAGATTTCAAGAAATCAAAAATTCAAGATTTCTTGAAAAATCAATAAAACAAAGTTTATAGGTTGGGTCTTTGAAAGGATTTAGAGGATTCTTGATGGTTTCTTAATCTCTCACGAATAAATAAAAGAAGATAGAGGATAAAAAGATCACAAAAAAAAATGATATTTACCTTGGAATCACCCCCAATGATTTTCATGGCATCAACCATGTTGAATGCACTAACATTAAAAAAAAAACAGAAACTTCTTGTTTATTCCATTCATTCTCCGTCAATAAATTCTAATACAATCTATAAAAAAGGAAAATCAACCAATAGTCCTAGTAAAACTAAAATACCAAATAAAATAACCTAATTTTCGTAACTTTATTTCTCCTAATTTTTCAACCTTAATAAATTTAAATAAAAGACAAACTAAAGTTACTAAATTGCCCTTAAATATTATATTAAGACCATGGGCCAATAAGACATGAAAATAAGCCCTAAAAACATAATAATAAAGTCCTAAAACAACTCAAAACTAAAAAATAACTAATTTAAAATAATCTTGAATACTAAAATGATAAATCTACATCCAATTAAGTGAAAATCTAAATAATCACAAATTTTGCATCAGAACCCTTGGTTGTTGACTTGATGCTTTATTCTTTTCAAGCTATTGCTTGTTTATCAATAGAATTTACTAATTCAAATTGATCTTGTGTGTTCCATTGAACACAATCTCTTAATTCCTTTCGAATCAATATTCACAAGCTTCTGCTACGTTAGTAAAGACTAAATACAAAGGGATGGGTTTATCAAATAAACAAAATAGAAGAGGGGAAAGAGGAAAAAAGTGTGAGAGGGGATCAAGACCTCTAAAACCACTTTGAGGAATCAATCATTCTAATACCAAATTCATTAGGTTTTCATGGAGCTATTCAAACAATTCACCTTAGGGCGTATGCATCCGTACGGTCCAAATCGAACGCTTAAGGTTTGGTTAGGGCATCCAACGCTCTGAATGATTGATGAAGGTTTGATATATGCTGTAGAATTATATATCTTCGTACATTTCTTTCCTTGGGAAATCAAATAGTGGAATCAGTGAATTCCCTCATTTTTCCCAAGAGAAAACAAACATGGACGTTCCATTCTAAATCGTTTTCTCAGCTAATGATCAATCAAAATAATGTTTTCTCAATCAAAAATACACACCCAAGAAAAGAAAAGAAAAAAACTGATTTTCTTAACCAACCTCCATAAATGAACATCTCTTAAAAGTAAGAGATTTCAAGGAAATGGGAAAGAGGTAGGCCAACCCAGAAGCTCCACCATTGACTTTCAAGAACAAGCAGACCATCTACTTCTCCAAATCATGATATGCTACACAAATATTTCTTGAAAAACACAGTATCACATGCCACCTATTCCTGCTTGATCCTCTAATTCCGAATCTATCTATCATTTAAAAATCGATAACTCTCTCTTTATCTCTCAAATTGAAAATTCTCCCAATTCGAAAACAAACTCGTCTCGGAGATCAAAATTTGAAATTCAAACAAAAAAGGACATAAGAGAAACCCTGCTGTTGATCGGTTGAATCCGTAATCTTCAACCCGAAAAAAAAATACCGATTTACCGACAATTAAATAGTAGATAAATTCGATATCTAGGGTTTCGAAGATTGTAAACAGAAAGATATAAATGGGCTGAGACAGAAATAAAAAATAATTTTTTTGTAAAACTTTGTACCTTGAATTGAGATTTGCAGTGGAGGTGAAGAAAGAAAAAGAAGCCCATTCGTACTTGGATCGAATCTGATACTCTCTGAGCTGTTCGGCCAGATTCGAACGCGTGATCATGGCTTTTGTCTCTCCCTCTATATATGTTTCTCTTGATTGAAATCGAAGAGAGATTTTAGTCCATTAAAGGCCTCTAGTTATCCAACTTAGGACTTGCAGAGCAGAAAGTCAAAAGGAGGGAATTAAGCCGGAGATTTGGAGGAAGAGAAAAAGATGGTTAGGTTTGAATCTTCTAACATTCGTTGTTCTCCTTCTTTGCGTGGATTTTACTTCGAGATAAGTTTGGACTCATGTTATAAATTGATGCGTAATTATTTTCGACCGCCCCCCATCACAGAACTGTTGATCATTTCCCTTTGGGATACGCATTTTTCTTGAATATCCCGATGCAAATAATCTACGATTCTGTGATAGGAGCGTGTGTCAAAGGAGAATGTTATATCATCATCGTGTATAAGTATGTCCTTCTAAAACTGTTAATATAACCAAACATGTCCATGATTTTTATCTCGGTCATTGATTACATTTTGACCCACAAAATTTAAAAAAAAAAACCTAGGGTTTTGTTCATCTGTGAAAGAAGAGCTTTGGAGAAGACCTAATACTCCATGAAGGTTGAGAAGAAGATCAGCCGTGTGAAGATCAAATAGAGTTAGGTAGATTCCATTCCCTCTCTCTTCATCTAAAAGATAAAATAGGATTTTCTTTTAGGGAAGAATCTGAGCTTGTGAGCTTGCATCTCAAGCTCTAAAACAGTGATTAAAGAATGTTTTAATATGAATGAAATTGATGAGGACATCATAAGCGTACCCTTCAAAGTGTTCTAAAAGAGAAAAAGACATTTAAATTCATTGTGGATAAATAGAGTAGCCAATAAATACACAATCAATAGTTTTAAGTCCTAACTTGGTTCTTTTAAGAATTTGAACCATTACTTTAACTAGGCACCCTCACGCTTTCAAGAATTTATATGAAGGTATTTTGCTTTTTCATAATTCATAAAACGTCTAATTAATTTTCTTATGGAGTGTCTCGTTAATAACGTAATTTGCATAAAACAAAGCTTTTTGTGGGATTGTAACGAACCTTAGGCTATTTTGATTATTACTTGAATTCGCTGGCACATCCATAAATGTATGAGTTAATGATTTGTATTTACATGCTTATGTTAATTCAATATGATCTCAAATTTATCATCCTAGGGTAACATTCATTGTTCTGTATCAGAAATACAACAAACAGAATGTTTGTCATAGATCATCATGCAAAATAAACACAAAACAAATAATAAAACCTTAGCAAACAAGAGTCAATCCACAGAGACAACGTTGATTCGAAAAACTTCTAACTTAACTCGATTAGGTTTGAAAGTAACTCCAATTGATTTATTGAATATTAAACTAGCAGGAAAACAATTAAAGAAATATAAAAAGATGATATCACAATGTAATAAAATTTAGAATATTCGAATCCACCGAGAACAATTGATCTTATTCGTTGTTTGTGTTTGATTTTATCTCAATCATATTAAAACCTGTGATGTTAGATTACAAACAATAAACAGAAAAATGATGTAAAATAAAATAATAAAATATACTATAAATACCATAAAAATATATTTTAACTATATTAGTGTAGAAATGAGTGAGGCTTGTATTGGACATAATAGCCTTAAAACAGATTTTGCCCATGTGAGTGCCTACAGTCTATATGAGAGCTTATATATAAAAGTTATACTTTTTAATTGTTTCTATTTGATGTGGGACTAACATTTTACACCACAACTTTGAAAAACAAACTACTTTACTCTTATTTTAACTTTTACTTTTCTTTCACTTCCATTCAAACATTAAGATAAGTCCCACATTAATCCAACCAACAAATCTAATGTTATTGGATCGAAGGATGAATCCTTATTAAGCACGTAAACTAGACCAAGAAAATATAATAAACATTACATAAACAATATCACTAGACTACTTAAAGCATCCTGACAGAAGATAATCCATCTTAAACTAATCTAAGTCTAGATCATCAAAATAATAATATTTTAAGATGGATCTTTTGATGAAACACTAAATATTATCATATGGAGATATTAAAGCGTAAACCACAAATACAGATTAATCGAATAAGAACCTTGTTTTGGTTTCATCGACCTCTGTAATGGAGGTCTAGCCACAAATCATTGCAAGAACAAATAAAATCATAAAATAAAATAGAAAAGGAGATTGAGAGTGAAAAGAAGTTTTTTACTTTATTGATCTTGAACTGAAAAATGTGTTCCTCCTCTAATTACAATGTTTGATCAAAAAGTAAAATATCAAAAACCTAAAAAAAATATATATATAAAAAAAAAAGGGAAATAGAAAAAGAAAAATATAAGATGTTTTCTAGCTCTGGTTTGGTCTCTATATATAGAGATAGATTATGGTTTCTTAAGTTGGAAATTTCGTGTGAATCAATAGGAGTCCAACCCTATTTCACTTTGTGTGTAATTATGTTGTCAATGCATAGCACGAATCTTGAGGAAACTATATCGACTTCACCAGGCCGCCCTACCCATTCACCATGTCGCGGTTATGGTGGAGCCTATGAACTTGGATTTGGGTCTAGCTTTTTTGTTTCGACTCCCCAATTGCAGTAAGCTCTTGCGATTTTCCTAATCATTCCTTTAGTTCTCGTTCATTTTACCTATCACCATCAAACAATCAAATTTAAGCTAGAAATCAAAATTAACAAAATCATAGACTGTAAATGCATTATATCTAATTAGGGGATTTAACATGTGTTTTATCCTTAAAATCTTTGTAATTAGGGCTTTAGAAATGACTTTCTAGGCCCTGATCACAGAACAAAAAACCAACAAAATATTTTTTTTCATTAGGTGGGCTAATTTAGCCTATCAACCTTTGATTGATAATGTACTCTTTTGTTGGAATTGGAATGGGGTTATGAATTAAAATAGCCAACATGAGTTGGATTCAAGAAAAAACAAATTCTTCTCATTGTAGCACATCCTCTTTTTCTTAATTGGTGTATTTGGATCATTGCAAAACTATATTTCTCTTCAATAGCACTTCAATTGATTGAAAATTCAAACTTGGTTTTCTTCTATTCTCATTGAAATTTGATTAGGTAAGGTTCTTAAAAGACTAGATGGCTCTAACTAATCATGTTGCAAGTTCTAAAATCCATGGATGTGGTTTAGGTGCTTTCAATTTAACCTCATAATTAACAAAAATTAATTGTGTTAATTAAAATCATTGGAATGGGGATAGATTACCAAGACGATCCGGAAAATAGGTTTTAGAAGTCCTGAACTACAAGAAGAATACCAAAGGGGTTTTGACATTTTTTTGAGTTTCTTCTAATCTGCATTTCTTCTAATCCATATGTAAAAACAATGGCTTTTCAAAATATGGGTTAGAGGTTTTGGATTGAGCTGATTTTTATTGTGAGGATGGTATCTATGATGAGAAGATCATCCTCACAAAAAATCAGCTCAATCTAAAATTTGTAAGTCCATCAAAAGTAGTTTACAAATTATTGGTAAAAAATCGACGGTCCACATTCTAAATCATTTTTTATGGGGTTAAAATTTTTATATTGGACTCATTTTTTTAGGATGATCTTCGCATCATAGAGATCATCCTCACAAAAAATCAGCTCAATCCAAAGCCTCTAACCCATATTTTGAAAATTTATTATTATTACATTGTTTTTACATATGTTTTTATGTATGTCCCATGATCCATCCCTGTATATATGGGTCATGTTCCGTGTACAAACAAATCAACTCACATCTCTACAAATCATTTGTGTTGTTGATTAAATGTAGATTTGCGGTCGAGATCTGTTGTAAACTTACAATCGTTACTTAAGAAATAAAATTTTAAAAATTAGTTTGCCTCCTCGTATCTCTAACTAGCTCCTCTCTCAACTTCATCTTCTTCGTTTTTCATTTCTCTACAGATTTGGGCGATTCATTTCTCTACAGTTTTGGGCGACTACAGCTCGACAAAACTTCATTCTCTTCCTCTTCTTCTTATCTCTACTGGAAATGAAGGTCATTACTTTTTCCTCATCTCTCTCTCTAACTCACATTCTCCCTCTCTCTTTAGCGACAACAGACGGTGACTCCCCTTATCTCCAATCATTTTCTTCGTTTCTCTACAACTTGATTTGGGCAACTACATCTCGACAAAACTTCGTCTTCTTCGAAGGTGGCGACGAACCCCCTCCCTCTCTATTTAATCGACGGTAATTAAATCAGCTCCCTCCTTTTCATCTCTATGCAAAAAAATTCTAAACTATCTCGCATTCCCTCTCTCTCGATGACCTATCTCGCATTCAAAAGGTGACTCGCCTTCCTCTCTCAAGTGACGACGGTTCTTGGTCTACTCTCTCTCTCTCGATCGTCTACTAAATTTGATCTCTCTCAAAGGTAAGAAGAAATCACGCCCTGAAAGTAATTTATTTATTTATTTCAGGTTCTAAGTTTTATGTATTTATTTATTTAAACCTATCGAATTTGTTGCAGGGTTACCTCGATGAGCAATTTATTCAGTTGGAGGAGCTAATAGACGACACTTACCCAAATTTGGTCAACAAAATTGTGACATTGTAAGTAAATAATTTTACAATTAGTTTCAATTTTATTTGTTATTCAATTTTTCAAATCAATAATAATCTTCATTTATGTGATTTTAACAAGATTTTTGTTTGATGTTCTAGGAATTATTTGGTTTGCAATTTGTTGGGTATTTGGAAATAGGTTTCTATTTATATATACCCATAGTTACAAAGTTCAGATTCTATAATTGTTTGATAGGGCTTTAATTTAGTAATTTTTTGTTATAAATTTGGTAAAATTTGAAAAATATACAAATGATGTTTTTGGGTTTCTTACCGAAATCAGAAAAGATAAAATTTAAAGAAGGCATGATTTTATACAAAATTGAATAGTGGAAACATGTTAGTGTCATTATAAGCATTGCATGAAAAGGTTAAATTCTACTCAAACTCTAGTTTTTTTTTTTTTTTTGTCTCAAGTAATCTCCTATGTTGGACACATCAAAAGGTGGTTGAACTCCCATGCTGTCTTTAGTAGTAATATATTAAACTGTTTTGAATTTTTTTTTTTTTTTAGGGATTTCTATTGATGATGTTACATATGACATTTGGTACCCATGGTATATGTGCTGGGAGTTCAACCACCTGTTATTGGCACCCCAACTTTTACTTATTAATTTTTTTTTTACTAGATTTATATTTTTTCTGTGGGGTGGCTATACCCTTGCTTCAATTGTTGTAATATTTAATTTAAATTTTGCATGTTGGTTAGTGTTTTATGTTGCTTACCCAACTCTCTATCTCTTTTCTTTCTTTTCATATTATCTTCTCAACTGTTTGGGATATCGATGGAAATAAAAATTTCATGTGCTTGTGACAAAAGGAATTTGTCAAGTATTCATTTTTGGAACTTCAAGAAATCCTAATCGTCATTATCTTAAATGTCCAAAAGCGGTAAGCTTTAATTATTTAACATACGCTTTGACAATAAATTATTGAAAATTTTATGAATTTTTTTGTTTGTCTCTTTTAAGTTGGAAATGATAATGGTTGTGAATATTGGATTTGAATGGATAAACTAAAATGGTGTAAATGTGGATGTGGACCTTGCAAATTAATAACTACCACATCAAACAAAAATGGCAATAAAAGGAAAAAAGTTTATTGTTGTCCTGAATCAACTATAAGTGAATTTTTTTATTTGTATTGAATCTGTAGACACCTCAATTTGAACGGGCCACTTCTCGAAAGGGCCCAAAAATATCGATTTTCCAAATAAATGGGCCAACGGGCCTTAAGGGCCCAACTCATTGAAAATGGACATTTTTACCAAACCGAGGCCCCTAAGACCTCTCAATGGTTTAGGAGGCCACCAAAAGGACTCGGCCTACCTTACGACTTCCCAACATTCACCGCTCCGCTTCCAAAATAAAAAACGTCAAATTTTCGATAAATTTCACTAACGGGCCTAAAAAGCCCGATTCGCCAACACGTGGCATTTTTGATCAAATTAATGATTGCAAAAATCTAAAAAAATTAAAAATTAAAAAGGTGAGACTTGAGATGCCTACCCCTCCTCTACTATCACCGCTCCGCCTCCGTATTCGTAAAAATCATTTCTAAAACCCAAGCCCAACACTACAAAGCCCACAAATCATTAACCATATCCAATTCATTATCCAACCCACAACCCTAACCCATAAACCACAACCCACATCAACCAATCACTCTTTTATCATCAAAAGATGACACATGTCATCACCCCATCTCACCTCCCTCACCCAACTACCTACCCCATTAATTTGCTTTAAATCCCATCTACCCACACATCAACCCATCACCTTTTCTCTCAAATCAAACACATCTACCCACACCCCTAACCTATACCTCCCCTAATCTACCCTCATCATTCCCTACAAAACCTACATCTACAACCTAAACCTACACCATCCTCTCAAGTCAAACACTCAACCTCTCCCATCAACCTATCCCAACCCTTCATTTCCACCCACTTTAACACATGGCATCATCTCCTTCATCCTCCCAAAATATCATCAACCACCTCTTTAAATCCTCATTCTCTTAAACCAAACACCATTTAATCTCAACCACCATCTTAAACTTACCTCACCAAACACTCCACCCAAATGGGTTGGGTAGGATCCAAACCATTTGGGTCAAAACTCACCCATTTAACCCCCCTTACCTAAATACCCTCCAATCTCCTCTAAATTACACCCACTTCTCTCTCAAACTCATAACCATTCTACCCATTTTCTTCACTTCACCCCATTATATCCCTAAAATAACTCCTAAACATCTATAAATACCCTCCTCCTCTTCCCAAAAATGGCCCCCAACTTCTCATTACAAAACTTCTCCCCAACACTCTTTCTACTAACAACCATCACCAATTCTCACCAAGTTTACCAGCTCTCTCTCACAAATCCTCTACAAGTCTCACTAAAACAAAAGAAATCCCTACTCTCTCTAATCATCTCTTCCCCTTCTCATACTCCTATATTATACTAAGGACTCAAGAAGACTCAAGCAATAAGAAGAAAAGAAGAAACAAGATACAAGGTGGGTTTGAAGCACACCCCCCTCTCTTTCTCTAACCTTCTACTCTTTCCCTCTTCTAACACCCCCTTCTTCTATTTTATTTTACCCCTTTTTATGATTGGGCCCCAAGGCTAAGGTTCATATGGGTCATTTCCATTAATGAAATGACCCTATGATCAAGCCGAAAATGAATCCCTACTTAGGGAACAAATGCACCCACGTGGCACATTTTTCACCTTCTTTTAAAAATCAAAATGATCGAATTATTTGAGGTTACCGCCACGTGGCGGGGAGGAAAGGGTGCCTAACACCTTCCCTTTTCTTCAACCGAGCCGCTTACCCAAATCTCGAGGTTTGACTACCCCTTTATCCATCGTGAGTCACTAAAATGTCAAAAATCTCATCTTTTGGAAAATGTACCTCGGGTGACCATTCACACCCACTTCCAACTTGAATGGTGGCGACTCCAAATCATTGTAGATGTAGTCATCATAATGACGAAATCACGCGTCTACAGCTTGGCGACTCCACTGGGGAGTAAAGGCTCCACCCTCGTGTCAACTCGGTTATTTTGGTAAAAAATGAAAGGTTTCAATTTTTATTTTTTATTTGTTATTTTTGTAAGCTAACAATACTTGTTGTGTTTGTTGTATTTATTTTTTAGGTAGGTTTCCTTTATTTATTTACTCGCTTGAAAAAAAAAAAAAACAAAAAATCCGATTTTCACTTTATTTCTCCGATTATGTCATTTTAAGCATGCGTATCATCAAACAAATGAAAAAAAAAATTTTCTTTTTTGGCCCAAGCCAAAAACCAGAGGCAATGTGCCTCAAAATGTGTATAAAAAAATAAAAAAATAAAAAAATAAAAAAAAATAAAAAAAAAGTCGTTTTTCTTCTTTTTTGGCCGAATGGACAGTCGAACTTAAAATGATCATAACTTTCTCGTCCGATCTCCGATTAGCTATTAGTGCATATCGATTTGGGGTAGAACAAAATTTTCTACTAAATGTGACAAAGTCAGAAACATTTTGACAAGTCAGAATCAGTTTTTGAGCTCATTTACTATCGTTTACGCTATCATTTTCGTTTGACGTCTCGTCGCGATACAAAATGAGTAGGGAAAAAGAGCATAAAAAAAAAGAAAAAATTTGGCCCAAGCCAAAAACCAGAGGCAATGTGCCTCAAAATGAGCACAAAAAAAAAAAATTAAAAAAAAAAAATTTAATTAAATAAAAAAATTAATTAAATAAATTTTTTTTTTTTTTGTGCTCAACTTGTTCATTATATCAGTCTTGGAAACTTTCCTCTTGGAATTTATTTTTATTTTAAGTTTTAAAGCTTCAAAAGATCAAAACGGATCATCTTTTCCAAACTCAGGGTGTACCGCTCGCCACTTTTTGATTGATCAAAATGAAAATTCAAAGTGATCATTGGTTGGACTATAAAAAAATAAAAATAAAAAAATGAGAAGTCCTTTTATGATTAGTTCATTCGTAAAATTAAAAAAAAAAATGATGAAAAAAAAATTGATTGGTTGATGATGAATGCGTGACTCTTACGGACAAATTATCTTAAAGGTTATGATCTGGCCAACGGGCCTACTCATTTGCAAAATGCCCCGGGCGCACCCTATCCTATTTGCACACACCACTAGCACGTTTACTTTACTGTATTGCACGCTTGCATGTCCCTAATAGCCAACGTGGCACTAGTGCGTGGCCCGGTCTCCTCGGAGATGCGACGTCATTCATGAAAACCACAACTCCAATCACGTACCGTAAGGTATATAAAACTGGGGAATCAATACCGTTTGATCAGGTGATTCTGAAAGGTATATTGATACACCCATGTTGGAGCGACCTGAGCCTTTGTCCTATTGTAAGCCGCACGGTCACATGTCCCGATTGCCAACGTAGTACTAGTACGTGGTCGGTCCCCTCGCGGGATGCGAAAACCATTTATGAAAGCTACAACTCTTGACTCGTACCCATAGGTATATAAAAGATAATCTAAGTACATCAATTGCACTTCTTGGTCAAAACCAGTGCCTAAGCAAGATCCTGCCCCGCTGTACCCTACTGTACGAGGGGGATAGATTACGTCTATTCTAGACGAGAGGTACTTAAGCGGGCCTTTGCTCAGCATCGTGCGCCACCTCTCAACTGGGGATCAAACTGGCTGTTTTTGGCTTCAGAGAAGTGAATTGAAGTTTTAGATTGTCACCTATACGGTATATCAAACCAAGTCACCACGTACCGTCTGATTGAGTACGCTTGAGAGATATATAGGTGTGCTTGGGCAAGAGTGGCCAGATAAAAATGCATTGCAGTAGTAAGCTTAAAGTCTAGAAGCCTTCCTTGTAAGTCACGACTCGAACTTATCGCGGGTGTTCCCGGGTTGTTGAAAGAAACTCGATGATTGGTGTATGTGAATGATGTGAATAAAGAGATCAAAGTGTATGATTGTCCTCAAGGGTCAAAATTTTGTTTTCAGAAATTAAAAGGGGTACACCGACCCAATAAAGAATCCAGTTCTTGCAAAAATTCAATAATGACCCAGTCCATCTCGATCCAATGATCATGATAGGCCGGGCCATTTAAATCAAAATGAAAATCAAATTTTCAAAAAAGTGTTTTCAAGAAAGTGTTTTCCATAAGAACAAAGATTTTCAAAAGAAAAGTAATTTTTACATAGACCTTGGAAATGTACTGAACTATTCTCTTGTGTCAACTCAGGATGCTGGCTGCAGGCAATAACCCAATCGACCAATTGGTCAAAACAACTATCACTGGGATGCACACCGTAGAGAAATTCAACTTTGCAAAATTCATGTTGAGATGCGCCCTGTACTTTCACGAGTTTGAGATAGATTGGAACCTTTTGCGCGCTATGGCCAAGCGTTGGAACCCATATCTTCACATCTTCCACATTGGGCATATGCACTTGTGCCCTACTCATGAAGACTATTGTGGCATCATGGGGATATCTACTTCAGGTCCTCTAGTCAGGCCTTCATTGAAGACAGGATATTCGGGTGAACTCGCCACAGGCCTAAACATTTCAAAGGAAGAAGCCAAGGCCTTAGTCCGTAACGGGAGATTGGATTTAATACCCTTATTGAGTCCATACCACTCCCGCAGTCATCCCATCCATGTAAAGCCAGATGCTTGGAGAGCCACTAGAGACTATCGATTGTGTTTAGGAATCCTAGCCCAATACATACTGACCTCCAAAAGCGAGGGTCAAACCGTTCCTGAGTCTTTCATAGACATAGCTTCCCAGCTCTCTAGAAAAGCCAATCCCGTACCTTTGATTCTAGCTGAAACCTTCTCAGGTTTGGATGCCATTAAAAAGGGTGAGGGAAGGGATTTCAAAGGAAGCCCTCACCTACTTTATATGTGGCTCTGCGACCGTCTCAAAATTGTGGACATTCCTTCAACCCTCGAGTATAGGCCCGAGCACTTTTCCAAGAGAAACATGTTAGTGCGTCACAACTCAGTCAAGGCTTGGGGCAAATGGTTGGATTCTCGTCTTGCACGTCATATTGGTTTGAGATGCCCTTGGTGGATGACGGACTACCCTGTTTTAGGTACCAAAGGATCCTATTATGTCCGTTTGATCGGACTAGAGGAGACATCTTTTTACCAACCTGCTTTGATCCCAGAACAGTACGGAGTACCTATAGAGTTTTCGCTACCTCAACACAAACAATTCTTTTCTCCCGAACCATTGACTGAAAAGTTAGTGCATCTCATTGAGAAGGCGTGGAACAAGCGCACCTTAGGGTATCCAGATGGACCAGCAGAGTTCAAAGAGTCAGTCGTTAGAACCAAAAGAAGCAAGCCTAATTGTCCCAGCAATCCTGATGACGATCAAAACAAATCCAAGCATCCATGTAAAAGAATGTAAAACAGGGTTATTTGAAAGTTGTAATTCAATGAAAATCCTATTTGTCAAACAATTTTCAATAGTTCAATGAAATTTCTTTCAGTTTATTTGTGGATAATCATGGCATAAATTGTTTAATGGGTTGGTGTACAAAATTCAAAATGTAATCTTCTCTTTCACAATGTTTTACCGACTCCGTGTCGATGCCAGCCCCGTGCTGATGAAATCATTTTTAAATTTTACCGACTCCGTGTCGATGCCAACTCCGTGTTGATGAAATCGTTTTTAAAATTTGTACCGACTTCGTGTCGATGCCAACTCCGTGTTGATGAAATCGTTTTTAAAATTTGTACCGACTCCGTGTCGATGCCAGCTCCGTGCTGATGTAATAGTTTTTAAATTTTACCGACTCCGTGTCGATGCCAACTCCGTGTTGATGAAATCGTTTTTAAAATTTGTACCGACTCCGTGTCGATGCCAGCTCCGTGCTGATGTAATCGTTTTTAAATTTTACCGACTCCGTGTCGATGCCAACTCCGTGTTGATGAAATCGTTTTTAAAATTTGTACCGACTCCGTGTCGATGCCAACTCCGTGTTGATGAAATCGTTTTTAAAATTTGTACCGACTCCGTGTCGATGCCAGCCCCGTGCTGATGTAATCATTTTTAAAATTTTACCGATTCCGTGTCGATGCCAGCTCCATGCTGATGTAATCATTTAAAAAAAAAAAAAATCTTTACCGACTCCGTGTCGATGCCAGCTCCGTGCTGATGAAATCGTTTTTAATTTTACCAACTCCGTGTCGATGCCAGCTCCGTGCTGATGTAATTCTTTTTCAAAATATTTTACCAGTCCCGTGTTGATGCCAACATCACGTTAAGGTCGGCTCCAAGCCAAAGAACTCTTTCTTTAAAACTCGTTTGCTTTAAAATAAATTACTTTACCCGACCTAATGAAATGTCAAGCATTTTTTTTTTATAAGATAGTAATGCTTGGTCTTCTGTACCCAAGGTGGCCAAACGAAAGAAGTACAAACACCCTGAGAAGCCTCCGTATTTCCTTCGATCTACATCAACTATGAGCAACTCAGAGGATCCACAACCTGCGACAAGTGAACTTGCCGAAGCTAATGCAATGATAGCGAAGCTCATAGAAACAACGAAAAGACAAGAACAAATGTTGATGGCTGTTTTTAGTAATACTAACTTCTTACAAGCGCAAGCCGCTCAGCACCAAGCATCTGGATCAAACCCGGAACCCCTTGAACAGACACGACCAGATCAACAGACCACCCCACCTCCTACGGTGCCAATGTATCAGGGCCCTCCACTTTACATCCCACAGAATCAACCACCCCCGGTGGTAATCCCAGATGATGAGTGTGACTTCAGGGTGCCTGAGGCCAAAAATGTCACTGATAACAAAATGGCCCAGCAGATAGAGTCTCTCCAAGAAGAGATGAGACGAATGAAAGGTGCAAATACTCTAGGAGGGACAAGATTCAGGGACCTTTGCTTTTATCCTAATGCACAGCTGCCGGCCAAATTCAAATGTCCGGAATTTGAGAAGTACAATGGGGTGGGGTGTCCTCTGTCACATCTAAAACTATACTGCGGATCCATGTGCCAATACGGCGAAGATGACAGGCTACTGGTGCAGTTGTTTCAAAGAAGCTTGACAGGGCCTGCACTCAAATGGTTTTCCGGATTGGACCATACGCTTATCAAAAGTTGGCAAGACTTGGCTGAAATGTTCTGGCATAATTATCGGTTCAACACAGATGTAGGTTTGGATCGAAATGATATGGCCAAGATGACTAGAAAGCAAAGGGAAATAGTAAAAGAGTACGCCCAGAGATGGCGGGAGTTTGCTTCACAAGTGAGGCCCGCAATGACTGAACAAGAGATGAACACCACGTTCATCTCAACACTAGGGCATGCCTTTTATACTCATCTAGTTGGACACACCACAGGCACCTTCTCAAATTTAGTTCAAGTGGCAGACCGGGTCGAGGACGGGATCCGGACTGGTTTAATATTTGACTTCACAGCCTTAAGCGCAGCGGCAGGGACATCGGCACAAAAGAAGTTCGTGCCTTTTGTCAAAAAGAAAGAGGAAGCTCAAGTCAACAATATACAACCCAGCCAACCTCTTTTCATTCAGGCACCAGTTCAGAGGCCGCAGGCACCACAAGTCCCTTGGGCGCCAGTACCTCGAGCTGCTTGGGCTCTAGCACCGCAGAACCCCTTTCAGACAGTTCCTCTGCAAGCACAACCAGCACTACAGTATGGGCAAAACCAACAGGCACGACCTAACAGGGTAAACAGAGTATTTACCAGATTACCCATGACACTATCAGAATTACTGCCACTCTTACTTAGAGGAGAATATCTGGTAAAACGTCCACCAAATCCTGAGGCTGTGAAAGGGCCAGGGTACAACCCTAACCTGCTCTGTGAATTCCACATGGGTGCACCAGGACACTCCACAGATCAGTGCTGGCAACTCAAGCACCAGGTGCAAAATTTGATAGATAAAAAAGCACTCATACTGGATGGACCTGCCAACCCACCCCAACAACAGAATATCAATCAAAACCCCCTACCTACTCACAATGGAGAGGGGAGTGGGCATAGGGTAAATGTCATCTGCGGAGAACTCGACTTCAATCCCTTGGATTTGATAGCGCCTATCGGTGCAAAAGTCAGGGTACGCTTCACGAAGGAATCAAGGACGTCAACGGTTAACACAGTCAACCGTTATACAGATTCATCGCAGAATTCACAGCTACCTCTCAGAATGGCCAACCTCACCATCCATCCCCCTCATCAAAATACCGCTACCCGACCACCTTTAGTTATACCTTACGGATCACCCCATCATCAAAATTCAACCCGACCTCCCCTGGTTATACCCTACACACCACCATATTCCCAAGGATCAACTCGATCCCCTCTCCATATACCATACACCTCATCTTCACGACCACCGCTCATCATCCCATACACTCCATCAAAACCATCGCCACCACCTCTCATCCTTAATGTAAAACCCGATCCACCTCCCATGACCATACACTCACCCAAACCATTCCTTTATAACTCTATCCAGGCAGTTCCCTGGAGTTACGAGACAACCATCACCACAACCTCCGGGGTTGAAGCCATGAAGAAAGCAATGGTGGCCGACATTGAACATATGACAAGGGCAGGGCGGTACAAAAAAATATCGAAAAATGGGGTGAAAATCAAGGAAGAAGGCAAAGGGGTGACTGACGAAGAGAAAAGAGAAGCAAAGGGAAAGGGTAAGCTGTATAAGGAGGAGAAGACGGAAGAAAAAGTGAAAGTGACAGACGAAGAATCCACAGACTTTATTAAGCTCATCCTCAAGAGAGAGCATAATATAGTGGACAGATTGAACAAACAGCCAGCTCAAATCAGTATCCTAGGTCTAATACAAAAGTCAGAAGAATACCAAGAAGCATTACTGAGAGTTTTAGAAAAATCACATGTACCTGCAACCACCTCACTTACGCAACTAGAACAAACGATTGGCCAGATAATGGCCCCCAATCCCATTATTTTCACTGAAGATGAATTTGTGCCTGGAGGAACGGGGCACGTCGAGCCACTAAACATCATGGTCATATGCAAGGGCATGATGGTTGCCGGGGTGCTGATTGATAATGGCTCAGCGCTTAATGTTTGTCCACTTGAAACCTTCCGGAAGCTCAACGCTGATTGGTCTCATGTGAAGCCCAACAACAAGGTCGTCCGAGGCTTTGACAGCTCAAGAAGAGACTCCTTGGGAGAGGTAGATTTACCCATCACAATAGGCCCGTGCACCTTCGAAGTAACATTTGAAGTCATGGAAATACCGACAACCTTCAATTTATTACTGGGCAGGCCATGGATCCACATAGCAGGGGCAGTACCTTCTTCTCTACACCAGAGAGTCAAATTCATCATGGGACAGAGAATGATATCCGTTTTGGCAGAAAACTTGATCCCGCCCGGCAGAGCTCCGGACGTGCCATTTATTGACATAGAAATGACGAAGGACAAGGCACTCTACCATTCGTACCAATTCGCGGCTGTCAATCACATCGAAAAGGGGAAGGAGAAGGTAAGAGCAAAGCTATCACGAGCAAACCTTATGATTGGTCGGATCATGAAGAGGGCAGGTTATCGACCCAAGCATGGGTTGGGACCAGGAGGAAGAGGAAGAGCTACACCGGTCGAAGCAAGAAAGGATACTCATTATTTTGGTCTGGGGTTTAGGCCCACAAAGAAGGATATAGCAGAAATGAAAGAAAAGAAGAAAGAACTTCGACTAGCAAGAAAGCAAAATCGAGAATCGAATGTCTGGAACCTCGGCCGAGTCCCTCACATTAGCGTTAGCTTCTCAAAGTCTCATATCAGACCCGACAACCTATCGGGACCACCATTGGCAAAAAGGGCAAAAACGGTAAAAATCGCACCACTGCACTTTCAAGAAGACTCAGTTGTTGAGTCCCAACCATCCTTCGTAGAAGGCATTGATGTTCTATTCAATGGGGATTCCAACGAAAGTCTATCCGAGACCGTTTTAAAATCCACCAACGTGGAAATCACTACCGACCAAAAGGAAGACTCACCCTTTTCAACGGGCATTGACTGGGCATCAGTCGTCATCCCACCAAGCTTGGGAGGGACCATGCCCCAATCTGACAAAAATCAATCGGAGATCATGGTTATCTCCGAACCACCGACCAAATCACCCAACACATCACTTTCACATCTCATCCGTCCCCTCAGAGAAGGTGAAGTTCTGAACAATTGGGAGGAATTCCCATTGACCCTTGAGGCTGTTGAGGCCTCCAAAAAAAAACTCCGTTAAACGAATCTAGTTTGCCCGAGGATCATAACGAGCCCTCGTCCTTGGGTAAAGACTGTTTTGAGGGCTCCCTATCTTTATTAACGAATTCGCATGATTGTTCTTCTTATTTCAGGTATTCGAAAAGCAACAAAAAAACAAATATTCCTCAAAAAGCAAAAAAATCAAAAATTTATCAAAAGTCAAAAAAATCAAAAAGCTTTCAAAATTGTAAAAAAATAGATATTTTCCAAAAAACAAAGTTTTCAAGGGATATGTCTCAATCAAATGAACACCTAGATAAAACAGAATTTGAAAGGGACGAGTATGATTTCGATCTTGAACTCGACTTTGACCTCATGGGGATCGAAGAAGAGTCTGAGGACGAAATGGAGTACCCGCCTAAAGAAATCAAAGACTTGGTAGAACGCCATAAGAAAGGTGTTCAGCCAAACATTGAGGATACAGATTCAATCAATCTTGGTACCGAAGAGGACCCACGAATTGTCAAGATCGGAGCCTTATTAACGTCACACCAATCTTGGGATTTAACATGGTTATTATGTGACTTAGTAACATGGGAAATCTTTGTGAATTTGGTTGTTATGCAATTCCATCCAGTTCAACGGTAAAACTACCACAAGTCCTGTTGTTGATTTTTTATTGTTACTTGAATTCAAATTCCAAATCAATGGATCATAAATTGAGTAGTAAAAGGGGCATGGTGCAATGGGTGGGTGTGTCGGATTCAAAGAAACTAGAGAATCCTAACAATATTATACGTAGGATTCAACTAACCAAACTTAATTGAGTCTTGATAAGGTTAGGTTGGAACCCCTTCTCAGGGGCATTGTATGGAGTTTGTCACATAAAATTCAATCCAATGAAAGAATATTCATTCCAATTAAAAGAAAAATAGTATCCAATCCCAAGATAATGAATTGGGACCTCTTTCATAATAAATAGGCACTACCATAGCAGAGCCGAAAGTTAAAAGGAGGGAATTAAGACGGAGATTTGGAGGAAGAAAGAAAGATAGTTATGTTTGAATCTTCTAACATTCCTTGTTTTCCTTCTTTTCGTGGATTTTACTTCGAGTTAAGTTTGGGCTTATGTTATAAATTGATGCTGTAATTATTTTCGAACCCCCCCGTCATAGAACTGTAGATCATCTCCCTTGGGATACACATCTTTTCTTGAACATCCCGATGCAAATAATCTACGATTATATGATAGGAGCATGTGTCAAAGAAGGACGTTAAATTATCACCGTGTATAAGTATGTCCTTCTAAAACTGTTAATATTAACAAACATGTCCATGATTTCTTTCTCAGTCATTGATTACATTTCGACCCACATAATTAAAAAAAAAACCTATTTGTTCATCAGTGAGAGAAGAGCTTAAAAGAAGATCTAATACTCCATAAAGGTCGAGAAGAAGATCAGCCGTGTGAAGATCAAATAGAGTTAGGTAGATTCCATTCCCTCTCTCTTCATCTAAAAATAAAATAGGATTTTCTTTTAGGGAAGAGTCTGAGCTTGTGAGCTTGCATCCCAAGCTCTAAAACAGTGATTAAAGAATGTTTTAATATGAATGAAATTGATGAGGACATCATAGGCGTACCCTTTAGAGTGTTCCAATGGAGAAAAATATATTTAAATTCATTGTGGATAAATAGAGTAGCCAATAAATACGCAATCAATAGTTTTAGGTCCTAACTTGGTTCTTTTAAAAATTGAAACCGCTACTTTAGCTAGGCACCCTCACGCTTTCAAGAACTTATATGAAGGTATTTTGCCTTTTCATAATTCATAAAACGTCTTATTAGTTTTCTTATGGAGTATCTTGTTAAGAACGTAATTTGCATAAAGCAAAGCTTTTTATGGGATTGTGACGAACCTTAGGCTATTTTGATTATCGCTTGAATTCTCTTGCACATCTATAAATGTATGAGTTAATGATTTGTATTTAGATTGCTTATGTTAATTCAGTTTGATATCAAATTTATCATCCTAGGGTAACATTCATTGTCCTGTATCAGAAATACAACAAACAGAATGTTCGTCGTAGATCATCATGTAAAATAAACACAAAACAAATAATAAAACCTTAGCAAACAAGAGTCAATCCACAGAGACAACGTTGATTCGAAAAACTTCTAATTTAACTCAATTAGGTTTGAAAGTAACTCAAATTGATTTATCGAATATTAAACTAGCAGGAAAACAATTAAAGAAATATGAAAAGATGAGACCACAATGTAATAAAATTTAGATTATTCGAATCCACCAAGAACAATTTGATCTCATTCGATTGCTTGTGTTTGATTTTATCTCAATCATATTAAAACCTTTGATGTTAGATTACAAACAATAAACAGAAAAATGATGTGAAATAAAATAATAAAATATATTTTAAATACCATAAAATATACTATATTAGTGTTGAAATGAGCGAGGCTTGCATTGGACACAATAGCCTTAAGATAGATTTTGCCCATGTGATGTGCCAACAGTCTATGTAAGAGCTTCTATATAAGAGTTGTACTCTTTAGCTGTTTCTATTTGATGTGGGACTAACATTTTACACCACAACTTTGAAAAATAAACTACTCAACTCTTATTTTAACTTTTACTTTTCTTCCACTTCCATTCAAACATTAAGATAAATCTCACATTAATCCAACCAACAAATCTAATGTTGTTGGATCGAAGTATGAATCTTTATTAAGCACGTAAACTAGACCAAGAAAATATAATAAACATTACATAAACAATATCATTAGACTACTTAAAGTATCCTGACAGAGCATGATCCTTCTTAAACTAATCTAAGTCTAGATCATCAAAATCATAATATTTTAAGATGGATCTTTTGATCAAATACTAAATATTATCATATGGAGATATTAAAGCGTAAACCACAAACACAGATTAATCGAATAAGAACCTTGTTTTGGCTTCATCGACCTCTCAAATGGAGGTCTTACCACAAATCATCGCAAAAACAAATAAAATAGAAAAGGAATTGAGAGTGAGAAGAAGTTTTCTACTTTATTGATTTTGAACTGAAAAAATTGTTCCTCCTCTAATTACAATGTTTGAACAGAAAGTAAAAAATGAAAAACCTAAAAATAAAAAAATATAAAAAAGAGGGAGATAGAAAAAGAATAATAGAAAATGTTTTCTGGCTCTGGTTTGGTCTCTATTTATAGAGCTAGATTAGGATTGCTTAAGTTGAAAATTTCGTGTGAATCAAAAGGAGTCCAACCCTATTTCATTTTGTGTGTAATTATGTTGTCAATGCATAGCACGAATCTTGAGGAAACTATATCGACTTCACCAGGCCGTCATACCCATTCACTATGTCCCATGAACTTGAATTTGGGTCTAGTTTTTTATTTCGACTCCCCAATTGTAGTAAGCTCTTGCAATTTTCCTAATTCATTCCTTTAGTTCTCGTTCATTATACCTATCACCATCAAACAATCAAATTTAAGCCCGAAATCAAAATTAACAAAATCATAGACTATAAATACATTATATCTAATTAGGGGATTTAACATGTGTTTTATCCTTAAAGTCTTTGTAATTAAGGCTTTAGAAACGACTTTCTAGGCCTTGATCACAGAACAAAAAACTAACAATTTTTTTTTTCATTAGGTGGGCTAATTTAGCTTATCAACCTTTTGATTGATGATGTACTCTTCTGTTGGAATTGGAATGGGGTTATGAATTAAAATAGCGAACATGAGTTGGATTCAAGAAAAAACAAATCCTTCTCATTGTAGCACATCCTCTTTATCTTAATTGGTGTATTTGGATAATTGCAAAATTATATTTCTCGTTTGCTATCTCTTCAATGGCACTTCAGTTGATTGAGAATTCAAATTGGGTTTTCGTCTATTCGCATTGAAATTTAATTAGGTTAGGTTCTTAAAAGACTAGATGGCTCCAACTAATCATGTTGCAGGTTCTAAAATCCATGGATGTGGTTTAGGCACTTTCAATTTAACCTCATATTTAACAAAAATTAATTGTGTTAATTAAAATCACTGGAATGGGGATATATTAGCAAGATGATCTAGAAAACAGGTTTTAGAAGTCTTGAACTACAAGAAGAAGGCTAGAGGGGTTTTGACATTTTTTTAAGTTTCTTCTAATCTGCATTTCTTCTCATCTATATATATACCATTCACCAGACGTTTTACCAAACATCTTCAAACCGTTGGATAAAGGTCGGATGGACGGAGTAGATTGAATAAAAGCCAGAATTCGTTTAAGTTAGAAAGTAATTCAAATGTTACAGCTCCATCCTTAAACAAAATTATATTTAGTGCTTCCTCCCTACCCAAAACAACATAACAGAGACGTGTTTCCTTCACCTTCGAACAAAATCGACCCTCGACCTTCTTTATCGTCTCCTTCTTTCATTCTCTCTCGCTCTCGCTGCATAGAGAGTTTTCTCTTCTCCTTCACCTTCTCCCTGCTCGTACGCATGACTCCCTATCCATCTCACGCTGCAAATCCCTCTCGACGAAGACATGTACTCTCTCTCCTCCCATCACTATCATTAATTTTGGGATACACAATTTGATTATTTAGGGTTTTTTTATATTTCGATTTGATTTCCATTTTACTATTAATGAAACAATCCAAAACCCCTCTGGCCTTCATTACATTTCCTGAACTCTGTTTGAGGGTTGTTTGTGCTCTCTATTGGCAACACTTAAGAGGTTTCTTCGAAATCATTCCTGATTCAGGGTATTCAGTTAAGAAGTTTCTTCGAAATGAATAATTTGTTGATAATACCTTACATTTTTGTTTATAACCAGTGTTATAGTATCCTTACTTGAAAGTTTATTAGAAGTCTACATGAAGGCATCTTTCATCAACAATTTTGTAAATTTTCATTTACTATTACATTTCATTGGTAGCATATTATATATTATTTTGGAACTATGCATTAGTATGAACCCTGCAAAACTACAACTTGCATACCTGACTATGTCTTAATCTGATCTGGTACTATTTTCTAGTCATTACACAGAGGTAGATTCTTACGAAATGAAAGGTCTACCGAGAATGAGAGACCACTTTCAATAGCGGCAAGCGAATTGGGTCAGCTAAGACAGAGACTTACAGTATCTTGTCTAAGGTATGTGTTCTTTCATGCCAGTTTGTAAGTTTTTTCTTTTAATTGTTTGTTGTATAATATTGTAGGTGATTGCTTTCAATATATTTTTGAGTTGAAGTTTTAATCATGAATACTAAATAGCGTAAGGATCATTTTCTGCAACCAGGGAGGGATTCCACTCAAGATTGGGAAATATTGTTCATGGGCAAGAAACCAACATTTCTGATTCCTCATCTAACAATAACATCAATAGTTCTAGAAATAGACAAGCCCAAACAAAATCAACTTTGTGGTCATTGAGAATTCATGAGAGCATTCAATTCTCCTAAGCAGGGACTACTTTGTTTTATGCTTGGACCAACTATAATTCACCCTCAAGTTTTGAAATTTTTGGTGTTTCTCATTGCTCTTATTGCATGTTCAAGGAGAAATTTTAGGATTTTGCCTATTGTTTTACCATCCCTGTAGAAGAAGAATTGTTCTTCTTTCTTTTGTGTCTACATAGAGTTCAGCATAATTAATATCCTTTTTGTGGTTTAATGCTCCAAATCAATTACAATCCCTTACTAGCTCTTTTAGTTGTTTATAAAAAATGATAGATCATGATAGAAAGATGGAGAATTGTGTTTTAAAAGTTTTAGAAATTAATACTTTGAGGAAACCTTCAATGTGGTTTGATTTCGTTGTTGTTTTTTAAACTGTAATGTGTAAGGAGTTTCAATGTGTATGAGGCATAAGGATTAAATTTTTTGTTATTTTTGGGAAATCAACACTTTTTGGAATCCAAGAGATCTTATCTTTTTTTTTTTTTTGTTATTTTTTTTGGAAACCCCTAATTTTAACTTTAAGGGTTTAATAAAAAAATTTGAAAGAAATTTTCATAATTGAAAGTTTCAATGGTCAATTAAAAAAACTTGTGGAAGAATCTCCACTATTTACAATGTATAGGATTTATTAATTTTTTTTTTAATCAACATGATACCTTTACAAAGTTTTATGGGCCTTCTCTCATCTTGGGGCCTTAAGTAATCGCTTAAGTCGCCTTATGCTTGAGTCAGCCCTGTGTATGGTTCAATTGACTATAAGAACTTCGTTTGAAATTTTGCAAGGGCTTGGATGATGATTGAGTGTTATGGGATATCCTTTGGTGTGTGTGGGAAGATTTCAACATGATTAGATATTTTAATGAGAAGAATAACAAGTGCAATGTCAATAGAAATACAAGGTATTTTGGGGAGTGTGTTTATAAGAACTTTCAATGGTTCTTCCTCTTGTGTGGCGTGCAATGCTTTCACCTAATCAAAAGAACCAAATCTTTTGCAAATGGGACTTTTATGGTTTCTAGTAGCTAGGACGTTTGAAATTTGGTATAGCCTCGTAATTTTTTGGTCTTGATAGGGACGAAAAATTGAATGTGTAGGTAATATCCCATATTGTCTTGGAATGTCTTGGTCGAGGCATTATCAAAATTTTTTCATATTGAAATATTGCCATAAAACAAGATCTTATACTTTGTGGAATGGCTTATTCCTCAATTGTCTCATGGGGTTATTCCCAAACCCGTTTCTTGGTTGTTGTGTGGGAACTTTTGATTTTTGAATTCCATTCAGGTTCAAAACCTTGTTGTTGGAGGTCATGTTTTTTATTGAAAAAGGTGGCGCGTTGGTGGAACTATTACTACTATGAGTGAAAAAGGTGGCGTGTTTGTGGGAACTATTGTTTATGAGATAGACCAGCATCCATACCAGAGCACCTTCTACAACGGTACCATTGAAGTTGTGGAGGCTAGTGGTTTTCTCAGCATGGAGTCTGTTTTACTAGTTACCTTTGGGTTAGCTCTTCTTACCCTTTTTGGGTTGTGGATACAAGGTCAAATACAGAACCTTTCCAAGGTAAGCAAATTATTTTATAATATATTTTGTTAATTAATTTCTTGTTATAAAATCTTTGGATGTGGGGAATAAGTTTTTTCTTGAACCTGGGGAGTTTCTCCTTTCTTTCCCGTATTCTAGAGTTTTTAGATTATTTCTATAAAAAGGTGAATTTATTTATTTAGATTTCTTGATCTGAAATGTATATGCATATTTATTTTATCTTTTTGTAGAAAACTAAGAGGGGGGCTTCAAAGGTAGAAGTGGGCACTGGAACTACAGATGCCTTGATGGATGAATGGTTGCAAGTAAGTAGTTATGCTTCATATTGGGCACAACTTCATTAATGTCTTTGGTGGGCATTTCTTGACATCCCCAAGAACCCACTGGGTTCAGTTAGAATCTCATCTTGGATGCAGTAAAGGAAATCAAGTCATCTCTAATACTGTCTATTTGTTTTTTACTTGATCAGGAAATTGCATATGCTCAGTCGCTGTCCAACAAGTCGAAGAAGAATCAGTTTTTTTATCTGTTATTTATATGCTTTTAAATTGTTAAAAGGGATTGAGTGTGATCTCATGTAACTCCCGTTATAGGCATTTGGCTCTTTTATAAGAGCCCCAAAGTTGAGGTAGCATTATATCAAAAAGGGTTGTTTGGCTTTTGTAGTATGGGATATGCGTTTATAGTTCTTAGATCTTTTAGTTCCATTGAAGAGTTGTTAGAGCTTCCAAAAACATGAAAAAGAAAATCTAATCCAAGGATATGTGACAAAAATAAACACAATTTTGGTTAAGTCCCTTATCTGAATTTTTAATTTCCCTTTGTGAAATGATGCTTGGTTCATCCATTTTCTATTCCAATGTGTTCTGTTTGGTCGGTGTTTCTTAATGCAAAGAAAGTAGAGACCCTACATGTAATCTTGAGCCAATGTTGTATTTGTTGGGCAAAGATCATTTATACCAGGAACAACCAGAGTTTGGGTTGGGCATATCTATCTTTAGCGGTTAAGAGTTTAAACTTTGATCCATTCTGATTCAGTAACTTCGATGTTTTGGAGTCTGATAAGATTTCAATCCGATATCTTGTTGGGTTGGATCTGGATCAATGCTGAACATTTTAATTTTTAAGGTAGCCTAGGTTGTCACTCAAGACTTGATAATGTCTTAAAAGAGTTTTATTAGTAAAAAGAGATTCATTGCTCTTTGGTCTTCATGGGATTTGAAATGTTCCTTGAGAGGATTTGTGCGCACATAATCTTGACAGTCTAAACACAAACGAACTTGGAATTTTTTGCATTTCAACAAGTCAATAGGCATATAAATTATCATCAGCACTTATATCCAAAGAAAATATCCTTTTATTGAAGGTACCCCCCCCCTCTTATACAAATAAAGAAAATATTCGTTTATTAATTGAGTACTTCCATAATAACAGAGAAAATGAAGCCAATGCTTGGTCAAGGAAGAATGCTATCTTTTCTGTCTTCGCCATTGCTCCAAATGTTTCCACATGTAACATAGTATAGTCAATAGAAGGCATTACTATAGGGGGTGCATGAATTTTTTATCTATATCAAAAGAAAATAACCAAACCAGCATAGGCCACTAAATAAAGCTCCTATCAAAAAGAAGTTTTATAATGCTTTATAGTTTCTGGTGATACTTACAGCAATTTCTTGCATCAAATCAGTAGCTTCAGCAATATGACCCTATTCATCCTTAATCTTTACAAGTTTCTTGACTAGCCGTGCCCTCTCTATTTCAACATATATCTAAAAGTCACAAATAATTCGATTAAAATTCCCAAAAGAAAAAGAAACCAATAAGTTATATAAAAGGATAAGCTAACAGGACACCGTTGGACCCATCAATATCTCTCATCTTTCCAGCAGATACACTATTGAGTGTTTTGATTAGCTCTACACGAGTTTCAGTATCAGGTGTCTCATCAATATATTACATCGCTTGCTGAACGAGCTTTGATTAGCATTGCCAATGTTGTTTCCAACAATTGAGATAAATTACATTTCATAAATATAAACTCAACTAGGCACAAAATAAAAATGAATCTTCAGGGAAACATGGAGAAACCACCCTCATTCCGGCCTTAGCTCCTAAGCAAAAACAAGGTAAAAGCTTAGCAACTGCTCACCTAGAAAAAGGTGAATTTGATGACCCACTATGACATGAAAAACTTTATGCCACAACACTTCAAATGCCTTGTAGCACACTTTTTTGGCTGAGTGACACCATGGACATTTGGGTCATCTCTTAGTGGGCCTTCATACTGCAACCAAAAACATAGATTACACGCTCTTCAATCTTCAAAATATCACTTGAAATAAGTAGAAAAATAACAAAACTGAATATTTTCATTTTGTAAGTATGAGGAGATCATCAATTCAACCATAGTCCAATTTGTATTAAGGATGACAAAAGAGTAACCACATGTAGTCTTTTAAATATCACTACCAACAGACAAATTTCTATTGGATAAATTTATATATTATTAACACAAACATAAACACGTCAAATGCTAAACTTTATGTAGACACAAAAGAAAGAAGAACAATTCTTCTTCTACAGGGATGGTAAAACAACAGGCAAAATCCCATATTTGTAAATTTGTAGGCAAAATCCTAAAATTTCTCCTTGAACATACAATAAGAGCAATGAGAAACAGGACCTCCAACGTGTCACCTTTTTCAATAAAAAACAGGACCTCCAACAACAAGGTTTTGAACCTAAATGGAATTCAAAAATCAAAAGTTCCCACACAACAACCAAGAAACGGGTTTGGGAATAACCCCATGAGACAATTGACGAATAAGCCATTCCACAAGGTAAAAGATATTGTTTTGTGGTAATATTTCAATATGAAAAAAATTTGATAATGCCTCGACCAAGACATTCCAAGACAATGTAGGATATTACCAACACATTCAATTTTTTGTCCCTATCAAGTCTAAAAAATTATGAGGTTGTACCAAATTTTGAACGTCCTAACTACTAGAAACCATAAAAGTCTCATTTGCAAAAGATTTGGTTCTTTTGATTAGGTGAAAGCATTGCACGCCACGCAAGAGGAAGAACCATTGAAAGTTCCTATAAACACACTCCCTAAAATATCTTGTATTTCTATTGACATTGCATTTGTTATTCTTCACATTAAAATATCTAATCATGTTGAAATCTTCCCACACACACCAAAGGATATCCCATAACACTCAATCATCATCCAAGCCCTTGCAAAATTTCAAACGAAGTTCTTATAGTCAATTGAACCATACAAAGGGCTGATTCAAGCATAAGGCGACTTAAGCAATTACCTAAGGCCCCAAGATGAGAGAAGGCCCATAAAACTTTGTAAATGTATCATGTTGATTAAAAGAAATTAATAAATCCTATACATTGTAAATAGGGGAGATTTTTTCATAAGTTTTTTTAATTGACCATTGAAACTTTCAATTATGAAAATTTCTTCCAATTTTTTTTATTAAACCCTTACAAGTTGAAATTGGGGGTTTCCAAAAAAATAACAAAAAAAAAAAAAAAGATAAGATCTCCCAAGATCTCTTGGATTCCCAAAAGTGTTGATTTCCTAAAAATAACAAAAAAATTAATCCTTATGCCTCATACACATTGGAACTCCTTACACATTAAAGTTTTAAAAAAACAACGAAATCAAACAACGTTCAAGGTTTCCTCAAAGTATTAATTTCCAAAACTTTTAAAACACAAATCTCCATCTTTCTATCATGATCTATCATTTTTTTTATAAACAACTAAAAGAGCGAGTAAGAGATTGTAATTGATTTGGAGCATCAAACCACAAAAAGGATATTAATTATGTTGAACTCTATGTAGACACAAAATAAAGAAGAACAAATCTTCTTCTATAGAGATGGTAGAACAATAGGTAAAATCCTAAAATTTCTCCTTGAACATACAATAAGAGCAATGAGAAACACTAAAAATTTCAAAACTTGAGGGTGAATTATAGTTGGTCCAAGCATAAAAACAAACTAGTCCCTACTTAGGAGAATTGAATGCTGTCATGGATTCTCAATGACCACAAAGTTGATTTTGTTTGGGCTTGTCTATTTCTAGAACTATTGATGTTATTGTTAGATGAGGAATCAGAAATGCTGGTTTCTTGCCCATGAACAATATTTCCCAATCTTGAATGGAATTCCTCCCTGGTTGCAGAAAATGATCCTTACGCTATTTGGTATCCATGATTACAACTTCGACCCAAAAATATATTGAAAGCAATCACCAACAATATTATACAACAAACAATTAAAAGGAAAAGCTTATAGACTGGCATAAAAGAACACATACCTTAGACTAGATACTGTATGTCTCTGTCTTAGCTGACCCAATTCGCTTGCCGCCATGGAAGGTGGTCTCTTATTCTCGGAAGACCTTTCATTTCATAAGAATCTACCTCCAAGTAATGACTAGAAAACAATACAAGATCAGATTAAGATATTGTTTGGTATGCAAGTTGTAGTTTTGCAGGGTTCATACTAATGCATAGTTCCAAAATAATATATAATGTGCTACCAATGAAATGTAATAGTAAATGAAAATTTACAAAATTGTTGATGAAAGATGCCTTCATGTAAACTTCTAATAAACTTTCAAGTAAGGATACTATAACACTGGTTATAAACAAAAATGTAAGTTATTATCAACAAATCATTCATTTTGAAGAAACTTCTTAACTAAATACCCTGAACTAGGAATGATTTCGAAGAAACCTCTTAAGTGCTGCCGATAGAGAGCATAAACAACCCTCAAACAGAGTTCAGGAAATGTAATGGAGGCCAGAGGGGTTTTGGATTGTTTCATTAATAGTAAAATGGAAACCAAATCGAAATATTAAAAAACCCTAAATAATCAAATCGTGTATCCCAAAATTAATATAAAGATAGTGATGGGATGAGAGAGAGAGAGAGATAGTACCTGTCTTCGTCGAGAGGGATTTACAGCGAAAGTTGCAGTGAGAGCGAGTGATGGATAGGGAGTCGTGCATTCGAGTAGAGAAAAGGTGAAGGAGAAGAGAGAACTCTCTATACAATGAGAGTGAGAGAGAATGAGAGAGTGAGAAAATGAGAAAATGAGATGAGAGAAAGAGAGAGGGTCGAGGGGGAGGTAGTTGCAGATGAGCGAGAAAGAATGAGAGAAGGAGACGATAAAGAGTGTCGAGGGTCGATTTTGTTCGAAGGTGAAGGAAACACGTCTCTGTTATGTTGTTTTGGGTAGGAAGGAAGCACTAAATATCATTTTGTTTAAGGATGCCTCACGCTTTACCCTACGCTTTACCAAACTTTGCTGGACCGTTCGATATAATGTGATCTGACGGACGCGATTTAATCTCAATGGAATTTAACTTAAACGACAAACTTGTATATATATTACAGCGCCATCCCTCAAAATATATTCATATTAATTTGAACTCCCTCTTCTCTTTAAACCACACAGAACAGAATAGAGAGTTATGTTCGAACTCTCTATCCCTTTTCTCGATCTCTCTCTCGCTCTCTCTTTTCTCACTCGCTCTCGCTCTTACTGTCTCATTCTCTCTCGGTCTCTCTCTCACTCTCTCACTCACTCTCGCTGTCTCTCTCGCTTAAACCCGATTGACATAACGGACAGAGAGTTCTGTCGAATCCTCTCTCTCGCTCTCTAGCTGTAACTACCTCTCTCTCTCACATTCTTTCTCGCCATATTCCTCGCTGCAACTACCTCGCCCTCGCATGAACGGCTTTTGCTGCAAAACTCTTCACTTCTTTCGCTACAACTCTCGCTCACCTGTGCTGCAACTCCTTCTCGACGAAGACTACCTACTCTCTGAATTTTCAATACTTTCTTGAATGCTAATGTGTTTCTTATATTATTGATTCAAATTAAGAACTTAAAATGGTTTTGATTATATTTTAGTTCAACCTATTGAGTGATTTTTTTTGAGTTTGTATAAGTGGTTTTGATTCTATTTTAGTAAGAACTATTTGAAATAATTTGACTTGTAATTAATCAGAAACTTAAAAAGTCTAATGCTGGCATTGGTTAGATTACATCCAGTTGTAATTTGCAATTTACATGTGGTCAGATTGCAACTCTTCTCACTCTGTTGGAAGAAACTTAACACCATAATGAGATTTAGTTTAATATTCCAATAAAATATTTTCAAGAAAGTCCATTGAATCTAATACTTTGTTGACATACTGAAGCTGGAAGACTAAACCAAGAAGAATGCCGGCTTGATGATGAAATAATGTTTGATTGTTTGGAAAAATGTGTCTTTTTTACCTTTGTAGTTCATCTTTGAGGGAGTTTGGTTAACATCATTTTCTTTGTTCAGAGAAAAGTAAGAAATGTTGTGTGTCCTGGATGACGATGAAAAGAATCGTAAGTAATATAGTTCACTCTTGATGTTTTTTTGTACTCCCAAGTTACATTTTTTGCATTTTTTTGTACTCCCAAGTTACATTTTTTGCATTATACTTGACAAATTGTGTATGGACTGTTCAGGTTTCTCCTCTTGACTGAAGAAGATATCACAAGCCTTCCATGTTTTTAGGTTTAAGTTTGCTCTGGGACTCCATAATTTGTGTGAACTTGTTCTTTCTAAAATGCTTCCTTATATCATATTTTGTGATGTGATGCTCCCTTGTATTTATATTTTCATTTTTCATTTTTTTTTTTAATTCGGTGACAGAATAAGACACTTATTGCAATAAAAGCTCCTACGGCAAGTTCTCTTGAGGTCCTAGACCCTGATCCGGTAAGAGGGATGGATGAAGGTGTAGCTTCGTGGAAACTATTTGGATGATATCTGATTAAATGACTATCTATATGGATGGACAGGCTATTGGTTTTCCACAACGGCAATTCCAAATCATTGTTAGAAGCACCACAGGACCAATTTACTTATACTTACTAAGATATTTTCTAGTTTAGAGGGGAAATTTTCTCATTTTGCTTCTCTTCCAATAATATTCATTACCTTTTGTAATGCACATTTCTACTCTTTTTTTTTATGGGTAAGCTGGACTTGAATCCACAACCTCAAAGTTGTTTTGCACAATGTTTCAAATCAACTAAGCTATGGGTTTAAGCCCTCTTCCTTTAATGGATTGATGGTTTCAAGTTTCACGTGTTTGCAGTCAATACCGAGAGGGGCTTGAGGATATAAATGTCAAGCAGACTGCAGTAAAGGATCTATCTATGGAGAATAGAGGCTATAAAAGTGAAGCTGTACAAGCTACAAGGGTGTTATCCAAGGTGGGACAAGACCAACATAGACATAATATTTCTCTTGATTCGTTCAGCTCACCAGACTCCATGACTCGAATTCAAAAGATACTTCCCTCAGAAGCTAATGTAAGGATACACAAGGCTCAAAACCATGCTAAAAATCCCTTTCCTGGTTTGTTGACTAATATCGGCTTTGTTTGTAGATTGATAACATAAAATGGTGTGGTAAAATCACAGCTTTTAATTTAATTAGAGAAATTTTTGTTGCAACGTTAACCTTTTGTCTGATACACCTTAGTTGATGGAATTATATTTATAAAACACCAAATATGGATTAACACATATTAAATATTATCTTAGTATTTTTCTTTGGAGAAGCAATAAAGATAAATAAGAAAGGGGGAAAAAAGAGAGTGGAGTGGTTAGAGAGAAGGCTATGGATTGTACATGAAATCTAGGTGTAAAGAAGAAAAGTGGAGTGGAGTGGGAATGTATGTATTTTTAAGGGTATTTAGAAATTCACTTTGTCATATCCAAATGCTAATATATATAATTTATCATTGTAGTCGGGTTGCTGCAAGCCACCAATAGAATGCGGATTCACATATGTGAGCCCAACCAACTAGACCAAGATAGCCACTACAAGCCAAAACCCAGATTGTGCAACTTGGACCAATGATGATCTCTACTTCAACTGCCAATCTTGCAAAGCTGGACTACTCAACAACCTCAAACGAGACTGGAAGAAGGTTGCAGTGATTAACGTCATCTTTCTGGTGTTCCTAATCATAGTCTACTCCATTGGATGTTGTGCTTTCAGAAACAACAGAGAGAAGAATGCTTATCCTAGATGGAAGGGAAACCTATAAACCAGGAATTAGTTTGGATTAAAAATCAGAGACTATGAGGGATTTTACTAAGATCTGTTCCATTGTTTTTTATTCACAGCTGATGTTTCTTTTGATTCCTTTCTTGCATAGCTTAGTTTTTACTACTTCCTCCAGCTTGGAGTTTATGTTTGTTAGTAGGCATGAATGATTGTATCAGACTTGATAGTATTATTTTACCTTGTGAAAGCGCCCTCGATCCGCGGGGTGCGCAGATCCGCTTTTGACCCTTGAGGTTTGGGAGTCGCCACCTAGTTATTAAGGTCTAGGAACCAAACTGACTCTAAAAAAGACAAACTAATCTACGAAAGAGAAAAAGAGTCCGGGGATCACGTTATGGGGTTGGAAGGTGTTAGGCACCAACCCCGCCCGGCCAAAGCCGGTCTCTACTAACTTCCCAAATATATCACATTGCTAAAAATCTAGATAAAAATAAAAATAAAAAGTTAAATACATTTCCGATAGCAAGGATTTTGCTCCCTCAGATCTGACAAAAATAGCTCCTTCTACCGTGTTCCCTTGCTTCGTTCTATCTCCGGATTTGATTTCGGATCTCCGAGGCAAGGTATCTCCTTATTTTTGGATCTGAACTCTTCAAGTTTGTTGTGGATTTTAGGATGTTTTTGGAAGGCTTTTAGGCGTTTCTTATGCTAAAATCGAAGGGGGGATGTTAGGTAAGGAGTTGGGACTCCAAAACTAGGGTTTATGGGAGGCTATGGGGGCTTCTAGACCTACTTCTCTTAGGGTTTTTGATTTTTTACGAAAATAGGGTGTGAGCACCTCTATTTATAGATGTTTTTAGGGGTTGATTTGGATAGAGTTAGTGTTTAATTAGAAATCTTTTAATTAGAGTTGTGTTTTAGTTTGACTTGTTTTAGGTAGAATTGTGTTTTAATTAGAATTGTTTTAGGTAGAATTGTGTTTTAATTCAAATTGTTTTAGGTAGAATTATTTTTAAGTTAGAACTCTATTAGATAGAGTTATTATTTAATTAGATCTCTATTATGACTTTTAGTCTTATTTGATTGACTTTTAATGTTTTGACTTCAGTCTTAATTGATTGACTTTTAATATCTTGACTTCAGTCTTGCTTAATTGACTTTAATTTTGACTTCAGTCTCACTTGATTGACTTTAATACCTTGACTTTAGTCTTGCTTGATTTACTTTTAATTTTTGGAGAAGGCCCCTTTCATTATTTCTTTAATTCTTTGGACCCCCAAATTGAGGGGTTCTTAAAGAAATATCTCACGAACCCTCAATAATTTTGCCTGAGAGCTCGATTGATCGATTTTTTAGGTTCAAAATTTTAAATTAATTTCATTAATGTTTCACTTTAATTATTTAATATTTTATTTATTAATTTCGAAATTTTTAATTATGAAAATTGTGAAATTACCGTTTTGCCCCCGGAGAGGACTTTTCACGTTTCAAGTCGGTTTTTAATGTTCCAGGATGTTTTAGAATCGATTTTTCGTAAGGAATTCAATGGAAATATTAATTTTTGTTATTTATGAAGTTTTTTGTGTGAAATGGTTGTGAACTTTACGAGGGGCATTTTCGTAATTTTGTCAAATTCTGTTAAAATTGGTGAAATGATTTATTTGGTTCCGATTTGTTATTTTATGTGTTCGAGAGAGTTTTCCTAAGCGTAACGTAGGCTCTAGGGTTGTTTTGAGGTTAGGGATATTTTGGTAATTTGATAATTTTTAGTGATTTTTATCGTGAAGTTTCTTTCTGATCTGCAAGATGATGATTTCTATGTTTCTGGGGTCGTATTTTCCTAGCGTAGCGTAGTTTCTAAGGTTTTGTCAGTTCGAGATACCTCATCCGGATTTCTGAAACATATCTGGTAACAAAATAAAGCATTGGAATACACATCCATCATTGGGAATCATTGCAATCGGGTTGACAAGTTGATTAATCAGGCGGATGCAAAAATGGGGTGTCTACAGATGCCCCTCTTTGGCAGAGGGTTGAAGCAAACTAGATAGCAAATCTATTTTGGTAGATAGTGCGATATCTGAATGCCAAAGCTAGTGACATTTCATTTTGCAGCCTGATTTAGCAATTCGTCAAGGTGTTCGGATCCTTGAGGGTAAAGCTCTCCCCGAATTAAAAGGTTGTCAGGTCCTTGAGCGCAAACTCTCACTGACGGTGTCAGATCCTTGAATTTTAGAAAATTCTCCTTGACTGATGTAGCAACTGTGCAAGTGTGTGGCTTAAAATCTGAGCATAATTTGAACATAATTTGGGTATAAACTGAGCATAATTTGAATATAAACTGAGCATAATTTGAATATAATATGAGCATAAACTGAACATAATTCCGAGAAAACCCTCGGCGGCATCTGAGCATAATTCCAAGAAAACCCTTGGTAGTAACTGAGCATAGTTCCGAGAAAACCCTCGGCGGCATCTGAGCATAGTTCCGAAAAAACCCTCGGCGGGAACTGAGCATAGTTCCGAGAAAACCCTCGACGGTATCTGAGCATAGTTCCGAGAAAATCCTCGGCGGTAACTGAGCATAGTTCCGAGAAAACCCTCGGCGGTATCTGAGCATAGTTCCGAGAAAACCCTCGGTGGCATCTGAGCATAGTTCCAAGAAAACCCTCGGCGGTAACTGAGCATAATCCAAGATAACCTTTGGCGGCAACTGAGCAAAATCCAAGATAACCCTTGGCGGCAACTGAGCAAAATCCAAGATAACCCCTGGCGGAACTGAGCAAAATCCAAGATAACCCTTGGCGGAGACTGAGCAAAATCCAAGATAACCCTTGGCGGAGACTGAGCAAAATCCAAGATAACCCTTGGCGGCAACTGAACAAAATCCAAGATAACCCTTGACGGCAACTGAGCAAAATCCAAGTTAACCCTTGGCGGAAACTGAGCAAAATCCAAGATAACCCTTGGCGGAAACTGAGCAAAATCCAAGACAACCCTTGGCGGCAACTGAGCAAAATCCAAGATAACCCTTGGCGGAGACTGAGCAAAATCCAAGATAACCCTTGGCGGCAACTGAGCAAAATCCAAGATAACCCTTGGCGGCAACTGAGCAAAATCCAAGATAACCCTTGGCGGAAACTGAGCAAAATCCAAGATAACCCTTGGCGGCAACTGAGCAAAATCCAAGATAACCCTTGGCGGCAACTGAGCAAAATCCAAGATAACCCTTGGCGGAAACTGAGCAAAATCCAAGATAACCCTTGGCGGCAACTGAGTAAAATCCAAGATAACCCTTGGCGGAGACTGAGCAAAATCCAAGATAACCCTTGGCGGCAACTGAGCAAAATCCAAGATAACCCTTGGCGGAATCTGAGCAAAATCCAAGATAACCCTTGACGGCAACTGAGCAAAATCCAAGATAACCCTTGGCGGCAACTGAGCAAAACTGGTAGAGGAATGAATGAATTTTGGAGAAAACTGATTAAAACAAATCGGAGAACGAATAAATCTGGAAGATAATGAATATGGAAGAGAAATGATTGATTCCAAGAATGATTGAATCTGGAAAAGAATCTGGAGACTGAAAGAATGTTATATCTCCTATGTGAGATCCGAAATGCTTTTGTTTGAACCTCAAGGATTTATCAAAAAGATTTAAAACCTGAATTTTTATTTCTTTCGAACCTCAAGAGTTTTTTGGAAAACTGTTATCAAGAGGGTTACCTTAAATTTGGGGTTCTCATTATCTCACTGCTCAAAAGCAAAATGCCTCTAGTTTGACAATGACCATGGCCTTGAAAATAATTGAACACATAAAAAAATGCCCCTAGTATAAGGGGGGAAAGTTACATTAAAAAAGAAAGAAAATGCCCCTTGTATGAAGGTTTGAAATAATTGATTACCACAAGCGCAATAAAGACTCAACTTTTAATTTTGATTAATTTTATTGAAGGTTTTGAGTCAGGCTCAAGAGTACAAAATTATTTTCTTTCGAGTTTCATCATAGAATTCACCCTTATCCCCCTTGGTTCACTTGGGGAAGTAAACATTTTCAGATCGATCGTAGACAAGATACTTGTGGCTTCTGAGTCTATGCCTGATTTAAGCTAAGTATTGAACTTGGTTATTCGGACTTCTAATGTTTCAGCTCGGACCGCTCTCAGCTTGGGATCTTTTTCTATTTTTCTTTGTTGCTCTAACTTTTACCTAGATCGTCTTTTCAGGTTTTCAATCTAGCGAGCTTGCTCTACCTTTTGCCTAGATCACCTTTTCAGGTTTTCGATCTAGCGAGCTTTTTTTTCTTCTTGACTCTGATTGTTGCCAAAGTTGTCCTTTCAGATTTTCAACCTTGCGAGCTTGCCTTAATTTTTGCCTAAGTCGCTCTTTTCGGATTTTCAACTTAGCAGGCTTCATCATTTTTTATCTTTTTATTTTTTTTTTTGAACTTCTGGAGTTGCTGTTTGATCATGCTTTGCTATCTCCATTGACTTTTCGCACGGTACTTAGGAGGACTTTTATAGGTAGGCTTAGGACTGGGTATAAAAAGAAAGGGATTTTGAGGCTCAAAAACCCAAATGCCCCTTGTGTGGCATTTTCTTTTAAATTATTTCTTTTTCTTTAAATTTTCTTTCCCACTTTGAATGATATTTCTTTTCTTTTGAATTTTTTCTCGATTTTTTTTTATTGTGTGGGAAATATATATATTTTTTATTAATGTGGTCGGGCCTGAAGTAACTTCTCAGGTTGCCTACGTACCCCAGAATTTTGGGATCAGACCAAAACGTAGTTCGAATATTTTTCCCTCCCTTAGGTTAGGTGATCGGGCTAAGAAAGAAGAAGGCATAATTTTTTTCTTTTTGAAAAGGCTGCGAAAGGGTTGAGAAATGATATATTGAACTGGGTAATAAGAGAATTGATTCGGCCAAAGATGGCCTCCTTAAATGTAGTACCGTTTGATTTGGTCAAGGTTGGTTGATTCTGGTAATTCGATTCCATCATGATCTTGAAGTCTAACAGCTTTTCCAGATAATATTTCCTTGATGATTGAATCTCTCCAATTGAGTTCAAACTTTCTATGATCGAGAAGAATACTCAAAAAAAAATTTGGGTAGTTTGATGCTTAGATCTTTGACTTATAAGTGATGAACTTTGACTTTCTTGTCAAACATGCAAGTGACTCTTCTCCATTGACAGACCCAATCTGTTTCTAACAATTAACTTCTATCAAGACCTTGAGATACAGGATTTTACCTTTTAACCGGTAAGATTGCTTCCATATCATACTAGAGTGACTCTAGTAGAAGACTGTATTGAAGTGTAATATGTCCATAATGCGAATGGTAACTTTTCTGGCCAATCCCGGTGTGATATGTGATTGACACATTTTCACGATGATTGTCTTGAGATTTTTACTGCTTCAACCGTTCCATTGATCTGAGGATGGTAGGGGGATGATTTGTGCTTCCGGATCTTCAACTTTAAACATAGAGTAATGATTATGCTTTGAAGTACGACCCATTATCAGAGATCAGTTCAAAAGGTACCTCCATATCGATTGATAATATGTGATTTGAAACTCAAGATGTAGTAAGGATAGTGCTGATACATTTTATAACATCTTCTTTAATTCCATCGATATAGACGAGTATCTATTCCGTGTTGAACAACACCCAAGCTTGTACCTAACATACCCTCATATGATCACACGAACAAGTCTTTTGAAATTTCTGAGTAAATTCATTATCTCCTCGTGTTCCTTTAGGGATAAGATGGTTTCTATTTGAATCTCTTTAGGAATTATTTTTTGTTTCAAGGTCAAAAACCTTTCCTTTCTCGATTAAAGGTTGAGCCCGAATCTTATCTTTTTGTTCAGAAACGAAATCTATCAAATTATTAGTTAATTCGTTAATGCGCTCGAGGTATTCAAAAATTTCCTTTATCCGATTAATTTAAGATGGGGCAACAGACACCTCTATAGACTCGATGAACTAACTTGACTCAATAGGAAAGAGTAGACTCAATCTAAGGAAGACATGACCTTGCTGGAAAAAAAGGACTCGAGCTAACCCAAATGACTCATGAAAACTCAAGACAAGTACCCACACGAGTTTGATTAAGACTGGGGACTGAGATATTGCTTATAACCGGTGGGATTGAAGCACTATGATCTTCAAAGAACAACTGGACGATGTTGAGAAATTTTGAGGTCATTTCTGACTATTGATTTGATATTGACGTTTACTTTAACTGACCGAATTTACAACCCTAGCTAGACAATGGACGATTGAGCTTAGACACAATGATAACCCTTAAACCACTTTGAAGGTGAATTTAACCAATTTCAGTGTCTCCCCCTTGATAACATTTTAAATGAACCCTGAGATTTTATTGAATTTTGTGTACCAATCCATTAAACAATTCATTAATGTAATGATTATTCAGAAAATTAATTTTATTGCACTCTTGAAAAATATTGACAAATAATGTTTTCATTGAATAACAACTTCCACAAACATATTTCAATAATTTTTCATGCAAAAATAGATTTTTTGTAAATCATTTTTTTCTGAAAAATATTTTTTTTCCCTTTTCTTTTTTTTAGAAAACATTTTCTTTTAGAAAAATTTTTGGGAAAGCATTTCCTTTTGGAAAATCTTATTCTTCCGGAAAATATTTCACTTTTGAAAAACATTTCTCTTCTGAAAAATATTTTTCTTTTGGAAAACATTTTTCTTCTTTTAAAATAGGTTTAAAATCCGAATCAGGAAGAAGTTTGAATTTTATTTTGATTCAAATGGCTCGGCCCATAATGATCGTTGGATCGAGATGGACTGGGTCATTATTGTAAAAAAATGGATTCTTTATTGGGTCGGTGCACCCATTTTAATTTTCAAAAACAACATTTGATCCTTGAGGACAATCATACACTCTGATCTCATCATTCACATGCATTCTGATCTCATCATTCACATCATTCACCTACATTCATCAATCAAAATGTTCCATTCAATAAACAACCCGGGAACACCCACGATAAGTTCGAGTCGTGACCTACAGGGAAGGTTTCTAGACTCTAAGCTTACTACGTGCAATGCATTTTTATCTGGCCACCCTTGCCCAAGCACACCTATATACCTTTCGATACGTGGTGACTTGGTTTGATATACCGTATAGGTGATAATCTAAAACCTCAATTCACTTCTCTGCAGCAAAAAACAGCCAGTTTGATCTCCAGTTGAGAGGTGGCGCACAATGCTGAGCAAGGGCCCACTTAAATACCTCTCGTCTAGAATAGACGTAGTCTATCCCCCTCGTACAGTAGGGTACAGCGGGGCAAGATCTTGCTTAGGCACCAGTTTTGACCAAGAAGTGCAATTGATATACTTAGACTATCTTTTATACCTACGGGTACAAGTCAAGAGTTGTAGCTTTCATAAATGGTTTGGCATCCCACGAGGGGACCGACCACGTACTAGTACTACGTTAGCAATCGGGACATGTGACTGTGTGGCTTACAATAGGTCAAAGGCTCAGGTCGCTCCAGCCTGGGTGCATCAACATACTTCTCAGAATCACCTGATCAGATGGTATTGATGCCCCCAGTTTGATATACCCTAAGGTACATGACTGGAGTTGTGGGTTTCATGAATGACGTCGCATCTCCGAAGAAACCGGGCCACGTACTAGTGCCACGTTGGCTAAATGGGACGTGTAAGTGAGTAAAACAGTAAACGTGCATGTGGTGTGTGCAAAACAGGGTGGGGTGTGCCCGGGACCTTTTTCAAACAAATGGGCCCATGGATCCAATCAAACCAATCATACATTTAATCAAAATCAAAATCATTCAAATCATATGAATATTCAATTAAGATCACATTATTCCCATCACATAAGCACATTAACATTACGATCAACATCAATCATGTATTTCAAGCAAGATCATGGTAAATTAATCAATAAATATGGCATATGATAATGATCAAACAAACATTGCAATAGGCATAATTTTTAGAATTTTTAAGGTCCAATCAATGATCACTTTCGGGTGATCCAAAATAAATCGAGATTCCAATAGGTGTTACATTGATGATAGAATGACAATGGTTGAGATGAGCTCACTCTCAAGAACATTAATTGTGCCAACATTAGATAAATTCAGATTTTTTGTGAATTAGGAAAATATAATCTGAACTTGCATCGATGATATCTAAGGTTCTCGATAACGAAATTGAGTGAACTCAAGTTCTAAATTAATCTACTCGATGAGATCTACATTTTATTAATAGGTGTCCAGACTTAGTTCTCACCAAAATGTTTTGTAAAAACGTTTTAACGTTTCTGTCCCAACTTTCATTCAGAAATAATTCCAGATTTACAGATTGAACTTGCATCAATGATATCTAAGGCTTCCGATAACGAAATTGAGTGAACTCAGATTCTCAATTAATCTACTCGACGAGATTTATGTTTTATTAAGAGGCTCCCAGACTTAATTCTCATTAGAATATTCTCTAAAAACGTTTTAATATTTCTGTCCAACCTTCATCATTCCATCATTTTCATAGGTCAATTTGAATATTTCATTATTTAGGGGTCATCAAAAAGTGATCCTTAATTGGAAAAAAAAATGCAATACCCAAAATCATCTACAATCAAGACAAAAAGTAAATAAACAGAAAAAATAAATAAAATAAATCCAACTAAATAATAAAAAAAATCTATGTCATCTTGGCAATGCTCCCATACTTGGGGTTTTTCAAGTTTGATCCTCAATAGTCCCCAGTGGAGTCGCCACTGAAAGCGCCCTCGATCCGCGGGGTGCGCGGATCCGCTTTTGACCCTTGAGGTTTGGGAGTCGCCACCTAGTTATTAAGGTCTAGGAACCAAACTGACTCTAAAAAAGACAAACTAATCTACGAAAGAGAAAAAGAGTCCGAGGATCACGTTACGGGGTTGGAAGGTGTTAGGCACCAACCCCGCCCGGCCAAAGCCGGTCTCTACTAACTTCCCAAATATATCACATTGCTAAAAATCTAGATAAAAATAAAAATAAAAAGTTAAATACCTTTCCGATAGCAAGGATTTTGCTCCCTCAGATCTGACAAAAATAGCTCCTTGTACCGTGTTCCCTTGCTTCGTTCTGTCTCCGGATTTGATTTCGGATCTCCGAGGCAAGGTATCTCCTTATTTTTGGATCTGAACTCTTCAAGTTTGTTGTGGATTTTAGGATGTTTTTGGAAGGCTTTTAGGCGTTTCTTATGCTAAAATCGAAGGGGGGATGTTAGGTAAGGAGTTGGGACTCCAAAACTAGGGTTTATGGGAGGCTATGGGGACTTCTAGACCTACTTCTCTTAGGGTTTTTGATTTTTTACGAAAATAGGGTGTGAGCACCTCTATTTATAGATGTTTTTAGGGGTTGATTTGGATAGAGTTAGTGTTTAATTAGAAATCTTTTAATTAGAGTTGTGTTTTAGTTTGACTTGTTTTAGGTAGAATTGTGTTTTAATTAGAATTGTTTTAGGTAGAATTGTGTTTTAATTCAAATTGTTTTAGGTAGAATTATTTTTAAGTTAGAACTCTATTAGATAGAGTTATTATTTAATTAGATCTCTATTATGACTTTTAGTCTTATTTGATTGACTTTTAATGTTTTGACTTCAGTCTTAATTGATTGACTTTTAATATCTTGACTTCAGTCTTGCTTAATTGACTTTAATTTTGACTTCAGTCTCACTTGATTGACTTTAATACCTTGACTTTAGTCTTGCTTGATTTACTTTTAATTTTTGGAGAAGGCCCATTTCATTATTTCTTTAATTCTTTGGACCCCCAAATTGAGGGGTTCTTAAAGAAATATCTCACGAACCCTCAACAATTTTGCCTGAGAGCTCGATTGATCGATTTTTTAGGTTCAAAATTTTAAATTAATTTCATTAATGTTTCACTTTAATTATTTAATATTTTATTTATTAATTTCGAAATTTTTAATTATGAAAATTGTGAAATTACCGTTTTGCCCCCGGATAGGACTTTTCACGTTTCAAGTCGGTTTTTAATGTTCCAGGATGTTTTAGAATCGATTTTTCGTAAGGAATTCAATGGAAATATTAATTTTTGTTATTTATGAATTTTTTTGTGTGAAATGGTTGTGAACTTTACGAGGGGCATTTTCGTAATTTTGTCAAATTCTGTTAAAATTGGTGAAATGATTTATTTGGTTCCGATTTGTTATTTTATGTGTTCGAGAGAGTTTTCCTAAGCGTAACGTAGGCTCTAGGGTTGTTTTGAGGTTAGGGATATTTTGGTAATTTGGTAATTTTAGTGATTTTTATCGTGAAGTTTCTTTCTGGTCTGCAAGATGATGATTTCTATGTTTCTGGGGTCGTATTTTCCTAGCGTAGCGTAGTTTCTAAGGTTTTGTCAGTTCGAGATACCTCATCCGGATTTCTGAAACATATCTGGTAACAAAATAAAGCATTGGAATACACATCCATCATTGGGAATCATTGCAATCGGGTTGACGAGTTGATTAATCAGGCGGATGCAAAAATGGGGTGTCTACACCTTGACTCTTGTAATTTTTATTATGACTATTTTGCTGTGAGTATATGAATTTGTGATTATTTTGATGAATAATTTGTTGTAACTTTTAGTAAAAATTGTACATGCTGTTGGTATGTGATTCAAAATTTTAAATTTTATTTGAACTTTTAAAATCTGAACTTTTAACATTTTTACATGCATCAACTTTCAAAATAGGTGAAATTTTAAATTTTGTTGAATGGCTTTGCAGATGTGTTTGTTTTTTTGAGTAAAAAAAATTTTCAGTTCAAAATTATGATAGCTTTGAAAAGTTTCATAATTAAGGGGACAGAAAAGACTTTGGACACCTTCAGTTTCAGTTGGAATTTCTTTCCTCATTTTTTCGGATCCTATTATAACCCTGTGAAACTTCTTCCAACATGCATGGGAATGAATTGCACAAATTGAAAAGCGGCAATTAAGTTATTGCAGAAGAACTAACACATAAGAATTATAAGGTTTACCTCATGTGACCAGGACATATACTTTACCGGAACTCCGTCAAGTATACTAGTTGATAACAAGCTCCGGACATTTGAAGGGAAGTTATTAGGTGGTATCTTATTAGACATTTTTTGTTCCACCTTACTCTTACGAGTTTTGTTTGTGACAACTGCCAATGGGGTAGCATTTTCAAGTACATTTGCGTTTGGATCAACCAACTTTTTTTCCTTCAATGATTCTGATGGTTGAATTGAAGATTGACCCATTAGTAATTCATAGTTGGTTAAGAGCAGGCTAGAAGGGTTCATCTCAAATCCCTCTTGAAAATCACCAAAAGAAATGGTGGTGCCATCACGTTTGTTAAAGTTGTGGCTCATTGGCATAGACATTTCTTTCCTCATTTTTTCACATTTCCTCACTTTTGGGAGATTGTCAAGTGACATCCAGTTAATCTTCTGAGGGTTCTCAAGTCAAAAATAACTCTATTCCTCTACTTTTTCCTATTTGGTCACTGTTTTATATGTGACTAGTTGTTGATCTGGATATTTTGATTCTTCATCCATGCAACAAGGAACGAAATGGGCAAGTTTCAATTTCAAATAGTTTATAGTTTATAGTTTTATCGCAAATAGTGAAATTTGTCCAAATTTTAATTGTAAAGTTCACTTTGCTAGGATATGAATTGGAAAAATCCAGTTGCATTTTCCAGAACTTATGTTAATTATGATACCATGATCTCTTCTCTACACCATTATAGTTTAGTAGTTGTGGTTACTTCAAATCCAAAGAGGTGTTTTGTTTAATGGGCTTTTTGCTTTCAATGAACATGCAGAGAAAATAGTTGGGTGCTCTACTGATGAGTTTGATAGGATAAAAAAATATTAGATCATATCGTGTGTCAGTGCTGAATCAGATCCACCTAAAAATTAGATCATATCTTGCAATTGTACTTTTGAGGTCATGGATCTTACAATCCATGTAAAGCTCATATTGTAACTTGTAGGATTCATAATGAATTGGAGGACTCAAATTCAATTGGAGATCTTACCCTTTCTTTTTATGTTTGTAAATCTCTACCATCTTTCTAACTCTTAAAAAATAAAAATAAAAAAAGAGCTAAGATTATAAATGAGTCACTAAATCTTGAAAAATCAAATTTCAAAATCTTTTTTTATGGTGTTCATTCACACCTCAAATTCTTTGAAGGGTGGTGACACCCAAACCCAAGTAGATAAGGTTTAAAATCTAAAACACACATATATCTACATAGCCCATTCATCAAAAATCAGCATGATTGGTGAGTTTATAGCTGTTTTATTTAATCAATATTTTCCCCTCCATTGTGCTTGGAATCTACTTGTAAGACTAACACATTCCCCAAAAAATAATGAATACGATGAACGGTGCAGGTAATTAACAGAACACATCGACAACAGAATGAAAAGGAATATGAAATCAGATAGAAACTAACCTACTAACATCAATGTCAATATTGTCAAGTTTGGCAAATTTGTTAGTAGCAATGAGTACTCTGAAAAAATTATAACTTACAAAACAGTTAAATGCACCTCTAACAATAGAGCGCCAACCACAAAAATAGAATCGGAAGCCAATAGTAATCATATTTTACACCAAACCTCACTTCCCATCCTCGAAGCTTGACGATACAAAGCAACAAACAACCCATAAATCAAAATGTAAGATAGCCACACACAAAAAATTGAGACAGGCTGTCCATATGTGCTCATTTTATCTTCTTAACAATGTCTAAGATGACCTTCTCCATGTCAGGTGCCTTCAAGTCCTTGAAGGGTTGTTTCAAGTCCTGCAAATGAAGGTCAAGAAAACAAGAAGTAATGCATCTAGGTCCAAGGGATTACGTTCAATGTGGTAAATACATTTCTCAAAAATCAAACAAAGACCAATAAAAATATGATAAAAGACGTATAAATGAAAAAGACTTAAAATCATGATTATAGACAACCAAAATGTACCCCCGCCCACCCCTTTAACCATTGAGAAGGAAACACTCCAAGTCCCAAAGATGCAAAAATACCAATGTCTCTGTAAATTTTTTAAATTTTCAAAATAACATTAAGTTACCTGAAAACTATCAAACTTATCCAATCCAATTCAAGGACTCCATTAATCTCCTAAAAATGGTATGAGCGGTCAAAAGATAAGTAAAATACTGTTGACCCACCCATCCAAAATTGGAGGAATGCCAAAGCAGTAGTACCCATCATTTTTTTTATAAGTAGTGAGCAGTAGTACTTGAAAGCGCCCTCGATTTGCGGGGTGCGCGGATCCGCTTTTGACCCTTGAGATTTGGGAGTCGCCACCTAGTTATTATGGTCTAGGAACCGAATACTGACTCTAAACGGATAAAAACCTAATCTACTACAGAAAAACTGAATCCGGAGATCACATTACGGGGTTGGAAGGTGTTAGGCACCAACCCCGCCCGGCCAATGCCGGTCTTTACTTATCCCAAATAAGACTACATTGCTAATGATAAAACCTAGATAAAAAAATAACATAAATTTTACCTTCGATACGCAAATGTTCTATTCCCTCAGATCTGATGAAATTGCTCCTTCTACCGTACTCCTTACTTCATTCTGTCTCCGGATCTGATTTTTGATCTCCAAGGCAAGGTATCTCCTTATTGGATCTGGATTCTTCGAATTTGTTATGGATTTTGGGATTTTTTTGAAAGGATTATAGGTGTTTTTCAGGCTAAAATCGAAGTATTGGTGTTAGGTAAGGAGTTGGGACTTCAAAATTAGGATTTTGGAGAGGTTGTGGAGGCTTCTTCACCTACTTTTTCTAGGGTTTTTTCTTTGATACGAAAATAGGGTGTGGAGGCTCCTATTTATAAAGTTTTTTAGAAGAATTAGGGTTTGATTAGGGTTTCTTTTAGGGTTTTAATTAGGGTTTTGACTTTGGTCTTATGAGATTGACTTAGTCTTTAGGGTTTTAATTTAGAGTTTTGACTTTAGTCTTATGAGATTGACTTGATTAGTTTAGATTAGGGTTTTGATTTAGGGTTTTGACTTTAGTCTTATAAGATTGACTTTAATTCTTTGACTTTAGTCTTTCTTAGTTGACTTTTAATATTTTGACTTTAGTCTTACTTGATTGACTTTAAGATTGACTTTAGTCTTACTTGATTGACTTTAATTTTTGAAAAATCCCCTTTTATTATATCTTTAATTCTTTGGGCCCCCAGATGGAGGGGTCCTTGAATAAATATCCTCGCAACCATCAACAATTTTGCTTGAAAGTCTAATTGATCAATTTTTTGGTTCAAAATTTTAAATTAATTTTATTAATGTTTCATTTTACATTATTTAATAGTTTATTTATTAATTTCAAAAATTTTAATTGTTAAAATTGTAAAATTACCGTTTTGCCCTCGGGGAGGATTTTTTACGTTTTAAGTCGTTTTTCAATGTTCCAGGATGTTTTGGAATCCGTTTTTCGTAAGAAATTTGATGGGAATGTTGGTTTTTGTCATTTATGAAGTTTTTTGTATGAAATGGTCGTGAACTTTATGAGGGGCATTTTCGTAATTTTGTCGAATCCTGTGAAAATTGGTGAAATGATTTATTTGATTTCGATTTGTTATTTTATGTGTTTGAATGAATTTTCTTAATCGTAACGTAGGCTCTAGGGTTATTTTGATGTTAGGGGTATTTTGGTAATTTGGTCATTTTTAGTGATTTTTATCGTGAAGCTTTTTTTTTTGGTCTGCAAGATGATGATTTCTAAGTTTCTGGGGTAGTATTTTCCTAGCGTAGCGTGGTTTTTAAGTTTTGTCAGTTCGAGATACCTCATCCGGATTTCTGAAACATATCTGGTAACAAAATAAAACATTGGAATAGACATCCATCATTGGCAACCGTTGCGATTGGGTTGACGAGTTGATTAATCAGGCGAGTGCAAAAATGGGGTGTCTACAGATGCCCCTCTTTGACAGAGGGTTAAAACAAACTAGATATCAAATCTATTTTGGTAGATAGTGCGATATCCGAATGCCAAAGCTAGTGACAGTTCATTTTGCAGCCTGATTTTGCAATTCGTCGGGGTGTTCAGATCCTTGAGGGTAAAACTCTCCCCGAACTAAAAAAAATGTCAGGTCCTTGAAAGCGAGCTCTCACTGGCAGTGTCAGATCCTTGAATTTTAGAAAATTCTCCTTGACTGATTTAACAATTGTGCAAGTGTGTGGACTTAAAATCTGAGATAGATTTCAAAGAGTTTGAGTAAAATCTGAGCACAAAATGAATATAAATTGAGCTAAACTGAGCACAAACTGAGCATAATTCCGAGAAACCCTTAGCGGTATCTGAGCATAGTTCCGAGAAAACCCTCGGCGGCATATGAGCATAATTCTAAGAAAACCTTCAGCGGTATCTGAGCATAATTCCGAGAAAACCCTCGGTGGTAACTGAGCATAATTCCGAGAAAACCCTCGGCGGCATCTGAGCATAGTTCCGAGAAAACCCTCGGCGGCATCTGAGCATAATTCAGAGAAAACCCTCGGCGGCATCTGAGCATAATTTCGAGAAAACCCTCGGCAGCATCTGAACATAATTCCGAGAAAACCCTCGGCGGCATCTGAGCATAATTTCGAGAAAACCCTCGACGGGATCTGAGCATAATTCCGATAAAACCCTCAGCGGCATCTGAGCATAGTTCCGAGAAAACCTTTGACGGTAACTGAACATAGTTCCGAGAAAACCCTCGGCGGCATCTGAGCATAATTCCGAGAAAACCCTCGACGGCATATGAGCATAGTTCCGAGAAAACCCTCGGCGGCATCTGAGCATAATTCCGAGAAAACCCTCGACGGTAACTGAGCATAGTTCTGAGAAAACCCTCGGCGGCATCTGAGCATAATTCCGAGAAAAATCCTCGACAGCATCTGAGCATAATTCCTAGAAAACCCTTGGCGGTAACTGAGCATAATTCCGAGAAAACCCTCGGCGGTATCTGACTGAGTAAAACTGAGAATGAAGGAATAAATCTGGGAAAGAATGATTGAAAATGAATTTGGAAAAGAGGGATTGAATCTGGGAATGAATAGATCTGGGACAGAATGAATGCCCTATCTCCTATGTGAGATCCAAAATGTATTTGTTTGAAACTCAAGGTTTTATCCAAAAGTTTTATGAATTTAAAACCTGAGTTTTTATTTCTTTTTGAACCTCAAGGGTTTTCCAAAAACTGTTATCAAGAGGATAACCTTAAGTTTGGGTTTCCTATTATCTTTTAGGATTAACATTGCTCAAAAACAAAATACCCCTAGTTTGATAATAAATATGGTACTAGAAATAATTAAATGCATCATGTAAAAAATAAAAAAAATGCCCCTAGTATAAGGGGAAACTACATATTAGAGGAAAAAGAAAAATGCCCATTGTATGAAGGTTTAAAATATTTGATTACCACAAGCACAATAAAGATCCAACTTTTTATTTTGATTAATTTTATTGAAGATTTTGAGTCAGGCTCAAGAGAACAAAAATATTTCCTTTTGAGACTCATCATAGAATTCATCCTTCTCTCCCTTGGTTCACTTGGGGAAGTAAGAATTTTTAGATCGATCGTAGACAAGATACTTGTGGCTTCCGAGTCTATGCCTGGTTTAAGCTAAGTATTGAACTTGATTATTCGGACTTCTGATGTTTTAGCTCGGACAGATCTCAGCTTGGGATTTTTTTCTGTTTTTCTTTGTTGCTCTAACTTTTGCCTAGATCGTCTTTTCAGGTTTTCAATCTGTCGAGTTTGCTCTAGCTTTTGCCTAGATCGCCTTTTCAAGTTTTCGATCTAACGAGCTTTTTTTTTTTTTCTTGGCTCTAATAAGCTTGCACGTGATACAAAGCTCTTAGTCGTTTTTCTTTGATCAAATTCAATTCTTCATACCGCTGGCGAACCCAATTTGTTTCTGACAACTGACTTTCCAACAAGACCCTGAGAGATGGAATTTTCATTTCAACTAGCAAGACCGCTTCCATGCCATACACTAAAGAGTAGGGAGTAGTTCTAGTAGAGGATCGAATTGAAGTTCGATATGCCCATAGTGCAAATGGTAGTTTTTCAGACCAATCTCGATGTGATTGACATATTTTCCTGATGATATTCTTAAGATTCTTATTAGCTGCTTCGACTGCTCCATTAGTCTGAGGGTGGTAAGGAGATGATTTGTGGTGTGAGATTTTGAACTTTGAACACAAAGTAATAACCTCAGCTTTGAAATGTGACCCGTTATCAGAAATCAGTTCCGAAGGTACCCCGTACCGGCTGATGATGTTCGTTTGGATAAACTTTGCAACTCGAGACGCAGTGAGGACAACATAAGAGGCAGCTTCGACCCACTTAATAAAATAATCGATAGCAACTAAAATGTATTCATGCCCGTTTGATGCTTTAGGCGATATTTTACCAATAATGTCAATTCCCCAAACTGAGAATGGCCATGGTGAAGTCAAACCAACTAATCAAGAAGGTGGCACATGTATGAGATTTGCATGTATTTGGCATTTGTGGCAGGTCTTGACCATGTGATGACAATCTGTTTCCATCGTAGGCCAATAGTACATTTGTCTCATAATTTTCTTAGCTAACATTTTCCCACTCATGTGAGGGCCGCATTCTCCTGAATGTAGTTCAACCATTATCTATTCAGCTTGATCTTCATCGACGCATGACAAATGAATCCCATCATAAGACCTTCTGTATAAACTTCCTGCACACAGGATGAATTGAGATGCTAATCTTAATAGGGTTTGTCGTTCCTTCCTTGATGCTTCTTCTGGGAATTCTTATTTTTCTAACACCTTTTTAATGTCTGTGTACCACGACTTTCCATCAGGTAGTCGAGTAGCAATGTTGATCTGGTAACAATATGCAGGTTTATCTTTGACTTCGACAGTGATCAGCTTCAATTCCATGCCAGGGGCAAATGGATCATTGAAAATAGAGTGGCTAACGAGTCAGCAAATCTATTATCTTCCCTTGACACGTGTTGGAACAAAATATCTTTAAACTTACTCACTAGGTTTAACAAATACTCATGATAAGGCTTCAACTTTTCGTCCTTAGTCTTCCATTCTTCCAATAACTGGTGTATGACCAAGGCTGAATCCCCAAAAACTTCAATTTTTGTAATGCCCAGATTCAAAGCAGCTTCAAGTCCAACGATGCATGCTTCATATTCGACTGTGTTATTAGTGTTAGAGAAGGCTAACTTAATAGCGATCGGAATGTGGCATCCTTCCAGAGAAAACAAGACTGCCCCTATTCCATACCCATTCTGATTGGCGGCTCCATCAAAATACAACTGCCATGTTTGGTTCTGAGGCTCTTCTTCAACATGCAAGATATTCTCATCTGGGAATTGATCAACAGGCCTTATTCCTTCTATTACCGGGTGATCTGTCAAGTATTTTACTACAGCTTTCCCCTTGATAGATTTTTGTGTAACGTGTGTGATGTCAAACTCTGATAACAGTAATAACCATCGTGCGGTTCTCCCTGTTAATGCCGATTTCTCGAAAAGATACTTGAGAGGATCCATCCGAGATAACAAGATAATTGAATGAGATAACATATAATGTCGAAGTCTCTGAGTAGCCCATACTAGTGCCAAGCAAGTTTTTTCTAGGGATGAATACTTTCGTTCATACTCTAACATCCTCTTGCTGATGTAGTAGATGGCCCTTTTTTTGTGAGTATCTTTGTCATACTGTGCAAGCATGCATCCCATAGCTTCTTCTGTGACTGACAGATAAAGAAGAAGTGATTCACCCGGTGTGAGTGGAACCAAAATAAACGGGTTCAAGAGATACTTCTTAACTTGATCGAAGGCCTTTTGACATTGCTCATTCCAAACTGTTGGTTCATTCTTCTTTAGAAGCTTGAAAATAGGTTCGCAAACGTTGGTGAGTTGAGCGATGAATCTGCTGACATACTGGATTCTGCCTAAATAACCTCGAATTTGCTTTTCAGTTTTCGGCAGTGGCATCTCTTGGATAGCTTTAATCTTCATAGGGTCTACTTTGATCTCTCTTTGACTGACCACAAATCCCAACAATTTTCCAGAAGTTACTCCAAATACACATTTCTGCGGGTTGAGGCGGAGTTTGTACTTTTGAATCCTTGTGAGAAATTTTTCTAACGCAGCAACGTGCCCCAGTCGTTCTTTGGATTTGACTATCATATCATCTACATAGTGAAAGCGCCCTCGATCCGCGAGGTGCGCGGATCCGCTTTTGACCCTTGAGGTTTGGGAGTCGCCACCTAGTTATTACGGTCTAGGAACCGATCAATGACTCTAAACGGATAAAAACTAATCTAAAACAAAAAAAAAAACTGAATTCGGGGATCATGTTACGGGATTGGAAGGTGTTAGGCACCAACCCCGCCCGGCCAAAGTCGGTCTCTACTAAATTTCCAAGTAAATTACATTGCTAAAACCTAGACAAAAATAAATAAAAATAAAAATTTACCTTTCCGATAGCAAGGACTTTGTTCCCTCAGATCTGACAAAAAGAGCTCCTTGTACCGTGCTCCCTTGCTTCGTTCTGTCTCCGGATTTGACTTCGGATCTCCTAGACCGAGGTATCTCCTTGCTTTTGGATCTGAACTCTTCAAGTTTGTTGTGGATTTAGGGGTGTTTTTGGAAGGCTTTTAGGCGTTTCTTATGCTAAAATCGAAGGGGGGATGTTAGGTAAGGAGTTGGGGCTCCAAAACCAAGGTTTATGGAGGCTAGGGGGCTTTTAGACCTACTTCTCTTAGAGTTTATGATTTGATACGAAAATAGGGTGTGAGCACCTCTATTTATAGATGTTTTTAGGGGTTGATTTGGATAGAGTTAGTGTTTAATTAGAGATATTTTAATTAGAGTTGTGTTTTAGTTTGACTTGTTTTAGGTAGAATTGTGTTTTAATTAGAATTGTTTTAGGTAGAATTGTTTTTAAGTTAGAACTCTATTAGATAGAGTTATTAATCAATTATAATTCTATTATGACTTTTGGTCTTATTTGATTGACTTTTAATGTTTTGACTTTAGTCTTAATTGATTGACTTTTAATATCTTGACTTCAGTCTTGCTTAATTGACTTTAATTTTGACTTCAGTCTCACTTGATTGAATTTAATACTTTGACTTCAGTCTTGCTTGATTTACTTTTAATTTTTGGAGAAGGCCTCCTTCATTATTTCTTTAATTCTTTGAACCCCCAAATTGAGGGGTTCTTAAAGAAATATCTCACGAACCCTCAACAATTTTGCCTGAGAGCCCGATTGATTGATTTTTTTAATTCAAAATTTTAAATTAATTTCATTAATGTTTCAATTTAATTATTTAATGTTTTATTTATTAATTTCAGAATTTTTTATCATGAAAATTGTGAAATTACCGTTTTGCCCTCGGAGAGGACTTTTCACGTTTCAAGTCGGTTTTTAATGTTCTAGGATGTTTTAGAATCGATTTTTCGTAAGGAATTCAATGGAAATATTAGTTTGTGTCATTTATGAAATTTTTTGTGTGAAACGATCATGAACTTTATGAGGGGCATTTTTATAATTTTGTCAAATTCTATTAAAATTGGTGAAATGATTTATTTGATTTTGATTTGTTATTTTATGTGTTCGAGAGAGTTTTCCTAAGCGTAACGTAGGCTCTAGGGTTATTTTGATGTTAGGGGTATTTTAGTAATTTGATAATTTTTAGTGATTTTTATCGTGAAGCTTCTTTTTGTCTGAAAGATAATGATTTCTGTGTTTCTGGAGTCGTATTTTCCTAGTGTAGCATGGTTTCTAAGGTTTTGTCAGTTCGAGATACCTCATCCGGATTTCTGAAACATATCTGGTAACAAAATAAAGCAACGGAATACACATCCATCATTGGGAATCATTGCAATCGGGTTGACGAGTTGATTAATCAGGCGAGTGCAAAAATGGGGTGTCTACACATAGACTTCGACTTCCTTGTGTATCATGTCATGTAATAGAGTTCTGCTCTTTGATAGGTGGCTCCAGCATTCTTCAAACCAAAAGGCATAACCTTGTAGCAAAAGGTTCCCTACTGTGTGATGAACGACGTTTTTTGCATATCCCGATGATCCATTTTTATCTGATTGTTCCCCGAAAAGTCGTCCATGAAAGATAATAAAGCGTGCCCTGCTGTACTATCTACTAGAACATCTATGTGTGGTAAAGGAAAATTATATTTTGGGCTTGCTTTGTTTAGGTCTCTGAAGTCTACACACATTCTGACTTTTCCATCCTTTTTAGGCACCGAGACGACATTGGCAATCCACTCAGGGTATTCTACTACTTCAAAAAATCTAGCGTTAATCTGCTTCGTAACTTCTTCTTTAATTTTCAGAGTCCATTTCGGCTTCATACGTCGAAGTTTCTGTTTAATGGGTCGAGCATCCGGATATAACGGAATCCAATATTGAACAATGTCTGTGCTTATTCCCGGCATATCCTCGTAAGACCATGCGAACACGTCTTTGAACTTTCTGAGCAAGTCTACTATCTCTTTGCGTTCATCGGGGGATAAGGTGATTCCAATCCGAATCTCTTGAGGACTTTCTTTTGTTCCGAGGTTGATAACCTCTACTTCCTCCATTAAAGGTTGAGCCCGACGTTCATTTTCTTGTTCAAGTAATTTGATTATTTCAGGGGAAAGTTTTTCGTCAGAAGATTCTCCCTCCGAAGTCAGATTATTAGTTAAATTATTATTGGGCTCGGGGTAATCAAAAATTTCTTTCATTTCATTGAAAAGAGATGGGGTAACAAGACTTATTGCAGACTTGACAGACTCACTTGACTCGGCAGGAAAAACAGACTCATTAGAAATAACAGACTCAGTAGGAACAACTAACTTATTCAACTCAATAGAAATAACGGACTCAACTGGCATATAAGACTGAACAGGACTAAGGGGACTGACAGACCCAGTTTTGACATGCAACACAGGACTAATTACATGATAGCTAGAGAGACACCCTACAGCGGGTTTGATTGCAGACTGAGGATTTGGGATCCCCTTCTCAATTGACAACACCAAGACACTGTGATCTTCAATGAATAACTGGTCAATGTTGAGGGAGTCTAGATTGAGTTGCCAGTCTTCAATTTTCTTTTCTTCAACTTCTGTGCTTGCTTCCTTTTCAGGCCAATCCATACCAAAGAAAATCTCAAACCCCGGCAGACGAGTACCTGTGATGTGGTCAATGAATGGCTCTGGGAACCCATAGTAACGAAAATCTTCTCCTTCATTTACGAAATAACCATTAAGGGTCTTACGATAGGGCTTCATTTTAATGAGATCCGTAGTGCGTCTTTGCCTTTTTGCAACTGCCTTATCCCGCTTTGTCTTCCAGTATTGGGCCCAATCTTCCTTAGTAGGCTTATATCCTAGCCTGAATGTGCCGATGATCTCTTTAATCACTGGTGCCTCTTTAATACCTTGCTGCTTGCGACCTAAGCCCGTATCAGGGAAAAATCTTATTTTCCTGAATATATTGGCCATGTAGCAATTAGAAGTATTTTTCATTGGAAAATATTCTTTCATGGCTTGATCCCATTAGACTGGGCATATCTTTTCAAACTCGAACCCACTGAGCTTTACTCCCTGTTGTTCTTGATGAATCTCAAGCAACGGCTCATCCTTAGCTTCAGTATTGTTTATAATCCCTACAATTTCAGTATCACCATGGAGAGTAATCACTAGCCCATCCTTGATAAACTTGACCTTCTGGTGCAGTGTGGAAGGGATAGCTTTGATCTGGTGTAACCATGGCCTCCCTAACAGTAAATTGAAAGAAGACTGGATATCGATAACCTGAAATTCCACAGGAAATTCAACTATGCCTGTGGACAATCAAAGGTGCAAAATTCCCAGTACATCTCTTTTGGTGTTATCATAGGCCCTAACCCCTTGATTAGTGGGCTTGAGATCTTCAATTTTAAACCCAAAGCAAGTGGTGGTCTTCAAAGGGCAAACATTCAATGCATTCCCATTATTGATCAATACCAGAGGTACCCTCATCCCGTTACAGTCAACTGTGATGTGCAATGGCTTAGTGTGGCTTGCTCCTTCTTTTGGGAGATCTGAGTCTGAGAAGGATAATATATTCTCCACATAAGTCGCCCCTACTATGTTGGCCAGCTGATCTGGAGAACTATCAATGGAGACTTGGGCTGTACTTAATGCTTTGAGAACAGCCTCCCTGTGGGCAGTGGAAGCCATAAGTAAACCTCAAACCGAGATATTAGCTCCTGATTTCTTCAATTGCTTGATCACGGAGTTATCTTCTTCGATATTTTCTTTGATAGGATCTTCTCTTTCTTTTCTTGTCAGGGCTGTCGAATTATCAACACAGAGTTCTTGTGGCTTAAAAACTCTTCTTCCTCGAGTCATATGTCTAACTTCATCACAAGAGAGGGAGAAAGGCTCAACTTCTTCAATTAACAAGTATGGGTCTTCATTTGTCAAAAATACTGGGCTTTTTGGGTTCATCTAAGCCAACAAGTAACTAGTGAATGCGTGGCTACTATAGCGAGGCGGGGATAAACAATACGTATCATCCGAGGTTAAATCAAATGGTTCATAATTTGTGGTGAAAACCTCATCAGTGAAAGCTATCCCGGTAAGGGGGTAACTAGGCGGTTTGACTTGGATGGGATGGATAAGAGAGATAGGATCGAATGGCAATGCTGTGTGAGAAACCATGTTCAGGGTTGGTGGAGGTTGATAGGTAGGTAGTGGATTAGTGGTGACATTTGGTGGGCTAGGGATTGTGACCTTTTTGTTGTTAATAAGGTTTTGAATGGCATGGCGCAAGGTGATACATCGATCCGTGTGATGGCCAGTGTTTTGATGGAACTCACAGAACAAGTTAGAATTGTGTCCAACTGGCAAGGGATTAGGTAAAGGTCAGGGTTGGATAAGGGTAAAAAGCCCTTTTTTCACCAATTTGTGAAGAGCTATAGTGAGACTCATCCCTAGATTGGTAAATTGACGCGGAGTTCGAGGTTGACTTGGGTGAGCCTGGTTATTAGTTCGGACTGGGGGTTGAGCTGGGATAGCTGACGTGTTGGCTATGTATACATGGTTGGTACTAGGTTTAGAAACATAGGGTTTCTTAGGCTTGTTATCCGAGGGGTTAGAGAGAACCCCAGAGGCAAAAACGTCATCGAATTGGCTTCCGGTTTGTAACAAAGACTCAAAAGTAGGGAGATATTGGGCCACTAGGTGTTGAGCATATCCTTGTGAGAGGTTCTTTAGGATAATCGCTACTTGTTCCTTCTCTGAAGGTCTATCTCACATTTGGGCAGCCTTGGCCCTCCAGCGACCAATGAAATCAGTGAATGTCTCCCCATTCTTCTGTTTAATTGCTTCCAAATCCCTTTTTAAGGTCTCAATCTCGGTACTATACTTATACTGATGCCAGAAAGTCTTTGACATGTTCTCCCATGTACCCACAGTAACTGGATCTTGAGACATCAACCAATGTAGTGCTGATCCTGACAAAGTTCTCTGAAACAATAACGTCATCTGTTCGTCGCTGAGCCCCATAGTGCGCATGTTAGTAACATACACCTTAAGATATGTTTTTGCACACCTTATACCACTAAACTTGTCCATTTCCGGCATCACAAACTTCTCAGGCAAATGAATTCTAGGGATGCGGTTCAGAGCTTCAATGCTTGCTGCAATTTCATCAATACCCTTTATACTCTTCATAGCCGACTCTAATTGAGACATTCTGTTAGCTAACACCGGATTTTCATCAACATACTCTTCATCTCCGTCGAATTCGAAGACTTCACGTGGACGTCTCTCTTCTGCCTTCTTTCTTTTTGGGTCATCTAGGGGATGGCCCATTGATTCTGAGGTCTGTTCTAACACTTCCACTTTGCCTTTTATACTGTTGATATCATTGGCAAAGGCTAGCAAGATCTTACGGATCTCTGTGAGTTCAGATTCTGAAGCCATCTCTGCTTGTTGACTTGGTATTGTAGCTCGTTCTAACCGACTGGACTTACGACTCCAACTAGGAGGTGGACGCTTGAGTTTGGGCGCAATGATAATCCTATATGACCCCATCAAAGGTAGATTTAGTCAATTTCAGTATTACCCCCTTGATAACATTTTAAAGAATCACTTTATTGAGGTTTGTGCACCAATCCATTAATTAATCCATTCACACAATAAACATTCAAAGAAGAAATAAATATTTATTTGAAAGAAAAAAATAGCTTTATTGAAAATGATTGACAAAGAAATGTTCTTATTAAAAACATCTTTCAACAAATTTGACTTGAACTATTTTTACATGGACGCTTGGCTTTATCTTGATGGTCATCAGGATTGCTGTTAGGCTTAACCCTCTTGGCTCTAACAACTAGCTTTTCGAATTCTGCTGGTCCGTCTGGATACCCTAAGGTGCGCTTGTTCCAAGCCTTCTCAATGAGGTGTACTAACTTTTCAGTAAAAGGCTCGAGGGGAAAGAAAGCTTTGTGCTGAGGTAAAGATAACTCTATGGATATGTCGTACTGTTCTGGGATCAAATTAGGATGGTAAAAAGAGGTTTCTTCTAAACCGATCAGACGGACATAGTAGGATCCTTTGGTTCCTATAACAGGGGGATCAATCATCCACTAAGGGCACCTTAAACCAATATGACGGGCAAGGCGAGAATCTAATCATTTGCTCCAAGCTTTGATTGAGTTGTGACGTACTAACAGGTTTCTCTTGGAAAAGTGTTCTGGCCCATATTCGAGGTTTGAGGGAACATCTACGATTTTGAGACGATCACAAAGCCACATATAGAATAAGTAAGGGCTTCCTTGGAAGTTTTCCTGCTCATCATTTTTTATGACATCTAGACCTGAGAAGGTTTCAGCTAGGATGAAGGGTACTGGGTTGGCTTTCCTTGAGAGTTGAGAGGCTATATCTATGAAGGACTCAGGGATAGTTTGCCCATCACTATTAGAGGTCAGTATGTATTGGGCTAGGATTCTTAGGCATAATCGATAGTCTCTAGTGGCTCGCCAGGCTTCGGGTTTTACATTGATAAGGTGACTGCGGGAGTGATACGGGCCTAGTAAAGGTACTAAGTCCAATCTCCCATTATGGACTAAGGCCTTGGCTTCTTCCTTGGAAATGTTCAGTCCTGTAGCGAGGTCACCAGAATATCCGGTCTTCAATGAGGGCCTGACTAGAGCTCCTGAAGTGGATATCCCCATGATGCCACAATAATCCTCGTGAGTGGGGCACAAGTGCATATACCCCATATGGAATATATGAAGATAGGGGTTCCATCGCTTAGCCATAGCACGTAAGAGGTTCCAGTCTATCTCAAACTCGTGGAAGTAGAGAGCATTCCTCAACATGAATCTCCCAAAATTGATCTTTTCTACAGGGTGCATCCCTACGACGATTGTTTTGACTAATTGATCGATTGGGTTATCGCCTGCAACTAGCATCCTGGTTTGACACAAAAGGGTATTTTAGTACTCTTCCAAGGTCTATGAAAAATATCAATTTTCTCTTTATTTTCTTTTAGAAAATATTTTCCTTTCGAAAAATCTTGTTCTTATGGAAAACATTTTTTGGGAAATGTTTTTTTTCTTGGAAAACATTTTTTCTAAAGAACACTTCTTTTGGAAAACATTCTTCTCTGGAAAATATTTTCTTTCTATAAACTATTTTTTCTTTGAAAAATTGATTTCCATTTGGATTTAAATAGCCTGGTCCATCATGATTGTTGGATCGGGATAGACTGGGTCATTATTATAAAAGAATGGATTTTTTATTGGGTTGGTGCACCCATTTTAATCAGTTAAAAGAAAAACTTTAATCCTTGAGGGCAGCCATACATTTTGATCTCATCATCCACATCATTTACATCAATCACAAAGTCTCAAGATTTCATTCAATGAACAACCCGGGAACACCCACGTTAAGTTCTAGTCGTGACCTACGAGGAAGGTTTCTAGACTCTAAGCTTACTACGTGCAATGCATTTTTATCTGGCCATCATTGCCCAAGCACACCTATATACCTCTCGATACGTGGTGACTTGGTTTGATATATCGTATAGGTGATAATCTAAAACCTCAATTCACTTCTCTGAAGCCAAAAACAGCCAGTTTGATCTCCAATTAAGAGGTAGCGCACAATGCTGAGCAAGGATCCACTTAAATACCTCTCGTCTAAAATAGACGTAGTCTATCCCCCTCGTACAGTAGGGTACATCGGGGCAAGATCTCACTTAGGCACTGGTTTTGACCAATAAGTGCAATTGATATACTTAGATTATATTTTACATACCTATGGGTACGAGTCAAGAGTTGTAGCTTTCATAAATGGTTTGGCATCCCACGAGAGGACCGACCACGTACTAGTACTACGTTGGCAATCGGGACATGTGACTGTGTGGCTCATAATAGGTCAAAGGCTCAGGTCGCTCCAGCCTGGGTGCATCAATATACCTCTCAGAATCACTTGATCAGATGGTATTGATGCCCCAGTTTGATATACCCTAAGGTACGTAACTGGAGTTGTGGTTTTCATGAATGACGTCCCATTTTCGAAGAGACCGGGCCACGCACTAGTGCCACGTTGGCTATATAGGACGTGTAAGTGTGCAAAATAGTAAACGTGCATGTGGTGTGTGCAACATAGGGTAGGGTGTGCCCGGGGCCTTTTTCAAACAAATGGGCTCATGGGTCCAATCAAACCAATCATTATAACATGAATCACATGAATATTTAATCAAGACCAACACCATTCTAATCACATGAATATTTAATCAAGATCAACAACATTCTAATCACATGATTAAAGATAAGCATATCAAGCCTATATCCATGTTAGAAGCAAACATTTAATCCGAAATATTTCTTTATGTGTTTCAATCAAGGGTTACTTGAGTGACCTTAAATAAATTGAGATTTAAGAGAATATCGAATTAAGGATAGAGTGGTAATTGTTGGAATACAGAGTGGTTTTACAAGAATTGACTAATTAATTTTATTATTATTTTTTAAATGGATTTAAAACAAAAGAAAATAAAAAATACCAATTTAAAATGGCCAAATATCCAGCCTATAAACCGATTTTTTTATTAAAGAGATAAAGAGAAAAAAAAAAAACTAACACACCCCAAATTGACTTTCACGTGGAAATTCATTCATTAAAATCAACAAATAATGTCGAAAATCCAATTCTAAACTTTGGCTGCAAAATCCCCATTTTTTATTTTGATTTTTGAGTCAAACACGCGTTCTAATCAGCGCCAATGATGGAATAGAGATTCCACGTGTTCAATGAGATTTGGAGTGCATGTTAAGAATTCCGTGAAATGTATTCTTGATAATTTTAGCGGACTGATTTCGGGTTAAAAATAAAATAGAACAAAAATCAACACCCCCAATTTTTCACTACTAAGTAAAAAAAAATGGCCAAGAGCAAAAACACGTATTATTTTGATTTTTTTTTTCAAAACCCAGAGATGTCCCCACATTTAAATCCTGTAAATTAGAATGGCAACTTCATCGGATGGTTCCAACTTTGCAAACAACACCTTCGTAATTCAATCCAAATCGTCAATGAAATCCATATCCTAAAAACTTCATAAACATTGATGAATACACAAAAAAAAAATCAGCAGGTTCAGTTTGGGGAAGAAAATTCGTAGAAAACTGAAATCGAAACAATGAACACCAGTTTAAATCAAACGATTTGGTGATTCGGTCGAACTAGATACAAATGAACACAGAAAAAATCGGTTTGTAACGATGAAACCATATGAACCAGCGTTGTAAGAAGATGATGTGGGTTTAAAAAATCGATTTTTTTATGTTGATCTTCGCGGATTTCAATTGGCTGAACAGAGAGACCGAATCGGTCTCTGTTAATAACGATGAAACCATATGAACTAGCGTTGTAAGAAGATGATGTGGGTTAAAAAAATCGATTTTTTTATGTTGATCTTCGCTGATTTCAATCGGCTGAACAGAGAGACCGAATCGGTCTCTTTTAATAACGATGAAACCATATGAACCAGCGTTGTAAGAAGATGATGTGGGTTAAAAAAAATCGATTTTTTTATGTTGATCTTCGCTGATTTTAATCAGCTGAACAGAGAGACTGAATCGGTCTCTGTTAATAACGATGAAACCATATGAACCAGCGTTGTAAAAAGATGATGTGGTTAAAAAAAAATCGATTTTTTTTCTGTTGATCTTCGCTGATTTTAATCGGCTGAACAGAGAGACCGAATCGGTCTCTGTTAATAACGATGAAACCATATGAACCAGCGTTGTAAGAAGATGATGTGGGTTAAAAAAATTGATTTTTTTATGTTAATCTACACTGATTTCAATCGACTGAACAGAGAGACCGAATCGGAAACCATATGAACCAGCGTTTTAAGAAGATGACATGGGGGTTTTTTTTTTTTTTTTTTAAATCGATTTTTCTTATTACATACCAGCCCAACATTGCTATGGATAGAACTTAAAGAATTTTAAAAAAAAATGATTTTTTCCTTGCTACACACCCAGCCCAACGCTGCTATAGACATACCCCTTTAAAAAAAATTCGTTTTAAAAAAAAATATATGGGAGATTTTAGAAGGATTGGCTTTCTTTGTTACACATCAACTCTCCCAGCCCATTATCATTGTTAATGGAACCTAAATTTTTTAATAAAAAAATAAATAAATAAAACAAAATAAAATAAAAGAATAAAAAATTGTTGAAGGATACATCGCCCACCAAAAAACTTTATTTTTAAAAAATGAAAAAAAAAAAAAAAAACCTAACCTACGTGATCCACTAATCATCACTCCATCCTCAATTAAACTTCTTGATCTTTTTAATTATTTAGGATCATTCTAAATAACCCTCGATTGAGCCATAATAATAAAATAAAACGAACATACAAGGGCAGAATATTCAGGATTCAAACACATGATCAAACATTGAACAATAGGGTGATAAAAACAACTAAAAAAAACACAAGTGAATAAATAAATGAACAGATAAGCTAACAACTAGGAAAAAAGATAAGCTAACAACTAGGAAAAAAAGTAGATCGCTTTAGCAATGCTCCCATACTTGGGATTTTTCAAGTCTGATCCTTAATTTCCCCAGCGGAGTCGCCACTGAAAGCGCCCTCGATCCGCGGGGTGCGCGGATCCGCTTTTGACCCTTGAGGTTTGGGAGTCGCCACCTAGTTATTACGATCTAAGAACCGAATACTGACTCTAAACGGATAAAAACCTAATCTACTACAGAAAAACTGAATCCGGAGATCACATTACGGGATTGGAAGGTGTTAGGCACCAACCCCGCCCAGCCAATGCCGGTCTTTACTTATCCCAAATAAGACTACATTGCTAATGACAAAACCTAGATAAAAAAATAACAGAAATTTTACCTTCGATACGCAAAGGTTCTATTCCCTCAGATCTGATGAAATTGCTCCTTCTACCATACTCCTTGCTTCGTTCTGTCTCCGGATCTGATTTTTGATCTCCGAGGCAAGGTATCTCCTTCTTGGATCTGGATTCTTCAAATTTGTTATGGATTTTGGGGTGTTTTTGAAAGGATTATAGGTGTTTTTCAGGCTAAAATCGAAATATGGGTGTTAGGTAAGGAGTTGGGACTTCAAAATTAGGGTTTTGGGGAGGTTGTGGAGGCTTCTTCACCTACTTTTTCTAGGGTTTTTTCTTTGATACGAAAATAGGGTGTGGAGGCTCCTATTTATAAAGTTTTTTAGAAGAATTAGGGTTTGATTAGGGTTTTAATTAGGGTTTTGAATTTGGTCTTATGAGATTGACTTAGTCTTTAGGATTTTAATTTAGGGTTTTGACTTTAGTCTTATAAGATTGACTTGATTAGTTTAGATTAGGGTTTTGATTTAGGGTTTTGACTTTAGTCTTATGAGATTGACTTTAATACTTTGATTTTAGTTTTTCTTGGTTGACTTTTAATATTTTGACTTTAGCCTTACTTGATTGACTTTAAGATTGACTTTAGTCTTACTTGATTGACGTTAATTTTTTGAGAACCCCCTTTTATTATATCTTTAATTCTTTGGGCCCCCAGATGGAGGGGTCCTTGAATAAATATCCTGGCAACCATCAACAATTTTGCTTGAAAACCTAATTGATCGATTTTTTGGTTCAAAATTTTAAATTAATTTTATTAATGTTTCACTTTACATTATTTAATGATTTATTTATTAATTTCAAAATTTTTAATTATTAAAATTGTAAAATTACCGTTTTACCCTCGGAGAGGATTTTTTACGTTTTAAGTCATTTTTCAATGTTTCAGGATGTTTTGGAATCAGTTTTTCGTAAGGAATTTGATGGGAATGTTGGTTTTTATCATTTATGAAGTTTTTTGTATGAAATGGTCATGAACTTTATGAGGGGCATTTTCGTAATTTTGTCGAATCTTGTGAAAATTGGCGAAATGATTTATTTGGTTTGAATTTGTTATTTTATGTATTTGAATGAATTTTCTTAATCGTAACGTAGGCTCTAGGGTTGTTTTGATGTTAGGGGTATTTTGATAATTTGATCATTTTTAGTGATTTTTATCGTGAAGCTTTTTTTTTTGGTCTGCAAGATGATGATTTCTATGTTTCTGGGGTCGTATTTTCCTAGCGTAGCGTGGTTTCTAAGTTTTTTCAGTTCGAGATACCTCATCTGAATTTCTGAAACATATCTGGTAACAAAATAAAGCATTGGAATAGACATCCATAATTGGGAACCGTTGCGATCGGGTTGACGAGTTGATTAATCAGGCGAGTGCTAAAATGGGGTGTCTACAGTACCCATCGTCATCAAGCCATATTTGCTCTAAATATCTACCTAGATAATTTGTAGATCCACAATCATTTACCAAAAGTAGACATTTTTTGAATGAGTCTTATGTTAGAGAAAGAAGACCAAAGAGTATGACTATCTTAGCTATAACAACAAATCTTTCACATTCCATATATATATATAACAAGTTGTATTGTCCACTCTAGCAAGCACTTTTTGTTTTTTATAAGTAGATTATGATAGTATTATAGGTTTACCAAAATAAGATTTGTAAGATGAACAGATAAAAAACATGGTAGCATGATCACTAGCATTTCAATTACATATAAGAAATCGGATAAAAACCACATGGAGTGACACCTATAAGAACATACCCCGGCATCAACATGTTCAGAGCCTAGCAAAGGGATCATAACATTCAGCAAAAATTGTTCTCCAATAATTTCCTTTGAGGTGAATGAAATGATGTCTTTGTTATCATGAAAAGGCAAAATTGAAGTAGCAGTCGTATGTTTGGGTCTGCTCCTAGGAGCCTTTTCTAAGCGTATCACTTTTCCAACCTGTTGCAATCAACCTGCAACGAGGAATAGGGCGAGAGAGAGAGAGGTAGTTGCAACTAGAGAGTGAGAGCGAGAGAGAGGGTTTGACAAAACTCTCTATCCGTTATGTCGATCGGGTTTAAGCGAGAGAGACAGTAAGAGAGAGTGAGAGAGAGACCGAGAGAGAATGAGAGAGTGAGAGCGAGAGCGAGTGAGAAAAGAGAGAGAGCGTGAGAGAGTTCAAAGAGAGATCGAGAAAAGGGAGAGAGAGTTCGAACAAAACTCTCTGATCTGTTTTGTGTGGTTTAAAGAGAAGAGGGAGTTCAAACTAATATGAATATATTTTGAGGGACGGAGCTGTAATATATATAAAAGTTCAACGTTTAAGTTAAATTCCACCGAGATTAAATCGCGTCCGTCAGATCGCGTTATATCAAACAGTCCAACAAAGTTTGATAAAGCGTAGGGTAAAGCGTGAGGCAGCGAACGGGACCCATATATATATATTGAAAAGCCATTGTTTTTACATATATTTGTACATATGTCCCATGATATACATATATGGGACATATGTACATATATGTAAAAACAATGGCTTTTCAAAATATGGGTTAGAGATTTTGGATTGAGCTGATTTTTTGTGAGGATGGTCTCTATGATGAGAAGATTATCCTCACAAAAAATCAGCTCAATCTGAAATTTGTAAGTCCATCAAAAGTAGTTTACAAATTATTGGTAAAAAATCGACGGTTCACACTCTAAATCATTTTTTACGGGGTTAAAAGTTTTATATTGGACTCATTTTTTTAAGATGATCTTATCATCATAGAGGTCATCCTTACAAAAAAATCAGCTCAATCCAAAACTTCTAACCCATATTTTGAAAATTTATTATTATTACATTGTTTTTACATATGTTTTTACGTATGTCCCATGATTCGTCCCTATATATATATATATATATATATATATATATATATATATGAGTCATGTTCCGTGTACAAACAAATCAACTCACATCTCTACAAATCGTCTGTGTCGTTTGATTAAATGCAGATCTGCGGTCGTGATTTGTTGTAACCTTACAATCGTTACTTAAGAAATAAAATTTTAAAAATTAGTTTTGCCTCCTCGTATCTCCAACCAGCTCCTCTCTCAACTTCGTTTTTTTCATTTTTCGTTTCTCTACAGCTTTAGGCGATTCGTTTCTTTGCAGTTTTGGGCGACTATAGCTCGACATAATTTTGTTATCTTCCTCTTCTTCTTATCTCTACTGGAAACGAAGGTCATGACTTTTTCCTCATCTCTCTCTCTCTAACTCGCATTTTCCCTCTCTCCTTATCGACAACAGACGATGACTACCCCTATCTCCAATCTTCTTCTTCGTTTCTCTACAACTCAATTTGGGTGACTACAGCTCGACAGAACTTTGTCTTCTTTTAAGGTGGCGACGAACCCTCCCTCTCTCTCTAATCGATAGTGATTAAATCAGCTCCCTCCCTCTCATCTCTATGCAAAAAAATCCTAAACATCTCGCATTCCCTCTCTCTCAATGACCTATATCGCATTTAGAAGGTGACTCACCCTCCTTTCTAAAGCGACAACGGTTCTTGGCTTACTCTCTCTCATTCTCTCTCGATCGACTACTAAATTTGATCTCTCTTAAAGGTAAGAAATCACGCCCTGAAAGTAATTTTTTTTTAATTTCATGTTCTAAGTTTTATGTATTTATTAATTTAAAAATATCGAATTTGTTGCAGGGTTACCTCAATTAGCAATTTATTTAGTTGGAGGAGCTAACAAATGACACTAACCCAAATTTGGTCAACAAATTGTGACATTGTAAGTAAATAATTTTACAATTAGTTTCAATTTTATTTGTTATTCAATTTTTCAAATCAATAATAATTTCCATTTATGTGATTTTAACAAGATTTCAACAAGATTTTTGTTTGATGTTCTGGGAATGCTTTGGTTTGCAATTTGTTGGGTATTTGGAAATAGGTTTCTATTTGTATATACCCATAGTTACAAAGTTCAGATTCTGTAATTGTTCGACAGGGCTTTAATTCAGTAATTTTTTGTTATAAACTTTGGTAAACTTTGAGGAATATACAAATGAAGTTTTTGGGTTTCTTACTGAAATCAGAAAAGATAAAATTTAGAGAAGGCATGATTTTATACAAAAATGAATAGTGGTAACATGTTAATGTCATTATAAGCATTGCATGAAAAGGTTAATTCTACTCAAACTCTAGTTTTTTTTTTGTCTCAAGTAATATCCTATGTTGGACACATCAAAAGGTGGTTGAACTCCCATGTTGTCTTTAGTAGTAGTATATTGAATTGTTTTGAAAAAAAAATTTAGGGATTTCTAATGATAATGTTACATATGAAATTTGGTACCCATGGTATATGAGCTGGGACTTCAACCACCTGCTATTAGCACCCCAACTTTTACTTATTATTTTTTTTATTTACTAGATTTATATTTTTTTGGTGGGTTGGCTATACCCTTGCTTCCATAGTTGTAATATTGAATTTAAATTTTGCATGTTGGTTAGTATTTTAAGATGCTTACCCAACTCTCTATCTCTTTTTTTTCTTTTCATATTATCTTCTCAAGTGTTTGGGATATCGATGGAAATAAAAATTTTCATGTGCTTGTGATAAAAGAATTTGTCAAGTATTCATTTTTAGAACTTCAAGAAATCCTAATCATCATTATCTTAAATGTCCAAAAGCGGTAAGCTGTAAAATCCCAAATTTTTTATTCGTATCTCGAGAAAAATTAATAGTGGAATTTTGAGAAAATCTTCAAAGTAGGACTTAGGGATAAAACTTTAGGAGGTTTTTGATAATTTTTAAGGAAATCTAACCTCACCATTAGATTTAAAATGATCAAAAAATATACTTTAGCCTGTAAGCACGCTCAAATGCGAGTCCGAACATAAAAATTGTAAAATCCTCGATTATCGAGTCAGACCAGACTAAAATAATGACTTTTTAGTAGAGCAAGAATTTTTAAGATTCGATCATACCATTGGGTTTGTAACGAAAAATTATTGAACATGGACTATTTATTTGTCATTTTTGGAGTATAGAAAGTCAAATTATCGTCAAAAACGAAAATGACATCAATTTTAGGGGTCACCTCAGGTCAAAAATGTAAATTTTGTTAGAGAAAAAATTTATAGAAATTTATCACACCATTAGATTCGGAACGAAAAATTAGACGAAATAAAGTATTCATTCGTCACTTTTGGAGTCCGGATGGTCAAGTTATCGTCGATCGAAATAATAGGTAAAATACCGATTTCATCCCAAAATTTATATAAATAAATTTTTTAATTTTTTCACTATTCACTTTCGTTTTAAACGACCCAAACCAGTCAACGGATATATATATTTTAAATTTATTTTTTTTTTCAAATTTTCAAACTCAGATCTCTCGCTAACGGGTCGTCGTTGACTTCCGCCGTAGAAGGGAAAAACGTCCGCAGCCTCGACATCTACAAAATCCACCCAAGATCTCTTCGTTTCATCTTCTCTTTCATCCCATATCATCAAAAATCAACTGTATTTATATACGGGGGTTTCGAAACTTCGACCTCGGATTTCGTCTGTTTCGAGGTCAAACTGTCCTCCGTTGCAGATGGGAGAAAGGACGACGGCATCGAAATCTTCAAAATCACCGGGTCAGATTCAAAAATTAGCCACTTCATAGTACGATTCATCTCGATTTTCATATTGTTCATCTCGATTTTCGCGTACGCGCTTCGATCCTATCGCTTAGAGATTGTAAGGAACTCTTAATTTCTAATAGTAATCGTAGGTTGTTAAAATTTTATTTAGGATGTTATTAAAAATTTGTTGTGAGTTTCCAAAAATATAGAATTCAATTGGTTATTTCAAATTCACGTCAGAACTTGTACATTTGATATGTTTAATTGTATTTTATAACAAAGTATACGTGGGTAGGATATTTCACCGAGTTATTTCCGTCAGTTAGGACTTGTGTAACGCTCGGACCCCGTTTTGTATTTTTTCAATGTTATTGATAAATGAATTTCATAGTTGAAAAAAAATGATTTAATATTCAATGAACTCAAATGGAGTTGATGAATATTAGAAAGTGGATATTTTGTTTGAAAGATTGAAAATGTTAAAAATCGAAAAAGGGAAAAAGGGTATGAAACGGTAAAATATCAAAGTCACACCCGAGGGGTGATGTCTACATTTTACATCGTTGTGTTGTGTGTAAGTTGGTGAATGGATATCCAGGGGTAATGTTACTGGTTGTATGTTTATTTACTTTCTGTTAGCGCGAGACGCTGTTTACTTTTCCGTTCTGTTATTTATTTTAGGTCGGGTGGCCACACTTGCATGATAGAAAACTGGATATCCATTCTCAACCTTCTATTGTTAATTTCTCTTTTGTCTTCAAATGAAAATTATATATATATATATATATATATATGTAACTATTTTATAAGTTGTTAAAGAGTTTGTGAATGCTTAAAGGGATAGTGCGTCATATCATCCGGAGTGGTGTACTATCCTGGGATGTACGGTAGGGACCACCAAGCTCATACGTAGTCTGGGACGCATATGAGAATGGAATCACAACTGGAATCCGGGTTATTCATCTCTATCTTTACCAGTGAACTTGTAATGTAAAGGTAGTGGTATACGAATGGTTTGTACATTTGGGAATCACATGCACGCCTGATAGGCATAAACGAAGATGATTAATCAGTGATCACTAACAATCTATAGTAGTCGAACGCTCTGACACATAAAAAAGAGACCCATTACTTACAGTCACGTCAAACGGTCAGCCTGAGCCGGATAAATGGTCAACCAAGCGTGGTAAGTGCAGCGACCGACCACAAAATCAGGAACTAAAAGCTAAAGAAGAATTGTAACATCATGTCCCGATTGGAAGCGATCCAGTCGTGAATCCCAACTCTCTAATTCCAATACTCCACCATAGTGTAATATGTATTTGTTGTTTTACTTCGATATATAAAATGAAATACATGTTTAATATTTCTATTTGGTCAATTAGATTTGTATATAAAGAAAATACTATAGTGAGTACTGTTGATTGATGTAATGTCAGTTTTAAAATGTTTAGTTGCTTATCCCTGGTTATGTGTACCAGTTAATCGTAGTTTATTCTGTAAAATTTTGCATATGTTAAAAGGATTTAATATGCTTATTCGTTCATACTAGAAGAGGTTATTGACAGAAATTGTTTGTTTTCCTACTGGGTAACCATTGTTACTCACCCATTCTTTCCTTTTTTTTTTAGCTTCAGAGCTTACAGTTGGCGAGGCGGGCGTAGAACCAGAAAGTGGGGACCATCTGGTCAAATAGATGACCAGAGTCCATTGCCTGGTGAGTACTGGGATTATTACCCCTAGTGGTGTTAGTTAGATCAAAAGTATTATAGATTTTGTTCTGAGTGTTAGGAATTTTGTTAGAGTAAGGAATTTCTGTATAATCCTGTATATAAATTTCTTCTTCCGCACTCTAATCTATCGTACGTTATTAGATGTATATAGGCTTCCGCTAATATTCTATTTTGTATGTATATATGTAGGATTGTATGTCATTTATCAGGTGCAGGTTGAACGCCTTGGAATGCTAACATAAACAGAGGAGACCATGCCAAAATTTCGAGGCGCCACCTAGAGCCTCGAGATCTGACATGGGGCTTTGTGTTAGCGTTTGGCGGGGCATCACATAAGCTTTAATTATTTAACATACGCTTTGGCAATAAATTATTGAAAATTTTATGATTTCTTTTGTTTGTCTCTTTTAAGTTGGAAATAATAATGATTATGAATATTGGATTTGAATGGATAAACTAAAATGGTGTGGATGTGGATGTGGACCTTGTAAATTAATAACTACTACATCCAACAAAAATGGCAATAAAAGGAAAAAATTTTATTGTTGTCCTAAATCAACTGAAAGTGAATTTTTTTATTTGTATTGAATCATCATGTAGTTTAAAGTGAATTTTTTTCTCAAATTATGTCTTATGTAAATTCTTTTTCAATCAGAAAAAAATGGTTGCGATTTTTTCATGTGGGATGAGAAATTGAAGACTACTGCATCAACAAACATAGAAATGGGTGAAGAAATTATAAAAGGGAAAAAAAGATCGAAGACCTTTGTGACAATATTGTAAATCTTTGTAATAATTTGAAAGAAAAAATAGATAAATTATAAATCGAAGATTAGAATAGACATTTGTAATTTTAGTAATTTGTATTTTCTGTATGGACCCATTTAAGGAATCTTGTAATATCACCAGTATTACACCTATCTGGGCTTTGGACCAGGAATGTATAGTAAGGGGTCACTAAATAGGCAAGGTTAGTAAAATATTGAGTATGCAATATTTGAAATTATTTGGCATGTACTAGCTTATGTATATTTGAAATTATTCCTCATTTTCAGGATAAGGAACTCAAAATAATCATAATTTCTCTTAATCTAATGAGGAAATAACTGGTTGTTCTTAAGCCCACTTTGATAAACCTGGTTGAGATTCAACACGGTTATTATGTGACTTAGTAATATGGGAAATCTTTGTGAATTTGGTTGTTATGCAATTCCATCCAGTTCAACGGTAGAACTACCACAAGTCCTATTGTTGATTTTTTATTGCGATTTGAATTCAAATTCTAAATCAATGATCATAAATTGAGTAGTAAAAGAGGCATGGTGCAATGGGTGGGTGTGTCAGGATTCAAAGAAACTAGAGAATCCTAACAATATTATACGTAGGATTCAACTAATCAAACTTAATTGAGTTTTGACAAGGTTAGGTTGGAACCCCTTCTCAAGGGCATTGTATGGAGTTTCTCACATAAAATTCGATCCAATGAAAGAACATTCATTCCAATTAAAAGAAACATAGTATCCAGTCTCAAGATAATGAACTGGGACCTCTTTCATAATGAATAGGCACTAACATAGCATAAACTGTTTCCATCAAAAGAGTTAGAAAAACATCAAAATAGTGAAAAATTTGAGAGACCGATGTAAGGATAAAAAGAGTAAAAATTTCCTTCAAAGACCTATTTGAGAAATATTCAAATGCATCAAGAGTTCAACATGTTGTTTTCAGGTGTTCCTAGCTTGGTTTGGACATGTCAATTGCTTTCAATTTCACATATGGCTATATGATACATTAGTATTATCACCAAATATTCAAGATCTTAACCATTGCAAATACCAAATTGCTCATACATCCTCCCTGATAACTGTTGTATACATACAACAATCATATTCTGTTTGATAACCTCTAAATTCCCAAACATAATTAGTCGAACCATATTCTTCTCCTTCGAAAATATAATTGAAAACCATATTTATGGAAACACTATGATTTGTTTTTTTTTTTTCCTACTGAAACAGGAAAACCATTTTAAAAGATCTACATACCAAATGGGAGAACTACCTTGTTTAGAAACTACCTTCTTCCCTCTGGCCTGACTTTGTCATCATTTAAAAGTTTTTGTCTTTGTTTACCATCTTGAAGCTCCATAATCTCTGCTCAACTTACAGGTCGTTATGATCCAGTGTCCATTGGAGGCACCATACCACCCATCCTCATAAGACCACTACAAAATGGTTCAAGTATCTTAAAAGATGTATTGAGATAAAAACGAAATATATTAACAAAAAAATGAACTTACCAGGGTACTGACAAACCAGCATACATTGATAACATATAAGAAGGAACCTTGTAAGGTGTAATTGGGACCATGGTGGGATTGAATGGCATGACCCCAGATGTGGCATATACATTTGCAAAGGGTCTAATGTTGGGCAATGAAGCCTCGTGCCAATAATGTGGTCCATAAGCTGACATGCCTCTTGGGAATATATGGCATTCCCTGAAATCCGAAGGTTAGCATTACAAACTTTTCGGAATATATATACTCGTAAAAAAAACATGCAGGGCTTACATAACCACCTATATCTTTACCTGTTTGAAGTATAGGATATGGATTGGATGCTGCTAGGCAGTCTCCTATGAAATGATCCAGAGAACCGCACATGTAACATGTATGATCTCCCTATTTCCCAACAAGAAACATTAGGTATCCCATAGACAATGGATTAAAACAATAACAAAAATAAAACTTTTATACATTCAAATTTCAATTTCAAATGCAAAAATAATTCCACAATTTTCCTTATGTTCCATGGAATTGTTAAACCACATTTGGAATTTGAGATAATAAAATTTTCAAGCAAGAAGAACCAAGATCCCAGGGATTTTTGGAAATACAACAGTAGTAGCTGAAAACGCCCTCGATCCGTGGGGTGCGCGGATCCGCTTTTGACCCTTGAGGTTTGAGAGTCGCCACCCAGTTATTACGGTCTAGGAACCGAATACTGACTCTAAACGGATAAAAAAATAACTAATCTACTGAAGAAAAATTGAATCCGGGGATCACATTACGGGGTTGGAAGGTGTTAGGCACCAACCCCACCCAGCCAATGCCGGTCTCTACCACTACTAGGAAAGAGACCTATACCGACGGTTAGATTCGTCGCTAAATCATCCTAATTCTGTCGCAAAATATTTTACCGACGGATAGGTTTTTCATCGGCACTCGTCGGAGATGGTTGCGTCAGTATTAGTTTTAGCGACGGCGCAATAAAATTTCTTTCAGTATATCACTTATTTTCTAGAAAAAAAATTTGTGCGGAAATTTGTTTTCCATTAGTGGTTTACATCTTTACCGACATGACTCTTTTTCGTCGCTATATCTTATACCGACAAACTTTGTAAGTCCGTCGGTATATGCTATTTTGTTAAAAAAAAATTTGTTTACAAAAGCCAGCCCAGCCCAGCGCAGCGCATACATGCAGCGTTTGCGCCAATTATTGTATTTCCTGCAATCAAAATCAGTGCACACCTCTGTTGCTTCCGTATTTCCCTGACTCAATTAGCTTCTTAGTGAGTGCCATTTCGGATTTTGGAAGATTGGCCAATAACCCGGCTGCTGCCATCTGTGCATTGCTCCTACTATTGTCCTTGAGAAATCCCACCAATACCTGAAGCCCCCTCTACACAAGAAGGAACTCGACAATCCCTTGTGGCTCATGTTGGGAAAAAAGGAACAAAAGATTTATAGCAAAGGAAGGATAGCAGGAACATCGTTGGCACTCACGTTTGGCAGATAATCCCAATCTTGTGCCCTCCTTCAAATGTGCAAGAGATCCCCCGAAGAACAAGTGGAGTATCACGCCTATATCTAATCTATTTGACATCAGTTTCCTTATTAATCATGCAATTCATGTGCAAATTGATATAGGAAGTGAAATTCGTGCACACATACATACCTTCAAATCATGAATCTCCTCTCTGCCAACAGCAGGCCTATATCTAATCTGTTTGACATCAGTTTCAATGTTCATACTTCAACACATGGCACAGATCTAAGCAATCAATCCTGGTTGACAAAAGTCTACCTGTTTTATAGATGTTGAGACTTGGGAATGCAACTTTGGTTGGGTCGGGTGGTATCTAATCCAAATCCAACTCCAACTATAAGGCATTAGTCTGAATCCAAACCAAAATCCTAGCCAACCCAAGCCAAGAATCAACCTGAAATGTTCTGCACAAGACCAGCTGGTACATTACTATTCAAACTCAAATAATATTGCTTGGTAACGTAAACACGTTACAGATCGACAAGCTTAAGGACCTGCTACATTTGCAGATGTTGATTTGGATGAAAGGTCTTGTGTCATGAAATAGCAAGAAATAAGCTTCATATCAAAACATCTTCCATGAAAGCAGAGTGTATAGCCCACTTTAGTGTTGTTCAAAAGGTCATTTGGTTAAAACACTTCATTGAAGAATTGAGTTAATAAAGTCGGGTAGGCTTGTCAAATTATTCTCCAATAAGCATGAACGATCCAAAATTTTGAAACATAAATTTGTGATGTCATGCAAGAACCAGCATTTTAGCAAACTCTAAAAAGATATTTCAGAATGAACAAATTTTAAAACTGCTAAAAAACCTATAAATGAATCATGTTAAACTTGGTTAGCACATCAAGCACCCCAAAAACGATAGAATAAGGATTTAATATCCTATCTGCTAAACTAAATTATCATCACTGGTAACCAATGTTATGTTCAATGTTATTTATGGAAAAAAAATATTACTGTCCTCTATTATGGATGCATTGGGAGTTATAGAAGCATTTAATCCCTACACAATAAGTAGAAAAAAATATATGAAATAGGAGCACATGCAGCAGAATAGATGTTAGCTGAAACAATAATGCTCTTTCAAGACTGCAAAGTACGTCAAACGTCAAGTTATGGATTATGGACAACCACTCTATTACGTTGCTTTTGGCTTTTATCTTAAAGAGAGTTCATTTTTTGCTGTAGATCATTACAGTAGTTTAGATGTCGTATCATATTATATATATGCACCACGTGTAAACATTAGATGGAACTACATGCCAGATAGGGAGATATTAATCTGTTAGATATTTCTGGCCATTGAATATCATCATGATGGAAATTTTTTTAATGAAAGGTGACGCATCTTACCTTACAATTCCTTTGTTCATGATTGTATTGGACATGGTTACACCTCTGGGGACCATCATAACATCAAGCTCATGTTGTTCTCAGATTTTACAAACTCTACCAACAAAATCTCTGTTTTTAGTTTGAAAGAGACATCTAATAGCTAAAGATTGCCAAAGTTAGTTTTATGTAGGCTTACCCAAAACCGCAAGCACTCTCCAATTAACAAAAAGTCCTAATACATAAGCCAGCATAATCTCGATTTCGATTGTGACAGAGAGCTATATAGAAAGAAAACAGAGAGATCAAACTTGTTTGATTTGAAGGATTACATTTGGTTTTTAATAAAAAATATTTAGAACCCAGGATTCAAATTAGGAAACAAAAACAGTACCAACCTAGTTCACAACTCCAAGAATTCCTCTTATGTCCTTAGGCGATATCTCTGCTATATACACAGGAACCTACGAGTAAAAGTATCTACGGTTATGTGACCACCTCCACATCAGAAATGTGAGAATCACAGTAAATCCCTATGTCACCCCAGAGCATTACTCAAAAGCTTACTATGTAGGAGATTACACCCACACCAAATCCTTCCAACAACCTTACCTTCTGTATCCCATATACAAAAACCAAGAATCCTACACACAATTGGCAAATTAAAAGTAGTTAAGAATCCTACAATAATCTAACAGTAGTCAATTTATCATATGACTTGTTGGATCAAGAAACACTACCTGAAGTTGGGAGATCCTTCCTCTCAAATCTGCTTTCATAGCTGCTGGAATAGTTGCCGAGTCCACACAACTTCTTAGAGAAGTAATCGATGATATAAATATATAGTTATAAATTAATTGTATAAAAAGAAAATTACCCATAATTCCATTCAACACAAACATAAGGTCCAATACGAAGAACAACATATAATCCAGCATCTTGGATTGTCTTGATAAACCTAATAAGGTCTAGGTTGCCGGTAAAATCATACTGAACAGAGAAAACAAAAAGTATTAAAATCTATCTACAATTTATTAATATAATATAATCAAATAAAATAAGACTTTGTTAAGAGATTAAAAGATGAATAATGCTCAATTAACATTGTGAGGGACATTGGCGTGCACAGAACCATAAATGCTTTCATCACGATCTCACTTGTACCTCAATGAAAAGCATCTATGGTTCTAGCACACATCCACGTCAACCAACTGATGTCCCCACACAATGTTACTCTAGCATGACTTTTAAAAAATATACCTTACGCTGCACAGGTTCGTGGGCATTCCAAAAGACATAAGTCTCAATTGTATTGAGTCCACCTTCCTTTGCTTTCTGTATCAAATCTGGCCACATCTGGAACCAAAAGTACAACAATGAATCAAACATTTCCTTTGAAACAAAAGAAAATAATAAAAAATTATATATATATATATATATATATATATATTAACTAGATTTAGATTTTTACCTCACTTGTACTTCGGGGATAATGGATGGAGCCAGACATTAAAACTCGACGCTCCCCATCAATTTTGATGGCCCTCCCATCATAAGAAACCTCAATTGCCGAAGCAAAATTACAATAAGACAAAAGAATCAAACCTATAGCAAAGAAAACTAAGCCCATCTTTCTTTGCTACCCACACACACTCCAATGGTTTATATTTCATATTCCACGTAGTCGAGTAGTTAATCACATAAGAAGCAATTCAATGATTACACGTAAAAAGTTGGATAATGTCATTATGGTAGTGGTAGGCACATTTTTCATCAGTGATCAATGGAACATAAATTCTCAACTATCAAATGGAGAACAAATAAATGAGATTGGTAGAAGATGTTACCTTCCCAAATGTGTCGTGATCATAAATTTCCAGAATTAGCATATCGTGTAACCCATCCTCCACAATAATGTCAAAAGTCTGATTCCAAACTGGATTCAGACTGTCATTCACAACTTGAGAATGTAATACAATTTTTAGAATAGGGAATGTTATTAGTTGAGCATTTATGAGCAGTTAAATATTGCCCACAACTTTAGGACACTCGCTGCACATGCAAGAGGGTAAGAACCATCCAATGGGTCCCACCTAGGAGATCTTGTAAAGCAAAAATCAACTTAATAGGATGATTGTAACCATCAGGTATATGGCATTCTTTTTGGACAGAAAGCATAAAAAGGAAAAACAAACCTCTCCTCAATATCGGCAGCCTCTATTCCATCTGTCCCACTTTTAAGGGCCTTCTCCAAGGAGGTCATTGAGAAATCGGGGGCAAATGGGTTAGTAAACCCATTCTCCATGCCATAAGGACAGTACAAAAGCTCCAGATGCACTTAAAACCTAAAATGAAAAGAAAAGGGTGATTAAAAAAGAAGAAAGAACTTAAGTGTATGGTTATTTCTATACACCATGGCATACCTTCTCCCTCCTCCTTTATCCGGGCTTGGGACCGGCAATGTAAAACGTTAGTTGTACATTGGCGGAGTTAAAAAGGTTTTACCTAATACATCTAGAGTTTAAAAATGTTTTACTTAATACATGCAGAGTTAAAAAAAGTTTTACTTAATACATGCAAAGTTATCTAATATAGTCTAAATATTGTACGAAGATAATACAAAAAAAGTTAAATGTCATGGGAAAGACAAGCAAGCATATAGAAAAAGCCTCATAACCCCTGGCTAGGAGGATGGCCGTCTGGAAACATGGTGCGGAAGTACTGTGCTATTTGCTCTTGCACCTGACTCTGGATTTGACTTTGCATTTGATTATGCATCTCAACAAACCTCTCCTCATGTTCTCTTTTATTTTCCTCTAATGTTTGTTGTAGATTGGTCAACTGAGATTGCATCTTGGCATAACTAGTACGAGATGAGCGAGAAGAGAAGCCAAAAACTGATTTCGGTGTCGGGCCTAGACTATATGTACGCACTTGACCATGCCCATCTGGTCCAAATGTGTCAGTGAATATCTTCTCGCCTATAGGCGTAGAATCTGATCCACCACTTTTTTCATGATCCATTTTCATTTTAGCCTATACAACAAAAATGAACTAATTAGTATGAATTTATTCAAATTTATTTATTTGGCATTATATTAAAATTTATTGAAGATCACATACCATAAGCTCAGCCAACTTAGGATCAGATGGTAACCCATTTTTTTTAGTATGGGTTTTCCTAAAGACTTCAGCTCGAGTAGGTAAATTACCCAGTTCTCTACCCTCACCCTTTAGTAATACAAACATAATCATATTAAATATATGTCATAAATCATATTGAATAATAGAAGATAATGAAATAATCAAAATGACAGATATTATATACGCACCAATTCATGACGATATTGTGCACAACTTTTTGTCCTCCCAACATATTTGATTACTTGATTTTTTTCTATTCTCATTGTTCCTCTTGGATACAACCTACACAAATTTCATAAAATTATAATAAAGGATTGTTAATTAATAAATTCTTAATAATTTATACCTGAGCCTCAGGAGTACTCCAATAGTGGACGAGCCAGGTCCAATCGGCTTCTGAGACGTTGTTAAGAATATTGAGCAATCTTTCTTCATCCATATCGAATTGTAGGTTATTCTATTTTAAGTCATTCTTCCAATCTTTATAATTCATTGACATGGATAGCATTACCCAATATCTTTTATCATCATCAATCTCAACAAATCTCTAAAAAATAAACATTACAAGAAAAATAATAAACATATATCATATTGTTAAGGCAAACGTAAAACAATACCTAAAATATAAAGTAATCTATATTTACCTGAACCTCTTGCCACAAGGAATCCTTTGCATGCTCTGGAACCTCAGTCCATGACTTGAATTGCAATGGGGCATGACCAGAATGCCTCACAACGTACCCTAAGAAATGTGTAAAATGGCTAGAATTTTTTCCTATTAGCTGACAATGAGCATTCCAATCTACTAACATCTTCTGCCCTACTTTTTGTCCAAAATTTCCTACGCCTCGCGTAGGCCCTCTCCTTCTAGTACTGCTAGAAACTGTTTAAAGAGTTAAAAAATATAACAAAATAAAAAATATGTCAATGAAAACTTATTTAGACAAACATTGTATTAAATACTACAAGGTATTCAAAATAACTTAATAAAACATATCATACCTGTATTACTACTCCAATTTCCACCTCTCATAGATGGTCTAGCTATACTAGATGATGCATCTGAGACTGAATTTGAGGGGTCATTTCTCCCCACTGTCTGTTGGACCACCTGCTTGGATGATTTTCTACGCAACATATCTAACCAACAATTTCTCAGATAATTAAAATCAATATATTCATCAAATGACAGAGTAATTTCATTTTATTAAAACGAACTATTATTATAAAAAAAATAACAATTTATACAATCAATCATATACTAGATGTAATCGTCGTCATCATCATTAATGAAGCCTTGATCATCACCAACATATCCTTCGACAAGTACTCCGTGGATATCGTTCCTAATCCAAGTGATAATATCATCATTTGTATCGATTGCATTTTGATGCAACCCTGGCTCATTATCTTGAAAAGGTTCTGATACTACATCATCTTCCGGCTCCATATTGTATAAGTCTCGTGGTTGTGTATTTATTACAACAAGCCAATCACAATGGGTGTTGTCTTTTATATAAAAAACTTGTTGTGCTTGATTTGCAAGAATGTATGGTTCGTTGGTGGCTAAGGTCCGTGTAACATTCACGCATTTGAAACCATATTCATCTTGCTTGAATCCCCCACGGTTTATGACATCCCACCAATGCCATTTGAATAGTATGACTCGATTCCCATCTGGATACTTCAGCTCTAAAACATCATTTAAGATGCCATAGTATCCCACATTACCTGTCACCGAATTAGTGTCCTTAGCGCTTGCAAAACTATGTGTTTCTACAAAGACAAATACTCCACTATTTTGAATTTTTCTCCGGCTATCTCGTTCTTTGGTGTGAAATCTAAAGTCATTTACAATGAAGCCCTTAAAACAAATCACATTATGAGAAGGGCCGAGAGCTAACTGATAGATTTGTTCATTTACGTCTTCACCATTTAATCGCATTTGTGAAACCTATTAAGATCAAAGAATGAAATTAATACATTTAAAACTATATTTAAGTGGGTTAATTTTGATGATATTTATCACATACATGATGTTTAAACCATTCGGCGAACTCATTCACATGTTTTCGCTCCACATCCCTAACACTCATGTGATTATGAGTGTCTTTAATCATCTGTTTGTGTTGTCTGTACAATAAATTATTTCATTGATTAAGGACTACTATCAATTATGAATATAAATAAAAATGTTTTTAAATGATTTATCTTACCGAACAAATGGAGTAATTTCATCACAGTTGTTTAACACGTATAGACGAGCTTGTTCCCACTCACTCCGTCCCAACATTTGTGAGATTGCCTTTCCTATAACACGGCCATTTTCTTTGAAAATTGACAATTTTTCACTTGAACCATCATCAACAACATCATTATTACGCACTGGTCGATTGAACCTCGTTTCAATCCCATGCAAGTACCTCGAGCAAAATGTCAACGATTCTTCACAAAGATATCCTTCAGCAATAGAACCCTCTGGATGATTTTTATTACGCACATATAACTTTAGCCTGTGCAAGTACCTTTCTATTGGATACATCCACCTATATTGTACTGGTCCGGCCAACTTGGCCTCATCGGCTAAATGAATAGGCAAATGCACCATAATATCAAAGAAAGCCGACGGAATTATCATCTCTATTTTGCAAAGTGTTAACGCAATCTGAGATTCAAGGCGTTCTAACTCCTCTATCCTTAGAACCTTACAACATAATTGTCTGAAGAATGTGGACAACTCAATCAAAACCAAACACACATTCCTAGGCAAGATTCCTCTTAGCGCAAGTGGAATAAATTGTTGCATTAAAACATGACAATCGTAACTCTTGAGCCCTGATATATTGCATTGTTTGACTTGAACACACCTTGAGAAATTAGACGAATAACTATCTGGTACTTTTACATCCTTTAAGCATTCACAAAACTTCTTTTTCTCAACTGAAGACATTGTGTAACATGCAGGTGGTAGTAACAACTTTCCCCCATTCGATATCGAGTAAAGTTCTTTTCTTATACCCATTAATTGCAAATCAAGACGGGTCTTCAAATTGTCTTTTGTTGAACCCTCAATGTTCAATAATGTTCCGATCACATTCTCACACACATTCTTTTCCATGTGCATAACATCCAAACTATGACTCAACAAAAGATCTTTCCAATACGGTAAATTGAAAAAAATGCTCTTCTTCTTCCAATTCTTCGGTAATTTGCAATCATCTCTTTTTCTTTTCCTCCCATCCTTATCTTTATCTGCCTTACCAAATATGATTTGCTCGTAGTCACGTAATTGATCGAACACATTCTCGCCTATCAACGGTTTTGGCACAACTCCCAACTCAATTCTGCCATTAAAGGATATTTTATTATGTCGAAATTTATGATCAAGTGGTAAAAATCGACGATGTCCTAAGTAACATTCTTTATTTCCTTTTTGCAATTGTATTGAACAAGTATCCTTGTGGCAGGATGGACAAGCAAGTTTTCCTTTAGTGCTTCATCCTAACAAGTTAGCATATGCAGGAAAGTCACTGATAGTCCATAAAACCGCTGCATGCATCCGAAAATTTTGTTTTGTTGATGCATCATATGTTTTAACTCCTTCTATCCACAATTCATGCAATTCATCCACTAATGGTTTCATTCACGGGAGCCTTAGGACCAGGAATAAGCAACGACATTATAAAAGAGGTTTGCTTCATACACATCCATGGCGGGAGGTTATATGGAATCAGAACAACGGGCCATGTACTGTGAGGAGTACTCATGTAACTAAAAGGAGTGAAGCCATCAGTGACTAATCCAAGTCTAACATGCCGAGGTTCAGAACCAAATGATGGGTATTTATTATCTAAAGCTTCCCATGCCATAGAGTCTGCTGGATACCTTATTACCCCATCTTTTATACGACATTCGGCGTGCTATTTCATATGTTTAGCTATTTTTGAAGACATAAACAACCTCTTAAGCCTAGGAATCAATGGAAAATGACGCAAAATCTTTGCAGGTATTTGCTTCTCCTTTAAAGAAGAATCAGAGGGATTTTCAAATGATTGGCATTTAACAGTTTTCCACCTAGACTCACCACATACTGCGCATTCATTTGCATTCTCATGTTCTTTCCAGAATAACATGCAATCATTCGGACACGCATCTATCTTATTGTAATGTAAACCAAGTCCTCGCAAAATCTTCTTTGATTCATAGTAATTTTTTGGCAACTTTTCTCCAACAGGAAATGCATCTTTTAACAACTCAAGTAACATATCGAATGATTTATTACTCCATCTGTTAAGACATTTCAGGTGTAACAACTTTACAATGAAATATAGTTTTGAAAATTTAGTGCAACCCGGGTATAACTCAGTCTCAACATCCTTCAACATTTCATAAAACTTGTTTGCATCATCGTTTGGCTCATCCGAACCATCATCATTTAACTCATTAACCTCTTCATCATCAAAATTAGGGATTCCGAAAACGCATGTAACATCCCTTGCATATCATCACCCTCTTTAGACTCATCACTATTATCTTCATCTTCAAATTTCTCTCCATGGTAAGTCCAACGAGTATAATGTTTATTCATCCCATACCATAATAAGTCACCATGCACGTTATCTCGATCCTTTAAAATCGCATTGAGATATCTGACACATGGGCACTTAATCATGTTACCAAACCTTGAACGAGAAAATGCAAAATCTAAGAACTTAATAACTCCTTCATCATACTCAAGGGTACTTCTAGGCAACTGAATCCAACTTTTATCTATTGGCATGTCCACTTTACGACGACGTCACCTTTAAACTAATAACACAAGGTCACACACACAAAAGAACATATCACAAGAATGTTAATTTGAAACGAAAAAGAGAATCCTTAGTAGTATATGGGATAAGAAAAATGTTGAAAATCCATATAGTACATTTTCTATATGAAAATGTAAGTATAAGCTAACAACTAGCATTATAACAATTCTCAATTCCAAAGGTGGTATCATCATTATTAGGAAATGATTAATTAATAAATATAACAGAATATAAATTATACGTTGGTTACTAAAACAATTATTAAATAATAGAATCATTAATCATTAAGTTATAAAATATTAATTATAATGTGGCATATAAGTGGAAGTCAATTCTAAAAGATCATTTAATGAAGTCTTGTTAAAGCCAACACTTCCCATATCATATGGAGACAAGTTAGAGAAGAGGCTAATACTTGCTTGAAACAATGAAGAAGTTAAGAAAATAGAGAAAGCTAAGACTAATAGACTAGAGTTGTCATTGGATCCCATATGGATCGATGGATTTGGAACCAGCCCAAATAAGAGTCAGAATAGATCCAGTTTTATTGGATCGGATCTTTACATTTAGATCTAAATTTGATCCGATGCAATTTGATTCAATTAACTATAATTCAATAATGGAAACATACAATCAAAACTACATCCAATCATCCAAATTAAAAAATAAATAAATAAATTATTCCATTTTTACTATTAATAGTTAAAATATTTCAGCTACATAAGCTCAAACAGAAAATAATAATAAAAAATACCCAACCTCTTATGCTGTACAGCTTATATTTACTGTCCCACCTAGCAAACCCCAATCATGATCATAACGACCAATCATCAAAAAACTTTATCCAAATTTTAGGGTCCACCTAGCAATTCCAATAGAGTGTACAAGTAGAAGGGATTTTCTTCTTAATTATAACCATAAATATTATTTAATTACCATATAATATTCTAAATAAAAAAATATATTTTTTCTTTGTTTAACATAGAGGAGCCCTATGAGGAGTACCTTTCCTCTTCTTGAGAGATAGATATGAAATTGAATTTGTATCACCATTCTCATCAAAATCGATATACACTATATTGATATAAACAAACTACCAAACAGAAAATATAGAGATTTTAGTACTTGATACTTGGTAGGAGGCCTAATCTTTTTGAACACGAGGGACTTGAAGTCCTTCTTATGGAACTCTTTTAATGCTAAATTATTCTCAGAAATTTCTTCCAGTTCGCGGATTCAACATAAAATTCAGCATCAGATTTGGCATTAATCTAATCAATAGTTCAAGAAAGATTTTTGAAAGATAAATCACAATAATAATAAGATATCATAGGATCAATCCAGGAATTAAGGTTTTATAAAGTAAATTGAAATTTTTTGAAACTGAGTCAATTGCTCAATCTAAGAATTCTACGATTTTACTCAAATCAACATGGTCCAACTTCAAAAAGCTTCAGAACAGAAAATTTTAAAGTAGAATCAAAAACAGATTTCATTTTGGATTGTTCTTCAAAGTGAAGAAAGAACTGAACTCACCAAAGTCTTTTATGAGTTTCTTTGATTTTTAAAGTTTCAAATTCAAACCTAGTTTATCCACCATTTCCATTTGCAAACGTAACAGAACTTAATTAACGATATCTAATTAGACTTTTAACATCGGAGAGCTCAAAACAGAAGACTTTTAATTAGGTTTTGAGGATCAACTTGGAAAATAAAATAAAACACAGATCGATTTACCTTGGTTTGATCGATGAGAAACCCTAGACCTCTAGTCGAAAATCTGAAATTATTGAATGAATCGATCTCTTCGTCCCTAATCAGCTCTCTCCTCGGATCTAATCTTCATCCCTGATCAGCTCGATCGCCTCAAGATTCAGCTCGATCTCTTCGGATAAAAAATGGAGATTTCATTTGATTTCAGATGTCGAAATCAAGAGATTCAATTTGGTTCAAGGGAAATAGAAACGAAGGATATCAAAGAGCTCGTTCGGTTGGGAAAACAGAGAAACTAGTGTTTCGTTTAATTAAGGAAAATGAAAGGAGAGGGAAAAAAATCTGAAAAATCAACTCTTAACCGACGAAATATTTTTTTAATCCGTCGTTAAAAGTTCTCTACACCGACGGATACAATTTTGCCGTCGCTAAATCCCGTTGCTATATATCAATTTTCCTATAATGTACTTATCCCAAATAAGACTACATTGCTAATAAAAAAGACCTAGATAAAAAAAATAACAGAAATTTTACCTTCGAACGCAACGATTCTATTCCCTCAGATTCGATAAAACTGCTCCTTGTACCGTACTCCTTGCTTCGTTCTGTCTCCGGATCTGATTTCTAATCTCCGAGGCAAGGTATCTCTTTCTTAGATCTGGATTCTTCGAATTTGTTATAGATTTTGGGGTATTTTTGAAGGGCTTCTAGGTGTTTTTCAAGCTAAAATCGAAGTATGAGTGTTAGGTAAGGAGTTGGGGCTTCAAAATTAAGATTTATGGGAGGCTAGGAAAGCTTTTTGACCTACTTCTCTTAGGATTTATGACTTGATCCGAAAATAGGGTGTGAGGACCCCTATTTATAGATTTTTTTAAGTGTTTGTTTAGATAGAATTAGTATTTAATTATAATTCTTTTAGTTAGAGTTATATTTTAGTTAGAATTGTTTTAGGTAGAGTTGTATTTTAATTAGAATTGTTTTAGGTAGAGTTATATTTTAATTAGAATTCTATTAAATAGAGTTAGAACTCTATTAGGGATTTGACTTTTGGTCTTATTTGATTGACTTTAAGATTTTGACTTTGGTCTTACTTGATTGACTTTAATATCTTGACTTTGGTCTTATTTGATTGACTTTAATTTTGACTTTAGTCTTACTTGATTGACTTTAATATCTTGACTTTAGTCTTGCTTGATTGACTTTAATTTTTTGGAGAACCCCCCTCTATTATATCTTTAATTCTTTGGACCCCCAAATGGAGGGGTCCTTGAATAAATATCTTGGCAACCCTCAACAATTTTGCCTGAGAGCCTAATTGATCGATCGATTTTTTTAGTTTAAATTTTTAAATTAATTTTATTAATGTTTCACTTTAATTATTTAATATTTTATTTATTAATTTTGAAATTTTTAATTATAAAAATTGTAAAATTACCGTTTTACCCTCGGAGAGGACTTTTTGTGTTTCAAGTCAGTTTTTGATGTTCCAGGATGTTTTGGAATCGATTTTTCGTAAGGAATTCAATGGGAATATTGGTTTGTGTCATTTATGAAATTTTTTGTGTGAAATGGTCGTGAACTTTATGAGGGGCATTTTCATAATTTTGTCGAATTTTATGAAAATTGGCGAAATGATTTATTTGGTTTCGATTTGTTATTTTATGTGTTTGAGTGGGTTTTCCTAAGCGTAACGTAAGCTCTAGGGATATTTTAAGGTTAGGGGTATTTTGATAATTTGGTCATTTTTAGTGATTTTTATCGTAAAGCTTCTTTTTGGTCTACAAGATGATGATTTCTATGTTTTTGGGATTATATTTTCCTAGCGTAGCATGGTTTCTATAGTTTTGTCAGTTCGAGATACCTCATCCAGATTTCTGAAACATATCTGGTAACAAAATAAAGCGTTGGAATAATCATTCATCATTGGGAACCGTTGCAATCGGGTTGACGAGTTGATTAATCAGGCGAGTGCAAAAATGGGGTGTTTACAGTAGCAGCGGAAGCATTAACAGCAACAACAGTAATGACTGTAAAAATAATAATGTAAATTCATGATGAAAGTAGTTACTTTTATGTTTCTTCTTGTAGATGTAAAAAATTTAGCTCCATTTGAAAAAAGCCAAAGGCCATTTCTAAAATTAACAGACAATATGTTGGAAAACAAGTCTAGTTGAGGTTCCACTCAATACAAATATTAAAACATGATGGCTTTACCCCCAGTCCCTTCTTTTTCTTGGCTGTGGAACTAGCTGTTGTGACATGAGAATGAAATTGCAAGACAGTAACTCAATTATGGTTCCAAATATAAAAGAAAAACTACCACAACAAATAAAATGATGCAACCCACACTTCTCCAAACAATATCGGCTTAGGGTATACTTGAACTTGTACTCGTCCACATCTCTGGACCGAGGATATGTCGACCACTACAAGGTGGTATGGTATATCAGTTCCCTTCAGTCTCAACCAAAGGGTTGTTTTGTATTAGAAAATCACAACAAAGTAGTGAGCAAGTCGACTAAAATCAAACCTTCCTCCTTTTGCATAAGATTTGGAGGCAATTTGAGCAGCTGGCTTTCCCCTTGAAAATCAGCAATCGATTCCAAGACTTCTGGAATTTGTAGGATGAGCAACTGCATCGTTCTCTCCATTTCTCATATGTTCTACCTTGTGTGATGAAGAGGCGGATTTGACAAATTTGCCTACTACATCTAAATGAATGATATGAGAACCTTTACAAGCAACTAATCCCTTGTTTCTAACCATCAACTCATTTGGAGATTCTGTCATTACTTGATTGGATCCTTTCCCTGTTGCAGATGGAGAATGTAGCAATATTGGTTCTTTTTTATAGAAAGACACAACATAAGAAATCTATCTCACTTGGATTCTTGATTCTCCATCTGAAGATTGAAAATTTCAGAGGTTATTCTTCATTTAAAATTGCATTTTTTTTTGTATGATAAGCTAACAATTACTATATGTTCACTTGGGGCATATTAAAGAAGAATATTGTCTGAATCACTGATAAAAACTTGAGACTTGAGGAAATATTCAATTGCCTGCCTAAGAGAAATATTTGGCCACAAATCTTCTACTCTACACTTGGTAGAAGAACATTTGGGGCACCTTGCCTTCTCAACCAACACCAAACAAATGCTTGCAACCAAAATCCACATTCAATAAATGCAAACACCAAACATGGAAATATTTGGTAAGCAACATTTCCCATATTTGATTAGAGGACAATCTGTTGAACTTTTTAATGACATAAATTTTTGAGCATCACGCTTTTTTCCAAACTTTTGAGGCTTGGCCGACAGTATTGGTCATTTATAAAAGTTATTATCCATAAAATTGAAACCAAAATAGTTTTGAAAAAATGTTCTGAATTTGTAAAATAGTGTATTGTCGATAATGTTCTCTAATCTTGTGTGAAAAATATAGCTTTTGCATAAAGAACCTAACATTTTCCACAAAAACTATGCTGGCAGCAAGGTATCATCACAACCTCTTTGAATATCATATTACAACATTCCAAAGAGAAGGCCAACAATACAAAGAGCATAAAATATAGTAATACACAGAACAACATATAGATCTTTGAAATGAAAATGAATGAACAATCTAAATAGAAGGCCATTTCTGGTGATAAATCTAGCACCAGAATCTTCGCTATATAAGCATACTATTCAAATTGTTTATCAAGAAGTAAGTGGAATGTTAAAGAAACTATTATGTCTAATAAACTCAAGGGGAATAACATCATCCTATAGAGGAGCAAAAATGTTAACAGATACAAGTATCAATTGGTTTAGCAAAATGGAACTACAAAAATAACTTTCTTTGAAGTTCAAGTTTATGCCAAAACCATTACTAAACCATTAAATCGGACAACCAATAGACAAATAAAGCTATATTTTTTTATAGGTAAGGAGGAGTGCAGAACTTGACAAATATAAACAAACTAAAACAAAACATACCCTCATTCCAAAGGAAAGGCCTTGTGATCGCTCTCAATGCCTTTGCCCAATTCTTGTGTATCATCAATTTTTGAGGAAAAATTCATAAATAAATAAGACTATGTTATAATTTATCCAATTAAATGCTTTAAAATGAGTCATTCGTTTATAAATAGAATTACAATTACCTTGAGTACAATAATTTTTCTTTCTATTTGGATTCATAGGACATATTCGCTTATCGTGTCCAAGTTTATGATAAAATGCACATTTTCTTTTTTTCTTTTCTTGGCTCAACTCAATATTATTTTTCAACTTACCCGTAGTATCAACCTTTTCTTTTCCCTTCTCATCCTTCTTTCTATCATTTGTTTGTGTGATATTCGGGTCTAAAAGTAACAACTGAGATAAGTTACATTTTCTTTTTTCATGTGCCTCTTCAATTGTTAGAACCACAATTTCTGCCATTTCTTCCATTCAAATTGCACAAAAAAATTTCAATAATTTATTTACGACATTTGTGAAAAATGCGTATGTTTTCATTGAAGGTAATACATAACTGACCAATGTATTAGACTGTTTACACATATTGACATATCTCAATGCTTCTGATGGTTCATTTCCATCGATTGTTACTTGTGCATCCATCACCCAAAATTTGTTAGCCCCTATAGACACCCCATTTTTGCACTTGCCTGATTAGTCAACTCATCAATCCGATTGCGACGGTTCCCAATGATAGATGATTATTCTAATGCTTTATTTGTTACCAGATATATTTCAAAAATTCGAATGAGGTATCTCAAACTAATAAAAATGTAGAAACCACGCTACGCTAAGAAAATATAATCCCAAAAAATATAGAAATTATCATTTTGCAAACAAAAAGAAGCTTTACGATAAAAATCACTCAAATGACCAAATTACCAAAATACCCCTAATATCAAAACATCCTTAGAACCCCCCTTATGCTTAAGAAAACCCTTTCGAACACATAAAACAACAAAATAAAATCAAATAAATTATTTCGTTAATTTTCACTAAATTCGATAAAATTACGAAAATGCCCCTCATAAGGGTTGGCAATCATTTCACGTTAAAAATTTTCATAAGTGACACAAACCGATAATCCCATTGAATTCCTTATGAAAAATCAATTCCAAAACATCCCAGAACATCGAAAACTGACCTGAGATGCAAAAGTTCTCTTCAGGGACAAAACGATAATTTTTCAATTTAAAATTTTTTTAAATTTGAAATTAAGCAATAAAACATTAATTAACGTAAAGTGAAACTTTAACAAAATTAATTTAAAAATCTGAACTAAGAAAATTAAGCAATCAAGCCTTCAGGCAAAATTGTTGATGGTTGCCCACTTATTTAAGTAGAGCCCCCTGATATTTATTAAAAGACCCTTCCATCTGGGGGTCTAAATAATTAAAGATATAATTAGGGGGGTCTCCAAAAATTAAAAATATATTCTTTCATTGTGCGCAAGATTAAAAAAAACTAATTTAAAAGATCAAGTCAATCTCATAAGACTTAAGTCAAAATCCTAATTAAAACCCTAATATAGAGAAAACTAGTCAATCAGATAAGACTTAAGTCAAAACCCTAATTTACCTTATCTAAAAGGAGACCTAGTCAAACCCTAATTCTTCCGAAAAATCTATAAATAAGAGTCTCCACAACCCAATCTCGCAGGTCAAAATAAACCCTAGAAAAAGTAGGTCAAAAAGTCTCCCTAACCTTCTCCAAACCCTAATTTTGAAGTCCTAACTCCCTACCTATCATCCAAACCCCAGCTTTTACTCAAAAAACCCTCAGAAACCCTCCAAAAACACCCAGAAATCTCTTTAAAAAGTCAGAAAATACTCAGATCTAGAAGAAAGATACTTCAACTTGGAGATCAGAAACAGATCCAGTGATGGAGGAATAGCAAGGAAACTCATACAAGGACACTCTCTGCCAGTACTGAGGGAAGCGTCGTAATCCGCTAGGTAATTATTTGTATTTTTTTATATATTATTTTTAGGTCTATTTTGCAATGTAGTATTATTTGGAAAAAGTATAGATCGGCGTTTGCCGGGCGGGGTTGGTGCCTAACACCTTCCAACGTCGTAACCTGATTCCTGGACCTATTCTCTGGGTAGATTAGTATCTTATCTATTTGTAGAGTCAATACTTGGTTCCTAGACCGTAATAACTAGGTGGCGACTCCCAAACTTCAAAAACCAAAAGTGGATCCGCACATCCCGCGGATCGAGGGCGTTTTCAGCCCCTTGTCTCCATCTCTTAATAATAAAGTGTGATAGGATAATATCAATGTCAAGGTGTGTGAACACCTTTAAAAAATGACGATAAATAATTCCAAGAAACTCAAATTTTTTGCACTCGCATGTTCTCTCGTAGGTATCCACATTTATTTTCAAAATAAAGTTATTAGGCTCATCAAACTTAGTTTTCACTAAAAACGTCTGAATTCCTTCTTCCATTTCTCTTCTTTCAATTTTATATCAAAAAACTTTAACCCATTCTTCCTTTAATTTTTCAAATGTACTTCTTGTATAAATTTTTGTTGCATGTTTCAAAAGTAAGCCGTTGTCATTGACACATCGAAACTTGTGCTCTGTCTCATAATTTTCATCACTCTCCTTTTTCAAAATATTCTTTATTGCTTCATCATACTTCACAACAAATTCTTTAAGATTTGTTTTCGAATTAACAAATTCATTAAAGAATGCATTGATGTTTTCGCTACACCTAGTGGTATTCATACTAGCAAAAAAAGTTGTTCGATTATATGTAGGCACCCAAGATTCTAGTATTTCAAATAGGTGTTGAAGCCATTCATTTCCTTCTAATCTATTTTTCTGAATCACATCCTGCCATTATTTTTCAAAATCTTCCTTAGTGTATGTCGATCAAATACATTTTTCTATCTTACTTCTGAAAGTAGATTTTTCAAAGTATTTATGGAACAACTTCTCCTCAAACTTCTTCTTAATATGCCAAATGCATAAACGATAACGGGTGTTGGGGAAAATTTTAGCAATTGCATTCTTCATTATCAAATATTGGTTTGTGATTATTGAAATTAGATGTTTTCCTTTTAATAGCTTTAAGCCAAATCTCGAACAACCATACAAGAGTAGTTTCTGTTTCATCTCCTAGAAGAGCATATCCAAATTGGATAGACTAAAAATGATGATTCACTCTAGTAAACGGGACGAATGGCATTTTGTATTTATTTATCCTATAAGTTTTGTTAAATGTCACCACATCACCGAAATATTCATATGATAATCTTGACCTCGCATTCAAATAAAAAAAATTAATTGCTCTCCCATCTTCATCACATTGTATCCCATAGAAAAATTGCAAATTTTTATTTTATTTTTCAATGAAGTACTTGAGTACACATGTGCATTGCTTCTTTCCAAATCCTATCGCCTAACATTTCAAAGGTGGTTGTAACAGTCTCTACCATCAAAATCGATTATATCTCCGCGAAGAATTGATTGAATTTTATTAATTTGAAGGTTTTGATTACAAAATGTTTATGTTAGATCCTTGACTACGCTCGGCATATTTCGACTCGACTTCATTTTCATTCTCCTCGATGGAGTGACAACCCTATGATTATGATCATCGTTGAAAAGTGACACTTTTCATTTTACTGCATATTGGTCGAATACAATGCGCATGTATGCTTCACATTCACATTTAAAAGTGGAACAACTTCTTGTAATTCTCTTCTTCCCCCTTTCATTCTCATTTGTCATCACATCTTCTTTTGTCTTCGATGTATATTTTCCTTCATGTATGTAAACATATGTTATCCTAGTCACCTCATTTGAACCTCGTATTGTCCTTGAACTACTTTGTATACAAATGCAAAACCCTTCATAGCGTCCGTATTCGTCATAGTATTTTTTTGCTCCCTCAGTTGAATGAAAAACCATCCCAACATATGGTGCACTTAACTTTCGAACATTTTTGTTAGGAGTAAGGCAATCAACACGTTACCCACTATCTACTTCAATGATTGAAGATGATCCTAAATTTTCATTTATAGGTATACTCTCACATTTCTCAACGTCAATCATATCCATGAACAATTATCTAAAACAAATTAACAATGAACAAATGAGTATCAAAATTTGTTTTTTAACTAAGTTTTTCACTAAAAATTTGAATAACAAATCAAATTGAAAGTAATTTTATTATTATTTTTTTTTTTGAAATTTGTAATTATGGGTTTATAATGCTTATTGTAGAAACAGTAAAATGGCTATGTAATCAAATTTCAGCCATTATTTATATATTTGTTTATATGATTTTAATGTAGTTCATCTCATTTAAAATCATTCTTTCTATATTTCATATCAAACATGAACTAAAGGAATCTGAATTCTCAATGAGTAAAGTATAAGAACATGCAGAGTGTCGGGTAAGTAGGGTCAATTTGTTTTGATTCTTGGTACCAGAGTCCAATTGATTGAAATTCAACATGGATACTTACATATGTGTACATGCGATTTTACATACATTCTTAGAAATCAATTCTCACAAAGCCCAAAAACTTGACATAAGTGTACAATCAACCACTAAAAGATTTTACTAAACACTAAACACTAAAGCAATCTTTGCAAGATATGATTATTCCAATTATGGGTATTTTGTATTTAAGGGATAAATTTTTTAAAGAATTTAAGGGGTTCTTTCTCGAAGATTTCTTGCATAGGTGGGAGTGGGTCTATAGTATTGCTTGTATATAGTAAGATCTGCTCCAATATAATACTTCAAATTTTATTGGTGAAACAACCAAGGAATGTTTTTACATGTGAAGAAACAAAAAAAAGTATAATAAGATTTGATCTGACATAATATGTAATAAACTATTATTGGCGAAATAACTAAGAAAATTCTTATGCATGAAGAAACAACAAAGATCAACAAAATTTTGTAATTTCGATTCTTTCTCGGATCTAGCTGCCATTATAGGATCTTTTTGGGTTGTGTAGACATCCAAATTTGACAGGGCCCTCAACGCAAAATGCCCCAAAAATCATAAAAATCGGATTGGGCCCTCAAAGCCCATACCTCTAAGAATCATCTTTCTCTTTCAATAAACGATCCAAGGCTACCCACGTGGCCCATGGACCAAAATTCCTCCCCTCCTTTATATTCATCAATCCATCTTAACACAAACCCAAGCCCATTCAATCTAAACCCATCCCTATTAAACCCCTCATCTAAGCCCATTCAACTCAACCCAAATCCATTCCTATTCAACCCACAACCTAAGCCCAACCCAATACTATACCTACCCTACTTATTATCCAAACCCAACACTATACCTACCCAACTCATTACCCAAGCCCAACACTATAAACCCAACCATTACCCAAGCCCAACTCATTACCTAAGCCTAATTCATTATCCAACCCAACATCATAACCAATCAATATGGTCATCAAGGTGGGACACATGGCACCACCTCGACTCACCTCTCTCACCTCCTACCTATCCCATCACATTTTCTCTAAACATCATTTACCAACACCTCCAACCCATCACCCTCCCCTAACCTACCCTCATCATTCCCTACAAAATCCACACCCCTCCTTTCTAATCAACCCATTTAAACCTCTAATCTTCACCCATTTTGACACATGGCATCATCTCCTTCACCCTCCCAAAATCTAATCAATCACCCTCTTACACCCCCCATTCTCTCAAATCCAACACCATTCTCCAAACACTCAATCAATCTATCACTCTCGTACACCCCCATCCTCATCACTCATTTTATTTCACTTAACACTCAACCCAAATGGGTTGAAAGATCCAGCCCATTTGGGTTGTAAAAAACCCATTTAACCTTCTTATACAAGTACCCCTCAATCCCCTTCAATTTACCCCTACCTCTTTTTCAAACACTTAACTATTCTACCCTTTTCCATCATATCACCCAACTTTACCCCTAAAAATATCCCAAAATTCTATAAAACCTTCCTATCCTCAACTCAATTTTCACCTAATGTCTAAATTTCCAAAAAACTAAAAAATCATTATCTCTTACTCAACCCTCTAATCTCAAATACTCATACTCAACTCTCAACTCTCTCTCAAGCAAGTCAAAGAAAGTCAAAAAAGACTCATCAAGAAAAATAAAAGAAGATCAAGTTCAAGGTGGGTTTTATACAAAAGAACACCCCCCTTCTCTCCTCTCCATTTTCTTCTTCTATTTATCCCCCTGCTCTACACCTTTGCACATACTACATATGGCTTGAGTCATCAAAGGGCCCCTTTTTCAATAAGGGTGCCCTCAATGGTTTAAACCAACATCGAAAGTCCCTCATATTTGAAGGCACATATCGGATTTTTCGATTCTTTTACTTTATTTTTATTTTCAAAAAAGGACCGAATCCGAGGTTACCACCAAGGTGGATGGAATAGGATACCTAACACCTTCCCTACTCCCTAACATAGACCCCCTTACCTAGAATTAGAAGTTAGACCAAATTAGTCGTATCTGTACGAGAGTCACTAAACGCCCAAAACAAATGATTTTTCAAAAGAATACATCACGGGTGACCATTCATACCCTTTTTGCAATATGAATGGTGGTGACTCCAAAATCCCTTAATGTGGTTGATATATGCAAAAATGAATAAATCACGTGTTCACAGGTTGCAAGAAGTAAAAGTTGTGGTGTTTAGTGTAGTTTTACTTCAAAGAGGTAAATTGTCAAATAGTTGGTGTCCAAACAGACAATAATTTTCAAGATTCTAACAAAATCTTAATGTCGATGGGTGTCTTTTGACGCTTTTAACTTTCTATGCACCCTTGGTAGACTAACACGCCTAAAATTGCCCCGGTTCAATATTTCTAGTCATTGGATCTCAGTAAGTTTCATCATAGACCAGAATCTTAGTCACATGATGCAAGGGCTTCAAGCCCTTGATAAGACATGCTCAATCCAATGGCTAGAAATTAGTTATCAGGTTGGTTTTTTTATCGAACTGTTTCTGAAATTGCATAAGAGAAGAGTGGAAACGAAAATCTTGTTGTCATCGTCGTCGCAAATTGTCGATAAGTGACCATCGTTTGTCGAGAGAAACGAAGAAGACAAAGTTGAGAGAAGAGGATTTGTAAACACGGAACGAGCGAGGAGGATCTGTAATCACCCAAATCTGTAGAGAAAAGAAGAACGAAGAAGACGAAGTTGAAAGAAGAGTTGGTTTCTTTTACGATGATGCAACACTAATTTTCAAAGTTTATTTCTTAGTGAGGAAGATTTGTAGTCACCCAAATCTGCAGAGAAACAAAGAATGAAGAAGACGAAGTTGATAGAGGAGTTGGTTGGAGATACGGGGAGGCAACACTAATTTTTTAAATAAGAGATGAGGAAGAAGCCGTAACCTTCGTTTTTAGCAGAGATAAAAAGAGGAATAAAACGAAGTTCTGTTGAGCTATAGTCGCTAAAAACTGCAGAGAAACGTCGCCCAAATCTGTAGAGAAATAAATAACGAAGAAGACAAAGTTGAAAGAGGAACTGGTTGGAGATACATGGAGGCAAAACTAGTTTTTAAAATTTTATTTCTTAAGTAACTATTGTAAGTTTACAACAGATCTTGACTGCAGATCTGCATTTAATCTGACATCACAGACGATTTGTAGAGATGTGAGTTGATTTGTTTGTATACGAAACGCAACCCTATATATATTTGCCAGTTTAGTTTATTAGGAATATTTTTATTTATTTATTTATTGATTTTTCAGGTGGAATTGTGGAACGGAAATTGTGTTTCCTGTTGTTACTGTCAATCAGAAAGAATTACTAGATTTGCAATTAGGGTTTTGACCAAAAAGAGGAATTTTTTTTTCACAAGATCCTTGGACGCGATCTTGGTAAGTTCAAATTTCCGTTTTGAATCTGAATAAAGTTTTTCTTGATAAGAGTATATTTGGATTGAGAGAAGAGAAAATATATAATTTTCTCTCTATTTCTCTTGTTTGGATTATTAAGTGGGGAGAGAAGAGAAGAGAAGTGGAGGGAAGAGGAGGGAAAAAAATGTTAAAATTTGGCTCTCTAGAAAAGTGGAGAGACGAGGAGGGAAGAGAAGATAAAGACGTTTTACATTTCCGCTGTGTTTGGATTGAGGGAAGGGAAGGGAAGAGAAACTCATTAAGAGGAGGGAAGGGAAGAGAAGAGAAGATTAGTTTCTCTTTACCCTGTTTGGATTGAAAGAGAAGAGAAGAGAAAAAGTCAAGTTTCTTCTGTTTTGTTAGGATTCATAAAATAAGAGAAGAGAAATTATTCTTGTCAAATGACTATTACACCCTTTATAGTCTAAAGAACAAAATTTTACTTGTACAATGATACAAAATATAAATAATCAAAACCTCAACATCACATAGATCTCTGTAAGATCTCTCTCTCTCTCTTCTTTATCATCTTTTCTTAGATCTGCAAAAACAACTTCAAATCTTTCTACTTTTAATCTTTAAATGTAAATATTCCTTTTTATATGATTGTTTTCTTTTAATTGAAAAAATGGATAGTAATTATTCTGCTCTTCCAAAAAAGTCATTCCTAGAATTACAATTAGATGACGAAAATGATCATCTTGTAACTATTTTTCGATTCGCAAATGAGTAATACAGGGACTCCATTGCTCATAACATGGCCCATGGGATTAAGGTTGGTTTTTTTAGCATCACTTAAAAAAAAAATACTAAACAGAATAAAAACTTCCCGCACTATGACTAGCCACAAACTAAATCCACGCCAGGAAATAATTAATCTGATTGTAGATGACAACCAACCTTCAATTTACAAAACAAGAGGAACACCAAAGATTTGGGCATTATACATATTTGCACTTTTACATGGACTCAAAGTCTCTGATATTATACTATCAATTGATGCGCAATTCTAAATTACATACTAATAATTTTAAAATGTCAATGTTAAATTCCTAATAGACTTATGAAATCAACAGTATTTGTTTTATTGTTCATTAAATATATGATTAAACATTTATTGCCATTTCTTTGGTTCATTGAAATACACACACACACACACTTACTTTCTCCTTTCTACTTATTGAAAGTAAATAAAAAGCTTTCTCCCTGGTCAATGTGAGATGTTTCTGCCTGCTTAACAGCTATGGTGGTCAATGTATTGGATCCAATTTTTCCTTGGCGGCCACATATGAAAACCCCTTAATTTTGTAGTTCACCACAAGGATCTTTACTAAAATTCCTTTGCTGGCTTTGTTTAGGCACGAAACTGCATACATAGAATCCACTCAATCGCTACATGAGGAATTAAGAGGAAACTCATCAGTTATTTTGACTGTTGCAGGTGGATGAAGCTACAAATAAATTTGACAAACATGCTCCCCCTTGGCAAATCAGGTTGTGAACAAAGCATGTTTCATGGTGCGGAAGGCATTACCACTTTCCCAAGCTCTTGCATCTGAAGCTTCAACTAGAGGTATAATGTCAAGAAATCTAAACAATAATCGTCTGAGCAAGCTGTGAAAGCCTGGTTCATGCTTAATAAGGTTCCTGCTTTCCATATGGTGGTAGACATTTTGAAAATTTTACAAAAGAGTGAGGGCAAATTTGGAAATTAAAATGTGTTATCTTCCCTTCCCTCCTCGTCTCTCCACTTTTGGAGGGAACAAAATTTTCCATTTTTTCCCTTCTCTTCCCTCCATTTTTTTTCTCTTCCCTCCTCGCATAACAATCCAAACAGGGGAAAGGAAGAGAAAATGTGTTATTTTCTCTTCCTTCCCTTCCCTTCCCTTCCCTCAATCCAAACACAATGTTCATGTTTGTTCCTCATTATTTTCAAAATTTTCTAACGTAGGTAATATCGGCAGGCCGATTATTACTACCAAGTAAACAGACAGATTAATCCAATTTCACCCTAGACGCGTGGAACGAAGGAGGCGAAGAAACCCTAGAGATGTGGAACGAAGGAGGCGAACTCGAGTAGGAGACGACCTGAGGTATCCTCTCTCTCTCTCATTCTTCTGGTTTTTTGAGAAAAAAACCAGAAGAGTATCATTTGAAATTGAGTAAAAATGTTGAAATTGTGAAGTGGGTTCAGTTTTTAGTGTAGATTTGTTCTTATTAACTATGATCCTTTTTTAAATTGTATTTTTATGGATTATATGTGAAAAATTGTAGGTTGAGATGATGTAAGTAAGCGAACAGTTTACAGTTCTGTTTTAGACACGGGTTTCTAATGATCAAATGACATGGGTTTCTAACGATTAATTCATGGGTTCTGTGTAGATCGATTTGGAAGATTTGCACAAAATTCTGTGTAGTTTGATTTGTAGAAAATAGGACTGTCGAAAGAGGCTTCATTACCGAGTGCATAAGCTTTGGAATGAGGCTTCATTAATCATAATACATTTTAGTATTAGATTATCTTGAACGTTTTGTGAGAATTTTACTTTACTACATTTCTGGAAGGGATTCGGAAAAGATGTGGGATAAAAATCAGAGTTGTATTGTCCTAATCATGTCTTTAGGATAGAAGACTGCCTTGAGTGAAAATTGCTAATTTTGGTGATTGTATTTGTTCACCTACAGCAGAATATAACAAGGTTTGGTAACCAAGGCTGTGAAATCATGCAAGAAAGGCCCCTTAACAACAAATTAAAATCATGGATCTTCTGTATCAATAGGGTTTGGAGAGTCGTGCTTGCTTCACATAAGAATCCATTAAATCATTCAAAATTCATTGAATAAGCTAAAACCCATTCTTCATTTTATGATAGGACTTAGAATTGCTCACAATGTACAAGTGAAGAAACCTGAGCTAATAAGGTAGATAAGGTCTCTAGTTCCACATAGTATTCATGACTCATCCTACAATTCAGTAATTTGATTACTTAGCTTAGGAAAATTTGCACAAAACCTTGAAAAATTATAGTTACTTCATTCCACCCCTCTAGCAATCTTACTATCTAGTAAGGGGTTCTTTCTTATTGAAATCTGAATAATATTCAGTTTGAGTTTTTACATGACTATCTTGAAGATTTTTTCAAGAGAGTAACTGACGATGAGTTTTACCTTATCTTTAGTAGTCGGGTTTTTTAATAGTCATCTTGTGTATAGTCTGTTATTAGAGTAATATATTTAGGGATTCAAGTATAATTATTGTACACTCGAAAACAACACCATTGATGCTGTGGAGACTGCAAAAAATAAAATAATAATTTGGAAATACCGTGGGTAAATATTATTGCTGGCTGGTGTTTGAGACCATAGTAATCAAGTTCAGATTCAGCAATTTTGGGAAAGAGTTAGAATTTTTTTGGAGATTATAAAAACGATGTTTGTAAGCAATAAAATAGCTGCATTACGGTGTTTGGTTTCGAGAGATGGAGAAAGGGTGAGGTCGGGACTCAAAAAAGACCAATTTTTTTTTCCCTTTTCAATTAAAAAATTCACCAACTAACTTGGAAAATCGTTGATGAATTCCACGAATCACTCATTATTCGGGCAATCTTTTATTCCTAGAATTCCTAATTTTCAAATGAATTTGAAGAATTACACTGTTTGAGACTGGTTATCCTCAGCTTTCCTTTTTTTATTTTTTTTTATTTTCTGCTGTTCTTGGTTACCATTCTTTTTATTTGGGAAAATTCTGCGACAATCACCTAGATCAAATTTATTAATAGTCAATCACTTAGCATTCTTGATGCTCAAGACTATAAATTTATTAATATGCTTTGTGATCAGATTAATATTTATTGATTTAGAGAAAAAATGGAGAAAAGGAAAGGGAACAAGGCGAAGAAGAAAGATGACGGTAATGATGTGTGGCTACTTCATAACAGTAGGGCCATTGCTTTCTTATGTATCATTGTGTTTGCATTGTTGGTGCGGGTGGTGGTTTCCATGCATCCCTACTCAGGAGCCGGAAACCCACCCAAGTATGGGGACTTTGAAGCACAAAGGCATTGGATGGAGATCACTCTCAATATCCCGGTGAGTGAATGGTATCGCAATGGCACCTCCAATGATCTCAGCTATTGGGGTCTTGATTACCCTCCTCTCACTGCCTATCAGAGCTACGCCCATGCTCTCATTCTCCACTCTTTTCATCCCAAGTCTGTTGCCCTCTTTAGCTCCAGAGGCCACGAGTCCCCACTTGGGTAATAAAAATTTCTCTTTTTTCTCTCCTGAATCAAATTAATCCTACTTAATATCCTATAAACTTTTTTTTTTTTCCTTTATTTTTTGCAGAAAACTTCTTATGAGATGGACAGTTTTGTCTTCAGATATTCTCATCTTCTTTCCGGCTGCAATCTACTTCCTCATTGTCTACTATGTTAGTCATGGAAACAATCGTAAAGAAGACATGGCGTGGCACCTCGTTATGATTTTACTTAACCCATGCTTGATACTAATTGACCATGGTCATTTTCAGGTGCAATGCTAATCAATTTTGCTACTTTTCTTTACATTAAAAAGAAAATAAATCATGAGCATATATCTGGTATGCATTCTTATATAACTTCTTCATCAGTACAACTGCATCAGCTTGGGCCTTACAATTGGAGCCGTTGCTGCAATCTTATCTAAGAATGATTTGGTAGCTTGCTTCCTCTTCAGTCTCGCACTCAATCATAAACAGGTTTGGATTCTCAATCAAGGTTTTGAAATAATACTTATTTGATTATATTAACTTGTTGCAGAATTTTAGCCTGGTTCTTGCAAAGTATTTTTGGTCCATAGCTTTCTATATTCTAAATTATACTTGACCAAGAACTCAAAGGAAACCAATTTCAATTGGGAGTCATAGATGGCAATTTCGAGTTTTTTTTTTCTTCCAATTATTATGATTAGATCCTCATTCTCCTGTTCATACTAGACCAACTCAAATTCCATGTGACCTTTACCTACTACTTCCGCAGTTTCATCAGCATCCATCTAATTACCCCTCGTGGATTTTCAATTATTTCTAAAAAACTTAAGCTTTCAAAAAGATCTCTCATACGGATCATTTAGCAAATAAAGATGACCATAGAGAATCCTTTCAATTCAAGGAATTGATTAAGAGTACAATAACAATAGTAGATTGTATTCGATGAAACAAACATAACGAACATAACAAACAATAATTGGAACAATTATATCCGTGATGCAACCATTGTTGCACTAGAATTAAAGGTTCCTTCTTCACCTAGCTACAAGGAGGGGCCTCCATTACTAATATTAGTAGTATTATATGGAAAGATAGAATGTAGAATAAAAACGGAAAAAGATAATGAAATTACTAGTCTTAGAATTGAGTTCGATCAAAATAAAGGTTTTATTTCTTCGAGTGACTGTGCGATACTTTTTTCTCCTAGTTTGCGATATTATGTGTAATTAATGAACCCACTACTGAATTGCACATGCCTCGAAGATTAGTTGGTGCTCTAAGAGGCCTTGATACCTCAGTTCCAAAAGATTTCAACACATCTCAATAAACCCACCACTAAATTTAATTCTAATGAGTTAAAGTAAAAGGTTTTATTAAGGTTGGTCGTTCCAAAATAGAAAATGCTTTGCTACAATTGAAATAGAAAAGGAATGATTTTCAAATTTTATTCCATAGTGATTCAAAGCATGGTTTAAAATCTCGTTCAAGATTGAGACGACTTGTCTGATTCGTCTCAGTATCGTCCACCAACGAGACGGATAGACAAGTCATCTCAAACTTGGTGAGTTTCTCAAAAGTCAGTTCATTGTCTCATTGTTGTATGAGACAACTCGAACGAATTCGACGACACGGTCTTGTTCATGGACGAGACTAGACATCAAAGCAAGTTTTAAAATCATGATTCAAAGAGAGTTTTATTTGTGAGTGAAATTCAATGACAAATTTCTTATTGCTTTTATTTTATACTTTACACCAGAATTGCTCAATGAATCTATTGATTTGGAATCATGTAATTGGTAGATGTCACATTCGATGAATCTTTTTTTTCTTCTATGTTTGTCACTCTATCTTGGTGCCATCTATAATGAATAATGACTGATGAATAAAAAACTTTCAACTGGGCACGATTCAGTCAATTGGGATTTTTTTCTTATCCTTGTATCTTTCAAAAAATAAAACTTAGGTAAGTGCTTTATAAACATATGTATAAAAAAACGTATCTCATATAGGTCTTTATCATTTAGGAGAGGCAAGAAAATATTAGGATGGCAAACATTATCTACAATTTCTCATGGTTGATGATGGAATTAAAATAGATATTTTGTTTCCTACTCACACAAGCCCATATCCTTTCTTTTCTATCATTATCTAATTCCGCTCTTCCTCCCCAATCTGATATTATGGTACCGGCATATACCAGGGTTATGCAATATTTGATTGATCACAATTATGTATATTCCATTTACTATATAGGTTCCCATGGAATTCATTAGAGGGATGTTTCCAATAAATATGATGTGTTCTTGATAGCCCTAGCGGTTTTCCAATTAATCCTGCGAGTACATATAATTCAGAAGAATATGTGTGTGATTCTTACACAACATCTCTTTCATTTATCAAGGATTTCGTTTTTAATGCAATAAAATATTTTTTCTATTTCAAATTTACTCTCTCTGGTGATTTGTCTTGAGTTGGATGGGCCTTCAATTTTCCATGCAGATGAGCGCGTATTTTGCACCTGCATTTTTCAGCCATCTTTTGGGGAAATGCCTCAGACATTCGAATCCACTTCTCAGGGTGTCCAAATTAGGCTTGGCGGTCTTGGCAACATTCATTCTTGTTTGGTGGCCGTATCTATCTTCAGTAAATGCAGTGTCGGAGGTAATCATCCTATTGTACTATAAATGTGAAAATCATAGTAAATTTGTTGTGCTTGATGAGGACATCTGCTGCTTGGAACACTTGTTCATCACTCTAGAGCTTCCATATTTTAGGCCCTTCAATGGACCATCGCCCAATACATGTACCCCTACTTGATCTTTATTCTGTTGGAGGGCTTTCTTTTGGATGATTAAAATAATTTTGAACTGTTCCAATATGGGTAACCTACTGGTTCAGCTACAAGATGATGATCGAGTGTGCCACGTCCATTTTAAACAAGAGAGCGATTTGAATATATGATAATGTGTTTTTGATTGTCTACTCTGCTTTATTTTTTCGCCTTCCAGTAATTAATTGGGAAAATCTTTGGTTTGCATATACAAGACCCAGGTATGGGGTCTGAAACAGTTCTTGTCTATTGAAACACATCCATTGGACAGGCTAACCACTAATTGTTTGTTTAAAGTTTTTTAGTGAACTCTTATTTATTTAATAATTATTTTTTCAAAGTTATCTCGCCACTTTCGGTATTTCTTGCTCTCCTTTCTTTTTCTTGTTTTTTTTTTTCCTTTCATTGAAGCGATGTGACTGTGAGGGAGATGCAGTGTGGAGAGCCAAATACAGGAAGTGAGATGAGAGTTGGTCTCATTAGAATAGGATGGAAGGATGGGTGCTCTTCATGAATCCACAATCCACATGAATGAACTCGTGGTTGAGATTCTCTCTGTGAATCTACAACTCACCGACTATTCTTTTTGGACTTGTTTAAGGTTTTTGAAATCACAGATAAATGCCTTGGTATGTTGCAAATCATTTACAAATGCAAACAATTTTCTGAAATCAATTTTACTGGTGCTTTGTTACATAATGCAAATGATTTGCATTGCAAAAAAATTCGCATGGATCACCTAAATTCTTAAGAAATTTCCAGCAAATGATTTGCGGCACAAAAACTACTGCGAAACATTTGCAAAATCACAGTGAATTTTATTGCAAAGACCAACCAATCATGAAAAAAGATAGACAAGATATTTCTCAATGGTTTCCAAGCAATAGTAAATCATTCCTTGCAAATGATTTGTAGTGTACCAAGCAAGGCCTTAATGTTAAATCATTTGAGTAAAGCATTAGGGAAAACTAGCTCATTAATTAAATTTACTAATTCCCTTGTTTCAAACCCACTTGAACCCGACTTCAATTGCTATCCATTAACCCTTTACCTGGCTCGATCGTCAAAACCTTATCCCAAACAAATCTTGTTCCTTCATTCAATTCTGTCCAGAGCCACATCTTCTGTCATTGAAAGTGTGTTCATCTTTGCTATCACTATCTCAACTTTTATATTCCTTCTAACTGGGGCTGCAATTAACCTTTGTTTAACGTGCCAAGACCATCTCGATCTCTCTTAGTTTATTGCCTATTAGTGCTAATACATTTTCTCAATTGCATTCATTTTTTTCTTTTCTTTCCTAGTCTTTTCCTCTCATCCATCTCGACATCCTCATCTCCATTATGCTCTATTAACAGTTGCTTCTTGACTGCCCAACGTTCATCTCCTTAAAACATAGCTGGTCTTATTGTTTTTAACAAAAAAGGCCTCAATAGAATACATACATAACTCTTAAATAGAGTTGAATTGTGACATAGAATTCATGTTGTCAACAAATAGTTGGGATAAGGTGTAGATGATGATGATAGTTAAATTGGTAGTAGGGAAATGCCTCAATACATCCCCATTTACATTTTAAAATAATGGCAGCAAAAAAAAAAGATAAGAAAAAAAAAGAACAGAACTGGGGCTCTCCTTTTCCTTTGATGTAACCTCAGATTGCATCCCACTTCTTTCATGGAGTTAATTATGTGCAATAGATGGTCAACATGATGACTGAAATTGGGCTTTATCTCGTGCTCATGTTTGATTTCTTCATCTCACTCCATTCCTTTGTCTCTTAGTTATATTTTAGTACAAGTAAATCCTCTCCGGCGGTCTATGGTGGTGGTTCAAAGATTGAAGCATCACTTTCTTTTCTATTTATTTCCCTTGAAAAATTTGCCTTTTTTTAATAAAAATATAGGTGAGCCCCCCTAATTATTGGATCATGCTTCATGACCTACAATGGGTTCCTACATTTGCAGACCAGGATGGATTTCCCCTAATTAGTAAGTTATATGGTGATATACTTTATGGGCATTGACTACTATTGTACAGGTGCTCTCCCGCTTAGCTCCTTTTGAGAGAGGGATATATGAGGATTACGTGGCTAACTTTTGGTGTACCACTTCAGTCCTTATAAAGTGGAAGAGATTATTTAGTACACAATCACTGAAGCTCTTCAGTTTCATGGCAACCTTGTTGGCTTTTCTGCCTTCAATGATTCAGCAGATTAGGGCTCCAAGTGATCAAGGATTCCTCTATGCACTGTTGAATAGTTCATTTTCATTCTATCTATTCTCGTTTCAAGGTATGCATTTGGGTATTTAAATGTAGGAGAATGCTAAAGTATATAGCAACCTCCAATATCTGTTTTTTTTTTTTAAATTCTATAAAAGCCCTTGAAAAGTAATCCTTTTTTGTCTTCCTGTGGCACAAACACTAACTTTAGTTTCATATATGATGATCACATTTCCTAAATATTAAAAAGTCACATAAAGGTATTTACAAAAATGTCATTACACAATAACAATAAACTCCTTACCGACTACCACTAAAAGACAAGAATGAAAAGAGGAAAATTCCCAAAAAGGTAGACAAAAATTGAAAATTTCCAAAAACACTACACTAGTCATTTTAATTCTGAAAAAGGTAAATTACCGTTTTTGGAATTAAAATATGTTCATTAAAGTGGATTTTTTTTCCTATTATGTTAACAGTAAATACTTTACCTGTTTTAATTTCAATAAAACAGTTAAAAGAAGTTTTGTTCTATAAAACATTGATTTTTTTCCCCACTTTAATGCAAATATTTTAATTCTGAAAACAGTAAATTACTGATTTTGGACTTAAAATGAAGAGTGCCATTTTGGTAATAAAAAAAAATCAATTTTCAGTGCATGTTCTGGTATATCACCCAAAAAAAGAAGTCTTTTACAAGCTTTTATGGATAAACAAGGTATTGGAGGTTACTAACATTGGCTGTGGGCATTTTCCTTCTTTCAGCTGTTGTATTTATTTGTCTGTCCTTTTAACAATCTTTTGAATCATTGTTTGTTGGGAAAACTGGCAGTTCATGAGAAGTCTATTATGTTGCCTCTACTACCTGCAAGCCTTTTGGCTCTAGAAGAGCCTCTTCTATTTATATGGTTGACATACTATGCCTTGTTCTCTATGTTCCCTCTTCTTTGTCGCGACCATCTGATCCTACCTTACATGGCTCTACTCACCCTATTCATCCTTATCTACTATTCACCCGACAGAAGGCTCTCTACAAGAAGTGCTGCTTGGAAGGCTTCGGTGATGACCTTACTTGTCTTATGCTCTTTTGTACTTCATGTCATCTACTTGACTTTGAGGCCACCCGAGAAATATCCGTTCCTCTTTGATGCAATGATTATGCTTCTTTGTTGCTCTCAGTTTGGGATCCTTGCTGTTTATACCAACTTGAAGCAATGGAAGTTGTTAAATTGCTCTAGCTCTACTTTGAAGGAGGAGGAGAAGCGAAAGAAAATTTTGTGATCCTCTATTTTTCTAAAATTAACTTAGGTATTTTTTTTTATATATTATTAGTTTGAGAGCTAAGACTGTACAGTTAAAAAAGATTTTTCACTATCTCTCAATCTACATATTCCTTTCTGAGTCTTTATATTATTAAGAAGTTTGAATTTGCATATTCCTTCCAATTGGGGGACTGTTTATTATTATTAATATGCAAATTTCTACACACATTTGAGTAGGCCTGTCTCAATGTAACATGTATTCGGCAAGAATACCAGGTTCTATCCATGCCACAGCACTGAGTTATGACTCTAAGCAAACTTTGGTTTTCCATCCACTAAAGGAGGTCTGCTGCTTTGGTTACTTACAAGATCCAAAACAAACTTTTCCTCAATTATCTCATCTCCACAACCGTTCTTCCACCAAGATCCCTTCAAACAAACTCTTCTCTTCTAAAAAAGAAAGGGAATCTGGTGATGGTCAAGCAGCAATTTGAAGAAAATGTGGGGTTTGAGGTTTAAGATGGTTACTTTCTTTTTGATTTCTTAAAGACTTGAACACATACGATTAGGAGTGCAACTTGGTTTGGTTTAAATTGAGAACCAAACCAAACCGATAGTTTAGGGGTGGTTTGGTTCAGTTTAGAACAAGTTGTGATTCGGTTCTGGGTTACGAAAATGGAGAATCGATCAATTTGGTTCGAATCTCAGATCAAGCTTGTATAGAACTATTATATTATATCATATATATTATGAATTATTTTAGGAGTAAGGACAGATTAGTAATCTTCTATGAATAAACTAATGATTTTTTATGAATAGATTTGTGATTTATTTAATGAAATTTTATGTTTGTTTTTTTATTAAAAAATATTATTTACAATTTATAGAATATTGGCAGTCCGTAAAATCGAATCGAACCAAATCGATTTTAATTCGATTTGGATTATTTTGGTTCCAATGGAATTTGATTCAGTTATGGTACTTATTTAGTGGATCCGACCTGTCAGTTCGATCTCACACCGAACCAAGTTGCACACTTACATACAATAAAGATTGCGAGCTTATTTTAAACTGAGTCTGATCCAATCATCCACACTGATAAAATATCATTATAATGCTTTAATTAAATTTTATATTTTATATGGTAAAGGTTCCATGCAAATCGCCCCAGGTCTCTCTCTCTCTCCAACCATACCATAGCATTCCATGAAGAAGAAGAAGAAGAAGATAGCAGCAGAATCATGTCAATTCTCATTGGCTAAAGTTATAAAGTTTGAGAAGCAACATTTAGAAAATACTGTTTACAAAGGATGCTTTCGTAATAGATATGACTTAGGTGTACGGAACAAGAATTAGCTTAATATGAATATTGCGACTCTGGTCATCTTTTTTCATTGATGCTCGATGATTATTTATTAAAGAGATCGTTGATAGCTGGCTTTGACTTCATCATAATCATTGAAGGCCATCATTGACTGATGGATGATAAGTAGAAAAATAAATAAAGCTAACCATCCCTATTAATGAATGTTTGGTACCCCTCTTGCACAAAGAAATAATGGTTCAGATCGGTGATCTCTAATTATTATTATTATTATTATTTTTTTTTTAAATTGTGATCTTCATGTACATGATCTGTGCAACTTATACAAGATTTTTAAACTGACAAGTGTTGCAGATGACTTTTTAGTTCATTAATTAATCATATATCACCCTGTCCTGTCATAATAAGGTACACAACACAAACTTACATGCCATTGTAGGTTCATACGCTTCACAAACTATGAAAATTAAGGGAAGGGTTGGAAAAAAGGAGGTAGTGGTTTTAATCGACTCGGGTAGCACTCACAATTTTTTAGATACAATGGCAACCCACAAAGCGGGACTAAATATAATTTTAAAAAAAAGGTGGTAATTTTGAGGTGGCGATTGCCAATGGCGATAAACTTCCTTGTGAAGGTAGATGTATGGGCATGGGATTAACTTTGCAGGGTGTCTCAATAGATGTTGAGTTCTATTTGTTACGCTTGGGGGGTTGTGAAGAAGTATTGGGGGTACAATGGTTTCAAACACTTGGCCCAAAACTTGGGATTTCTTGCTTCTAACCATGAAATTCAACTATGGTGGGAAGAAATGTAAGTTAAAAGGTGAATCTACTAAAGATATGGAGTTCTTAGATGAAGGGAACTTGCAGAAGGTTAACAAGGAAGGGAAGAATAGTTTGCTTCTTCAAATTTGTTGCATGACGAAGAGTAGCCCGAATGCTCCAGACACACGTATCCAAGCCATTATTGATAAGTTCAAAGATGTTTTCGGTGAGCCAATTGGGTTACCACCACAGCATCCGCAAGACCACATAATTTTGCTAGAAGAAGGAACTAAGCCCATAAGTGTTAGACCCTATTGATATCCCCATTACCAAAATGGGGAAATTGAAAAAATGATTTGCAAGATGTTGCATTTAGACATAATATGCCCCAACCATAGTCCATTTTCCTCCCCCGTGTTACTAGTAAGGAAGAACGATGGTACGTGGCGTTTATGCATAGATTACCGTGCACTAAACCAATCAATTATCAAAGATAAGTTTCCTATTCCAGTCATTGATGAGTTGCTAGATGAATTACATAGAGCAGAGGTGTTCTCTAAATTGGATTTGCGTTCAGGCTATCACCAAATTAGGGTACACCTAGACGACATTCCAAAAATAGCATTCAGAACTCATGAAGGACACTATGAGTTTCTTATAATGCCCTTCGGCCTCACAAACGCGTCATCCGCCTTTCAAAGTCTCATGAATGACATATTTGGGCCATACTTACGGAGGTTTGTCTCAGTGTTGTTTGATGATATTCTAATTCATAGCCACACATGGAATGATCATTTAATGCACCTTAGCGTAGTGTTGGGGGTGTTACGTTCTCACCATCTATTTGCCAAGGAATCTAAGTGCAGGTTTGGCTGTGGAGAAATCGATTATTTGGGTCACATAATGTCTAAGTGTGGAGTAGCAGCGGACCCTAGTAAAATATCTACCATGTTGGAATGGCCATTACCCTCATCTCTCAAGTCTTTAAGGGGGTTTCTAGGTCTCACAGGGCACTACAAAAAGTTTGTGAGGGATTATGGGAAAATTGCCAAGCTTCTCACTGACATGTTAAAGAAGAACTCTTTTCATTGGACTCTGAAATCTCAAGATGTGTTTGCAAGGCTCAAAGAAGCAGTGACATGCCCACCTGTTTTGGTACTTTCAAACTTCAATAAGACCTTCATCATTGAGTGTGACACGTCAGGTTCGGGTATTGGTGTTGTGCTCATGCAAGAAGGAAGGCTTATCGCATTCTACAGCCAAGCATTGAAGGAGAAATCTTCATTTTTCTCAACCTACGAAAAGCTTTGGTGACGATAGTCTGAAATGAAGACCTTACTTATTTTGAACGAGGTTTATAATCAAAACAGATCATCAAATCCTCAAGTACCTCTTGGAACAATGAATGGGGACACCTTCACAACAACAATAGGTATCTAAGCTCATTGGGTATGACTTCATGGTGGAGTACCGAAGTGGTCATCTCAATAAGGTTACTGATGCACTATCCCGTAGTAATAAAGATGGAGAGATTAAGGTTGTTTCCAGACTTATTGCCACTTGGTTGGATGAGCTAAAAGTTGAATATACTGAAGATTCTGATATTCAAGAAAAGTTGCAACAACTAAAGCAAGGATCATTAGACCCCACTTGTTTTACGAAACATAACGGATTTATATTCTACAAAGGTAGACTCTATCTAAGTCCTCATTCATCTTTTTAAGAAAAAATCCTTAACAAGCTACATAACAGTCCCATTGGGGGAACATTCAGGATTTCACAAGACCTTACAACAGGTGAAAGCTGATTTATATTGGCCTGGCTTGAAGGTTGATGTGAGAAAGCATGTACGAGAATGTGACAATTGCCAGCGTCACAAGGCTGAAGATGTGGTCCCTGCAAGTTTACTTCAGCCCCTACCTATCCTTTTTCATATCTGGATGGATATCTCAATGGACTTCATTGAGGGCTTGCCTTCATCTCATAGCATGAACGTCATCATGGTGGTAGTTGATCGACTATCGAAATACACTCATTTTATTCCTCTCTCGCATCCCTATACTACGGTGATGGTGGCTAAACTCTTCCTTGACCATGTCTTTAAGTTACATGGCATACCCGCATCAATTGTTAGCGATCGAGATCCGGCTTTTACGAGTGCATTTTGGCAGGAATTATTTAAATTGCAAGGTACTGAGCTGAATATGTGTTCAGCTTACCATCCTCAAACCGATGGCCAGACAGAGATTGTTAACAAGTGTCTTAAGAACTACTTAAGGAGCTTCTATAGCACGCGACCCAAGAAATGGTATTGATGGGTTTCCTTAGCTGAGTATTGGTATAACACCAATACACATTCAGCCACAGGTTTGACACCATTTGAGGCAATATATGGGGTGCCTCTTCCCCGTTTACAATTATATCAAGGGTACCACTAAGGTGCAAGCTATGGAGCAGGTTCTGAAAAGTAGGGATCAGATCATACGACTCCTCAAGGAGAATCTTCAAAAAGCTCAATAGAGGATGAAACAATTGGCATGGATAGGCATCGAACAAAGCGCTCCTTTGAAGTATGTGATTGGGTCTTCCTACGACTTCAACCCTATCGCCAACAGTCCCTAGCTTTTTGAAAGACTCTTAAATTCTCACCAAGGTACTTTGGGCCCTTCCAAATTATTTGAAAAATAGGACTGGTAGCCTATCAATTGAAGCTTCTCGAAGGAGCAAAGATTTATCCCATATTCCATGTCTCGTGTTTGAAGAAAAAATTGGGAAGCAATGTCCAGGTACAACCAACTCTACCCATTGTAAATGATGATGGAATCTTTCAGCCTAAACCAGATAAGATTTTAGACCGACATATGGAAAAAAAGGAGGAGGATGCCACGTGGGAGTCCTACTACAAGTTGTGTGAAAAATTCCCCAACATAAACCTTGAGGACAAGGTTTTTTCCGAAAAGACAGGCATGTTACGTACCTAAAGTAGTGATGGTTTTATTCAGTTAGGTAGTTATAGGTTGTGGGTTTGTGTAGATAAATTAGTGGTCAGTTGTGTGTAGTTATTAGGTTGTGGTGTAGAAGTTATGTAGTTAGTGGGGTTGTTGTAATTAGTAGGTTGCATTGTGGGATTAGTTGTTAGTAGGAAGTAGAGGATTGAAGGGTGTATTTAATCTATTTTTATGAATGTAATCAGGAAGTTATTTTTTCTCTAGAGTAAAATCTATCTAAGGAGGCAGGTTACCTTCGAAGTAACCATCTTTTTTTACTTCCAAATTGCTAAAAGTAGCAAGACACACAACATGGTGTTGGATTTACAATTCAGCAAAACAACGCTTAGTAAAGTTTAAAATCTTATTGGCTAGGTTCGAAAAATGAATCTCTCATTCTAAAGAGTGTGACTAGCCTTACTTAGTAAGGATTACGCCCTTATTAAGGGTCATTGGACTCATCTTTTGGCATCCAAAATCATGATCCAATGCTTTAGGGTTGTAGAGAAAAAAAATTCTACCAACTTTCAAATAAATATACAAATAAAAAAATTATTTTTCACTATTGAATTTCAATTTTTAATTTTTGAGTTACATGAAAATTTGGTATACATCTATCTTCAAAACCTTGAATCAAGCTTAAAAAAAGATTTTTTTTATCTGAGTTTTTCGATGAAACTTAGAGGGCTGTGTTGTTAGATTTCTAAAGTGGTGATCCATTTAAGCAAGATGACTCACAGTAAGGCTTAAAATTTAATGGCTTAGTGTGGAAAATGTAGTTCTTATTCTAAAGAGTTTGACTAGCCTTACTTTTTAACAAAACCTTAGTAAGGTTTAAAATCTAATGACTTAGTCTTAGTCAATAAAATGTTTCTCTTAATTAAAGAGTCTCATTAACCATGCTAAGTTAGTAAGGATTCCACACTTACTAAGGGGTCCTTGGAGGCATCTTCTGCAACTAAAACCATGATTTGATGCTTTAGGGATGTAGAGGAAAAAATTCTATGAACTTTGAATATATTTTTTTCAAAAATAATTATTTTTCACATTTCAAAAACATTTAGTCAATTCTTGGGTTGGCCACAAACCAAACTTTGGTTTTTCAAGTCCATCTTACATTAAGAAATCGATTGAATCAATCACGATTTCCCAGGTTTTATAAAATTGGATTTGCATATTCATGCTTCAATATATAATTATATTTCTCCTCTCCTCTCGTTCAAGGTACCTAGTCAACTCAGCACTTTGAATATAAACAAAGAGAAAAATGAGTACAACTGGATACATATTGGAACCATTCGTCGTAGTTCCCAGAAAGAATCAATCGCTCCCCATGAATACTCTCTAAATTAGCAAGCATGCCATCCTCGATAGCTTCGAATCTCAAAATAGGCGGAGGATTATGAGGGATGCAAGCTTCGCCATGGCATTAAAATGAAAGTTGCTCTCTGATAGCACATAGGAAAGCTTGATATTGTAGCATGGGAAGACCATCCTCTGAAAATCAAGAAGGCGAGCTACAATAAAGTCGAGATGAGTAAAGACAAAATGTGGTAACTCAAGCACTCGAGGATTGATAATCTAAAAAAATGAAATGAGTAGTTAAAGCAAACGAAAAAATGAATGAGAGTGAATAAGGACAGAAAAATGGGACAATATTTACATCTCAACGAAAACATAGATCTAAGTGAACAGGAGCAGACAAACCTTTACTCTTTTGCGTCTTTTTGGGATAGATAGCCAATTTCTGACCCATGGGGTAGTCAACTCCCTTGAAGGGCATACAAGGACTATAAAAATGAAAGTAACGATGTAAGAATAGTTGCAAGAAAAAGAAGGAATGTGAAACACAGGAAAAAAGAACACAAAATTAAAGAAAATCGAGAAGTACCTCAATAAAAGGCCAGAAGAAACAAAGGGATAACCCATCACTAAGTCATCCCATCACACCTGAAACCACTCGATCCATTCCACCCATGATGGTCTCAAGTATCATGTTTCCTTAATCATATTCATGAATACGATCTATGTCTCATAAAATGACATTGACTGAAGCCTAGTCCTCAGAGAAGAAGCAAGCACCTAGCGTGATAAGGAATAGTTGTGTAGACACCTCAATTTGAACGGGCCACTTCTCAAAAGGGCCCAAAAATATCGATTTTCCAAATAAATGGGCCAACGGGCCTTAAGGGCCCAAGTCATTGAAAAGTAACATTTTTACCAAACCGAGGCCCCTAAGACCTCTCAATGGTTTAGGAGGCCCACCAAAAGGACTCGGCCTACCTTACGCTTTCCCAATATTCACCGCTCCGCTTCCAAAAATTAAAAACGCCAAATTTTTGATAAATTTCACCAACGGGCCTAAAAAGCCCGATTCGCCAACACGTGGCATTTTTGATCAAACTAATGATTGCAAAAATCTAAAAAAATTAAAAAATTAAAAAATTAAAAATGTGAGACTTGGGATGCCTACCCCTCATCTACTACCACCGCTCCGCCTCCGAATCCGCAAAAACCATAGGCCCACAAGCCCTCAACACTTTCCTAAATCGATTTCTCATCTTACCCCTAGCCTAAAATCAATCCCACATCACCTAAAATCTAAAACCAACCAATACCCTCAAAATCCATTCCAAAACAACCCTCAACCAATCCCTAAAATCCAAAACCATTTCTAAAACCCAAGCCCAACACTACAAAGCCCACAAATCATTAACCATATCTAATTCATTATCCAACCCACAACCCTAACCCATAAACCACAACCCACATCAACCAATCACTCTTTTATCATCAAAAGATGACACATGTCATCACCCCATCTCACCTCCCTCACCCAACTACCTACCCCATTAATTTGCTTTAAATCTCATCTACACACACATCAACCCATCACCTTTTCTCTCAAATCAAACACATCTACCCACACCCCTAACCTATACCTCCCCTAATCTACCCTCATCATTCCCTACAAAACCCACATCTACAACCTAAACCTACACTATCCTCTCAAGTCAAACACTCAACCTCTCCCATCAACTTATCTCAACCCTTCATTTCTAACCACTTTGACACATGGCATCATCTCCCTCACCCTCCCAAAATATCATCAACCACCTCTTTAAATCCTCCATTCTCTTAAACCAAATATCATTTAATCTCAACCACCATCTTAAACTCACCTCACCAAATACTCCACCCAAATGGGTTGGGTAAGATCCAAACCATTTGGGTCAAAACTCACCCATTTAACCCCCATTCCTTAAATACCCTCCAATCTCCTCTAAATTACACCCATTTCTCTCTCAAACTCATAATCATTCTACCCTTTTTCTTCACTTCACCCCATTATATCCCTAAAATAACTCCTCAACATCTATAAATACCCTCCTCCTCTTCCCAAAAATGGCCCACAACTTTCACTACTAAATTATCTCCAACTCTCACTACTAACAACCATCACCAATCCTCCTCAAGTCTCATATACAAAAAAAAATATATTATACTCCACTCATCTCTCTCATCATCTCTTCTCTACTCCTTCAACCATACAAGAATTGTATTTTCATAAAATACTAAGGACTCAAGAAGAAGAAAAGAAAAAAGAAGATACAAGGTGGGTTCAAGGCAATCCCCCCCCCCCTCTCTCTTCTACACCCTCTCCTCCTCCCTCTTCTATCACCCTCTCCCCTTCATTTTATTTTTTAGGATGAATGGACCCCAAGGCTAAAGGTCTATAAGGGTTATTTCCATCAATGGAATGACCTTATGATCAAGCCGAAAATGAACCCCTATCTAGGGTACAAATGCACAACACGTGGCACATCATTTTTCGTATTTTTTTAATCAAAACGACCGAGTTGAGTTGAGGTTACCACTATTTAGTGGGGAGAAAAGGGTGCCTAACACCTTCCCTTTTCTCCAACCGAACCGCTTACCCGAATCTCAAGGGTTGATTTATCTTTATCCATCGAAAGTCACCAAATATCAAAAATGTCACATTTTCTAAAAAAAATGCACATCGGGTGACCATTCACACCCACTTACCAAAAATGAATGGTGGTGACTCCAAACCATCGTAGATGTGATCATCGTAATGATGAAATCCTGTGTCTACAGCTTGGCGACTCTACTGGGGAGTAAAGGCTCTACCCTCGTGTCAACTCGGTTATTTTGGAAAAAAAAGAAAGGTTTCAAATTTTTTTATTTTGCAAGCTAACAATACTTGTTGTGTTTGTTGTATTTATTTTTTAGGTAGGTTTCCTTTATTAATTTACTCACTTGAAAAAAAAAACAAAAAAAATCAGATTTTCACTTTATTTCTACGATTATGTCCTTTTAAGCATGCATATCATCAAACAAATGAAAAAAAAATCTTTTTTGGACCAAGCCAAAAACCAGAGGCAATGTGCCTCAAAATGTGTATAAAAAAATAAAAAAATAAAAAAAATAAAAAAAAAGTCGTTTTTCTTCTTTTTTGGCCGAATGGACAGTCGAACTTAAAATGATCATAACTTTCTCGTCCGATCTCCGATTAGCTATTAGTGCATATCGATTTGGGGTAGAACAAAATTTTCTACCAAATGTGACAAAGTCAGCAACATTTTGACAAGTCAGAATCGATTTTTGAGCTCATTTACTATCGTTTACGCTATCATTTCCGTTTGACGTCTCGTCGCGATACAAAATGAGTAGGAAAAAAGAGCATAAAAAAGGAAAAAATTTGGCCCAAGCCAAAAACCAGAGGCAATGTGCCTCAAAATGAGCACAAAAAAAAAATTAATTAAAAAAAAAAATTAATTAAATAATTTTTTTTTTTGCTTAACTTGTTCCTTATATCAGTCTTGGAAACTTTCCTTTTGGAACTTATTTTTATTTTAAGTTTTAAAGTTTCAAAATATCAAAAGGATCATCTTTTTCAAACTCAGGGCGTACCGCTCGCCACTTTTTAATTGATCAAAATGAAAATTCAAAGTGATCATCGGTTGGACTATAATAAAAAAAGAGAATTTCTTTTATGATTAGTTCATTCGTAAAATTAAAAAAAATGATGAAAAAAAATAAAAAAAAAATCGATTGGTTGATGCCTAACTATGAATGTGCAACCCTTATGGACAAATTATCTAAAAAGCTATGATCTGGTCAACGGGCCCACTCATCTGGAAAATGCCTCGGGCACACCCTATCCTATTTGCACACACCACTAGCACGTTTACTTTACTGTATTGCACGCTTGCATGTCTCTAATAGCCAAAGTGGGACTAGTGCGTGGCCCGGTCTCCTCGGAGATGCGACGTCATTCATGAAAACCACAACTCCAATCACGTACCGTAAGGTATATAAAACTGGGGCATCAATACCGTTTGATCAGGTGATTCTGAAAGGTATATTGATACACCCATGTTGGAGCGACCTGAGCCTTTGTCCTATTGTAAGCCGCACGGTCACATGTCCCGATTGCCAACGTAGTACTAGTACGTGGTCGGTCCCCTCGCGGGATGCGAAAACCATTTATGAAAGCTACAACTCCTGACTCGTACCTGTAGGTATATAAAAGATAATCCAAGTACATCAATTGCACTTCTTGGTCAAAACCAGTGCCTAAGCAAGATCCTGCCCCGCTGTACCCTACTGTACGAGGGGGATAGACTACGTCTATTCTAGACGAGAGGTACTTAAGTGGGCCTTGCTCAGCATCGTGCGCCACCTCTCAACTGGGGATCAAACTGGCTGTTTTTGGCTTCAGAGAAGTGAATTGAAGTTTTAGATTATCACCTATACGGTATATCAAACCAAGTCACCACGTACCGTCTGATTGAGTACGCTTGAGAGGTATATAGGTGTGCTTGGGCAAGAGTGGCCAGATAAAAATGCATTGCAGTAGTAAGCTTAGAGTCTAGAAACCTTCCCTGTAAGTCACGACTCGAACTTATCGCGGGTGTTCCCGGGTTGTTGAAATGAAACCTGATGATTGATGTATGTGAATGATGTGAATAATGAGATCAAAGTGTATGATTGTCCTCAAGGGTCAAAATTTTGTTTTCAGAAATTAAAATGGGTACACCGACCCAATAAAGAATCCATTTCTTGCAAAAATTCAATAATGACCCAGTCCATCTCGATCTAATAATCATGATAGGCCGGGCCACTTGAATTAAAATGGAAATCAAATTTTCAAAAAAGAAAAGTGGTTTACAAAAGAAAAATATTTTCCAGAAAGTGTTTCTCTAGGAAAAGAAAATGTTTTCAAAAAAAGAAAAGTGTTTTCAAGAGAGTGTTTTCCATAAGAACAAAGATTTTCAAAAGAAAAGTAATTTTACATAGACCTTGGAAATGTACTGAACTATTCTCTTGTGTCAACTCAGGATGCTGGCTGCAGGCAATAACCCAATCGACCAATTGGTCAAAACAACCATCACGGGGATGCACACCGTAGAGAAATTCAACTTTGCAAAATTCATGTTGAGATGCGCCTTGTACTTTCACGAGTTTGAGATAGATTGGAATCTTTTGCGCGCTATGGCTAAGCGTTGGAACCCTTATCTTCACATCTTCCACATTGGGCATATGCACTTGTGTCCTACTCATGAAGACTATTGTGGCATCATGGGGATATCTACTTCAGGTCCTCTAGTCAGGCCTTCATTGAAGACAGGATATTCTGGTGACCTCGCCACAGGCCTAAACATTTCAAAGGAAGAAGCCAAGGCCTTAGTCCGTAACGGGAGATTGGATTTAGTACCCTTATTGAGTCCATACCACTCCCGCAGTCATCCCATCAATGTAAAGCCAGAAGCTTGGAGAGCCACTAGAGACTATCGATTGTGTTTAGGAATCTTAGCCCAATACATACTGACCTCCAAAAGTGAGGGTCAAACTGTTCCTGAGTCTTTCATAGACATAGCTTCCCAGCTCTCTAGAAAAGCCAATCCCGTACCTCTTATTCTAGCTGAAACCTTCTCAGGTTTGGATGCCATAAAAAATGGTGAGGGAAGGGATTTCAAAGGAAGCCCTCACCTACTTTATATGTGGCTCTGCGACCGTCTCAAAATTGTGGACATTCCTTCAACCCTCGAGTATAGGCCAGAGCACTTTTCCAGGAGAAACATGTTAGTGCGTCACAACTCAGTCAAGGCTTGGGGCAAATGGTTGGATTCTCGTCTTGCACGTCATATTGGTTTGAGATGCCCTTGGTGGATGACGGACTACCCTGTTTTAGGTACCAAAGGATCCTATTATGTCCGTTTGATTGGACTGGAGGAGACATCTTTTTACCAACCTGCTTTGATCCCAGAACAGTACGGAGTACCTATAGAGTTTTCGCTACCTCAACACAAACAATTCTTTTCTCCCGAACCATTGACTGAAAAGTTAGTGCATCTCATTGAGAAGGCTTGGAACAAGCGCACCTTAGGGTATCCAGATGGACCAGCAGAGTTCAAAGAGTCAGTCGTTAGAACCAAAAGAAGCAAGCCTAATTGTCCCAGCAATCCTGATGACGATCAAAACAAATCCAAGCGTCCATGTAAAAGAATGTAAAACAGGGTTATTTGAAAGTTGTAATTCAATGAAAATCCTATTTGTCAAACAATTTTCAATAGTTCAATGAAATTTCTTTCAGTTTATTTGTGGATAATCATGGCATAAATGAATTGTTTAATGGGTTGGTGTACAAAATTCAAAATGTAATCTTCTTTTTCAAAATGTCTTACCGACTCCGTGTCGATGCCAGCTCCGTGCTGATGTAATCATTTTTAAATTTTACCGACTCCGTGTCGATGCCAGCTCCGTGCTGATGAAATCGTTTTTAAATTTTACCGACTCCGTGTCGATGCCAGCTCCGTGCTGATGTAATCATTTTTAAATTTTACCGACTCCGTGTCGATGCCAGCTCCGTGTTGATGAAATCGTTTTTAAATTTTACCGACTCCGTGTCGATGCCAGCTCCGTGCTGATGAAATCTTTTTAATTTTACCGACTCCGTGTCGATGCCAGCTCCGTGCTGATGTAATCATTTTTAAGTTTACCGACTCCGTGTCAATGCCAGCTCCGTGCTGATAAAATCGTTTTTAATTTTATCGACTCCGTGTCGATGCCAGCTCCATGCTGATGAAATCTTTTTAATTTTACCGACTCCATGTCAATGCCAGCTCCGTGCTGATGAAATCGCTTTTAATTTTACCGACTCCGTGTCGATGCCAGCTCCGTGCTGATGTAATTCTTTTTCAAAATATTTTGCCAGTCCCGTGTTGATGCCAACTTTGCGTTAATGTCGGCTCCGAGTCAAAGAACTCTTTCTTTAAAACTCGTTCGCTTTAAAATAAATAACTTTTACCCGACCTAATAAAATGTCAGGCATTTTTCTTTTTGTAAACAAGATAGTAATGCTTGGTCTTCTGTACCCAAAGGTGGCCAAACGAAAGAAGTACAAACACCCTGAGAAGCCTCCGTATTTCCTTCGATCTACATCAACTATGAGCAACTCAGAGGACCCACAACCTGCGACAAGTGAACTTGCCGAAGCTAATGCAATGATAGCGAAGCTAATAGAAACAACGAAAAGACAAGAACAAATGTTGATGGCTGTTTTTAGTAATACTAACTTCCTACAAGCGCAAGCCGCTCAGCACCAAGCATCTGGATCAAATCCGGAACCCCTTGAACAGACACGACCAGATCAACAGACCACCCCACCTCCTACGGTGCCAATGTATCAGGGCCCTCCACTTTACATCCCACAGAATCAACCACCTCCGGTGGTAATCCCAGATGATGAGTGTGACTTCAGGGTGCCTGAGGCCAAAAATGCCACTGATAACAAAATGGCCCAGCAGATAGAGTCTCTCCAAGAAGAAATGAGACGAATGAAGGGTACAAATACTTTAGGAGGGACAAGATTCAGGGACCTTTGCTTTTATCCTAATGCACAGTTGCCGGCCAAGTTCAAATGTCCGGAGTTTGAGAAGTACAGTGGGGTGGGGTGTCCTCTGTCACATCTAAAACTATACTGCGGATCCATGTGCCAATACGGCGAAGATGACAGGCTACTGGTGCAGTTGTTTCAAAGAAGCTTGACAGGGCCAGCACTTAAATGGTTTTCCGGATTGGACCATACGCTTATCAAAAGTTGGCAAGACTTGGCTGAAATGTTCTGGCATAATTATCGGTTCAACACAGATGTAGGTTGGATCGAAATGATATGGCCAAGATGACTAGAAAGCAAAGGGAAACAGTAAAAGAGTACGCCCAAAGATGGCGGGAGTCTGCTTCACAAGTGAGGCCTGCAATGACTGAACAAGAGATGAACACCACGTTCATCTCAACACTAGGGCATGCCTTTTATACTCATCTGGTTGGACACACCACAGGCACCTTCTCAAATTTAGTTCAAGTGGCAGACCGGGTCGAGGACGGGATCCGGACTGGTTTAATATTTGACTTCACAGCCCTAAGTGCAGCGGCAGGGACATCGGCACAGAAGAAGTTCGTGCCTTTTGTCAAAAAGAAAGAGGAAACTCAAGTCAACAATGTACAACCCAGCCAACCTCTTTTCATTCAGGCACCAGTTCAGAGGCCGCAAGCACCACAAGTCCCTTGGGCGCCAGTACCTCGAGCTGCTTGGGCTCCAGCACCGCAGAATCCCTTTCAGACAGTTCCTCTGCAAGCACAACCAGCACCACAGTATGGGCAAAACCAGCAGGCACGACCTAACAGGGTAAACAGAGTATTTACCAGATTGCCCATGACACTATCAGAATACTGCCACTCTTACTCAGAGGCGAATATCTGGTAAAACGTCCACCAAATCCTGAGGCTGCAAAAGGGCCAGGGTACAACCCTAACCTGCTTTGTGAATTCCACATGGGTGCACCAGGGCACTCCACAGATCAATGCTGGCAGCTCAAGCATCAAGTACAGAACCTGATCGATAAAAAGGCTCTCATCCTAGATGGGCCTGCCAACCCACCCCAACAACAGAACATCAACCAAAACCCCCTACCTACTCACAATGGAGAGGGGAGTGGGCACAGGGTAAATGTTGTCTGTGGAGAACTCGACTTCAATCCCTCAGATTTAATAGCGCCTATCGGGTCCAAAATCAGGGTTTACCTAACTCAGGGATCAGAAGCACCAACAATCAGCACAGTCAACCACCACACAACAAGCTCACCTCAAAATTCACTACCACCACTCAGGTTGGCCGACCTCACCATCCATCCCACTCATCAAAATACTACTATCCGACCGCCTTTAGTTATACCTTTTGGATCACCAAACCACCAAAACTCTGCCGACCTCCTCTTGTTATCCCCTACATATTGCCAAATGCTCAAGGATCAACCCGACCCCCTCTCCACATACCATACACCGCATCTTCACGTCCACCACTCATCCTCCCATACACTCCATCAACTGCTCCTACTACCGTTTCATCCAAATCATCGCCACCACCCCTTATTCTTAATGTAAAACCCGAGCCGCCTCCCATGACCATACACTCACCCAAACCATTCCCCTATAACTCTATCCAGGCAGTTCCTTGGAGTTACGAGACAACCATCACCACAACCTTCGGGGTTGAAACCATGAAGAAAGCAATGGTGGCCGACATTGGGCATATGACAAGGGCAGGGCGATACAAAAAATATCAAAAAAGGGGGTAAGCATCAAGGAAGAGACTGAAGAAACAGCAAAAGGCATGACGGATGAAGAGAAAAGAAAAGTAAAAGGAAAGGATAAAATGAACGAGAGTGAACAGAAAGAAGAGAAGGCGAAAGTGACGGATAAGGAAGCTGCAGACTTTATTAAACTCATTCTCAAGAGTGAGCATAATATAGTGGACAGATTGAACAAACAGCCGGCTCAAATCAGTATCCTGGGTCTGATGCAAAAATCAGAAGAATACCAAGAGGCATTACTGAGAGTTTTGGGAAAATCGCATGTACCTGCAACTACCTCACCCGCGCAACTAGAACAAACGATTAGCCAGATAATGGCCCCCAATCCCATTATTTTCACTGAAGATGAATTTGTGCCTGGAGGAACGGGGCACGTCGAGCCACTAAACATCATGGTCATATGCAAGGGCATGATGGTTGCTAGGGTGCTGATTGATAATGGCTCAGCGCTTAATGTTTGTCCGCTTGAGACCTTCCGGAAACTCAACGCTGATTGGTCACATGTCAAGCCAAACAACAAAGTTGTCCGAGGCTTTGACAGTTCGAGAAGGGATTCTCTAGGAGAAGTGGATCTACCTGTCACAATAGGCCCATGTACATTCGAAGTAACGTTTGAAGTCATGGAAATACCAACAACCTTCAACTTACTGCTGGGCAGGCCATGGATCCATATTGCCGGGGCAGTACCGTCCTCTCTACACCAAAGAGTCAAGTTCATCATGGGGCAGAGAATGATATCAGTGCTGGCAGAAAATCTTATCCCGGCTGGAAGAGCTCCGGATGTGCCATTTATCGACATTGAGATGACGAAGGACAAAGCACTCTATCACTCTTATCAATTCGTCGCTGTCAATCATATTGAAAAGGGGCAGGAGAAGGTAAAAGCAAAACTATCAAGACCAAATCTGATGGTTGGTCGGGTTATGAAAAGGGCAGGTTATCGACCCAAGCAAGGGTTGGGACCAGGAGGAAGAGGGAGAACTAAGCCGGTTGAAGCCAAAAAACATACTCCTTATTTTGGTCTCGGGTTCAGGCCCACAAAAAGGGATATTGCAGAAATGAATGAAAAGAAAAAAGAGCTTCGACTAGCGAGAAAGCAAAACCGTGAACCAAATATCTGGAACCTGGGCAGAGTTCCGCATATCAGCGTTAGCTTCCCAAAATCACATATCAGACCCGACAGCCTATCAGAACTGCCATCAGCAAAGAAGCCAAAAATGGTAAATCCTAAACCAGTGCACATTCAAGAAGACCCAATCGTGGAGTCCCAATCATGCTTTGAAGAAGGCATTGATGTTTTATTCAATGGGGATTCCAATGAAAGTCTATCAGAAACCTACCTCCTTAGAATCAACCAAAGTGGAAATCACTACTAGCCAAGGGAACAAATCACCCTTTTCAACGGGCATTGACTGGGCATCAGTCGTCATCCCACCGAGTTTGGGAGGGACTATGCCCCCATCTGACAAAAATCAATCGGAGATCATGGTTATCTCCGAACCACCGACCAAATCACCCAACACATCACTTTCACATCTCATCCGCCCCCTCAGAGAAGGGGAAGTTTTGAACAATTGGGAGGAATTCCCATTGACCCTTGAGGCTGTTGAGGCCTCAAAAAAAAAAACGCCGTTAAACGAATCTAGTTTGCCCGAGGATCATAACGAGCCCTCGTCCTCGGGTAAAGACTGTTTTGAGGGCTCCCTATCTTTATTAATGAATTCGCATGATTGTTCTTCTTATTTCAGGTATTCGAAAAGCAACAAAAAAATAAATATTCCTCAAAAAATAAAAAAATCAAAAATTTCTCAAAAGTCAAAAAAATCAAAAAGCTTTCAAAATTACAAAAAAATAGATATTTTCCAAAAGTCAAAAAAAGAGTTTTCAAGGGATATGTCTCAATCAAATGAGTACCCAGATAAAACAGAATTTGAAAGGGACGAGTATGATTTCGATCTTGAACTCGACTTTGACCTCATGGGGATCGAAGAAGAGTCTGAGGACGAAATGGAGTACCCGCCTAAAGAAATCAAAGACTTGGTAGAACGTCACGAGAAAGGTGTTCAGCCAAACATTGAGGATACAGATTCAATCAATCTTGGTACCGAAGAGGACCCACGAATTGTCAAGATCGGAGCCTTATTAACGTCACAACAAAAGGAAGAAATGATCAAACTCTTACAAGATTATCAAGATGTCTTTGCATGGTCGTACAGGGATATGCCGGGATTGGACACAGATCTTGTTGTGCACAAGCTACCAATTGCCTCCGGAAGCAAGCCGATCAAGCAGAAATTGAGAAGATTAAAGCCAGAATGGACCCTCAAGGTCAAGGACGAAGTCATGAAACAGTTCGAAGCCGGATTTCTTGCAGTCTCTACGTACCCTGAGTGGTTGGCTAATGTCGTCCCAGTACCCAAGAAAGATGGGAAGGTACGCATGTGTGTTGACTATCGGGACCTAAACAAGGCCAGCCCTAAGGATGATTTCCCACTTCCACACATCGACACTCTAGTCGATAGTACAGCAGGGCATGGCATGTTCTCGTTCATGGACGGCTTTTCAGGCTATAACCAGATAAAAATGGCAGAAGAAGACCAGGAAAAGACTGCATTTATCACGCCATGGGGTACTTTCCACTATAAAGTCATGCCATTCGGGCTGAAGAACGCAGGGGCGACTTACCAACGGGCAATGACCGCACTATTCCACGATATGATCCACAAGGAAATGGAGGTCTACGTAGACGACATGATTGCTAAATCCGACATTGAAGAAGATCATCTGGTAAATCTAAAGAAGTTGTTCGACAGGCTGAGGAAATACAGTTTAAGGCTAAATCCTGCAAAATGTGTATTCGGGGCAACATCGGGCAAACTACTGGGTTTCATCGTCAGCAGAAGAGGCATCGAGATAGATCCGGCAAAAACCAAGTATATCCTCGAGATGAAAGCACCCGTTTCAGAGAGAGATGTTCGGGCATTCTTGGGAGAATACAGTATATTAGCCGTTTCATTGCACAGCTTACGCCTATCTGTGAGCCAGTCTTCAAACTACTCAGGAAAGACACACCGAAGAAATGGAACAAGGACTGTCAGGAAGCGTTCGACAAGATTAAGCAATATCTGCTCAATCCACCAGTCCTAGTCCCTCCTACTCTAGGACGACCTTTGCTGATGTACATCTCGGTGCAAGAAACGTCAATGGGGTGCGTGTTAGGACACGATGAATTAGGACGGAAAGAACATGCCATCTACTATCTCAACAAGAAATTTACCGAATACGAAGTAAAATATTCAATGCTTGAGAAGACTTGCTGCGCATTAGTCTGGGCATCTCAACGACTACGTCACTATTTGCTGAGTTACTCGACTATGCTAATAGCAAGGATGGACCCCCTGCAATACCTATTCGAAAAACCAGCATTAACAGGTCGCACGGCAAAATGGCAACTATTGTTATCTGAGTTTGACATCACCTATATCACTCAAAAGGCCATCAAGGGGCAAGCAATCGCGGACCACCTAGCCGGGCACCCGTTGCCTGACTACGAGCCATTAAAAACGAACTTTCCTGATGAAACCATACTGATCACTGAGGTTGAAGACGATAATGATGAATCAGGCTGGAAAATGTACTTCGACGGAGCAGTCAATCAGAAAGGAAACGGAATAGGGGCAGTTCTGATCAAGCCAGATGGATCCCACGTGCCAATCGCAATCAGACTAAAATTTCAATGTTCCAACAATGAGGCTGAATACGAAGCATGCATAGCAGGGTTGAAGGCAGCACTGGATCTCGAGGTAGATGAAATCGATGTTTTCGGAGATTCAAGCTTAGTAGTCTATCAGACGACTGGAGAATGGAAGACCCGAGAGCAGAGACTGGTCCCTTACCACGAGTATCTGGAAGAACTAAGCTCGCGCTTTGATAGGATTTCATTCACGTACATGCCGAGAGCTAAGAATCAGTTTGCAGATGCACTAGCTACACTGGCCTCTATGATCAACATCTCGGAAGACTTAATCATCGACCCTATTGAGATTGGAATTCAAGATGAGCCAGCCTATTGCTTACCCGTCGAAGTAGAAGAAGCTGAAGAAAAGCCATGGTATTCTGACATCAAGGCATATCTTGAAGATCGAACGCTCCCCTCAGACGCAACGCCAAATGATAGAAGGACCATTCAGAAGTTAGCAGGACAATTTTTCTTGAGCAACGGTATTCTGTACAAAAAGTCGCACCATGAGATCTTACTTAGGTGTGTGGCAGAAATAGAAGCGAAACGACTAATTGAGACTGTACATGGAGGAGTCTGCGGACCTCACATGAATGGTCATATGCTTGCTTAAAAGATCATGAGGATGGGATACTATTGGTCGACAATGGAGAGTGACTGCTATCAACATGTCCGCAAATGTCACCTATGTCAGATCTACGCCAACAAGATTAATGCCCCACCTTCAGAACTACATAATATGACTACTCCTTGGCCCTTCTCACTCTGGGGCATGGACGTCATTGGGCAGATCTCGCCAAAAGCTGCAAATGGGCATCGTTTCATCCTTGTTGCTATCGATTACTTCACCAAATGGGTAGAAGCTGCATCATACGCCAATGTTACTAAGAGCAACGTCATGAAGTTTGTCAAGAACAACATCATTTGCCGGTATGGACTTCCAAGCGGATTGGTAACTGACAATGCCAAGAACTTCAAGAACAAAGATATGATCAAAATGTGCGAAGACTTCCAGATCACTCATCACAACTCTGTACCCTACAGACCTAAGATGAATGGAGCAGTCGAGGCAGCCAACAAGAACATCAAAAAAATAATCGAGAAGATGGCAGTTACATACAAAGATTGGCACGACATGTTGCCCTTTGCACTACACGCCTACCGAACTTCGTTCAGAACTTCGACTGGGCCAACTCCGTATTCATTGGTCTACGGAATGGAAGCAGTCTTACCCGTAGAGGTTGAGATTCCCTCCCTCCGAATCTTAAAAGAAGCAGAGTTAGATGAGACTGAATGGATTCAAGCTCGGTTTGATCAGCTGAATCTGATTGAAGAGAAATGCCTTGCAGCCATTTGCTATGGACAGATCTATCAACGACGAATAACTCGTGCCTATAACAAGAAAGTTAAGCCTAGGGATTTCTTGCCAGGAGACCTGGTCTTAAAGAAGATTCTGCCAATTCAAGAAGACGCCAGAGGAAAGTTCAGACCAAACTATGAAGGACCATTCATCGTACAGAAGGTAATGACGGGAGGAGCTCTGATTCTCACAGAAATGGACGGACAAGTCTTCCCGCAACCGATCAATGCTGACACTGTTAAGAAATATTACGCTTAAGACCTGACCCTGAGATGACGAAAGGCCATTTTTGCTATCCCAAACCCAACCATCAAACCATCTAGTCAACCCTTTTGAGCCATCACGTTCATTTCTTAACCTAAGACTGGGGCAAGTCAACAACTACAAAACGAAAAAAAAAAAAAAAATAGGAAAATCAAAAGCATCAGAAGTACTCCTGGCCCACATGAGGATAAACTGTGAACGGCTAAAAATACAAAAAAAATCAAGAAAGTCAAAAACTCGAACACTTGATCTTCGCTCGACCCAAATCTCCAGCCTAAACAAGTTCGAGAGACGCTGGGAGGAGACATAGATCACTTTTCCGAAACAAAAATAGACGAACCCCATGTTTATTCCACTTTAGATCCAGACCTTAACCTTTTTGTAACCTTCCACTACCATAAGCCTAAGCCAACGTTTCGTCCTACTTAAAGTCCTTTTTGATCAGGAAATGTTGTAGGACAACATAACGACAGTGGCAACACCAATGATCTTGCAACTTGGTCCGGACCTCAAAGTCTTGTCAGTCGTTGGAAGACTCGAGAGGGGAATCCAAATCGGATATTCAAAAAAAAAGAGTAGTCGAAGTGTAGAGTAGTCGATCTCGCGGCTCAACTTGAATTGTCGAACCACGAATAGTCGTCAGCAAGCTCGAGAGGGGAATCTAGATCTATTACTCAAGAAAGAGTACCCCTACAAGAGTAGAGTCGTCGATCTTGTAGCTCAACTTAAGTCACCAAGCCACAAAGACACAGAGACTCCAAGCAGAATTGTAATGAAAAATCTAGAAAAATACAAGCATGGTCTGAAAGGGCATAGTGAAAACCTGAAAAGGCGCTATGAGTAAAAGAATCAGACTATGGCAAGATCAAAGCCACCAGCACGATGAAAATCCAAAAAAGGGCGTCGATGCGTAAAAATGTTGAAACCGGGTCTGATGAAAATTGTAATTGGCATCGGAGGCAATAAAGGTTATATAAAAATAAAAAAAATAAAAAAAACAACTCCTGGCCCGCAAGAGTATAAACTGTGAACGGCAAAATCTTTCCAAAATCCCGAGACCCAAAATAGTCTTCCAATACCATGGCACTGGGAATGACTCTAAAGGAATCAAAAGAGTAATTGACGTTTATATCCTCTGTGATTGGCAAAAACACCAAGATCGTCGCAACCAAAGGTTTTACAAACTTTGAATTTATCGTACTCATTTGATAAAGATATTTCATAAAATTTCAAAAAAGAAAAACTACTATTTTGGCCGATGATGAAGATTCTAGGACTTATTCAAACTTCAAGTTTTCAAAGCATTAGATACACCTGAGGCCAAGTAAGTACAAAACCTATTTTCTTTGCATTAATCTTTCAACATTTTGTAAAAAGAGTCAAGGCGTTCCTACAAAGCACGGATTCGGGCAGCCCGACTCATCATCAATTTTTCAGCCTGACTCATCATCACGACTCACTAGACAAGACGCGAAGGCATCAAAGAAGGGACCGCAGGCAAGCCCCTCCTAAGATCACTCTCCGGGCCTACTGAGGTAGATAAATCATTGATCATCGAACTTACAGTTGCAGCAATGGAAGAGTTTATAAGAATGACCTAACTATGGAAACCCTTATGGATGCGTGGCCTTAACGATGCTTATGAGATTCTAAGTAAAGATGAGTACATACAAACATTCCCGAGGGGAATTGGACCAAAACTATGTGGATTGAAATCAGAAGCTTCTCGAGAAACTGCCGTTGTTATCATGAATCACATTAACCTTGTTGAGATCCTTATGGATGTGAATCAGTGGTCCACCGTGTTTTCTAACATTGTTTCAAAAGCAACAACTCTTGAAGTCGTATCAATAGGCGTAGCAGAAAACTACAATGGAGCCCTCCAAGTGATGACAACAGAATTTCAAGTCCCTTCACCTCTTGTTCCGACTCGAGAGAGTTTCTTTGTAAGGTATTGTAAACAACATGCTGAGGGAATTTGGGTGGTGGTCGATGTTTCCTTGGATCATTTGCGTCCTAGCCTGATATCGAGATGTCGAAGAAGACCATCAGGTTGTTTAAATCCAAGAAATGCCAACTGGTTACTCCAAGGTTATATGGGTCGAACACGTAGAAGTGGATGATAAAGCAGTTCATAGTATATATAAAACACTGGTTAACTCAAGCCTTGGGTTTGGCGCAAAGCGTTGGGTTGCTACCCTAGATCAACAATGTGAACGCCTTGCAAGTGTTATGGCTAGTAACATACCCGCGGGAGATGTTGGTATGATCACAAGTCAAGAAGGGCGAAAGAGTATGTTGAAGTTAGCTGAAAGAATGGTGATGAGTTTTTGTTCTGGTGTAAGTGCTTCTACTGTTCACACATGGACAACATTATCGGGAAGTGGCGCTGAAGATGTAAGGGCCATGATTGGAAAAAGCATAGATGATCCCGGCAGGCCTCCTAGTATTGTGCTAAGTGCAGCTACTTCTTTCTGGCTTCCAGTCCCACCAAAGGGAGTTTTCAATTTCCTTCGCGATGAGAACTTTAGAAGTGAGTGTGACATTCTTTCTAATGGCGGTGCTGTTCAAGAAATGGCGCATATTGCTAATGGTAGAGACCCTGGTAACTGTGTTTCTCTACCGCGAGTTAATACTCCAAATTCCAGTCAGAACAACATGTTGATATTACAAAAGAGTAGCACCGATGCAACGGGCTCTTTTGTAATCTATGCTCTTGTGGATATTGTTGCAATGAACGTGGTTCTAAATGGGGGAGACCCAGACTGTGTAGTACTCATTCCCCCCCTGATTTTGCTATACTCCCCGATGGGCTAACAGTAAATAGAGGTAGAATTACTGAAGTTGGGTCTGGTGGATCCCTATGGACTGTCGTATTCCAGATCTTGGTTAACTGTGCTCCAACTGCAAAACTTTCTCTTGGATTTGTGGCAACTGCAAACAACCTCAGTGCTTGCACCATTGAAAAGGTCAAAAGTATCAAGGGACAATGCATGAATTGAGAAGTTTAGCTTATGATAGATACCGAGCAAGATAAACAAAAGAAGGCAAAAAAAAAAAAAAAAAAATCAAAAGAATTTCAAAAACCTTTCAAGTTGCACTCAACTCCGATTTGTCAAAATACGATCGAAGAAATAGTCGGATTTCAAAACTCATCAAATTTCCATCAAATCAAAGATCTCACACGAGCTCCGCACCATCGAGATCAATGAATTAATAAGGTAAAACTCTGTCAGACCCCGTGCTTGAGTAACCATTTTCCACAAAAATCTTCAATACAATCGATAATTCAAGATCGTGTTTTTACATAATGTTTTTGGCCCGTACAAATAGGGGTTTATTCTATTCTTTGTAGTTCTTTACACGCAATTCCTGCAAAGAAGGACAGCTGTAGACACCTCAATTTGAACGGGCCACTTCTCAAAAGGGCCCAAAAATATCGATTTTCCAAATAAATGGGCCAACAGGCCTTAAGGGCCCAAGTCATTGAAAAGTAACAATTTTACCAAACCGAGGCCCCTAAGACCTCTCAATGGTTTAGGAGGCCCACCAAAAGGACTCGGCCTACCTTACGCTTTCCAATATTCACCGCTCCGCTTCCAAAATTAAAAACGCCAAATTTTTGATAAATTTCACCAACGGGCCTAAAAAGCCCGATTCGCCAACACGTGGCATTTTTATCAAACTAATGATTGCAAAAATCTAAAAAAATTAAAAAATTAAAAATGTGAGACTTGGGATGCCTACCCCTCCTCTACTACCACCGCTCCGCCTCCGAATCCGCAAAAAACCATAGGCCCACAAGCCCTCAACACTTTCCTAAATCGATTTCTCATCTTACCCCTAGCCTAAAATCAATCCCACATCACCTAAAATCTAAAACCAACCAATACCCTCAAATCCATTCCAAAACAACCCTCAACCAATCCCTAAAATCCAAAACCATTTCTAAAACCCAAGCCCACAAAAGCCCACAAATCATTAACCATATCCATTCATTATCCAAAAACCCTAACATAAACACAACCCACATCATCACTCTTTTATCATCCCATCTCACCTCCCTCACCCAACTACCTACCCCATTAATTTGCTTTAAATCCCATCTACCCACACATCAACCCATCACCTTTTCTCTCAAATCAAACACATCTACCCACACCCCTAACCTATACCTCCCCTAATCTACCCTCATCATTCCCTACAAAACCCACATCTACAACCTAAACCTACACCATCCTCTCAAGTCAAACACTCAACCTCTCCCATCAACCTATCTCAACCCTTCATTTCCAACCACTTTGACACATGGCATCATCTCCCTCACCCTCCCAAAATATCATCAACCACCTCTTTAAATCCTCCATTCTCTTAAACCAAATACCATTTAATCTCACCACCATCTTAAACTCACCTCACCAAACACTCCACCCAAATGGGTTGGGTAGGATCCAAACCATTTGGGTCAAAACTCACCCATTTAACCCCCATTCCTTAAATACCCTCCAATCTCCTCTAAATTACACCCACTTCTCTCTCAAACTCATAATCATTCTACCCTTTTTCTTCACTTCACCCCATTATATCCCTAAAATAACTCCTCAACATCTATAAATACCCTCCTCCTCTTCCCAAAAATGGCCCACAACTTTCACTACTAAATTATCTCCAACTCTCACTACTAACAACCATCACCAATCCTCCTCAAGTCTCATATACAAAAAAAAAAAATATTATACTCCACTCATCTCTCTCATCATCTCTTCTCTACTCCTTCAACCATACAAGAATTGTATTTTCATAAAATACTAAGGACTCAAGAAGAAGAAAATAAAAAAGAAGATACAAGGTGGGTTCAAGGCAATCCCCCCCCCCCTCTCTCTCTTCTACACCCTCTCCTCCTCCCTCTTCTATCACCCTCTCCCCTTCATTTTATTTTTTAGGATGAATGGACCCCAAGGCTAAAGGTCTATAAGGGTCATTTCCATCAATGGAATGACCCTATGATCAAGCCGAAAATGAACCCCTATCTAGGGTACAAATGCACAACACGTGGCACATCGTTTTTCGTATTTTTTTAATCAAAACGACCGAGTTGAGTTGAGGTTACCACTATTTAGTGGGGAGAAAAGGGTGCCTAACACCTTCCCTTTTCTCCAACCGAGCCGCTTACCCGAATCTCAAGGGTTGATTTATCTTTATCCATCGAGAGTCACCAAATATCAAAAATGTCACATTTTCTAAAAAAAATGCACATCGGGTGACCATTCACACCCACTTACCAAAAATGAATGGTGGCGACTCCAAACCATCGTAGATGTGGTCATCGTAATGATGAAATCCCGTGTCTACAAGTTGTTTAAACATGACAATAAAACAAGGGTGATTGGCTCAAATCTGTGAGTAAAGGTCGTTTTTCAAAAACATATATTTTAGCCAGGTGATGCTCAACCTTTTCTCCTTCAGTCACTCACAAGCAAGAATAGCTCGAAGACCAAGAAGTCTTAACATTTCTTCATCATCAACCCTCACGAGAGTTATAGGCAGTCATCCTATTCCAATTTCGGTGATACTCACAAAATCAGAGGGTCGGATTCCAAGCTCTACATCAGGGATATGGAAAGTATGAGTTTCAGGAAACTACCTCTTCATAAGTACAATGATAAGAGTCCTATTAACCATAAAGTTGAGAATCTTAAAGAAGGTACCGAATCCCGTCAACCCCATTTGTGTCTTAAGCACGTCAGAAGAGGTCGCATAAATGCTATAGAAAGTATACCAACTACCCATAAATTGTCCATCGGGTAGAGGTACTTTGATGTCGGCATGCATGCAAGCAGATATATGACAAAAAGAGACCGGATAGTAAAGGAATATAATGTATTTGGACAACAATCTCAGGGGGAATGATCACCCTCACAGTATCATCAATCTCAACTGCCACCGCCCCAGGCTCTACTATTATTAAAGGAGGATCATGTATTGCTTCATACTCCTTTCCACTATCCAAGGGTACTTGAAGCCTTACCTCATCTAAACTGTTCAAAGAACTATCCTCAAGAGGTGTAACTTTCTTGTTTTTACTCTTACCGGAAGACTCCCCTCTCAAAATTTTGAAAATATTAAATCGGATCATCTGAAGAGAAAAGAAAGGATGATAAATGTCAAAAACCAATTGAGAGTCATACCCAAAAATCATAAAAAAAAATATCAAAAAATGTCGAAACACCTAAAAATGCCATACCTTAGCCAATTCAAACCTCAAGCCATTTACCCCAAACCCATATCCATCTCGTTGAAGCATTTTGCTGAACATGTGGCATGCTCGACATGAATTTATCACCCCAAGTCAATAAAAATCTCACCTAAACCATCCAAACTTTTACCTAAGCCTATCCAATACATTACATATCTCCAAACGTCATCATTTTTTCAAACAATTTCATTGAGACATACCACGAAACTTATTTTTTTAAACATTGGGGCTATAAATACTAGCTACGTCAGTTTGTCCAAGTTATATAATAGGTTTTGGTTGAGCATTAGGATTCTACTAATAAAGGAGACTATATAAAAATTTTATATATTATTTACTTCTTCCACACTCTGATCTACCCTATGTTATTATATATAGTTAGACTTTCATTGCTTTTCTATTTATATATATATATATATATATATATATATATATACATGGTATTATTAATATCGTTTATTAGGTGAAATAGGTATTTGAGTGCCTTGAAATACTAACATAAATAGAAGAAACTGTAGATACCTCAATTTGAACGGGCCCTCACTTGAAAGGGTCCAAAAATAGCAGTTTTCCAATAACCTTGGCCAACGGGCCTCGAAGGCCCGAATCATTGAAATGTGGCACTTTTGTTAAAATTGAGTCCCCTAAGACTCCCTAAGGGTCTAATGGGCCCATATGAAAAGGACTCAACACGCACCCATCTACCCCGCTCCATTCAAAACTTTGATTTTCAACAAAGTTGGCCAACGGGCTTCAAGGGCTCAAATAACTGAAAAATAGCATTTTGATTGAATAGAGGCCCCTAAGACCCTCCAATGGTCTAAGGGACCCATCAAAGGGGTTCGAGCCATCTTACACTCGTCCAACCTTCGCCGCTCCACCCGTGCATCAAAAAAATATCAAATTTTCGATAAAATTCTCTCACGGGCCTAAAAGGTCCGATTTGCCAACACGTGGCATTTTTGATCAAACCAATGATTGCAAAAATCTCAAAAAATTAAAAAATTAAAAAAAATTTGAAACTTGGGATGCCTACCCCCTTCAACTTCCGCCGCTCACTTCCGAATCCGCAAACATCCTAAGCCCATTTAAGGCCCATGAACCCTCAATTTTTTAAAAACCAATTTCCCACCTTAACCCCCTAACCTAAAATTAATCTCATATCACTTAAACCCGAAGACCTACCCACCCTCAAAAATCCAATCCAAAACAACATATAAACAATCTCCAAAACCCAAACCCAACAATACAAAGCCCACAAGACAATATCCATACCCAATTCATTATCCAACCCACAACCCTAACCCATTAACCACTACCCACATCAACCAATCACCCTCTCAACCTCAAAAGATGACACATGTCATCATCCCCTTTCACCTCCCTCATCTGATCACCTACCCCATCATCATCCTCTAAACAAATCATCTAACTCACATCACCTCTCTCCAAAATCACCTCAACCCATACCCTACCCTAACCTAACATATCCCCATTCTCTAACATCAACAATCACCCACATCACAACTCATACCTTACACACCCTAACCTATCATCATTCTCTAAAACCATCAACCACCCACATCACAACCCATATCTATACCCATCACTTTCCTTAAAATATTCCAACAAAATCATCTCCACCCATACCCCCCTCATCATCAACTAACCAACTCATACTCTTCTCTCTAATCAAACAACCACCATCAACCAATATCATCACCTCACCCTCTCATCATAATTTTTACATGTCTTCATCCTATTAATCCTCCCAAAAACAAATCTACCAACCTCTTACATAACCCATTCTCCTAAATCTACAAACTTCACCTCTTTAACCAACCCAACACTCATCCTCAAAACAACTCCCTTACACCCCCATTCCTTCCATCAACCATCACTCATCTCACCCTACCAAACACTCTACCTAAATGAATTTGGGTAGAATCCAAACCATTTGAATCAAAACTTCACCAATTTTCATCCAGTACACAATTACCCTCACTCTCATTTTGAATTTCATACCCTTCCCTTTTAAAACCAATGCCATTATCCATTCTCATAACCTTTCACCCCATTATACCCCTAAACATCCTCCAAGCATCTATAAATACCCATCCTCTCATTTCAAAAAGGGTTACCAAGTTTCACTAAGAAAAAATCCATTTTCTCTACTTATCTCCACTACTCTATCATATTATCTTCTAAAAAAGGGAATTTCACTCTCATAATTCATTAAGGACCTAAGAAACATAGAAGGAGAAAAAGAAAGAAAGGAAGAAAAGTGACTTTAAAGCTTCAAGGTGGGTTCAAAGTGCACTCCCCCTCTCTCTCTCTCTACCCTCTCTTCTTCCCTCTTCTATCATCCCCCTCCTCTTCATTTTATGTTAGATGACTTAGAATGAATGGACCCCAAGGCTAAAGATCTATAAGGATCATATCCATCAATGAAATGATCCTATGATCAAGCTGAAAATAAATCCCTACTTAGGGTACAAGTACACAACACGTGGCACTTTATTTTTCACTTTTTTTTAAATCAAAATGACCGAGTTCTTTGAGGTTACTGCCACATGGCGGGGAGAAAATGGTGCCTAACACCTTCCCTTTTCTCCAACTGAGCCGCTTACCCCGATCCTTAGGTTTAATTAGTTCCTTACCCATTGCGAGTCACCATATGCCAAAAATATCATTTTTTTTATAAAATGTATATTGGGTGACCATTCACACCCACTTACAACATGAATGGTGGCGACTCCAATTCCTAGTAGATGTGGCTTTCGTAATGATGAAAATCATGTATCTACAATTGGCGACTCCACTGAGGAAACCATGGCTCATCCCTCGTGACAAATCGGCTATTTTGAAAAAAAAAAAATATTTTTTATTTTACTAACGTTGTTTGTTTGTCTCCTATGTGTTTTTTCACAAGATCCAATTGTAATATTTATTTATTTTTGTTGCTTTTATTGCATATTTGTAAGGGGGTCGATGAAAAGAAATGAAAAATAATGTTGCACAAGCACTTGCGAGCATAGCCCACTTCACAAGCCACCCCACCCTCAATATACTTAGCCCCAATGCTTAATAGTTCCATGTCTTGAGATCGTTATTTAAAGTATCGGGAATGAACACATCAAACCCGATCACCAACCAACGACGTGTGTACCTCGGTATGCATCGAGGTTTGAAGATCGGGTAGCCATGAAACCACCTACTAAGCCGCATGCATATGCACGATTAGACAATGACAGGACACAAGTCTTCAATGTTACATCGACCCCCAAGCAATGTTGTAATTGTACAAGTTGTATTCGGGGCTCGAAGCCCAAGTTGTAAGCCCGAAGAGGCACACATAGACCATAGGTTATTTATTTTGTTGTCCTTCCGTCTCCCCTTAGGTAAAAAGGGAGGAATGAATTACATTCATGTTAAAACAAAAAAAATAATAAAAAAAAAACAGTAAAGGAGGAAAGCAAAGTAGTGGACCAAAGAACCAGTTCTGTGAAATTCCAGAAACTGGAATTCTTTCTGGTCCATGTCCATAACACGGATTGCCAAAAATGTGCCTCATCCGTGTTTAGGGCACGGTTGAAACAGAAAGTGCTTTGTCCGTTCTCGGAGCACGGTTCAAATGAAATGTGTCTCATCCGTGCCCAAAACACGGATGGCATCAATAATGGTCTCATCCGTGTCCTGAACACGGACCAGTATTAATTCCCACAACACTTGCTGTTTACATATATCCATGCCATACGTCAAAAAAAAAGTGTGTATCCTCAACTTTTTTTGAAATATTCGATAAAATGGATTTCAATACAAAAACAAAAAAAAAATAAAAAAAACAAAAAATGTGCACGAAGCCTCTCAAAATGGAACCAACCTTATAGACCCACCCGTATCCGCTTCAATCCGGGTCCCTGAACAAGATCCATACCCATTCTAACTGGGTTCACGACCCAGATCCGTTTCAACTGGGTCCACAACTGATGCGTACAATTTATGCTAGCAAGTGCACTAATTGTTTCAAGTAATAATATAAGATATCGTTCCCACGAGGATTAAGTTACTAAGTACCAAAAATAATCACTTAAATTACTATTTGATGAATCGAGAATTGTAGAATTACAAATTGAAATAACAATGAAACAAGAAAGAATGGATTCTTATGGATTAATAACCTAGGACTTTCGACTTCACTACAGATACTCCTACGTAATTGATTATTCAAAGTAATTCCTGCTTTGTCTTATTTGGAAGTTTAATTCCCTATACCAACTAGTGTTTTCTCTCGAAATACGCTAAATTACTCCTTTAAATATTAACTTAGCACATCTCTATGTGAATTTAAATATCAAAGAGTCATAAAATCTGTGGAATTATCGTAAACTGAATTACTAACCTCTTAGAACATGCTAAAGTACCTCTACCATTCATTCATTCCAACGTGATCTATTTTATTGATCTAACCTAGATTCTAATTCTCATTATAAACCTAGATCAATAAATCAATCAAAACTTTGGCCTTCAGAATTGACAGCATTAAACTCAAAATAGACACACAAATAAGTAACTACAAAACAAATAATTGAATTTGAGTAGAACAACTACGAAATTGTATCTGAGTTACATCTCAACCCTAGAAACGAAATTTAGTTCATAACGAAATACGAAACAAACATCTTGAAATTAAACATAGAAGAAAGGAATAATAAACCAGTAAAATTCGAGATTGCCGTAGCAATCACTTGATCTCTTCTCCCCCTTCTTCTCTAGCATCTCCAATATATCAATAAACCGTAAAAAAATCAACTACTTATAGCCTCCATACGTTCTGAATACAATTGGGGTTAAATCCCCTTTAAATCGGATCTAAACGATATGATAACAACACGAGACGAAGTGCAGAAAACGGGATCGCGTAGCGTGCCACGGCAGGCATGTACCCACCGCTGCGGTGGCTAGCTTTTGTCTTGGGGCCTTTGTTGATTTAAATACGAGCGCCGCGGCGAACATGTATCCACCACTGCGGCAGCCTCTGCCTCTTGTACTTCATTCTCCGAAATATCGTTTTTTCTACCGATTTCACCCCGAATTGCTTCTTTTTCGTATTCTTGGCCATTTATTACCTAAAACAATAAAAAGAACGATTACTAAATAAAATCACTCTCAAATTAACAAAATGTCAAGTAAAATTTCATAGAATAAGTCCTTACAAACCGACTTATCAAATTCCCCCAAACTTAACATTTGCTAGTCCTCGAGCAAAAACATAAATTAACCTAACATATAACGGACTGAATCAAAACTAACTTCAGATTCTTCAACTTTCAAGAACAAGATTCACTTAACAAGCACAATTCACAATAGTGTCTCAAAAATCACTGATAACATAAAGCGTCAAGAATCTATTGGACATTACAAAAATTAGAAAAATCACCCAAACTTTCATCCCATTCAAATCATCAATCCTCTGAAAAATCCAAGCAAGCAATCTCTAAAACAATCCATTCTATTACCCGGATAATTTTATAAAAACAATACAAACAAATTTGACCTCTAAATAGTAATGAAAATATCAAATCTCATAAGCTTGGCTTTCTTGTCACTCTCCACTAATGTAAACTCATCACGCCACCTCAGATGAAAAGGTCTTAATTAAGCTTGTAATATTAGGTTTAGGTATTGGCTCAAAAAGAATGGATAGGATAATTCAAAGAATGAGAATACTCACAATCAAACAAAATGTAACATTCTAAAGAGCTTAAGAATATTAACATCACAACTTCACTTTTTCATACTTTCCTTCTTTCTTTTGTGCTATAACACTTTCGCACACTTTCACCACTACTACCATCAAATTCTTTTTTTTTAATTGCAAAACAAAATAAATAAATGCAGAACACTTTTCTTCAAACTTGTATCCCTCCTTCATTTTTCTTCAAGACCCCCTAACTTATCTTTGATTATCACCGGGGTCAACAACATTCTTTTCTATCCTTTTCTCCCTTAACAATAGATTTTTGCTCTTCAATCTCAATAAATCACACACAAGTGAAATTCTCATTAAAGGTAAGGATAAGTGTTTAGGCTCAAAACCAGGTAGGAAAATAAGTTTAAAGAAAGAAAATTAAGGCTAAAAATTAAATAAAAGACTCAAATAGGTAACTAGCGGATAAAAATAATTAAGGCAGGCAAGAAAAGCTCAAACGGTCCAAAGATAGCTTAAATCATCTCCTAAGCAACATGAAAGTCTAGGATTTCGCCTCGAGTGACAATCAGCCAAGTTCTAAAATCTGTTGAAGCCTATTTTTCATTCACAAATATCTAAATAAAATGTCTCTAAGTAGCAAAACAGGATCATTATTCAAAATTACCATACTAGACCAACATTGAATATCCAATTCAAACAAAACAAATGTCTAAGCTATCCTCAAAGTCTAAGTAATATCGAATTCCAACTCAACAGCCACATATCACAGTAATCAAGTTATCATCATTGACTTTATGAATTGACTTGAAAACAAAAGAAATACTCAAAAGTTGAAAATTAATTGCAAAAATTTTAATGCAGAAAACAAATAAAAGAATAGAAAAGAATAAAAGAATGAAAAATAGAAGAATGATAGTATGACTTTAATGCAGCTAACAACTCAAAGAATAAAAGAATCAAATTATCCTCCCCTCCCCCCCCAAAAACTTAATTATCTCCATTGCCCTCAACGAACAAAAGCAAACAAACTAAAGTAAGAAAATTAAGGGACAGAAAAACTCCCTTCTCGATTTATCTCGGATACAACGACATTTTCTCCTTTCTTTTCAAACAGTATCCTAAAAAGAAAAAGAAAAAGCCACACTTGCAACCAATGTTAAGTCGTTAACTCACACAAAGAAAACTGATACTTAGTTCAAATATCCAAAATAAAACAAAACATAACTAATAAATCCAGAAACTAAAACTAAAATAAAAAATAGAATAATAGATAGAAAAGTAAAACGAAATAAAAATAGAGACTACATCTCCTCCTCCTCAGCTGCTCCATCACCCTCATCTCCATCTAAGTCCTCTGCCCGAGAAGACCCCAGTCCCTCTCCATGTGACTTTCCTGGATGAACTGGCATGTTAGGAAACTGTGACATGTCCACTACTATCCCCACTGCTAGCTGCCTCATCATCAACTCAAGAGTGTTGTTGCAGGCATATTGATACTCTGTAAACTGCTGGAGCTGCTCGCCTTGCTGATTAACCCTTTCTTCCAACCTCTCCATCCGCTCAGTCATAGTGAGAGATCTGGAGGACTGTGGTCTTGCCTGTTGACTCTGAACAACTGGTGCCATTCTGTCAACCCCTTTCATACCTTGCACTTTACTGTCAGAAAGTGCAGCCATAAGAGCCAACGTCTCCTCATCTGCCCCAAATTGGACCCCAACAGCAACACACAAAGCAGTGATCAAGGAAGGATAAAATAATGACATGGAAGTGTGCTTGTAACACTGTATAATATGAGAAGATATGAATTTTTCCACATCAATAGATTTTTTAGTCACAATGCAATACAAGAGAATTGCCCTTTCCTTATTAATATCACTAAAATGCTGTATTGGCATCATTCTAGTCGCCAGAAAATAGTACCAAGCTTTACAGTCCTTAGTGAGCCCAATGCTTGGAAATGTCACGAGTTTTTCTTCTATTAGCTTCCATTGGGTACCTGATATAGCAATCTCTTGCAATATCTCTTGATAATCTATTTGCCTCCCAATGAATCTATTATAATCATCTTTTGTAATATCAGGTAATTTGAAAATTTTGTTGATCCCCACTAAAATTGACCTGTTTTTCTCTAACAAACACCTTCCTATGGTCATGTTCAGGAGTATTGGCATAGAATTCCCTCACAACTGGTACTATTGCAGGCTTAGGTTGTGCATAAAACGTTTCCCATTTCCTCTCTTCTATAATCCCCTAATACGAGGATATCCTACAGCTGTGACAGTTAATCCCCTTTCTGCTATGGGATTTCTACCAATTACCGATTCATAGAACCTATTCTGTGCATCTTCACTAACAAATTTTATTTTATCATAAACAACCCTAGATTTCCTCTTCTTAAAAGTACTTGATGAAGCCATTATAACCCAAATAAAATTCTTCTAATCAGAAATCAATCAAACACAGAACTTCAATCAAGAGAGAAGAAAACCCTTACCACTTTTGTAAACCTCAACCTCTTCTTCAAATCTCGAATCCGAACTTCAATGCAATCACCTTCCTTCCCCCGAACTTAGTAGCAACCTTTCATTTTTCTGAGAAGAAACAAGAATAATGAGAGTGATATGAACAAATGAAAGAAATTTTGTGGATTTAAATAGAGTTAGGGGAGGTAGAAGGTTGAGGAAAATGAAGAGGTGAAGGAAAATGAGAGGTTTTTGGAGAAAGAAGAGAAAGAGGCGGAGAGAATGTGAGAGGTTTGAACCAAATGACGGGTTTAACCCCTTAAAATTCTAACTTCGCGACTCGCGCCGTGGCGGGTAAGTCATTTCCACCGCGACTCTTGCCCTAATTCCTTCAATTTGGGGCTTGGCCTCTTTTCTTATTTTGAGAAATCTCCGCGGCGCACATGTACCCACCGTTGCGGCGGAATTGATTGGACAGCACTGAAATCCTTTACTCTCCTGAAAAATAAAACAAACATAATTAAAATCAAAACAAATAACATAAAACAAATCCTAAACTACCTAATAAAATAAAATAACAACTAAAACTAAAATAAAATAAACTAGTGAAATCCTAAATCCTTGAAATTTTAATTTTGGAAATAAATCGGGTTGCCTCCCGAGAAGCGTTAAAATTTAAGTCTTTAGCTAGACTTTCTTGAATCTTCACTTCGGAATTGAGAGCAAAATGGACACCCGCTCAGTACTAAAGTTCTCTTCGAAGTAGTGCTTCAATCGCTGCCCGTTTACTGTAAAAATCCCTTTCGACGGATGCTTAACTTCTATTGCCCCCGATGGTAAGACCTTGTTGACAGTGAAAGGACCGGACCACCGTGATCTTAATTTTCCCGGAAAAAGTTTAAGTCTTGAATTGAAGAGGAGAACTTGTTGTCCTTCTTTGAATTCTCGTTTGTGAATGTGCCTATCATGCCATCTCTTCGTCTTTTCCTTATAGATCCTAGCATGCTCATAAGCATCGTTCCAGAACTCTTCCATCTCATTTAGCTGTAACAGTCTCTTCTCCCCTGCAGCCTGTAAATTGAAATTCAAGAACTTAACAGCCCAATATGATCTATGTTCCAACTAAACTGGCAGATGACAAGATTTTCCATAAACCAATTGATATGGAGACATTCCAATAGGTGTCTTGAACACTGTCCGTTAGGCCCATAAAGCATCATCCAATTTGCTTGACCAATCCTTCCTTGAAGAATTGACTGTCTTCTCTAGAATCCTCTTTAGCTCACGGTTGGATACCTCAACTTGACCACTTGTCTGCGGATGATAAGGTGTAGCCACCCTATGTGTCACTCCATATTTACTTAAAAGTGAATCAAATTGTTTGTTACGGAAGTGTGATCCTCCATCACTTATGATAACTCTTGGTGTTCCAAATCTTGCAAAAATATACTTCTTCAGAAATCTCACCACCACCCGAGCATCATTGGTTGACAATGCTACAGCTTCAACCCACTTGGACACATAATCTACAGCAACCAAAATAAAACGATTAGAGAAAGAAGATGGAAAAGGACTCATAAAATCAATACCCCAAACATCAAACAATTCAATTTCCAAAATATTTGTTAGGGGCATCTCATTTTTCCTAGATAGATTCCCAACCCTTTGACATTTATCACAATTGGCAACAAAATTATATGAATCTTTAAAAAGAGTAGGCCAATAAAATCCTGATTGTAAAATTTTTGCTGCTGTTTTGGTTGCTCCAAAGTGTCCTCCAACTTCGCGAGAATGACAATGTTGAAGAATACTCTCCATCTCCTCTTCCGACACACATCTTCTAGTTATACGATCACCACACATCTTGTAAAGGAATGGATCATCCCATATAAAATACTTAATATCTAAAAAGAACTTCTTCCTCCTTTGGTGGGTGAGTTCGGTAGGCACAATCCCCTTAGCCAAATAGTTGACAATATCAGCATACCATGGGGCTTCTCCAACTACAAACAGCTACTCATCCAGAAATTTCTCATTAATATCCCCCATCAACTTCTTTATTTAACTGCACATGGTCCATCCTAGAAAGATGATTTGCAACTACATTTTCGGTTCATTTCTTGTCCTTAATTTCCAAGTCAACTTCCTGCAAAAGTAAAATCCATCTTAGCAACCTTGGCTTTGCATCTTTTTTAGCAAATAAATACCTCAAAGCCGAATGATCGGTGTAGACGATCACTTTAGAACCTATTAAATAAGATCGAAATTTGTCAAAAGCATAAACAACTGCTAAAAGCTTTTTTTCGATAGTTGCATAATTCAATTGAGCCTCATTTAGAACTTTGCTAGCATAGTAAATCACATGAAAGACCTTATCTTTTCGCTGCCCTAAAATAGCACCTATGGCATATTCACTAGCATCACACATCAAAGTAAAAGGCAATTCCCAATCGGGTGCAGCAATAACAGGAGAATATATCAATTTCACTTTAAGATTTTCAAAAGCATCTAAACATTCTTTGAAAAAATCAAAAACTGCATCTTTTACCAACAATTCACAAAGAGGTTTAGCAATTTTAGAAAAATCTTTAATAAATCTCCTGTAAAATCCTGCATGTCCAAGAAAACTTCTAACTCCCTTAACATTGGTAGGAGGTGGAAGCTTCTCAATTACATCAATTTTTACTCGGTCCACCTCAATTCCTTTAACAGAAATTCGATGTCCCAACACAATTCCTTCTTTTACCATAAAATGGCATTTTTCCCAATTCAAGACCAAGTTTGTGTCAACACATCGTTACAAAACCAAAGAGAAATTAGAAAGACAATTATCAAAAGAAGAACCAAAAACAGAAAAATCATCCATGAACATTTCAATGTACTTTTCAACCATATCAAAAAAAATTGACATCATGCAATGTTGAAAAGTAGCAGGGGCGTTGCACAATCCGAATGGCATTCTTCTATAAGCAAAGATTCCATATGGACATGTAAAAGTGGTCTTCTCTTGATCCTCCGATGCTATTGGAATTTGATTATAGCCTGAATATCCATTTAAGAAACAATAATAGTCATACCCGGAAAGTCTCTCTACCATTTGGTCAATGAAGGGCAAAGGAAAGTGATCCTTTCTTGTGGCATCATTGAGTTTTCGGTAATCTATACAAACTCTCCATCCGCTCACCGTTCTTATGGGTATAAGCTCATTGTTGTCATTCTTCACTACGGTTATACACCTTTCTTAGGAACCACTTGGACCGGACTTACCCATGAACTATCCGAGATTAGATAAATTATACCTGCATCCATAAGTTTCACAGCCTCCTTTTTCACCACTTCTTACATGGAAGGATTTAATCTTCTTTGAGGTTGTACCAATGGCTTGTAGTTCTCTTCCATCAAAATCTTGTGCATACAAATAGATGGGCTAATTCCTTTGATATCATCAATAGTCCATCCAATAGCTTTCCTATGCTCCCTTAAAATCCTCAATAACTTTTTCTCCTCCAAATCATTCAAAGAAGAGTTAATAATAACAAGACTCTTCTAAGAAAGCATACCTAAGATGTGATGGCAATTGTTTAAGTTCAAATTTAAGAGGTTCCTTTTTAGATGATGGTTCATTAACATGCACAACTCCTAACTCTTTAAATTTAAGCCTTTTTGGAAACTCACAAAGTGGCAAAGCATCAAGATTATTCACACATTCAATTATATCTTCATCATCACTTAGAGTTCCTAAAGTTCTACCATTTAATATGCAATTTTCCAAAGGTAAGGGAGGAAAAGATTCATTAAAATTTTTAGCTACTACCCTATCCAAAACACTTATTGCAAAACATGCATCAATATCGAAAAGAAATTTCATAGTCTCAAAAATATTAAAAGTTACTTGTTCATCTTAAACCCTTAAAATCAACTTACCTTGATGAACATCTATGAGAGTTCTACCTGTGGCGAGAAAAGATCTTCCCAATATGAGTGGAACATCCTTGTCTTCTTCCATATCCAAAACGATAAAATCAGCAGGAAATATGAATTTGTCCACTTTTACCAAAACATCCTCAATAATGTCTCTAGGATGCTTGATAGATCTATCTGCAAGCTGCAAGGATACCGTAGTAGGCTTCACTTCCCCTAAATCGAGTTTCCTGAAAATAGAAAGAGACATCAAATTAATACTTGCACCAAGATCACATAAAATTCTATCAAAATTAAAATCACCAATAGTGCAAGGAATAGTGAAACTCCCTAGATCTTTTATCTTTTGGGGAAGCTTTCTTTTGGGAAAATTTAAAAATATCAATAAATTTAGAAAATTACTTATCTAAATTTTCCTTTCGCAATCTTTGAGGAAAATGAATGGGATTAGAAGATGGTTGTGGAATAGGTTGTTGAATAGGAGCGGTAGCATCTTGATCTTTAGGAAGAGCAGTTTCATCCTCATTTGCTTGCTTGCTACCCCTCTTTGATTGTTCTAACTCCTTCCCACTTCTAAGAGTTATAGCTTTCACATGCTCCTTGGGATTCTTTTCAGTATTACTTGGGAGTGCTCATTGAGCTCTTTTCGTCAATAGCTTGGAAATCTCCCCAACTTGATGTTCAAGGTTGCAAATACTTGCACCTTGATTTCTGAAATTGGCTTGGGTATCATCAATGAATGCATTGGTCTTTTGCATGAATTGGGTGAAGACCTCTTTCATGGTTGGTTTCTTCTCTTGAGATTGAAAAGAAGGAGGCGGTTTTTGCATATTCGCATTGTTGCTCTATGAGAAGTTCGGATGATTCCTCCACCCTTGATTGTAGTAATTGGAGTTAGGATTGTATTGTCTTTGATTGTTGGCCACATAATTCACTTGTTCGGAAGAATTTGCTTCATATGGGCCTTGACACTCTAGAGTAGGATGATTCCCTGCACAATTATCACAAACTACATTAGAAACTGCAACAACATTCATTTTATTAAAATTATTATTTAAAATAGCAACTTGAGCAGCCAAATTAGTAAAAGCATCAATGTCATGAACTCCGGCTGTCCTTTTCTGTGCATTCCTATCAGATTTCAGGAAGTTGTTACTAGCCATGACTTCAATAAATTCATATCCTTCCTCCGGTGTCTTGTTGAATAATGTTCCTCCACTTGCTGCATCCACCATGGTTTGAGTGTTTGAGAGCAAACCGTTATAAAACGTTTGCACTTGCATCCATAACGGTAGTCCATGGTGCGGGCACTTCCTTAAGAGATCTTTAAACCTCTCCCAAGCTTCATAGAGAGATTCTTGATCTTGCTACAGAAAATTGGTTATATCGTTCCTCATCTTTGCAGATTTTGCTGGTAGAAAGTACTTAGTCAGAAAGGCATTCACCAGCCCATCCCATGTAGTAATGGTTCCTGAAGGTAGCGAGGTCAACCATGCCTTAGCCTTGCTGTTCAATGAGAACAGAAACAAACGCAGTCTTATGGCATCATCAATCACCCCATTGTGCTTGAATATATCACAAATTTCCAAAAAATTTGCAATATGCAGATTTGGATAATCATTAGCCAACCCCCCAAACTGAACCGAAGATTGTATCATATGAATAATGGCAGGCTTGATCTCAAAATTGTTTGCTTGAATAGGTGGCCTTCGAATACTAGAGACACCCACATTAGGAATAGAGTAATCCTTTAGTGCTCTATTTGGGACTGCATCTCCACCACCACCATTATTCTCTTCTTCCGCCATTGCTAAAACTCATTTTTCAGCTCTTTGCTTGCGCTCCCTATTTAGCTTTTTAAGTGCCTTATTGATATCAAGGTCGATTGGCACTAAATCAGAGCTCCTTGTCCGTCTCATACACTAAGAAAAACTTGAAAAGAGAAAAACGAATAAAGTTAGAATAAATAAAAATCAAATTAGCAATAAAATCAATTGGTATTAATATTAGTAATCTTTAATCCCCGGCAGCGGCGCCAAAAATTTGATGCGATCAATTTATGCTAGCAAATGCACTAATCTTTTCAAGTAATAATATAAGATATCGTTCCCACGAGGATTAAGTTAGTAAGTACCAAAAATAATCACTTAAATTACTATTTGATGAATCGAGAATTGTAGAATTACAAATTGAAATAACAATGAAACAAGAAAGAATGGATTCTTATGGATTAAAAACCTAGGGCTTTCGACTTCACTACAAATACTCCTACGTAATTGATTATTCGAAGTAATTACTGCTTTGCCTTATTTGGAAGTTTAATTCCCTATACCAACTAGTGTTTTCTCTCGAAATACGCTAGATTACTCCTTTAAATATTAACTCAGCACATCTCTATGTGAATTTAAATACCAAAGAGTCATAAAATCTGTGAAATTATCGTAAACTAAATTAATAACCTCTTAGAACATGCTAAAGTACCTCTACCGTTCATTCATTCCAACGTGATCTATTTTATTGATCTAACCTAGATTCTACTTCTCATTATAAACCTAGATCAATAAATCAATCAAAACTTTGGCCTTCAGAATTGACAGCATTAAACTCAAAATAGACACACAAATAAGTAATTGCAAAACAAATAATTGAATTTGAGTAGAACAACTACGAAATTGTATCTGAGTTACATCTCAACCCTAGAAATGAAATTTAGTTCATAACGAAATACGAAACAAACATCTTGAAATTAAACATAGAAGAAAGGAATAATAAACCAGTAAAATTTGAGATTGCCGTAGCAATCACTTGATCTCTTCTCCCCCTTCTTCTCTAGAGTCTCCAATATATCAATAAACCCTAAAAAATCAACTATTTATAGCCTCCATACGTTCTGAATACAATTGGGGTTAAATCCCCTTTAAATCGAATCTAAACGATATGATAACAACACGAGACGAAGTGCAGAAAACGGTATCGCGCCACGTGCCACGGCAGGCATGTACCCACCGTTGCGGCGGTTAGCTTATGTCTTGGGGCCTTTGTTGATTTAAATACGAGCGCCGCGGCGGACATGTATCCACCGCTGCGGCGGCCTCTGCATCTTGTACTTCATTCTCCAAAACATCGTCTTTTCTTCCGATTTCACCCCGAGTTGTTTCCTTTTCGTATTCTTAGCCATTTATTACCTCAAACAATAAAAAGAACGATTACTAAATAAAATCACTCTCAAATTAACAAAATGTAAAGTAAAATTTCATAGAATAAGTCGTTACAAACCGACTTATCAACGACCCAGATCCATTTTCAACTAGGTTTACAACCCAGATCCGTTTCAAATGGGTCCACGACCCAGATCCATTTTCAACTGGGTCCACGACCCAGATTCATTACAACTGGGTCCACGACCCAGATCTATTTTTAACTGGGTCCACGATCCAGATCCATTTTCAACTGGGTCCACAACCCAGGTTCATTTTCAACTGGGATTATGACCCATATCTATTTCAACTGGGTCCATGACCCAGATCCATTACAACTGGGTCCACGACCCAGATCTATTACAACTGGATCCCAGACTCAGATCCGTTTCGACTAGGTTTAAGACCCAGATCCACTACAAATCAGATCCGTATCCAATTTTGAACCAAGTCCATGATCCAACAAAGATAACAACCAATCAATCAACGCAAGTGAATTCAATCTCTTTTCACAAAAAAAATAAAAAAAAAAACAAAAGAAAAAAAGATTTTAAAGGCACCAATTGCAGTCCTTGAAAGTCGGTGCCTAAAAAGATCTTGTCATGTTGATACGAGGGGGATAGACTATGTCTATTCGAAGAAATGAGGTCATTTAAGAGTGTCATTGTGCGCCGCCTCTTCCCTGGAGATCTGCCTGGTCGGCATTGATTTCAGATAACTGAATTGAAGGCTACCAAAAACATGAGTTATTCCAACTCGTTTTATCCCAGAAACCATCTGTCAAATTATTTTACCGACTCCGTGTCGATGCCAGTTCCGTGCTGATGAAATTATTTTTTTCAAAATGTTTTCCCGACTCTGTGTCGATGCCAGCTTCGTGCTGATGCCAACTCCATGTTGATGCCGACTCCGTGTCAATACTAGCTCCATGATGATGAAATTACCTTTTTCAAAATGTTTTATCGACTCCGTGTCAATGCCAGCTCCGTGCTGATGAAATTATCTTTTTCAAAATGTTTTCCCGACTCCGTGTCGATGCCAACTCCGTGCTGATGAAATTACTTTTTCAAAAATATTTTACCGACTCCGTGTCGATGCCAGCTCCGCGTTGATGCCAACTCCTTGTTGATGCCTACTCCGTGTCGATGCCAGCTCCGTGCTGGTGAAATTACTTTTCAAAAATGTTTTACCGACTCCGTGTCATGCCAGCTCCGTGTTAATGCCAACTCCGTGTCGATGCCAGCTCCGTACTGATGAAATTACTTTTTCAAAAATATTTTTACCTACTCCGTGTCGATGCCAGCTCCGCGCTGATGCCAACTCCGTGTTGATGTCGACTCCGTGTCGATGCCAGCTCCGTGCTGAGATAATTCCATTTTCAAAATATTTTTACCGACTCCGTGTCAATGACAGCTCCGTGCTGATGTAATTTCATTTTCAAAATATTTTGCCGACTCCATGTCAATGCCAACTCCGCATTGATGCCAACTCCGTGTTGATGCCGACTCCGTGTCGATGCCAGCTCCATGCTGATGTAATTCTTTTCTAAAGCACCTCACCAACCTCATGTTGATGCTGGCTTCGCGCCGAAAAACTACTTTTTCGTTAAAACACATAATAAACAACTTTACCCAACCTAATAAAAACATCATGCATCTTCTTTTTTGTAAACAAAATAATAATACTTGATCTTCTATACCCACAGGTAGCCAAACGAAAGAAATATAAACAGCCAGAGATAAAGGAAATAACGAACAATCCAATTCATAAACGATTTAACCAATTTCACAACAAACAGTTCGAAACAAATAAGAAAATGAGTGAACAAACATGATAAGTAGTGATATCCGGACAGCATGCAAGAATAATTCTCATAAACAAACAGGAAAAGAAAAGTCAAGGGAAAATGGGAGTGCTGATTGGTGCATAAAACAGATTCGAAAGCAAACGCTCTCATACGAAGTAAACGAGAAAATTAAAAAGGGGAAAATCAATTAAGGACTTACCATGAAGAGAAATCGTAGTCCAAACAAATTCTTCGAAGCTTTAGACCTCGTTCACGAGCGCCCAAATGCAGCACACACGCCCACTTGCTCTCACGATCGAACTCAAGGACCAAATCAACGAAAATCAAAGAGAGAGTAGAGGGAAAGGAGAAAAATCGTCAGAGAGAGACGAGAAATCGAAAAACTGAAGAAGACGAAAGAGAAAAGGAAAATGAGAGGGCGCGAAGGATTTAAAACGATTGAATTCGTACTGGTCCGTGCTACCAGTACGGATAAGGCCAAAATAACTCCATCCGTGTTTCATACACGGATGAAACAAAAATCGAGCAATCCGTGTTTTAAACACGGACGAAAGTGAATCAAGAACTATCCGTGCCTCAAGCACGGATCAGTCAGTAAACAAAAGGGGGAGAAATGAAAAAAAAAATCAATCAAAAAGCAAACAAAAATCAAAATCAAAATCAAAAAATCAAAAAGATCAAAAGAATTTTCAAAAATCCTTTCGAGTTGTACTTAATTCTGATTTGGCAAAACACGATCGAAGAAATATCCAAATTTTAAAACTCATCAAAATTTTCGTCAAATCCAAGATCTCACACGAGCTCCGTGCCATCGAGATCAAGGAATTAATAAGGCAAAACTCTGTCAGACCCCGTGCTTGAGTAGCCATTTTTTCTACAAAAGTCAACAATTGAATCGGTAATTCGAAGTCGTGTTTTACAAAATTTCGTCTGGCCCGTACAAATAGGGGTTTAGTCTATTCTTTGCAGTTCTTTGCACGCAATTCCTGCAAAGAAGGACAGTTGTAGACACCCCAATTTGAACGGACCCTCACTCGAAAGGGCCCAAAAATAACAATTTTCTAATAAGCTTAGCCAACATGCCTCGAAGGCACGAATCATTGAAATGTGGCACTTTTGTCAAAATTGAGGCCCCTAAGACCCCTTAAGGGTTTAATGGGCCCACATGAAAAGGACTCAACACTCTCCCATCTACCCCGCTCCATTCAAAACTTTGATTTTCAACAAAGTTGGCCAACGGGCTTCAAGGGCCCAAATAACTGAAAAATGGCATTTTGATTGAACCGAGGCCCCTAAGACCCTCCAATGGTCTAAGGGACCCACCAAAGGGGTTCGAGCCATCTTACACTCATCCAACATTCGCCGCTCCGCCCGTGCATCCAAAAAATATCAAATTTTCGACAAAATTCTCTCACGTGCCTAAAAGGTTTGATTTGCCAACACGTGGCATTTTTTATCAAACCAATGATTGTAAAACTCTCAAAAAATTAAAAAATTAAAAAAATGTGACACTTGAGATGCCTACCCCTTTCTACTTCCGCCGCTCACTTCTGAATCCTCAAACATCCTAAGCCCATTCAAGGCCCATGAACCCTCAATTTTCCAAAAACTAATTTCCCACCTTACCCCCCTAACCTAAAATTAATCTCATATCACTTAAACCCGAAGACCTACCCACCCTCAAAAATCCAATCCAAAACAAATCCTACCCAATCCAAAACAACATATAAACAATCTCTAAAACCCAAGCCCAACAATACAAAGCCCACAAGACAATATCCATACCCAATTCATTATCCAACCCACAACCCTAACCCATTAACCACTACCCACATCAACCAATCACCCCCTCAACCTCAAAAGATGACACATGTCATCATCCTGTAGACACCCCATTTTTGCACTCGCCTGATTAATCAACTCGTCAATCCGATTGCAACGGTTCCCAATGATGAATGTTTATTCCAATGCTTTATTTTGTTACCAGATATGTTTCAAAAATCCAGATGAGGTATCTCGAACAGACAAAATCGTAAAAACCACGCTACACTAGGAAAATATGACCCTAGAAACATAGAAATCATCATCTTGCAGACAAAAAGAAGCTTTACGATAAAAATCACGAAAAAATGATCAAATTATCAAAATACCCCTAAACCTCAAAACATCCCTAGAGCCTACGTTATGCATAGGAAAATCCTTTCAAACACATAAAACAACAAATTGAAACCAAATAAATCACTTCGCCAATTTTCGCAAAATTCGACAAAATTACAAAAATGCCCCTCATAAAGTTCGCAATCATTTCGCACAAAATTTCATAAATGATAAATACCAATGTTTCCATTTAATTTCTTATGAAAAATTGATTCCAAAACATCCTGGAACATTGAAAAATAACTTAAAATACAAAAAGTCCTCTCCGAGGGTAAAACGGTAATTTCACAATTTTAATAATTAAAATTTTTAAAATTAATAAATAAAACATTAAATAATGTAAAGTGAAACATTAATAAAATTAATTTAAAATTTTGAACCAAAAAATCAATCAATCAGGTTTTCAGGCAAAATTGTTAATGGTTGCTAGGATATTTATTCAAGGACCCCTCCATCTGGGGGCCCAAAGAATTAAAGATATAATAAAAGGGGTTCTCCAAAAATTAAATTCAATCAAGTAAGACTAAAGTCAATCAAGTAAAGACTAAAAGTCAACCAAGAAAGACTAAAGTCAAAGTATTAAAGTCAATCTCATAAGACTAAAGTCAAAACCCTAATCTAAATTAATCAAGTCAATCTCATAAGACTAAAGTCAAAATCCTAATCTAAATTAATCAAGTCAATCTCATAAGTCTAAAGTCAAAACCCTAATCTAAACTAATCAAGTCAATCTCATAAGACTAAAGTCAAAACTCTAAATTAAAACCCTAAAGACTAAGTCAATCTCATAAGACTAAAAGTCAAAACCCTAATTAAAACCCTAAAAGAAATCCTAATTAAACCTTAATTCTTCTAAAAAACTTTATAAATAGGAGCCTCCACACCCTATTTTCGTATCAAAGAAAAAATCCTAGAAAAAGTAGGTCAAGAAGCCTCCACAACCTTCCCAAAATCCTAATTTTGAAGTCCCAACTCCTTACCTAACACCTATACTTCGATTTTAGCCTGAAAAACACCTAGAAGTCCTTCAAAAACACCCCAAAATCGATAACAAAATTCGAAGAATCCAGATCTAAGGAAGAGATACCTTGCCTCAGAGATCCGAAATCAAATCCGAAGACAGAACGAAGTAAGGAGTACGGTACAAGGAGCAGTTTTATCAAATCTGAGGGAATAAAACTGTTGCATTCGAAGGTAAAATCTCTTTTATTTTTTCTATCTAGGTTTTTGTTAGCAATGTAGTCTTATTTGGGATAAGTAGAGACCGGCATTGGTCGGGCGGGGTTGGTGCCTAACACCTTCCAACCCCGTAATGTGATCCCCGGATTCAATTTTTCTTTAGTAGATTAGTTTCTTTATCCATTTAGAATCAGTATTCGGTTCCTAGACCGTAATAACTAGGTGGTGACTCCCAAACCTCAAAGGTCAAAAGTGGATCCACACACCCCGCGGATCGAGGGCACTTTCAGTGGCGACTCCACTAAGGACTATTGAGGATCAGACTTGAAAAACCCCAAGTATGGGAGCATTGCCATGATGACCTAGTTTTTTTTATTATGTAGTTCGATTTATTTTATTTATTTATTTCTTTCTTTTTGTGGTTTGATTGTGGATGATTTTGGGTATTGCATTTTTGTCTAATTAAGGATCACTTTTTGATGATCCCTAAATAATGAAAGATTCAAATTGACATATGAAAATGATGGAATGATGAAGGTTGGGACAGCAATGTTAAAATGTTTGAACAGAACATTCTAGTGAGAATTAAGTCTGGGAACCTTTGAATAAAACGTAGATCTCATCGAGTAGATTAATTTAGAACCTGAGTTCACTCAATTTCATTATCCGGAGCCTTAGATATCATCGATGCAAGTTCAATCTGTAAATCTGGAATTGTTGCTGAATGAAGGTTGGGACAGCAATGTTAAAATATTTTTACAGAACATTCCAGTGAGAATTAAGTCTGGGCACCTGTTAATAAAATATAAATCGCATCGAGTAGATTAATTTAGAGCTTGAGTTCACTCAATTTCGTTATCAGGAGCCTTGGATATCATCGATGCAAGTTCAATCTATAAATCTGGAATTGTTGCTGATGAAGGTTGGGACAGTAATGTTAAAACAATTTTACAGAATATTCTAGTGAGAATTAAGTCTGGGAATCTCTTAATAAAACGTAGATCTCATCGAGTAGATTAATTTAGAACCTGAGTTCACTCAATTTCATTATCGGGAGCCTTGGATATCATTGATGAAAGTTCAATCTGTAAATCTAGAATTATTGTTGAATGAAGGTTGGGACATCAATGTCAAAACGTTTTTATAGAATATTCTAATGAGAATTAAGTCTGGACATCTCTTAATAAAATGTAGATCTCATCGAGTAAATTAATTTAGAATCTGAGTTCACTCAATTTCGTTATCAAAAGCCTTAGATATCATCGATGCAAGCTCAATCTGTAAATTTGGAATTGTTGCTGAATGAAGGTTGGGACAGTAATGTTAAAACGTTTTTACGAAACATTCTAGTTAGAATTAGGTCTGGGCACCTATTAATAAAACGTAGATCCCATCGAGTAGATTAATTTAGGATCTGAATTCACTCGATTTCATTATCAGGAGCCTTAGATATCATAGATGCAAGTTCGGATTATATTTTCCTAATTCACAGAAAATCCGAATTTATCTAGTGTTAGCATAGTTAATGTTCCTGAGAGCGAGCTCATCTCAACAATTATCATCCTATCATCAATGTAACATCTATTCGAATCTCGATTTATTTTGGATCATCCAAAAGTGATAATTGATTGGACCTTAAAAATTAAAAAAATTATGCCTATTGCAATATTTGTTTGATCAATTATTATATGTCATACTCATTAATTGATTTGCCATTGATCTTGATCAGATATATAGTTGATGTGCTTATTTATTGGTGATCTTAATGATTTTATTGGACTGATATTTGTTTTAGCTAATATTCATATGGTATCAATGTGTGATGGTATGATCAGACCCATGGGCCCATTTGTTTGAAAAGGCCCCGGGCACACCCAACCCTGTTTTGCACACACCACATGCACGTTTACTGCTTTGCACGTTTACACGTCCCATATAGCCAACGTGGCACTAGTGCGTGGCCCGGTCTCTTCGGAGATGCGACGTCATTCATGAAAATCACGACTCCAGTCACGTATCTTAGGGTACATCAAACTGGGGCATCGGTACCGTCTGATCAGGTGACTCTGAAAGGTATATCAATGCACCCAGGCTGGAGCGACCTGAGCCTTTGACCTATTGTGAGCCACACAGTCACATGTCCCGATTGCCAACGTAGTACTAGTACGTGGTCGGTCCCCTCGTGGGATGCCAAACCATTTATGAAAGCTACAACTCTTGACTCGTACCTGTTAGGTATATAAAAGATAATCCAAGTACATCAATTGCACTTCTTGGTCAAAATCGGTGCTTAAGCGAGGTCCTGACCCGATGTACCCTACTGTACGAGGGGGATAGACTATGTCTATTCTAGACGAGAGATATTTAAGTGGGCCCTTACTCAGCATCGTGCGCCACCTCTCAACTGAAAATCAAACTGGCTATTTTTGGCTTAAGAGAAGTGAGTTGAAGTTTTAGATTATCACCTACACGGTATATCAAACCAAGTCACCACGTACCGTCTGATTGAGTACGCTTGAGAGGTATATAGGTGTGCTTGGGCAAGGGTGGCCAGCTAAATTGCATTGCACGTAGTAAACCTAGAGCCTAGAAGCCTTCCTATAGGTCACGACCTGAACTGACTATGGGTGTTCCCGGGTTGTTTTATTCAATCCAACCAACAGGTAAGTGGGCGGACCGATCCAGAATAATCAAACAAAATAAGCAATATCGGTCCGACCCAATCGGTGAAATGTACCGATCAATTTGAACCAATTAAACCAGTTGGGCCAATTGACAAATGGATCAAATTGATCAACACCAAACCAGTTGGACCAATTAGTTTCACTTTTAAAAATCCAGACCACTTTATATAGAAAGATTCGATCTTAGGATCAAATTAATTTGTCTGATCAAAGACTCAATCCCAATTAGGGGTAGACCCATTTCTAACATTTCTCACCTTCTTGGTCACTATAGACTTATAATACATTTGGATTTAATATTTTCCACCAGACTTGGGCTAGTTTCAAAATTTTAATCATGTGGTTAAGAGTCAAACATTCAGAATCAATGGTTAATCTTGGTGTATTTTTACTCAAGTAAGAATTGCTCTTAGACGTTCTAAACCCCTGTCTATGCCACTTTGGGTCATTCAAAAGAATCGTTTAGTCAAAGTACCAATGTCAAGTCCAAGTAATCCATCCACCCAGAAGGACCTTCTTGCTTTATAGATAATTGTCCTTGAGTTTTCTTTGAGTTTCAATCCAGTTTTCGTCAGTCTTTAAATCCAGTTAGTTATTTTAATTACGTTAGTCTTTCTTCAACTCTCGAGTCTTCGACGAGTTTGTCAGTTTATATTTTTTAATTCCAATAAAATAAAGAAGCTTCTGATTATCATGCGTGAAAAAACGATTTGAGCATAATATCAAAACATGAAGAATGCATCAGAACTCACTAATCGAACTTGATAAATATTGAAATTAAAGAGTACACTCAAGAAGTGCAAATTGGTACTATATTATCCCCAAGGGAACATGAGAGAATTATAAACTTACTTGAAAAATTCAACAACATTCTTACTTGGTCTCATAATGATATATTGATAGATTGCACTAAAATAGATCAAGTTCTAAAGTTGATGATGAACTTCAAAATCAAAGATTATCAGTCAAGAATGATGTAGTTGAAACCATCGACAAAAGTGTTAAGATCTATAAAAAGGGATTCATCATGTTTTTCACTCGAGTGAAGAGAGTTCTCATTCACAAAAGAATATGAGATTTCTTTCGAAGTTTGGAAATGGTTGAACGAGTCAATGTAAAATACAAAGAACTCAATCTCCCTCAACTCCGTAGAAGAAAACTGAAAATTACTCATTCTCAGAAGAAGACTGAAGATTACTCCTTCTCAAAAGAAGACCTTACTCGACAAAGCAATCAAGACATCGAGTTCCTAAAACCTTCACCAAATCAACTAGTATTTCACTAAAGAATGCCTTCTTTGGTCGAATCATTTTCCTATCTTACTAAGAAAAAGATAACTCTCTAACCCCTCGCAGCCTTTAAAAAAAATAAATAAATAATAGCCTCTTCTTTATAAACCACACCAACCAACCTCGGGAGGGAAGTCTGGGTATGAATTACGTTTTGACCTGATCCCAAAAGAAAAAGAAATATTTGGGGTATGTAGGTAACCTGAGAAGTTACTTCAGGCCCAGTCACGTAAAAAAAATGTATTCTCTTAAGAAAAGTGTCATCCAAAAGGAAAATCCCCTATTGAAAGGTTCAAAAGAAAAAAAAATGCCAAACTAGGGGCATTAAAAAAAATTGGCAGAAAAAAAAAGAATGCCAAACTAGGGGCATTAGAAAAAAAAAGTCAAAAGAATTTACAGAAAAGAATGACGAAAAAAAAGATAATATAAGACTAGGGGCATTTTGGGAAGTCGAGCCTTTTACCCTTTCTTTCTAAACCATATCCTAAACCCACCTATTAAGTCCTCCTGAATGCTAATTGACTAGGTTAAGGTGTAGGGAACTAAGAAGCTGTCGAGTTAAATATTCAAGATTATCGAGAAAAAAAAAGAAGCCCGCTAAGTCGAAAATTCAAAAAGGCGACTTAGGCAAAAGTTAGGACATAACTATAAAAAGAAAGCATGCTAGGTTGAAAACCTGAAAAGGCAACCTAGGCAAAAATCAAGGCATCATCAGGAAAAAAAATAATAAAGCCCGCTAGATTGAAAACCTGAAGAGGCGATCTAGGCAAAAATTAGGACATCATCAAATGAGATGAAAAGTCTCATCAAAAAGAAAATTCAGAAGGAAGCTTGTACAGAAACTGAAGAATCATTCAAACCACAATATTCGTTTTTCAGCCAAGAGCTGACATCTGACGAAGACAATGTTGAAGTCGAAAAAATCAGAAGTCATCTTGAATATTATAGGATCTTCAAGAGTGTTTTCTTATTCAAGTGTTCGCTAATGGAAGATATAGAACCATCAACCACTTTGAAGAGAAAGATCTTCTATTCTAATATTTATCAAGATTTTTTAAGTCCAGCTCAAGCATTTTTCAAAAGAAATTCGAAAGAAAATGATCAATCCCTTATTGCACATATGATAATCTAAGAGAATGTCAGTTCTTCTATCTGTCCTACATCAGAATCCATATTTTTCAAGCGTAATCCATTCCATCAGTCTTGTAGTCAAGTCCCAGTTAAAGCTAACCTTGAAACTATGGGCATTTTTTAAGGTCATTTAATTCTAAAGTTTTTGTTCTTAATCACATGATAAAAAGAAAATCTTACAAAAGCTTAAAAGTCCGACGAAACCCAATGATAATTATGAATCCAAATGCATGATAACTCAATAAATGCCCGATCTTTCAAACTTTGAGCTTGATTTTGAATCATAGAATGAAATAATAGGATTGTTTAAGTTCCTATAAATCTAAGCTCGAGAAACATGGCTTAGTAAGTTCGAGTCCGAGAAACGAGACTCCAACTTTTTGAATCATAAAATGAGTGGGCTTTTTGAAGTGCCTATAAAACTAAGTTCGAGTTCGAGAAACGAGACTCCAACTTTTTGAATCATAGAATGTATGGGCTTTTGAAGTGCCTATAAACCTAAGTTCGAGTCTGAGAAACGAGACTCAAACTTTTTGAATCATAGAATGAGTAGGCTTTTTGAAGTACCTATAAACCTAAATTCGAGTCTGAGAAACGAGACTCCAACTTTTTGAATCATAGAATGAGTAGGCTTTTTGAAGTGCCTCTAAACCTAAGTTCGAGTCCGAGAAACGAGACTCCAACTTTTTGAATCATAGAATGAGTATGTTTTTTGAAGTGCCTACAAACCTAAGTGCAAGTCCGAGAAACGAGACTCCAACTTGTTGAATCATAGAATGAGTAGGCTTTTTGAAGTGCCTAGAAACCTAAGTTCGAGTCCGAGAAACGAGACTCCAACTTGTTGAATCATAGAATGATTAGGCTTTTTGAAGTGTCTATAAACCTAAGTTCGAGTCCGAGAAACGAGACTTTAACTTTTTGAATCATAAAATGAGTGGGCTTTTTGAAGTGCTTATAAACCTAAGTTCAAGTTCGAGAAACGAGACTCCAACTTTTTGAATCATAGAATGAATGGGCTTTTGAAGTGCCTATAAACCTAAGTTCGAGTCCGAAAAACGAGACTCCAACTTTTTGAATCATAGAATGAGTAGGCTTTTTGAAGTGCCTATAAACCTAAGTTCGAGTCCGAGAAACGAGACTCCAACTTTTTGAATCATAAAATGAGTAGGCTTTTTGAAGTGCCTACAAACCTAAGTGCAAGTCTGAGAAACGAGACTCCAACTTGTTGAATCATAGAATGAGTAGGCTTTTTGAAGTGCCTAGAAACCTAAGTTCGAGTCCAAGAAACGAGACTCCAACTTGTTGAATCATAGAATGATTAGGTTTTTTGAAGTGTCTATAAACCTAAGTTCGAGTCCGAGAAACGAGACTCTAACTTTTTGAATCATAAAATGAGTGGGCTTTTTGAAGTGCCTATAAACCTAAGTTCGAGTCCGAGAAACGAGACTCCAACTTTTTGAATCATAGAATGAGTAGGCTTTTTGAAGTGCCTACAAACCTAAGTACAAGTTCGAGAAACGAGACTCCAACTTTTTGAATCATAAAATGAGTAGGTTTTTTGAAGTGCCTACAAACCTAGGTTCGAGTCCGAGAAACGAGACTCCAACTTTTTGAATCATAGAATGAATAGGTTTTTTGAAGTGCCTATTAACCTTAGTTCGAGTTCGAGAAACGAGACTCCAATTTTAATAGGATAGTTTAAGTTCTTGTAAATCTTAGTCAGAGTCCGAGAAACAAGACTCCAGCTTTGTTTGAATCATATTGAATTAATAGGATTGTTTAAGTTCTTTAACCCGAGAAGCGTGGCTACAATAGGTTCGAGTCCGATAAACGAGACTCATACTTTTTCAAACTCTAAAAAAGAATTTCAAATAGGATTTAACGAAGTTCCTACAATGTTATGACTCCAATTACCTCATTGTTCAACCTTGCCATGATTGCTTTCGTTGCATAAGCACATTTCAATTTTGAATCATTATTGTCAGTGAGAGAAGATCTCTAGGACCTGACACATTTTTACTCAGTTTCACACAGTACACACACTCACACTTGCACTTTTTAGTCAAGGAGAATTCTTTAAAATTCAAGGATCTGACACTGTCAATGAGAGTTCTCACTCAATGACCTGACAACCTTTAGTTCGGGGATAGTTTTACGTTCAAGGATCCGAACACCCTGACGAATTGCTAAATCAGACTGCAAAATGAACTGTCACTAGCTTTGGCATTCGGATATCGCACTATCTACCAAAATAGATTTGCTATCTAGTTTGCTTCAACCCTCTGTCAAATAGGGGCATCTGTAGACACCCCATTTTTGCACTCGCCTGATTAATCAACTCGTCAACCCGATTGCAACAGTTCCCAATGATGGATGTTTATTCCAATGCTTTATTTTGTTACCATATATGTTTCAGAAATCCAGATGAGGTATCTCGAACTGACAAAACTGTAAAAACCACGCTACACTAGGAAAATATGACCCTAGAAACATAGAAATCATCATCTTGCAGACAAAAAGAAGTTTTACGATAAAAATCACTAAAAAATGACCAAATTACCAAAATACTCCTAAACCTCAAAACATCCCTAGAGCTTACGTTATGCATAGGAAAATCCTTTCAAACACATAAAACAATAAATTGAAACCAAATAAATCACTTCGTCAATTTTCGCAAAATTCGACAAAATTACAAAAATGCCCCTCTAAAGTTCGCAACCATTTCGCACAAAAATTTCATAAATGATAAATACCAATATTCCCATTTAATTCCTTACAAAAAATTGATTCCAAAACATCCTAGAACATTGAAAAATAACTTAAAATACAAAAAGTCATCTCCGAGGGTAAAACGGTAATTTCACAATTTTAATAATTAAAAATTTTAAAATTAATAAATAAAACATTAAATAATGTAAAGTGAAACATTAATAAAATTAATTTAAAATTTTGAACCAAAAAATCAATCAATCAGGCTTTCAGGCAAAATTGTTGATGGTTGCCAGGATATTTATTCAAGGACCCCTCCATCTGGGGGCCCAAAGAATTAAAGATATAATAAAGGGGGTTCTCCAAAAATTAAATTCAATCAAGTAAGACTAAAGTCAATCAAGTAAAGACTAAAAGTCAATCAAGAAAGACTAAAGTCAAAGTATTAAAGTCAATCTCATAAGACTAAAGTCAAAACCCTAATCTAAATTAATCAAGTCAATCTCATAAGACTAAAGTCAAAACCCTAATCTAAACTAATCAAGTCAATCTCATAAGACTAAAGTCAAAATTCTAAATTAAAACCCTAAAGACTAAGTCAATTTCATAAGACTAAAGTCAAAATCCTAATTAAAACTCTAAAAGAAACCCTAATTCTTCTAAAAAACTTCATAAATAGGAGCTTCCACACCCTATTTTCGTATCAAAGAAAAAACCCTAGAAAAAATAGGTCAAGAAGCCTCCACAACCTTCCCAAAATCCTAATTTTGAAGTCCCAACTCCTTACCTAACACCCATACTTCGATTTTAGCCTGAAAAACACCTAGAAGCCCTTCAAAAATACCCCAAAATCGATAACAAAATTCGAAGAATCCAAATCAAAGGAAGAAATACCTTGCCTGGGAGATCCGAAATCAGAATTGGAGACAGAACGAAGTAAAGAGTACGGTACAATGAGCAGTTTTATCAAATCTGAGGGAATAAAACTGTTGCATTCGAAGGTAAAATCTCTTTTATTTTTTCTATCTAGGTTTTTGTTAGCAATGTAGTCTTATTTGGGATAAGTAAAGACCGGCATTGGCTGGGCGGGGTTGGTGCCTAACACCTTCCAACCCCTTAATGTGATCCCCGGATTCAATTTTTCTTTAGTAGATTAGTTTCTTTATCCGTTTAGAGTCAGTATTCGGTTCCTAGACCGTAATAACTAGGTGGCGACTCCCAAACCTCAAAGGTCAAAAGTGGATCCACGCACCCTGCGGATCGAGGGCACTTTCACATCCCCTTTCACCTCCCTCATCTAATCACCTACCCCATCATCATCCTTTAAACAAATCATTTAACTCACATCACCTCTATCCAAAATCACCCCAACCCATACCCTACCCTAACCTAACCTATCCCCATTCTCTAACATCAACAACCACACAAATCACAACCCATACCTTACACACCCTAACCTATCATCATTCTCTAAAACCATCAACCACCCATATCACAACCCATATCTATACCCATCACTTTCCTTAAAATACTCTAACAAAATCATCTCTACCCATACCCCCCTCATCATCAACTAACCAACCCATACTCTTTTCTTTAATCAAACAATCACCATCAACCAATCTCATCACCTCACCCTCTCATCATAATTGCCACATGTCTTCATCCTATTAATCATCCCAAAAACCAATCTACCAACCTCTTACATAACCTATTCTCCTAAATCTACACACCTCACCTCTTCAACCAACCCAACACTCATCCTCAAAACAACTCCCTTACACCCCCACTTCTTCCATCAACCATCACTCATCTCACCTTATCAAACACTCTACCTAAATGGATTTGGGTAGAATCCAAACCATTTGGATCAAAACTTCATCCATTTTCATCTATTACACAATTACCCTCACTCTCATTTTAAATTTCATACCCTTCCCTTCTAAAATCAATGCCATTATCCATTCTCCTAACCTTTCACCCCATTATACCTCTAAACATCCTCCAAGCATCTATAAATACCCCTCCCCTCATTTCAAAAAGGGTTACCAAGTTTCACTAAGAAAAAATTCATTTTCTCTACTTATCTCCACTACTCTCTCATATTATCTTCTAAAAGAGGGAATTTCACTCTCATAATTCATTAAGGGCCTAAGAAGCATAGAAGGAGAAGAAGAAAGAAAGGAAGAAAAGTGACTTTGAAGCTTCAAGGTGGGTTCAAAGTGCACTCCCTCTCTCTACCCTCTCCTTCTCCCTCTTCTATCATCCTCCTCTTCTTCATTTTATGTTAGATGACTTAGGATGAATGGACCACAAGGCTAAAGATCTATAAGGATCATATCCATCAATGAAATGACCCTATGATCAAGCCGAAAATAAATCCCTACTTAGGGTACAAGTACACGACACGTGACACTTTATTTTTCACTTTTTTTAAAAATCAAAATGACCGAGCTCTTCGAGGTTACCGTCACATGGCGGGGAGAAAAGGGTGCCTAACACCTTCCCTTTTCTCCAACCGAGCCGCTTACTCCGAACCTTAGGTTTGATTAGTTCCTTACCCATCACGAGTCACTATATGCCAAAAATATCATTTTTTTTTGGAAAATGTACATCAGGTGACCATTCACACCCACTAACAACATGAATGGTGGTGACTCCAATTCATAGTAGATGTGGCCATCGTAATGACGAAAACCACGTATCTACAGAAATCATGCTGAAATTTCAAGATGTCACCTAGTGATTCGAGATCTAACATGGGATTTTGTGTTTGTGTTTCGGAGGCGCTACAAAAAATGAGAATTTTAAAAAAGAATTAGAAAAATTACTTAAAGGACCCTAGCATAGGGACTTTTTTCAAAATAATCCCCAAGTTTTGGGCGGTTTCTTAATAATCCATTTAGTAAACTTTTCTTAACAGTCCTTGGACCTTATCTCCCACATTTCTAACAATTGAATTTCTTAACCGCTCGAACTCATTATTTTCATAAGAAAAATTGGTTTTTGACATCTCAATTGAGTTTCAGAGACTCCATTCCGTTGGAAAGGATTTAAGGAAAAATAAGTCATTTTCAAGTATTTTTCAAACATTTAAAGATGTATGTAAAATTGAAGGTTTTTTCACTTTTTTCCCCCTTAGTTTTTGGATGCAAATCGATCAAGAATGATTTTTTTAGATTAAAATAATCTAAACAAGTCCTTATCTCAAGTTTTTAGTCGATCTTTCCATGTATTTCAGTCGAAAAAACTCGAAAATTAAAAATGGGTGGGTTTTACCAGTGTTGAGTTCACCATTTCATTTATTGTCGAGTTCAACAATTAATAAAAAGTGATTTACTCGACAATATATAAAAAAACGTCAAGTTTGATAATAAAAATTGTGAACTTGAAAAATAAATAAAAAACATCGAGTTCAATAATAAATAAAAAGAACTTGATAATAAATATAAAAAAAAAACGGAGAGTTCACCAATAATGAGGGACCGTTAAGAAATAAAAAAGTTTACTGAATGTCCTATCAAGCTACCACACAAAACTTAAAGACTATTAGAAATAAATCCCTTTGCTAGGGTTCTTTAAGTAATTTTCCCAAAAGAATATATCATTAGCACAATGTTATCAAATGGATACAAAGGTATTTCTATCGTTGTACGTCACTCTTATAGAAGATCATTATAAAAAAATTGAAGAAAAAATTACTTAATAGTCATTGGCACTAACTTTTCTTTCAATTTAGTCCTTGACTTTTGTGGGTTATCAAAATAGTCCATTTAGTAAATCTCTCTTTTAAAAACAATCCTTGAACCATACTCTAGACATTTCTTATGATTGAAATGTCGAAATTTCCTTAATCATTCAAACTGACCATTTTCTTCCAAAAAAATTGGATTTTCGACATTCCGATAAAAATGATTAGAAAAAGAAGAATTAGCAATTTTCAAAGGTATATATATATATAATGTAAAAAATTTAGGATTTTTCAACTGTTTTGCTTCCTTTTTGGATGAAAATCGATCAAAGATGGTTCTTTTAGTTTGAAATCATCTACACAAGTTGTTATGTCAAGTTTTAAGTTGATCTTTCCATGTATTCTAGTTGGAAAAAATTGAAAAAATGAAAACGAGTAGGTTTTACAATGTCAAGGTTGACAATTTTATTTTTGAGTTCAATATTTTTATTATTGATGTTGACAAATTTTTTTTTTTAATTATTGTCGAACTCAATAATAATAAAAACTAGTGAACTCGATAATAAATAAGACTGGAGAGGTTGACAATAATAATAAAAAAATGTCGACCTCGACGTTGTAATACCTACTTGTTTTCATTTTTTTTTTTGAGTTTTTTCAACTAAAATAAATGGAAAGATCAACTTAAAACTTGATATAACGATTTGTGTAAATGATTTCAAACCCAAAAGAATCATTCTTGATTGATTTTCATTCAAAAAGGAAGCAAAACAATTGAAAAAATCATAATTTTTTACATACATCTTCAAAATACTTGAAAATGACTTCTTCTTCCTTCTCAAATCCCTTTCATTGGAATGACGTCTCAAAAACTCGATCGGGATATTGAAAATGTAATTTTTTTGGGCAAAAATGATGACTTTGAATGGTTAAGAAAATTTCGACATTTTAATCAATAGAAATGTCTGGAATGGAGTTCAAGAACTATTTAAAAAAGAGGGACTTACTAAATGTACCATTTTGATAACCCACAAGCATAAAGAACTAAATTGAAAGAAAATTAGCGCTAGAAACTATTAAGTAATTTTCTTAAAATGGAAAGCTATCCCAAACATTCATCACATCCATAGTAATATGTTTGAAGAGTAATGCTGTGAAGTGACCTCAAGTTTATACCTTGGAAGTATGTAAGAATTATAGATACTTTACCTTTCTAAAAAGATAATGCTGAAGTAACATTAAAATGTACATCGTGAGAAGTATTTCTGACAAAGATATGTAGCTTGATGAAAAGCATTTATGATTTTAGCTCACATCCATGTTAAAAATGTCCCCCTCAATGTACATTTTCAATATTACTCAGCATGAGTCTTTTAAAAAGCAGTTTTCTTTTTATATAATCTACATGGAGTCATGTTTAACCCAACCAAGACGATTCATTCACCCTTCACAAACTAATTCGTTCAGTCCCTCCAAAATCCTAATTAACCGAGATACAGAACAATGAGCCACATCAAGATATGAAGATGAGTACGTGAGTAGTAACCTTGGTGCACTTGAAATGTACCATATACACACAACCTCACCAAAAAGGTCATAAGATCTTGTCAAAATTTACGGCTAAGGGTACAATCAGATATGAATAGAGATACGTTACGTTTAAACAATATAACTCTTTGAGAGATGTCAGAAAATGAGTCAGATTTTTCTCAGGTAGGTAGTAGGGCAAGAGATGTAATTATGACCCTCTCCCTATATAATTAAATATCCCTCCCTCTTCTCTGACCTTATTCAGAGTTTACCCATTAATAATAATAACCCCCCCTCCCTGCCCAACCTCAATAAAAGCCAAAACCTCATAACCGTTTCCTTACACGTGTCCATCTCTTTTATCTCTCTTTTCTTACACACAACATTTATCATTAACCCACCCTACTTGTTATTAATCTCTACTTTATTTTCCCTCTCTTTGTCTTCACCAACACAGTAACAACCCCCCCCACCTTCTCTTCGATTTCGTTGGCTTTGGTCGCTTGGAGAAGAATGACTTCGTCGGAGAAGATAATTACGGAAATGCCACTGGGAGGTGGAATGGTGGAGGATAAGCGTTATCCTACGCCTCAAGCTTCTCATGATGAAGTTGTTAAAGATCCCACGCTTTTCATGGATTCTCTAAGGTGTTTTCACTCTTTGATGGGTTCAAGATTTATGTAAGTTTCTTAGCATTTTTTTTTTTTAAAGAAAAAATATTTATCTTTGTTGGTTGGGATATATTTATATGTTTACATAATGTGGTTGGATTGATCTGCGTTTTAAATCCGGCCTAGACTGGTGATCGGGTCCACTGGAAACTTCAATGAAGTTGGTTTGGTTTTGCAAGTGTTTTCTCTTTTATGAAAATGAAAGAAGGTTTTTTTTACTATGTCGGTTCAATCAAACCATCAGTCCGGTTTTTTCAGGTTCTTAATTCTCTCGTAATATTATAAGATTTGTTTATTAAAAAAAAAAAAAACAAAAAAGTTAAATCTTCATTTGTTTTTTTTAATCAAATGTAAAAGGGCTTTCTCTGTTGTTTTTTCTGGAGAAGAACTTTGAAAATGCCTTTTTTCTGATGTATTGTCTGTAAATTCTGTTCGGGCAATGAACCGTCAGTTTTTGTTTGTATCATCTATTATGACTGTATATATATATATTATAGAAAAAAAAAATTGTATTGTATTTATAAGGTTTTTTTTTAATAAACAAAATCGGTCAATTGAAGTATTGAACTAGGGTGGGTACGGCCGTGGTCGGACCAATTTCACAAATATTTGATATTTCAATTTGATGATCAACCGGTTTCAAAAACATCGTCAAAGTAGTAAGTAGCAAGGAATAGGTCAATTTCTTTCACAAATATTAGATATAGGAATTTTGTAGGATATTTTGATTTTTCTCAACTCCCCTGGAGATATTGCATGTTAAACAGCCCTCGCTAGATTACACACATTTTTGAACTTATTCCATCGACTACTACTTCATTGAAGCGAAAACATTGAATGACAAAAATAACCCTCTCTCTTAAACCGATTTTACTTATGCCACAGGTTGATGGCCCCCACCAAATATGCTCACCGCTCCTACTTACTCAATTTACCCGCCTACGAGGTCTCTGCACCCACATTACTTTTCACTAATACCCTCATTGAATTTCTTTCCACACCCACCATCTAATCGACAGCCCATGTAACAATAATCCATTTCTCCCCTCCTCTTACTCTTCATCCTTCTTCTTCTTCTTGTCTCTTGTCAAATTTATCTCCTTTTGAGTTTGTGAGAGGTTGAATCAATGGATATTAGGTTCTAAGGTTGTTTTTCTTATAAAATATTGTTGTTTATTTTATTTTATTTGCATTTAATCATAAAAAACACAATGGAAAAACCAACATTAAAACCTTCAAAAACGACGATTTCGAATTTAAGAATTCAAAGGTTTTTTTTTTTTTTTGTAAGTTATGTTCGGTAGGTTTAGACCGAACTTGTTTTAGAACATTCGGTAGGTACCTATTGAACCTATTGAACAAAATCTATCAAAGAACATAACTTGTTTTTTAGTGCTCAGGTATGTTTCCACCTAAATAGTTTTGTAATGTTCGGTAGGTTTAGACCGAATTTACTAAAACAAATTTGATATGAACCTACCAAACAAAATTGTAAAAAGACTCCGAGTTCTTTGATTCGAAAATGTCGTTTTTGAAGGTTTTTAATGAATGATTTTTCCATTGTCTTTGATGATTAAATGCAAAAACGTAAAAAAATAATATAAGAAGAGAATTTTGAAAGAAAAAAAACCTTAAAATTTAATATCCATTGATTCAATCTCTTACAAACTCAAAAGGAGATGAAGTTGAAGAAGAAGAACAAGAAAATTGAGGGGGAGAGATATAGATGGTGGAGAAGGAGAGAATGGATAGAGAAGATGGTTTAGATTTTTAGATCGATAATAGATGGAGAAGATGGTGGGTGTATGGAGACGGGTAAAGATGTATCTTCTATATATATATATATAAAATAATAAGTGGGAACAGTGAGCGATTTGGTGGGCACAAGTAGCCGGTCCCACTTATAGTTAGGTTTCCCAATAGATTAGATCAAACCCTTAAATCAAATCAGTTCTGATATGATAACTAAGGGTCTAGATCCAGGATTTGAATTCCGTCTTGGATCAACCATTTTTTGATCTGTGAGGATCCATCTAAATAACTATGGGTCTTTAGATCCAAAATTTAGATTTGTTTTCCAGTGTTGAGATTGGACAATGATAATACTATCCAATCAGGTATGAACCAAATAGACACCTATAAGCCTAAGGGTCTCAATGGGTCCCCATTAAACCAAATCCGAAGTCAGGATTGATTACAGGTCAAATCTAAACTAGGGCTGGCCAAACCCAAACCCGATGGGTTGAACCCGACCTTGGGTTAGGTTTGGGCATAGTTAGCTTGGACTCGGTCTCTGGTTCGGGCAACAAAACCAAATGCCTGACCCACATCGAATTGGGTTGGGTTCGGGCTATAGGCATTGGGCAACCCAATTTACCCGAACCCAAACTTAATATGGCTATAATTTAAAAATATTTCTTATATCTTAGCTTCCTTTGCATTTATTTAGTATGCATATCTTTGTTTCTCTATATCTCGAAACTAATGGGCAATTATTTTCATAAAATAAACAATTGTTTTGTTATAAATGCTTGTCTAGTCTAATCTAATTCTATCTTGACATATTATGTAAATTAATATGCAATATTAACGGGGAAGATGGGTTCAAAAACACATTTTTATATGGGTTTTAAAATTTATGTTTTGGATGTTGGGAAGGATCCCGGTGATTGGAGGGAAGGAGCTGGACTTGCATCTTCTATACGTGGAAGTTACCAAAAGAGGTGGTTTTCAAAAGGTTAGTTACATTCTAATTTTGAAATATCCCTCCAGGTTTCAGTATATATTTGAGATACTTCATGTAATGTTATAAAACTGAAGTATATCTCTCTCCCTTGACTGTTAGTCTCATATGAAGGACTAAAGAAATTTTTTAATGACTAAAATACCCTCATAACATGCTTGACTCCCCCTTTCCTTCTTCAACGTCTAGAAATTTGAAAATGAGATAGATCTCAAACCAGAAAACCCCTCTACCTACCATAAAAGCCAAGGAACCCTTATTACAATTTTGTTGAAAATTTGTCGAAAAGGGAATATTTTCAACAATTGAGTATCTTATTAATTGTTGATTTTTCAATAATTAACTGATCGATTTGTTAAATTAATTGCCATTTTTTGGTATGCAACATCTTCCACTATATTATATTTATTACAATTTATATTCCCTAAATTTTGTCAAATTATAAACCAAAAAATCAAAGAAGCATCTCTTGATTATCCTTTTTATTTTTTTTAACTTTCTCTCTTTAATATATATATATATATATATATATATATTTTTAATTAATTATAATAAACACTATAACTGTTTGTTATTATGGACGGACAGGTGGTTGAAGAAAAGAAATGGAGGGATGTGAGCAAAGTTTTCAGCTTATCTCCAACTGCAACAAGTGCTTCTTATGTGTTGAGGAAACACTACTTGAGCCTTCTCCAACACTTTGAGCAGGTCTACTTTTTTAAGCTACAGGGTCCCCTGTTCACTCCAACTGGACCAGGAGCAGGTAATTAAATTAAAAAACTAACAAGTAAAAAAAGTAAGACCCCTCGTTTTTGTTTATTTATTAACATTTGAGATACCTACCCTTCTTTTTCAAACTGATGACATATAACCCCCCCCCTTTTGACAGGGGCATTTTATGAGAATGCCCACATCTTCACCATCTTGCCAAAATCTCTTTTCTTCCTTAAAAAATCTATTCTATGCAATCTTCACGTTTAAAAAAAAAATATAATAAATAAATTAAAAATCATTATTTATTTAGTAATCCTTGATTCCTCTATTAAGAAAGAAAAATCTTTATTTTTCCTTCAAAAGACTCAGTCTTTGATCCTTGATTTATTTCATATAGTCTGATATCACTTAGGTTAAAAAAAAAAAAAACAGAAAGAAAGCTGTTATTGGTACTCCAACTTTTACTTATTACACCTCAATTAAAAATAATAAGGGAATGATTGAGTATAAGTAAAAGGTGGGGTGCCAATAGAAACTCTCTTTATATATTTATTTATTTGCTAGACTTGTATTTTTTGGGTTTAGGATTTTATATGAACCTAATCATAATTGTAAACAACTACTGAAATTGTTTGAATGAGTGTTGTGATGTTGAAATTATAATTTTAGCTAAACCTTTGTAATGTTTAAAGAGTGTTTTAATCTTTAATTGAGGTGTGAAAAATGATTTAAAAAATTGGGATGTGATAACTAAAAGTTGGGGTGCCAATAGTAGATCTATAAAAAAAGAAGTTATTTTCTCTTAGAGAGGTTATATATAAATATATATTAAAGAAAAGAAAATTAGTTAATTAATGAACAAATCTTAAAGGACAAAAATCAAAAGCTTTTTCTGAAGAAATATTAGCATTATTTGGTTATACTGTCATTTTTGTGTTAGGCTCTATCTGTCATTGGGTTGAGACTTGAAAACGTCAGGTGTGTATTATCTATATCTGTATTGAGAGGATAATATAAAGAAATGGCCTTTTGGTAAAAGAGGCAGCAAAGTACAAAGGGTATATTTATTATATATAAATTCATTTCCTTTTTTTTAAGTATCTCACATCATAAGATCATGGTCAAGGGGCAGCCATCGATTTGAAAACGCAGTAGGAGAGAGGAGGGTGTAACTCAAAGATCCACCGAATCTATATAAGGGTTATTTCTAAATTACCCAAAAACTATTTTCTCTGCACAAATGATTCTCTTTCTCAACAACTGGGTTTCTCTTTTTGTCTCTGATCAGTCTCTTTTTGTCCTTCTAATTATGTTATTTTGTTGGTTTTTCTTTTTATTTATAAAAAAAATAAATTGATGGTCTTTGTTGGCAGTTTCATTGTCCATAAAGAGCCCATCATACAGCAGACCTGAAAAGCCTGATTTCATCGATTCTACTTCTGATTCCATGCTCCTCATACAACAACAACAACAACATCAACAGAACACTTTGACGGGGACAACAGATTCTCCCGATTTGCAAAATGAAGGTATGCAATTTATATTGAACTTACCGAGTTGTCTCGGATAAGTCAACTCGTCTCACTAATCTATTATAAACTAGATTGGGTGATGCTGATTCAAAATAAAATCTCTTTTATAGATAAGAAATATTTTAGAGAAACCCCCTTTCCTTACTAAGATAGTGACGAAAAAGCCCTTTCTAATCCTCATCTACCATAAAAAAAATCTCGAGATGCACAAAACAAGACCTGAAACTTTTTTATGAATCTCACGGACTTGTTTTATGAATCTCGAGGTCGTTTTTTTTTTTTGATTGTGGACGAGACTTAATAGACTGGAAAAAAAAAAAAAACACTTAACTGACATGGACATGTTTTAGAACTAAATATTTTTTTCCCATGAGATACACATAATATATTATTCCTCTACGCACATTCAATGTCAGTAGAGTATCTTTTATTTTGTTAATCAGTTTCGTATTATTCATTTATTTAAAAGAATTAATTATTTCACCGAAAAATAAAGGAGTTGCTATTGGCACTCCAACTTTTACTTATTATACCCAGTTAAAAATAAATAAAATAAGTGAATGGCTAAGAATAAGTAAACTTTGGGGTGCCAATAGAAACTCTCATTTTTTATTTTTTTATTTTGTGCTCAATTAATAATTTTTATTTTTTTGGATTTAAGATTTTAAATGAGTCTAATCATATTATAAACATTTATTGAAATTATTTGAATGTGTTATAATGTTGAGATTATTCTCTGAGCCAAATAAAATAAGTGAATGGCTAAGAATAACTAAACGTTGGGGTGCCAATAGAAGCTCTCATTTTTTTAATTTTTTTCTTTTTGTGCTCAATTAATAATTTTTATTTTTTTGGATTTAAGATTTTAAATGAGCCTAATCATATTATAAACATTTATTGAAATTATTTGAATGTGTTATAATGTTGAGATTATTCTCTGAGCCAAATAAAATAAATAAAATAAATGAATGGCTAAGAATAACTAAACGTTGGGGTGCCAATAGAAGTTCTCTAATTTTTTTTTCTTTTTTTGCTCAATTAATAATTTTTATTTTTTTGGATTTAAGATTTTAAATGAGCCTAATCATATTATAAACATTTACTGAAATTGTTTGAATGTGTTATAATGTTGAGATTATTCTCTGAGCCAAACCTTTGTCATGTTTGTGTTTTAATAGTTAATTGTGGTGACAAATAATTTAAGAAACTGCGGTACAAGTCGGGGTGCCGATGGTAGGAAAAAAAAAAAAGAACAAGAAAAAATCACCCAGTTGTACTGGTGGATTCCTTAAGAAGTTGATTTGAAGAGAAGCCATAGGAAATATAGATCCCTGGACAAATTTGTACATCTCTCCCCCTCTCATTTCATCTGTTTGTTGGTTGGACAATTCAGCGTCCAACGTCATTGAACTTTAGAAAAAGTCTTGAGACTTTTGGAAGCAGGTTTACCCTAGCGAACATGATCTATATATATATAGTGTTCCCCTGAATCACTGCTGATCATCATTAAAACTTGCAGCGTAGCATAGCTTCGACAGTTAAGATTTATTAATGTAGTCAACTGTGTATTCGTAGATTTAAATGCTAGTTCTGATCTTCTTCTGTGTAATTGGATGGTCACGTGTACGGCTCAAGCATGAACGAGTATGACTGTGTTACTGTGCTAGTGTCGGTTGCTGGTTGGGGCTAACCTAGGCTGCGTGTGGGCCCTACCCTATCAGTGCTTATAGGGGCTTGTTTGGCAGTCGGAACTAAAGGATAAATATCCTGGATTTAGAGCTTACACGCATCTTATGATCCTTGGAAATTAGGATAATTATAAAAGCACCACACGAATTAATAAGAGCAACCCACGTCATAACTGAATTGTTTTCTCTTGGGTTAAAAGTTTTGGAATGAGCAGAGATCATCCTCACCAAAAATCAGCTCATTTCGAAACTTCTAACCACAACAAAACTGATTTAAAAAAAAGAAGATGATTTACGATTCTTGAACCTTGTTTTAATGGGGTTAGAAGTTTTGGAATGGGCTGATTTTTAGTGAGGATGATCTCCTTCCTCATCCAAAATCAGCTCATTCTCAATCTTTTAAATTATATAAGACAAAACAATTTGGCTATGGTGTGAGTTGCCCTTATTGATTCGGGAGCGTGCTTTCCTAATTACCCTTGAATTAGGATTATATCCCGGTTGCCCCTTCTGTGAAGAACTTTGTGTAGTCTCTTCTTATACCAGCTAGGGACGATGTTATCACCCTGTTAACCAAACATGCCCAAAGAGTCCTTTTAGCATAAAAATGGTCTATGTTTGCATATATTCTTCCTGGGCATTTTAATGAAACACCCATGTGTTCATCTCCATATATTCTTTGGTGATTAAAGATATCCCTCCTTTTAAGGTGAATATTTGAAATATCCTTGTGTGTTTTCAAATTGGTGACATGCCCTCTTGACTGAGGTCTTCCCCAATATTTTAATTTATGTCATCTTAAACCTATAACAAAAAAATCCCTTGATTTCAAAGCTCTTCAACCATCCTAAAGGTGGGATAGGGAGTAGGGTGAATGTTTTTTGCTCAAAAATTTTGATATCTACCAATCACATGAATTGACTTGATGATGTGGCATGCAGTGAAGAGCCTGTGAGCACTATGACAAAAATAAAAAAAATTCTTTGAACAAAAAATATCTTGTGTAAATTATTGGTTTTCTTGAAAAAAAAAAAATCTTAAAAAGAGAATACCGAGCTTAAGGTGGGATGTTATGAGTTTGAAAACATATGGATAACTCACATAGAGGGGTATGTCTAAATGTTCTCATGTTCCTATATATATATGGGGACGGATCATGGGACTTGTGTAAAAACAATGTAATAATAAAAAAAAAATTCAAAATATGGGTTAGAGGTCTTGGAATGATCTGATTTTTTTGTGAGGATGTTCTTTATGATGAGAAGATCATCCCAAAAAAAAATCAGTCCAATATGAAACTTGTTACCCCATCAAAAGTGATTTGGAATGTGACTGTCGATTTTTTACCAATAATAGAGAACATCCTCACAAAAAATCAGCTCAATCCAAAACCTCTAATCCATATTTTGAACAGCCATTGTTTTTTACATATGTCCCTTGATCCACCCCATATATATATATATATATATATATATGATTCAACAGTCCTAAAGTTTGCCGAGTTTGGTGCCAAACATTTTTAAAAATAGGGGTTAGAAGCTTTGGAATGAGCTGATTTTTTGTGAGGATGATCTCTATGATAAGGAGATCATCCTCACCAAAAATCAGCCTATTCCAAAACTTCTAACCCCATCAAAAGTGATTTACAAAAATTGAACGGTCCACAATTCTTCAACTTGTAAACTAGGGTTAGAAGTTTCAAAATGAGCTGATTTTTTGTGTGGATCTCTTCACCGTAGAGATCATCCTCACAAAAAATCAGCCTATTCCAAAACTTCTAACCCCATCAAAAGTGATTTACAAAAAATGTTTGGCACCAAACTTGGCGAACTTTAGGGCTGTCGAACTGTTCCTTATATATATATATATATATATATACAGTTCAGCGGCCCTAACATTTACCCAGTTTCGTGCCAAGCTTTTACGGCCGTAAGATAGGGACGCATCTGACGGTTAAGAGAGATGTTTACGGTTTTAAAATAAAACGTAAGTAATTACAGAACGCCCCCTCATCAATTTTTATTTCTTTTAAAAAATTCCTCTTAACAAGTTCCTTTCTTCTTTTTCTTCGATCTCTGTCTGTAAACCAAGTTACAGACGTAATTTACGAGAACCTCTCTCTCTCAAGTTTTAGATCGAAGCCTCTTTGGAATGAAATCCTCTCTCTCCCATTTTATCCAAAATGGGCATACCCTGATACCCATTTTCATAAATCCTCCAAATGATAATCAAAAGGTTTACTTCAATTGGCCATATGTCATGAGAGAGAGATTAGATTCTTTGATCTTGGTTATTGCTCTTGGATTTCTGAAAATGACTTTCACTTCAGATACAACCCCTTGCAAGCCATTTTCCAAGCATAGTTTTATGGCTTCATCCAATAAATTCCTTCTAACGTCTGAGTAAATTTTCGATCCCCCATTTGTGAGAAAGAGCACTTGATTAAGCAACCACATTAGTAAACTTGAGTATTTGAACAAAATAAATTATCTCTAATTAAAGGGTAATGTCATAAAAAATTGAAAATCGATTTGATTAAAAGTTCATAATCATTAATCATAAAAAGAGAGTATAATTAGAAATACAAAAATCTCTTACAGAATAGGTTTTTTGCAATTTCCTGATCAGCTCTGTTGCACTTGGTTGGAAAGACGAGAAGATGATCGGTCTCTCTTTGGCATACTCAAAAATCACATGCCCATATAAATTGACTATAATTAGAACAAACCCATATAAATTTAGCCGGGCTGGGCTAACAGCACGTGGAGAACGACGGCGAGAGAGGGTTTAGAGAGAGACAACGATGTAACTTGAGAGAGAGAGACGACGAGAGTGCGACGACGATGGCGAAAGTATGTGAAACTTGGGGGAAAGAGAGAAAGGTTCTCGTAAGTTACGTCTGTAACTTGGTTTACAGATAGAGATCGAAGAAGAAGAAGAAAGGAACTTGTTAAGAGGGATTTTTTAGAAGAAATAAAAATTGATGAGGGGGTATTCTGTAATTACTTACGTTTTATTTTAAAATCGTAAATATCTCTCTTAACCGTCAAATGCGTCCCTATCTTACGGCCGTAAAAGCTTGGCACGAAACTAGGTAAATGTTAGGGCCGTTGAACTGCCCCATATATATATATATATATATATATATATATATATATAGGGTCCCGTTCAGCAACAAACATTTTGGCAAAACATTTTTCAAAATATGGGTTAGAGGTTTTGGAATGGGCTGATTTTTGGTGAGGATGATCTCTACGGTGAGGAGATCATCCTCACTAAAAATCAGCCCATTCCAAAACTTCTAGCCCCAGTTTACAAGTTGAAAAATCGTGGACCGTCCATCTTTTGTAAACCATTTTTGATGGGGTTAGAAGTTTTGGAATGGGCTGATTTTTGATGATGATGATCTCCTCACCGTAGAGATCATCCTCACCAAAAATCAGCCCATTCCAAAACCTCTAACCCATGTTTTGAAAAATGTTTGCCAAAATGTCTGTTGTTGAACATTTCCCATATATATATATATATATATATATATAATTCTGACTTGTTGGTACTAAGTAGGTACTCAAAGTCAACTCACTCTTCAAACTCATCAAGTTGACTTGTAAACTCTATACATTGCCTTGGAAACTTTGGTTGAAATATTTCAGAATTTTGTAAAAATTACATCTTTACTATAATTACTGATTGGGGACTATTATTGACACAAAAGATAACATTCAATACGTTTTTTTATTTTTTATTTTTTACATTACAATAACTAATCATAGTTAATTTAAAAAAAAAAGGGATTTTTCATTATAGACCACCTAACTTCTTTTAAAATTATACTATCTATTTGGAATTTCTAAACTTAAGTTTTTAAATTACATATAAAGAAAGTACCAAGCTTACATGTGTACTTTATTTTTACTTTTTATTACTCAGGTGCAAGTGCATGGCAGCCCGCTAGTTGTAAATAATGTGATTTTAAAAATTAAAATATTTATAAGTCCGACATATATATATTGATTCATCGGTGTTTGATTATATGAATTCTTGAGTTGGTCTTTTAAAGCATTCGAGTTTTGCCTCCGCATCTACAGTTGTCCATGTGAGGGGAATCATTGATGGAAAATTTGACTGCGGTTATTTGGTATCGGTGAAATGGGGTTCAAAAACCCTTCACGGAGTAGTTTACCATCCACATGCTTCTTCAACTTGTGCTTCAGCCCAACCCAACAATGCCATTGTCCCTTATGATTTGTCTCCTCTTCCTACTGCTTACAATAGTAGTAATAGGAAGAGGAGATGGCGGCGCAGAAGAGGCGGTGGTGGTGGGGATCCAGGGCGCCCGAAACCAAACCGGAGTGGTTACAACTTTTTCTTCGCTGAAAAGCATTCAAAGCTCAAGTCGTTGTACCCAAACAGAGAAAGAGAGTTTACTAAAATGATTGGAGAATCATGGAGTCAACTTAGCCAAGAAGAAAGGATGGTAAGTAAAGATATCTATTGTTTTTAATTATGCTGAAGTATTTAAGGTTTGGATATTATGTGAAAAAAAGGGGGTAAATTCTACTAAACTTGGTGTCGAATTTATCCATTTTTTCATGTAGTGGGATCTCACAGTAATTGACCGATATCCTTGTTTGATTGATTTAGATATGCCCCTCCCAAGTTTTGGATAATATTTGCCACCCTACCCTCTCTTCCTCTTTCTTTCTTATAGACCGAGCAATGGAACTCATCTTCAACTCGTGGCCTAGCCCCTTATTTTTTTTGTTTCCTAATCTGAGTAATTTAAATTTCTTGGGTAAATGTTTGTTACCCTCATCTTCAATCAATCTTATGCGTCTATGTACTTCAACCATTAAAAAGCTCAATAACAAAATAGGATTTTCTTTAAGGAAAGGATGGAATGAAGATTAGATTCACAATAATTTATCAAGGTCTTTTTTACTTGAGGTTGCAGATGAGGGGCTTTAGGTCATTTTCTATTACTAATTATAAGAAAGGATGAGAATGTCATCAGTTTGAAAATATTCATCATGAAAGCATGGACCTAAAATGGTCCTGAGTCTCAAATAATTTCATTATAATTTAGACATTTATTTCCTTCAGGTTTTGGGGGTGTATATTTGAGATTATTGCCATGTCCCGATGTTAGTTATTATTTCATTGATTTTTACCGCCTTGTGTATTATGGCTGTTTAGGTTTATCAGAACATTGGGCTGAAGGATAAGGAGAGATACAAAAGAGAGATGAAGGAATACAAGGAGAGCTTGAATCCTTTGCAGGCCCCCCCCATGGAACATGGAACAAGTGATCCTTCACATGAAACAGAAATGAAGACCAACTCGACCAAAGAAATCTGATACTTTAATAATGTCATTAATTAAGAATTTTTATATACAAAAATACTTGCCTTTAGTAGATAGATAGATAGATAGATAGATAGATGTTCTTACTTTTGTTAGAGATATACCATCTTTCTTTCTTTCATCTTATCATTAGAATTTTATATACAAATACTTGGTTTAGTTGTTCATAATTTTGTCGTCACAAAAACCCTATTTTGATCTTTATGTACGTTGGTTTGTTAAAATGGGGGTTGGGTTACGAAAATGATTAGTGTTCTGCTGAACCAACCATGTTTTTTATAAGCAAAAATTACTTAAAAGGGACACTGGCGGAAGGATTTAGCTCGAGTTTTGAGCCGATGCTTGATAGTTTCTTTTCTTATTCCTCTCTCAATCTCACAACAGGTTATAATACTTTTTAAATAACTTAACTACCATTTTTTTTCATCTTCTTTACATACTTAGGTTTTCCATCAGAGATTTCAATCATTTTTGACAAATTTTATTTTTTCGTGAATGATGAAAGGAAATGATTTATTTCTAGTTCCAACATTTAGACTTATTTTTTGAATTATTCCAATGATTTAGAATAAAAAAAAAACGAAGAATGAAGTCAACATTCAAATTTTTTGTTTTTTATTTATTTATATTGTTGAGCTCGTGCACTTTTTATTATTGAATTTGACAATTTTTAAAAGAATGTTGAACCCAAAAATAAAAAAGTGGTGGGTTCGATGCTAGTAAAACTCACCCATTTTCATTTTTTGAATAAAATACATGGAAGATTAACTAAAAACTTGACCGATCAAGTTGTGTGGATGATTTCAAATTAAAAGAACCATCTTTGATCGATTTTTAGTAAAAAACAAAATAAAAGAAATGAAAAAAATCTTTAAACTTTTTTGCATACATCTTCAAAATGCTTGAAAAATCCTTGAAAATGGTTTCATCTTCTTTTTCAAATTCTTTCCATCAAAATGGAGTCTCCAAAATTCAATTAGGATGTCGTAAATCCAATATTTTTGGATGAAAATGTTGAGTTCGAATTATAAGGGTGGTTTCAACCTTTCAATTGTAAGAAATGTGTGGAGTGGGGTTTAGGGACTGGTTAGAAATAAACGTTTTACTAAATAGACTATTAAGAGAACACCTAAAACTTAGGGACAAATTAGAAAAAAATCCCTCTACTAGGGCCCTTCAAGTAATTTTCCCTTTTTAAAATAAATAAAGTTACTAAACTAATCATGTTTTTTTAAAAAAAAAAAATAATTACCGTGGAGGTCAAATTTGTGATTGAACTTGACATCTAATTTTTAGTAAGATCATTCACCAAAAAATCGTAGAAATAATGAAAAAGAGAAATAACACAAATTTTTTACGTGGTTTGACAGACATACCTACGCCAGAGGTTTGGGGAGCCGTTCCACTAAAAATTTGATTTACATGACCTCCTCTCATCCGTCCCTCTCCTCTTTCCCCCCTTTTCCCTTTTCCTCCCCATCCCTTCCTTTTTACAATAGTTTTAGTGTAGACACCCCATTTTTACATTCGCTTGACTTGATGATCTGTCACCTGGTTGTTATGGATTCTTAATGATGAGCGCAAAGAACTCGAAAGCTTGGGAAAAGCTTTCTTCCAATTCTCTCTATTTCCCCATTTCTGTTTTCTAATTCTACAATTTTATTTCTTTTTGCCACGCGACATCGAATTACGCAAGTTTATGATCGCTACATTATGCACTCGATTTAATAAGTACGCACGATTAGGTTCGCCACACATTTTGACAACTTAGAGACCTCGCAATGTTAGGAAAATGAAACCTTGAGACTTAGAAACAATTACATTGGGACTAAAAGAAATCTCATGCAAAAATTCGCAAAAATTGACAAAAATAAAAAAAATGATGAAAATACCCCTCATGAATTTCGGATATTTGAAAAGCCTCGAAAAGTACCTTCATTGCCTTTAGAATATGCTTTCGAGTCTAACGGGACCTAAATTGATGAAAACAGATAAATTTATGAAAAATTGTAAAATGACCAAAACACCCCTCGAGGTCCGACTTTTACATAGAGACCTTGGCTCTTAGGAAAATTGAAATTGAAAATTCTAACTTCAATGGAATGATCAACTTGAAAAATTCTAAATCAAAATTAAAATAAAAAAAATCAACTAACCAATCAAAATTAAAATTGAAATTTAATTAACTAATCAAAAGTCGATCGATCAATTCAAATAGAAATAAAAATTCAATCAACCAATCAAGTGGAAATTGAAATTTAATCGACCAATCGAATTCAATTAAAATCTAATCGACTAATTAACATTAAAATTAAAATTAAATCGACTAATCAAATTGAAACTAAAATTTAATCGATCAATCAAAATTGAAATAAAATTTCAATCGACCAGTCGAATCAAAATTAAATCAGCCAATCAAATTGAAATTAACCAACAAATTAAAATTCAAGATCAAATTCAAATTTCGTTAAAAACCAAAATCAAAATTTAAATTAAAATCAATTAACCAATCAAATCAGAATTTTAACATTGAAAATCAAAATAAAAATTTGATTACATTGGAAATCAAGAAAGAATAATAAAAATTAATCAATCACCACTTAGTCTAAGGAGGACTATCAAGTTGTGAATAAAGTGAGATCACAACTCCTGTTCTCTTAAAAGAAAAGAGGGAAACAAAAGAAAAGAGGAAAGAGGAAAACGTGGAAACAAGAAAAATTTAGAAACAAAAAATTAGAAAGAATTTTTTTATTAAAGCTCTTTCTCACATCCTCTTTGGGGGTCTGCTGGAGTTTAGTCGCCATTAACCCCTAACGTTCTCTCCTCTACTCTCTCTCCCCTTCTCCTGAACTCTCTTTCACATCCTACATTCTCTCTTCTCTTCTTAGACAACAACAAAAGGGAAAACAAAAGAAAAACAGGAAAAAAAAAAAGAAAAAAAAAGAAAAAAAAAAAGAGAAAAAAAAAAAACAGACTTACCTGGGCAACAACCAATGCTCCAATCTTTGTTCTTCTTTTCTTGAAGATAACAACCATCACCCTTATTTTCTTTTCTCTTCTCTTATCTTCTTTTGAACCATCCAACAACAGTATCTCCAGCCTCATCTCTTCTTCTTTGGGACGTCCCCAACAACATCTTCATCCTCATATCTTCTTTTTTGGAATGTCCAGTAGTAACCACTCATCCCTCTCTTCTATTCCCCACACCCTAAGGCAGCAACACTGTTCTATCTTCCTTTCTTTTGAATGCCCAACAATAATGTAGTCTTCTATCCTTCATTCCCAGCCCCACAATAATACAATAACCGTTTTTCTTCCTTCTCCATGTTATAACATCTCCCAATCGGAGCATCTTTCATCATTAAACCTTTCATTGATTTTGAGTTGTGCCTGAAGGGACGCACCGCGGCCACTATTCTGTCATATAGGTAAGTTTGGTTCCTTTGTGTTTATTTTCTTGGTGTCCTTTTTCCTTATTTTCATGTTGTATAAATGATTGTTTGACTTTTGACAATATGTTCGTGACGTTTATAAATATCTCACCTCACCAAACACTCCATCCAAATGGATTGGGTAAGATCCAAACCATTTGGATCAAAACACTACCCATTTACCTTCATTACACAACTACCCTCCTCTCCACTCTAAATTTCATACCCCCCCCCCCCCCACCTTCAAAACCTATGCCATTCTCTACTCTCCCAACAATTCACCCTACTATATCCCTAAACATTTATAAATACCCCCTCATCTTCCCAAAAATAGGACCAATTTTCTCCCACTAAGTCTTATACAAAAAAAAGAAAAAAGAATCTACTTTCAACTCATCTCTATTCTCTACTCTCTTTTACTTCACTCTCTACCTTCTCACATTACTCTAAAATACATAGTCATATTTTACTAAGGACTCAAAAAAGAAGACATAGAAGAAGAAGAAGGAAGAAAAGAAGAAAGACATTAAGGTTTCAAGGTGGGACACACACCCCTCTCTCTCCTCTCCATTTTTCCCTTCTACTTCCCCTCTCACTTTTTTTAAAAAAATTTTCTTTTAGAAAAATTCTAAGATGTGATGTTCCCCCTCCCTTATCTCCTATAGATCGGACTTCAGTTCAGTTGAAGATCGTTTTAAAACCCTCAAATCATTTTGTGACAATCGACATTCAGATTCTTCTTGACTCATGAGAATGGATCCGTAACCGAAGCCAACATTTTTCAAAAATATGATTTTCAAGGCTAATGTCCATTAGGATCATCTCCTTCGATGAGATGATCCTTACGAGCTAAAACCAATATAAATCCCTACTTAGGGTACAAGTTATCAACCTTTGACAATATGTTTGTGACGTTTATCACGTATTCTTAACTTTGTGGATTCAAAAATTTTACATGCATGCATGAGTTCTTGGTTCAAAGATTTATCACAAAGTTTTAACTTGTTGGATTTCAGAATTTTTCATGTATACATAAGTTTTCAATTCGCTGATTTGCCACGTGTCCATTTTTTTTTTTGTACTCAAGAGCTTAGCACATAGATATGAATTTCGATTCTCTGATTTGCCATGTGCCCATGATGTTTTGATTTAAGCATCTTGCACATGTAGATGAATTTTGATTCTCTGATTTGCCATGTGCCCATGACGTTTTGATTTAAGCATCTTGCACATATAGATAAATTTTTGATCTCCTGATTTTCCATGTATCCATGACGTTTTGATTTAAGCATCTTACAGTGTAGATGAATTTTGATTCGTTGATTTGTCACGTGTTCTTGATGTTGGCACTCAAGAATTTTCATGTATTCGTGTGAATTCTCAGTTCGTTTGTTTGTTATGCTCTCATGACGAACCCAACTTAGAAATTTGATACGTATGAACCTCCCCTTCATGGATTTGTTAATATATATTCATAACTTGCAAATTTTGAGATCCATATATGTTTATGTTTTCCTGATTTCATAATTTGACATGATATTGATTTTGGTCAATTATAAGATCCATGTATGTTAATATTTTCTTGATTTGGTAATTTTGCATGATATTGAGTTTTACTAATTTTGAGATTTATGTACATCCTTATTTTATTGATTTGGTGATTTTATATGATCATGGTTTTCGCCGATCCATGTGTATTCGTATTTCTTAGATTTGGTAATTTCACGTGGTGTTGAAGTTTGCCGATATGTTGAGTACCATGTGTTTATAAATTCTTAGTTATGAAAATTTCAAATACAGAATTTCTATTTTGAAAAATTCATTTTTGAAACTTTGTAAAATTCTATTTTAGAAAATCCTTATCCATAATTTTCAATTTTGAGAGCTCCTCATATACTTGTAATTTTCTATTTTAGAAAGTTTATTCTTATAAATTTCTAATTTGGGGATCATGTATTCTTAGATTTCTAATTTGGGGAATATCATATTTATAATTGAGAAACTTCATAAATTAGCAAATTGGAAATTTCATATTCATAATTTTCTAATTTAGAAAGTTTTCATAAATTTCTATTTTGATTGATTGGGAAAATATTTGCATATGTGGATTTTTAATTGAGAGATGTTGTCACGTGGACTTTAGAACATGCGATGATTAAGGTTTTTTCAAAATTTTTCATTTTTTCGAGAAATCATGTGATATTTGGGAGAATATTAGTCATAAGATTCGTTTAGCACATCCAATATAAATTGAGGATGATCGAACCCTAGTTTAATATTTAGTTTTGTATGTCGACCATAGGATAGTTTTAGATCGTAATAGAGATTGATCACCTCGATCGGGTAGGTTTGATGCTTAACACCTTCCGAAATCCGTAGTCTGACCCCTTGCCTATTTCTCTTATCCGTGGACCGATCATGATCTATTTTTGGAGTTATTTTTGGCTCCTAAACCTAAGCTAGGTGGCGACTCCCATTTTTCAAAAAATCCCCCATCTACCAATTGGACCCCTATTAACTATTTAGTGAAAAGGGGTCGAGGCAATTTTAGTCTTAGCCCTCTTTAAATAGAAAAATCCAAAAAGAATGCTAATCTTACTTATTACAATTGATCCAATTGCCTCTTAAATTAGAATTCTTCCTTAATAAGATAAAGTCCTCTTCAAATAATGCCACATGTTTGCCTTGGGATGTGTATTAATAGTGTAAATGAATGGTCTAGATTGGAGAAGATTTTATATCTCTCCATAATATTCCCTCTCGAAAGTAGAGATTGATATATAGAAATTCACCTTCGAAAAATATTTTTGACTTGAGTGAGCACCATCCCTAATTTTCGGATTAGTAAGGTGTAGAGTAGAAATCTGGTGATGCTTTGATAGACTCTGTCCTATTGATCCGAAGTTACTCATTCCTCTTTCCTGTTCGCACCCGTGTGGTACTTGTGAATAATTCTCTAACACTCAAGTTAAAGTTGCAGAAGAACAATTGTAGACACCCCAATTTGAACGGGCCCCTACTCGAAAGGACCTAAAAATAATAATTTTTCAATAAAAATTGACTAACGGGCCTCAAAAGCCCGAATCACTAAAATATGACATTTTATCAAAATTGAGGGCCCTTAAGACCTCCTATGGGTCTAGTGGGCCCACAAAAAAAGATTTGGTGTACCTCCGCCTTCACCGATCCGCTCCCAAAATAAAAAATACGGATTTTTCAATAAAAGTCGCTAACGGGCCTAAAAAGCCTAATTTGCCAACACGTGGTATTTTGATCAATTCAATGATTCCAAAAACCCCTAAAAAGATAAATAAATATAAAATGAGACTTGGGATACCCACCACCTTCCATAATCCTCACCACTCCATCTCTGAATCTTGAAAAACCCTAAGTTTGTTCAAAGCCTACGAATCCCCAACTCTCAAAAGTACATTTTCTCACCTTACCCACTTAACTTAAATTTAATCCCACATCACCTAAACCCTAAAACGTACCCACCCTGAAAAACCCATTCAAAAATAACCCTAATCAATTCCAAATAACCTAAAATCCTTCTTAAAACCCAAGTCCAACCCACCAAAGCCCATAAACCATTATTCATATCAAACAATATATGTAATCCATAACCTTAACCCACAAACCATTATCTATATCAATCAATTACTTTCTTGATCATTAAATGTGACACATGTCATCACCCCATCTCACCTCCCTCATCCCACTACCTATCCCATCACTTTTTCTCTATACATCATCTACTCACACATCATCAACCCATTACATTTTCTCTAAAAAAAATCTATCTACTTACATCAATCCATCACCATCCCTTAACCTACCATCATCATTTCTTACAAATCCATACCTCCCTTTAACCTATCATCATCATTCCTACAAACCCATACCTCTCCCTAACTTACCATCATCATTCCCTACAAACCCATATCTACAACCTAAACCTACATCCCTCCTCTCAAATCAAACACTCATTCTCTTCCATCAATTCTTCTAAACCCCTAATCTTCACACATCTTGCCATATGTCACCATCTCCCTTACCCTCCCAAAACCTAATCAACCACTATCTTACACTCTTCATTCTCTTAAACCAAACACCACTCAATCAATCAACCACCCTTTTTAACACCCAACATCTCATCTAACCAAATACTCCATCCAAATGGATTGGGTAAGATCCAAACCATTTGGATCAAAACACTACCCATTTACCTTCATTACATAACTACCCTTTTCTCCACTCTAAATTTCATACTCCCCCACCTTCAAAACCTATGCCATTCTCTACTCTCTTAACAATTCACCCTAATATATCCCTAAACATGTATAAATACCCCCTCCTTTTCCCAAAAATGGTGACCAATTTTCTCTCACCAAGTCTTATACAAAAAAAAGGAAAAAAAAATCTACTCTCAACTTATCTCTATTCTCTACTCTTTTTTACTTCATTCTCAACCTTCTCACATTACTCTAAAATATATAGTCATATTTTACTTGGACTCATAAAAGAAGACATAGAAGAAGAAGAAAGACATTAAGGTTTCAAAGTGGAACACACCCCCCCTCTTTCTCCTCTCCATTTTCCCCTTCTACCTCCCATTTCACTTTTTTTTTTAAATTTTCTTTTAGAAAACTTCTAAGATGTGATGTTCCCCCTCTCCTATATCCGGTAGATCGGACTTCAGTTCTGTTGAAAGTATAGGGGTTGTAACCACCTTCAAAAATAAAATCATTTTAAAACCCTCAAATAGTTTTATGGCAATCGACATTCGGATTCCTCTCGACTCATGAGAATGGATCTGTAACCGAAGCCAACACTTTTCAAAAATATGATTTCCAAGGCTAATGTCCATAGGATCATCTCTTTTGATGAGATGATCCTTACGAGCTAAAACCAATAGTAAATCCCTACTTAGGGTACAAGTTATCGACACGTGACATTTTATTCTGTAATTTTTTAATCAAAATGATTGAATTGAGTTGAGGTTATCAGCACTTGGTGGAGAGAAAATGGTGCCTAACACCTTCCCTTTTCTCTAATCGAACCGCTTACTCTGATATTAAAGTTAGATTGGTATCTTATCCATCGAGAGTCACTAAACGTCAAAATGGAAATTTTTCTAAAAATGAATATCGGGTGACCATTCACACATTTTTTTCCAAATATGAATGGTGGCGACTCCAATCTTTCGTAGAAGTGATAATCATGATTGAGAATCACGTATTTACAGCTTGACGACTCTACTGGGGATCTGACTGGCCGGCCTTGATTTCATAGAACTGAATTGGGGGCTAACAAAAAATGATGTTTTTCCAACTCAATTTGTTTCAGTTAATCTACTTTTATAAAATGTCATACCGACTCTGTGTCGATGCCAACCTTGTGTTGTTGTAATCTTCTTTTTTCAAAATATTTTACCGACTCCGTTTCGATGCCAGCTCTGTGCTGATGAAATTACTTTTTCAAAATGTTTTACCGATTTTGTGTCGATGTCAGCTCCGTGTCGATGAAATTATTTTTTCAAAATATTTTACCAACTCCGTGTTGATGCTAGCTCCGTGCTGATGTAATCTTCTTTTTTCAAAATGACTTACCGACTTTGCATTGATGCTAGCTCCGTACTGATGAAATTACTTTTTCAAAATATTTTATCGACTCCGTGTCGATGTCAGCTTCGTGCTGATGTAATTCTTTTTTTCAAAATATTTTACCGACTTCGTGTCGATGCCAACTTTGTGTTGAGGTAATTCTTTTTTCAAAATGTTTTACCGACTCTGTGTCGATGCTAGTTTTGTATTGATGAATCTACTTTTTTAAAGCGTTTTACCGATTCCGTGTCGATGACAACTCCGCTTTGATGCAACTCTCTCTTCAAAATATTTTACCGACTCCATGTCGATGCCAACTCTGTGCTGATGAAATTACTTTTTCAAAATATTTTATCGACTCCGGGTCGATGCCAGCTCCGTGCTGATGAAATTTCTTTTTCAAAATATTTTGCCAATACAGTGTTGATGTTAGTTCTGTGCTGATAAAATTCTTTTCAAAACCCAGCTTCGTGTTGATGAAATCATTTTTAAAAACACACAATCCAGCTCCGTGCTGATGCCAACTCCGTATTGATATCGGTTCTGCGCTGAGAAATCCATTTTCCTTTAAAATTCGTTTACTTATAATAAATAATTTGACCCGTCCTAATAAAAATATCATACATTGTTTTTTGTAAACAAGATAGTAACGCTTAGTATTTTGTACCCATAGGTGGCCAAACGAAAGAAATACAAACAGCAAGAGGTGCCTCCTTACTTCCTTAGATCATCAACCACTACCATGAGCACTTCAGAAGTAGCACAGTCTACAGCGATCGAAATATCAGAGGTTGATACAATGATAACAGTATTATTGAAAATAATTGACAGGCAAGAAAATATGTTGAGTGCCGTGTTTGCCAACGCTAGTATCATACAGGCCCAGACAATATAACATTATGCATTAGGATCAAACCAGGACTTACTTGAACAATCTTCACAAGGGCCACAGACCATACTGCCACCCACAATGCCGGATTACCAAGGGCCACCGCTCTATATTCCGCAGAATCGACCACCTCTTGTAGTCATTCTTGACGATAAGTGCGAGTATAAGGCCACGGATGCGAAAAGTGTGACAGACGAAAAGATGGCCCAACAAATCGAGTCCCTTCAAAAGGAAATGAGGAGAATGAAAGGCCTTAGCACCATGAGTGGAACTCGATTCAAGGACCTCTGTTTCTACCCCAATGCTTAACTACCGATCAAGTTCAAATGTTCGGAATTCGAAAAATACAATGGAGTGGGGTGTCCGCTGTCGCATATGAAACTATATTATGGGTCTATGTGCCAATATGACGAAGATGACAAGCTACTAGTGTAATTGTTTCATAGAAGCTTAACGGGGTCGGCCCTCAAATGGTTTTTTAGGTTGGACCACACGCTCATTAAGAATTGGTAGGACTTAGTTGAAATGTTCTTGCACAATTATCCGTTCAATACAGGTGTGGGGCTGGATCGAAATTATATGAAAAAATGATGAGAAAATAGAGAGAAATAGTGAAAGAGTACGCCCAGAGGTGGTGAGAGTCTGCTTCACAAGTAAGGCATGCGATGACTAAACAAGAGATGAACACCACGTTTATCTCAACATTAGGGCACACCTTTTATACTCATTTAGTAGGACACACTACAAGCACCTTCTCAAACCTTGTACAGGTAGCAGATCGGGTCGAGGACGGGATTTGAACCGATCTGATATTTGACTTCACAAGCTTAGGGGCAACAACAGGGATTCCCTCACAGAGAAAGCCAGTGCTTGTAGGAAAGAAGAGAGAAGAAACAAAGGTTAACAATGTACAACCAAACCGACCCCTCTTCATCCCGGCACGAGCACCAGCATCAAGACCTCAGGTTCTGTCAACTTCTTGGGCTCCGGCACCTCCACCAGTCTGGACCCCTGCACTTCAGAACCCATATCGAGCAAACCCTCCACCAATCGCACAACAAGCACAACAGTATGGACAGGGCCAACAAACACAGCCTAACAGGGTTAACAAGGTATTCACCAAGTTGCCAATGGCACTATTAGAGTTACTCCCAATCTTAGTCAGGGGAGAATATCTCACAAAACGGTCACCGAACCCAGAAGCCACAAATGGACCAGGGTACAACCCTAGCTTGTTTTGTGAATTCCATATGAGTGCACAAGGGCACTCTACGGACCAGTATTGGAACCTCAAGCATCAGGTACAAAACTTGATAGACAAGAAAGCTCTCATATTGGATGGACTGGTAAATCCAACTCAACAACAAAACATCAACCATAATCCCCTACCTACCCATAATGGAGGGGGAAGCGGGCATGCAGTAAACACTATTCTAAGAGGAACCGAAATTTAGTCCATCAACCTTAATAACTCCCGCTGGATCGAAAGTCAGGATCTATCTAGCAAAAGAAACAGAGATACCAACAGTTCACACCATCAACCAGTACTCAACCAATTTACCTTGAAACTCGCAATCGCCACTCAGAGTGGCTGACCTCACCATCCATCCCATTCATCAAGATATTGCTACCGATTACATCTCATCACACCTTATACATCGCCAAGTCCCCAGAATACAACTCGACTGTAAAATCCCGAATTTTTAATTCGTATCTCGAGGAACAAATAAATAGTGGAATTTTAAGAAAATTTTGAAAGTGGGACTTAGGGTAAAACTGTAGGACCTTGTTCTAATCATTTTTAATGGAATCTGACCTCACCATTAGATTCAAAATGATCGAAAAACATAGTTTAGCCTGTAAGCACGCTCAAATGCGAGTTCGAATATAAAAGTTGCAAAATCCTCGATTACCGGGTCGGACCAGGCTAAAATAGTGACTTTTTATTAGAGCAATAATTTGTAAAATTCGATCATACCATTGGGTTCATAAAGAAAAATTATTCAACATGGACTATTTATTTGTCAAATTTGGAGACCAGAAAGTCGAATTATCGTCAAAAACGAAAACGACATCAAGTTTATGGGTCACCTCAGGCCAAAAATGTAAACTTTTGATGAAGACATAATTTGTAGAAATTGAATATACCATTAGATCCGGAACGAAAAATTAGATGAAATAGAGTATTCATTTGTCAGTTTTGGAATCCGGATGATCAAATTATCATCGATCGAAACAATTGACAAAATACCGAATTCGTCCCACATTTTATTTAAATAACATTTTTAAAAATTTTTTTCTCTCATCTTCCCCACTCGTCCAAACAGTGCGAAAAAAAAAAAAAAAAAACGAAAAAAAAGAAATTTGTTTTTCCTCCGATTTTTCCACTTCAGATCTCTCGCAAACGGTCCATTTTCGACGATCGCCGCAGAAGAGAAAAAGGTCCGCAGCTACGTTCTCTACAAAACCCACCCAACCTTTCTTCGTTTCACTTTCTATTTCATCAAATATCGTCAAAAATCAGCCGTATTTGGATACAGAAATTTCGAAACTTTGACCTCGGATTTCGTCCGTTTCGGGGTCAAACCGTCTTTCGACGCAGAAGGGAGAAACGTCCGCAGCCTCATTCTCTACATAACCCAACCAAATTCCTTCCGTTTTCTCGTATTTTTCACCCCGTATAGTAAAAAATCAGCCGTATTTTTATACGGAGATTTTCGTAACTTCGACCTCGGTTTTCATCGATTTCGGGGTCAAACCGTCTTTCGCCGTAGAAGGGAGAAGAGACGAGTACATCGAGATCTTCGAAACCACCAAGCCAGTTTCGAAAATCAGCCGCTTCGAAGTTCGGTCCGCCTCGATTTTCGCGCCAATCATCTCGATTTCCGCGCACGTGCTTCAATTCCGTCGCCTAGTGATTGTAAGGAACTCTCAATTTCTATTAGTAATCGCAGATTGTGAAAATTGCATTTAGGATTTTATTAAAAATTTGTGGTGAGTTTCCAAAATATAGAATTCTTATGTTATTTAAAAATTCACGTCAGAAATTGCATGTTTGATATGTTTAATTGTATTTTTAACAAATTATACGTGGGTAGAGTATTATAACGGGTTATTTCCATAAATTGGGTCTTGTGCACTGTTCGGACCCCGTTTTGATATAAAAATTGTATTCTTTTTCAATATTATTGATAGAAATAAATTCTATAGTTAGAAAATGTGATTTAATATTCAATTAACTCATGTTGAGTTGATGAATATCAGAAAATGAATGTTTTATTGAAGAGATTGAAAATTGTAAAAATCGGAAAAAGGGAAAAAGGGTATGAAACGGTAAAATGTCAGAGTCACACCCGAGGGGTGATGTCTGCATTTTACGTTGTTGTGTTGTATGCAGGTTGGTGAACGGATATCCAGGGATAATGTTACTGGTTGCATGTTTATTTACTTTCTGTTAGCGCGAGGCGCTCTGTTATGTTATTTATTTTAGGCCGGGTGGCCACACTTGCATGGTAGGAAACTGGATATCTATTCTCAACCTTGTATTGTTAATTTCTCTTTTGTTTTCAAATGAAAATAATATATATAAGTAGCTATTTTGTGAGCTGTTAAAGAGTTTGTGAATGCCTGAAGGGATAGTGCATCATATCATCCGGAGTGGTGTACTATCCTGGGATGTACGGTAGGGACCACCAAACTCATACGTGGTATGGGACGCGCATGAGAGTGGAGTCACAATTGGAATCCGGGTTTATTCCTCTATATCTTTACCAGTGAACTTGTAATGTAAAGGTGGTCGTATACGAATGGTTTGTATCTTTGGGAATCACATGTACGCCTGATAGGCATAGACGAAGATGATTAGTCAGTGATCACTAACAATCTATAGTAGTCGAACGTTCTGACACATCGAAAGGAGACCCATTGCTTACGGTCACGTCAAACGGCCAGCCTGAGCCGGATAAATGGTCAACCAAGCGTGGTAAACAGCGACCAGCCACAAAATCAGGAACTAAAAGCCCGAGAAGAATTGTAACATCATGTCCCGACTGGGAGTGATCCAGTCGTGAATCCCAACTCTCTAATTCCAATACTCCACCATTGTGTATTATGTATCTGTTGCTTATTTTGATATATAAGATGAAATGCATGTTTATTGTTTCCATTTGATCAATTAGATTTGTATAAAAAGAGAATGTTATAGTGAGTACTGCTGATCGATGTAATGTGAGTTTTAAAATGTTTAGTTGCTCATCCCTGGCATTATGTACCAGTTAATCGTAGTTTTCTTCTGTAAAATTTTGTTTATTTTAAAATGATTCAGTATGTTTATTCGTTCATGTTAGGAGAGGTTATTGGCAGAAATTGTTGCTTCCTTACTGGGTAACCATTGTTACTCACCCTTTTCTTCTCTATTTTTTTTAGTTTCAGATCTGAAGTTTGACGAGACAGGTATAGAGCATCAGTGAGAATCATCTGGTAGGTCAGATAGACAGCCAGAGTTCGTCACTTGGTGAGTATTGGGGCTACATCCGTCTAGTGGTGTTAGTTTGTCTAGGTAATATTATAGATTCTGTTATGAGCGTTAGGACTTTTGTTAGAGTGAGGAATCTCTGTATAATCCTGTATATAAGTTTTCTTCTTCCGCATTCTGATCTATCGTGCGATATTAGACATATATATAAGCTTCCGCTAGTATTATATTTCGTATATGTATGCAGGATTGTATGTCGTTTATCAGGTGCAGGTTGAACGCCTTGGAATGCTAACATAAACAGAGGAGACCATGCCGAAATTTCGAGGTGCTACATAATACCTCGAGATCTGACATGGGGATTTGTGTTAGCGTTCGGCGGGGCGCCACATCGACCCCCCTTCATATACCTTACACTTCATCCTCATGACCACCACTCGTCATTCCCTACACTCTCCAAATTCCTCAAGTAGCTCTTCCCACCATGTCTATCTCCAAATTATCGCCACCATCCCTCATCCTCAATATAAAACCAGATCCCACCCCCAATAACCATACGCTCACCAAAACCATTTCCATATAACTCTAACCAAGTGGTCCCATGAAGCTACGAGACAATCATCACCACATCCGCAGGGGTCGATACAATGAAAAGGGCAATGGTGGCCAACATTGGTCACATGACAAAGATAATGAGATATTAAAGAACGCAAGTAAGGGAAGAAAGGGGAAGTGACAGACAAGGAAGCAGCAGACTTCATTAAGCTCATTCACAAGAGTGAGCACAAAATCGTGGACCAACTGAATAAACAACCGACTCAGATTAGCATTCTAGGTCTTTTACAGAAATCAGATGAACATCAAGAAGGACTGTTGAGAGTCTTGGGAAAGTGACATGTACCTGCAACTACCTCACCAACACAATTAGAGTAGATAGTTGGTCAGATCATGGTCCCTAATCCCATCATCTTCACAAAAAGTAAGTTCATACCGGAGGGACGGGGACACGTGAAACCATTAAATATCATGGTAATGTGCAAGAGTATGATGGTTGCCAAAGTACTGATTGATAATGGTTTAGCCCTCAATGTCTGTCTTCTTGAAACTTTTCAAAAACTCAATGCTAATTGGTCGCATGTCAAACCTAACAATAAAGTTGTCCGAGGCTTTGATAGTTCAAGAAAGGACTCTTTGGGAGAAGTGGATTTATCGATTACTATAGGACCCTACACCTTCAAGGTAACATTTGAGGTCATGGAGATACTGACAACCTTTAACTTACTACTGGGTAGGCCATGGATCCATATTGCTTGGGGTAGTGCCTTCCTCTTTGCACTAGAGAATCAAGTTTATCATATGGTAGAGGATGATTTCTGTCTTAGTAGAAAACTTGATACCGACTGGGAGAGCACCGGATGTGCCATTTATTGATATAGAAATGACCAAGGACAAGGTACTATACCACTTCTATCAATTTGTTGCCGTTAATCATGTCAAAAAGGGGAAGAAAAAGGAAAAAACAGAGTTTTCAATGGCAAATCTGATGGTTGGTTGGGTTTTGAAGAAGACAGGTTATCGACCCAGGTAATGGCTAGGACAGGGAGGAAAAGGGAAAGCCACGCCAGTCAAAACAAAGAAGCACACTTTTTATTTCAATTTGGGGTTCAGGCCTACGAAGAAGGATATATCAGATATGTACGACAAAAAGAGAGAACTAACAAGAAAGCAGAACCATGAACCAATTATTTGGAATCTGGGCAAGGTTCCTCACATTAACATCAACTTTTCAAAATCTCAAGTTAGACCCGACAGTCTATCCAAACAGCTGCCGACAAAGCTAACTAAAAAGTCGAAAACAGTAAGTTTCAAACCCAAACACGTTCAAGAAGACTTAGTTGTTGAGTCCCGACCATCCTTCATGAAAGGAATTGATACCCTATTCAATGGGGATTCCAACGAGAGTCTATCAGAAATAACCCAAGAGCCCACAGAAATAGAATTCACTATGAGCAAAGGAAAAGAATCACCTTTCCTTATCAGCATTGACTGGGCATCAATCGTCATCCCACTAAGCTTGGGGGGGACTATGCCCAACTCTGACAAAAATCAACCGGATGTAATGACCATCTCCAAACCATCAAAAGACTCACTCTCTCATTTCATCCGCCCCTTTAGAGAAGGAGTCTTAAACAACTGGGAAGAATTCTCTTTAACTCTTGAGGCTGCTGAGGCTTCCAAAAAATGCCATTAGACAAATCCAATTTGCCCAAAGATCATAACGAGCCCTCGTCCTCGGGTAAAAACTGTTTTGAGGGATCCCTATCTTTACTAATGAATTTGCATGATTGTTCTTATTTTAGATATTCAGAAAATAACAAAAAAATGAATATTTCTCAAAAATAAAAAAAATAAAAAATATTTCAAAATTGCAAAAAATAGATATTTTTCAAAAATGAAAAAAAGAGTTTTCAAGGGATTTGTCTTCATCAAATGAGTACTCAGATAAAACAGAATTTGAAAGGGATGAGTATGATTTTGATATCGAACTCGACTTTGATCTCATAGGGATCAAAGAAGAGTCTGAGGACGAAATGGAATACCCCCCTAAAGAAATCAAAGACTTGGTAGAACATCACGAGAAAGGTGTTCAGCAAAGCATTGAAGATACAGACTCAATCAAGTTTGGTACCGAAGAGGACCCATGAATCGTCAAAATCGGAGTTTAACTGACACAAAAAAAAGAAGAAATGATCGAACTCTTACAAAATTATCAATACATCTTTGCATGATCATTCATAGATATGCCTGTGTTAGACACTGATCTTGTTGTCCACAAATTGCCAATTGCTCAAGGAAGCAAGTTGATCAAGCAAAAAACTGAGAAGACTGAAGCCAGAATGGACCCTCAAGGTCAAAGATGAGGTCATGAAACAGTTCGAAGCAGGGTTCCTCACAGTTTCTACATACCCCGAGTGGTTAGTTAACGTCATCCTAGAACCCAAGAAAGATGGGAAGGTACGCATGTGTGTTGACTATCGAGACTTGAACAAAGCCAATCCTAAGGATGATTTCCTACTACCACACATCGACACTCTAGTCGATAGTACAGCAGGGCAGACATGTGTACTTTTGGGCTATAACCAGATAAAAATGGCAGAAGAAGACCAAGAAAAGATCGCATTCATCACGCCATGGGGTACTTTTCACTACAAAGTCATGCCATTCGAGTTAAAAAACGCAGTGGCAACCTATCAACGGGCAATGACCGCATTATTCCATGACATGATTCATTAGAAAATGGAAGTCTACGTGGACGACATGATCGCTAAGTCTGGTATAAGAAGACCATCTGGTAAATCTAAAGAATTTGTTCGACAGGCTAAGGAAGTACAATTTAAGACTCAACCCGGCAAAGTATGTATTTGAGACAACTTCGGGCAAAATACTGGGGTTTATCATTAGTAAAAGAGGTATCGAGATAGATCCGACAAAGACAAAATATATTTTCGAGATGAATGCATCTATTTCAGAAAGAGATGTTCGAGCATTCTTGAGGAGAATACAGTATATCAGCCAGTTCATTGCTCAACTTACGCCTATCTGGGAGCTAGTCTTCAAGCTACTCAGAAAGGATATGTCAAAGAAATGAAACAAAGACTATTAAGAGGCATTCGACAAGATCAATAAATATTTGCTCAATCCACCAGTCTTGGTCCCTCTTACGTTGGGGCGACCTCTGCTTATGTATATCTCAGTGCAAGAAACGTCAATGAGATGTATACTAGGACAACACGATGAATCAGGATGGAAGGAACATGCCATCTATTATCCCAACAAGAAATTTATTGATTATCAAGTAAAATATTCGACACTGGAGAAGACTTGCTGTGTATTAGTTTGGGCATCTCAATGACTGCGTCATTACTTGCTTAGTTATTCAACTGTGCTTATTGCCAGAATGGACCCCCTAAAGTATCTTTTCGAGAAGCCAGCACTGACAGGTCGCACTACAAAATGGCAATTACTGTTATCTAAGTTCGACATTACCTATGTCACTCAAAAAATAATCAAAGGGCAAGCCATTGCTGATCACTTAGTTGAGCATCCCTTACCTGACTATGAGCCATTAAAGACAAATTTCCTAGATGAAACCATGTTGTTTACCGAGGTTGAAGACAGTGATGAAGATCAAGGTTGCAAGATGTATTTCGACGGAGCTGCAAATCAGAAAGAAAATGGAATAAGGGCAGTTTTGATCTACCTAGATGGATCTCATGTTCTGATCATCATCCGATTGAAATTCCAATGTTCCAATTACGAGGTAGAGTATGAAGCATGTATCGTAGGGTTGAAAGCAGCGTTAGATCTTGAGGTAGATGAAATCGATGTGTTCTGAGATTCAAACTTAGTAGTTTATCAAACGATTGGAGAATGGAAGACCCGAGAATAGAGATTGATCCCTTACCATGAGTATCTTGAAGAATTAAGCTCAAGCTTTAACAAGATTTCATTCACATACCTGCTGAGATCTAAGAATCAATTTGCTGATGCGCTAGCAACACTCGCTTCCATGATTAATTTTAGAAGATTTAGTCATTGACCCCATCGAGATAGGGATTCAAGATGAGCCGGCCTATTGTCTACCAGTCGAAGTGGAAGAGTCTGAAGAGAAGCCATAGTACTCGGACATCAAGGCATACCTCGAAGATCGAATACTCCCATCAAATGCAACGCCAAATGATCGAAGGACCATTCAGAAATTGGTAGGTCAATTCTTCCTTAGCAACGAAATTCTATACCAGAAATCACATCATGAAGTCTCGCTTTGATGCGTGACAGAAGTAGAAGCCAAATGATTAATCGAGACTGTACATGGCGGAGTCTGCGGACCCTACATGAATGGTCATATGCTAGCTAAGAAGATTATGAGAATGAGATATTACTAGACTACAATGGAAAGTAATTGCTATCAGCACGTTCGTAAATGCCATCTTTGTCAGATCTATACTAATAAGATCAACGCTCCACCGTCAGAATTACATTATATGACCACCCCTTGGCCTTTCTCCCTTTGGGGCATGGACATCATTAGACAGATCTCGCCGAAAATTGCAAATGGGCATCGCTTCATCTTAGTTGCTATTGACTACTTCACCAAGTGGGTAGAAGATGCATCTTATGCCAATGTCATGAAAAGCAACGTCCTAAAGTTTGTCGAGAATAACATCATCTGTTGTTATGGACTTCCCAATGGATTGGTAACTGACAATGCAAAAAACTTCAAGAACAAGGATATGATCAAGATGTGCGAGGACTTCCAGATCACTCACCACAACTCTGTACCTTATAGACCCAAGATGAACGAAGTAATCGAGGCAACCAAAAAAAATATTAAGAGAATTATCGAAAAGATAACGGTTACGTACAAAGATTGGCACGACATGTTTCTTTTTACACTTCATGTCTATCGAACCTCGTTCATGACTTCGACTGGGGCAATTCCGCACTTATTGGTATACGGAATGGAAGCAGTCTTACCCGTCAAAGTTGAGATTCCCTTCCCCCGATTCTTAAAAGAAGTAGAGTTATATGAAACTGAATGGATTTAAGCTCAGTATGATCAACTGAATCTGATTGACGAGAAATTCCTTGCAGCTATTTTCCACGGACAGATTTACCAACGGCGAATCGTTAGTGCCTATAACAAAAAAAGTCAAACCTAGAGATTTCTCACAAGGATACCTTGTATTAAAGAAAATCCTGCCAATTTAAGAAGACGCTAGAGGAAACTTTAGACCAAACTATGAGGGATCATTCATTGTGCAGAAGGTAATGATTGGAAGAGCTCTGATTCTTACAGAAATGGACGGACAAGTCTTCCCGCAACCAATTAATACTGACACTGTTAAGAACTACTACGCCTAAAAACTGATCCTGAGATGACGAAAGGCCATCTTTGCTATCCTAAACTAACTATCAGTCCTAGTCAACCCTTTTGAGCCATCACGTTCATTTCTTAACCTAAGCTTGGGGCAAGTCAACATAACAAAAAACAAATGAAAAAAAAGAAAAAACAGAAAAATCAAAAGCATCAAAATACTCCTGGCCTGCATGAGGATAAACTATGAATGGCTAAAAATACAAAAAAATAAAAAAATTCAAAAAAACTCGGACACTTGATCTTGAACTCGACCCAAATCTCTAGCCTAAATAAGTTCAAGAGACGTTGGAAGGAGACAAAGATTAAATTTTCGAAACATAAATAGACGAACCCCATGTCTAGCTCACTTTAAATAAATTAAGACCCTAACTTTAACCTTTTTATATCCTTCAATTACTATTAGCCTAAGCCAACGTTTCGTCCCACTAAAAATCCTTTTGGATCAGGAAATGTTCTTAGGCATTACAATGATGATGGCAACACCAATGATCTTGTAACTTGATCCGGATCTCAAAGTCTTATTAGTCGATAGAAGACTCGAGAGGGGAATCTAGATCGGATAGTCGAAAAAAAGAGTACTCGAAGTGTAAAGTAACCGATCTCTCGGCTCAACTTGAGTTGTCGAACCACGAATAGTTGTTAGCAAACTCGAGAGGAGAATTTAGATCGATCACTCAAGAAAAATTACCACTACAAGAGTAGAGTCATTGATTTTGCAGCTCAACTTGAATCACCAAGCCACACAAACTCAAAGACTCCAAATAAGTTTTGTAATGCAAAATATATATAAGCATAATCTGAAATGGCATAGTGAAAACCTAAAAGGGCATTATGAGTAAAAAAATTAGATTATGACAAGATCAAAGTCATCGGCACGATGAAAACCCAAAAGGGCATTGATATGCAAAAATGTGGAAACCGGGTATGGTGAAAATCGTAACTAGCACCAAGGGCAATAAGGGCAAATAGAAAAAAAAAATAGAAAAAAATTCCTGGCCCGCAAGAGTATAAACAGTGAACGGTAAAAATCTTTCCACAAATCCCGAGGCCCGAACAAATAGTAGCCTTCCAATACCAAGGCACTGGGGATAACTTTAAAGAAATCAAAAGAACAATTGACGTTCGTATCCCCTGTGTTTGACAAAAATACCAAGATCATCGCAATCAAAGATTTCACAAATTTTGAACTTATCATACTCATTTGATAAAGACATTTCATTAAAAAAAAACTATTATTTTGGCCAATAACGACAAATCTAGGACTTATTCAACAAAACTTCAAGTTTTCAAGAATGTTAGATATACCTGAGGTTAAGTAAGTACAAAACCTATTTTCTTTGAATTAAATCTTTCAACGTTTTGCATACATTCAGATAATGTCAAGAAAATACAAAAAATGGGAATACAACACGCAACCTGTTAAACATCATGGTAAGAAATGAAAAAAGAGTCAAGGTGTTCCTCCAAAGCACGAATCCGGATAGCTTAGTTAGTCATACTCTTTCAGCATTTGAAGTGTCACGACTCACCAAATCTGCTGCAAAGTCATCAAAATGAGGACTTTGGGCAAGCCTATCCATCAACTCAACCATTTCAGCTCGAAACCTATCCACTTCACCACTATCACTAGATCCCGATCATGCAAGTTCGGATGTCAGTCGAGCAGTTTCCTTCTGCATATTTTTCTCGGATTTGAGCCAAATAGCCTGAATTCGACGATGATCAGTTTGGGGACTCCTCCACTTGATCTTGATAATCAAAGAAGGATGAAGTACCAGGATGTGCTTGGGGCACTATCGATACCGATTGCCTCCCAGAGATGAGTTCTTGAATCCAATGCAAGTATGACGAGAATAGGTAGGCTGCAAAGACGGGTCTACTCAAAATCTCAACTCGGCTCAATTTTTTCATGAGTCGACTCATAAATACGTTTGATAAGGGACCAACCAACTCGTTAAAATTATCGGGAATAAACACACCTTGATCATAGCCAAATTGTCGAAGAACCCGAAATGGTACATAGTTAGTCGTCTCATGGAGTAGTAATACAAGAAAATGGGCCCAATCAAATGTAATCACGGGAGACCCCCGAGGTGGGAATGCACCAACCCATATCACCTCTTCATCATGAAGGTTGCAAATGAAGGCATACCATTCCTCTTTACCACTCGAGACCAAGGGAGGAACTCGCCTTGACATCATAAGCACGGATCAATCAATAAAAAAAATCATAAATCATAAATAAAAAAAGTCAAAAAATCAGAAAAATCAAAAATCAAGAAAATATAAAAACCCATAAAAATTAAGAAAATACAAAAAATAAAAAATCAAAAATCAAATAAAAAAAATCAAGAAATCTATCAAAAATCAAAAGAATTTTAAAAACCCTTTCGAGTTGCATTCAACTCCGATTTGTTAAAACACGACAAAAAATATCCAAATTTCAAAACTCATCAAATTTTTGTCAAAATCCGATATCTCACACGAGTTTCACGCCATCGAGAGATCAAGAAATTAATAAGGCAAAACTCTGTCAGATCCCGTGAGTAGCCATTTTCTACAAAGTCATCAACTCAATCGATAATCCGAAGTCGTATTTTTGCAAAAGATTTTCTAGCCAGTACAAATAGGGGTTTAGTCTATTCTTTGTAGTTCTTTGCACGTAATTCCTACAAAGAAGGGTGTAGATACGTGGATTTCGTCATTACGACGGTCACATCTACTAAAGTTTGGGTCACCACCATTCATGTGCTAAGTGGGTGTGAATGGTCACCCAATGGACATTTTTCAAAAAATGACATTTTGACATTAGTGACTCGCGATGGATAAGGAACTAATCGAACCTATGGATTCGGGCAAACGGCTCGGTTGGAGAAATGGGAAGGTGTTAGGCACCCCTTTTTCCCCGCCAAGTGGCGGTAACCTCAATACAATTCAGTCATTTTTATTTTAAAGAAAATTGGAAAATAAGGTGCCACGTGGGTGTATTTGTACCCTAGATAGGGGTTCGCTTTCGGCTTGATTATGGGGTCATCTCATTGAAAGAGATGAGATGATCCTAATGAATCGTTTACCTTGGGGACTACTCATTTAAAATAAAAATAGAAATAAAAGATAAGAAGGGGATATTAGAAGAGAGAAACGGAGAGGATAGAAAGAGAGAAGAAGGGGTGTACTTCGAACCTACCTTGTATCTTCGATCTTCTTTTCTTCTTCTTCTTGAGTCCTTAGTAGACTTATGAATGGATGTGTATATCTTTTAAGGGCATAGTGAGAGTGGGAGAGTAGAGGAGAGATGAGTTGAGATTATTTTTTCTTTTTTTCTAGTAAGACTTGGTAACTATTTTTGGGATGAGGGGAAAGGTATTTATAGATGTTTGGAGGAGGTTTAGGGGTATAATGGGGTGAGAGTTTGAAAGGAGGGATAATGGCATAGGTTTTAAGGGTGGAAGGTGTGAAATTTGGAGTGAGATTGAGCGTAGTTTTGTAAAGAATGAAAATGGGTGAGGTTTTGATCCAAATGGTTTGGATCCTACCCAAATCCATTTGGGTAGACTGTTTGGTAGGGTGAGATGAGTGATGGTTGATGGGGGAGTAGGGGTGTAAGAGGGTTGTTGGGGAGAAGGAGTGTTAGGTTAGTTGAAGAGGTGAGGTGTTTAGATTTAGGAGAATGAGTTGTGTAAGAGGTTGGTAAATTGGTTTTTTGGAGGAGGAAGGGGATGATGCCATGTGGCATATGTGATGAGAGAGTGAGGTGATGAGATTGGTTGATTGGTTGATGGTGGTTGTTTGATTAGAGAGAGAGGTATGGGTTAGTTAGTTGATGATGAGGGGAGTATGGGTTGAGGTGATTTTATTGGAGTGTTTTAAGAAAGATAATGGGTAGAGATATGGGTTGTGATGTGGGTGGTTGATGATGTTAGAGAATGATGATAGGTTAGGGTGTATAGGGTATGGGTTGTGATGTGGGTTGTTCATGATGTTAGAAGGTGGGGATAGGTTAGGTTAGGGTAGGGTATGGGTTGAGGTGATTTTGAAGGGAAGTGATGTGGGTTAGATGGATTGTTTAGAGAATGGTGATGGAGGTAGGTGATTAGATGAGGGAGGTGAAGGGTGGTGATGACATGTGTCATTTTTTGATGTTGAGAGGATGATTGGTTGATGTGGGTAGTGGTTAATGGGTTAGGGTGGTGGGTTGGATAATGAATTGGGTATGGATAGTGGTTTGTGGGTTTTTTGATGTATTGGGCTTGGACTTTAGGAGGGTTGTAGGTTATTTTTGCTTGGATGGGGTTTGATTTGGATATGATTTTTTATGGTGGGTAGGTAATATGGGATTGATTTTAGATTAGGGTGTAAGGTGGGGAATTGGTTTAGGAGAGGGTTAAGAGTTTGTGGGCCTTGCATGGGTTTAAGGTGTTTGTGGGTTTCAAGGCGGAGCGAGCGGTGGAGAGTGGATGAAGGGTAGGTATCCCAAGTCTCACATTTTTTCATATTTTTTATCTTTATAGGATTTTTAGAAATTATTAAAACAATTAAAATGCCACGTGTTGGCGAATCGGACTTTTTAGGCCCGTTAGAAAATTTTATCGAGCGTTCGGTTATTCTTGAATATAAAGGTGGAGCGGTGATGTTGAACACTTGTAGGATGGGTCACAACCCTTTGGTAGGTCTCTTAGACTATTGTGAGGTCTTAGGGGCCTTGGCTCGATCAAATTGCCACTTTTTAACTTTTTGGGCTTTTGAGGCCCGTTGGCCTATTTTGTTCGAAAACCGATATTTTTCATGGAGCGGGGTAGATGTGAGCTTGCCGAGTCCCTTTGGTGGGCTCAATAACCCGTTGAGAGGTTTTAGGGGCCTCGATTTTGGCGAAAATGCCATATTTTGAAGATTCGGGCCTTCGAGGCCCGTTGGCCAAATTTATTGAAAAATTACTGTTTTTGGGCCTTTTCGAGTGAGGGCCCGTTCAAATTGGGGTGTCTACAAAGGGTAGTTGTAGACACCTCAATTTAAACAGGTCCCCTACTCGGAAAGACCCAAAAATAGCAGTTTTTCAATAAAAATTAGCCAATGGGCCTCAAAAGCCCAAAATCACAAAAATATCATATTTTATCAAAATTGAGAGTCCCTAAAATCCCCTGTGGGTCTAGTGGGCCCACCCAAAAAGATTTGGTGTACGCCTTCACCGCTCCGCTCCCAAAACCAAAAATACGGATTTTTCAATAAAAGTCGTCAATGGGCCTAAAAAGCCTAATTTGCCAACACGTGGCATTTTGATCAATCCAATGATTCCAAAACCCCTAAAAGGATAAATAAATATAAAATAAGACTTGGGATACCCACCACCTTACATAACCCTCATCGCTCCACCTCCGAATTTGAAAAAATCCTAAGTCCGTTCAAAGTCTACGAACCCTCAACTCTCAAAAGTACATTTTCTCACCTTACCCACCTAACTTAAATTTAATCCCACATCACCTAAATCCTAAAACCTACCCACCCTAAAAAACCCATTAAAAAATGACCATAACCAATTCCGAATAACCTAAAATCCTTCCTAAAACCAAGCCCAACCCACCAAAACCCATAAACCATTATCCATATCAAATCATATCCACAATCCATAACCCTAACTCACAAACCATTATCCATATCAACCAATTACTCTCTTGATCATCAAATGTGACACATGTCATCACCCCATTTCACCTTCATCCCATTACCTATTCCATCACTTTTTCTCTAAACATCATCTATCCACACATCAACCCATCACATTTTCTTTAAAAAAATATATCTATTCACATCAATCCATCAACATCCCCTAACCTATCATCATCATTCCTTACAAATCCATACCTCCCTCTAACCTACCATCATCATTCCTACAAACCCATACCTTCCCCTAACCTACCATTATCATTCCCTACAAATTCATATCTACAACCTAAACCTACATCCCTCTTCTTAAATCAAACATTCATTCTTTTTCATTAATTCATCTAAATCCATAATCTTCACACATCTTGTCACATGTCACCATCTCCCTCATCCTCCCAAAACCTAATCAACCACCCTCTTACACTTTTCATTATCTTAAATCAAACACCACTCAATCAATCAACCACCCTCTTACATACCCATCATGTCACCTCACCAAATACTCCACCAAAATGGATTATGTAAGATCCAAATCATTTGGATCAAAACACTACCCATTTACCTTTATTACACAACTACCCTCCTCTCCACTCTAAATTTCATACCCCCAACTTCCAAATCTATGCCATTCTCTACTTTCCCAACAATTCACCCCACTCTATCCCTAAAATAACCCCTAAACATTTATAAATACCCTCCTCATATTCCCAAAAATGGTGACCAATTTTTTCTCACCAAGTCTCACACAAAAAAAATTTACTCTCAACTCATCTTTATTCTCTACCCTCTTCTACTTCATTTTCAACCTTCTCACATTACTCTAAAATACATAGTCATATTTTACTAAGGACTTAAAGAAGAAGACATAGAAGAAGAAGAAGGAAGAAAAGAAGAAAGACATTAAGGTTCAAGGTGGGACATACCCCTTTTTCTCTCCCCTTTCCATTTCCCCTTTCTACCTCTCCTCTCACTTCTTTTTAATTTTTCTTTTAGAAAACTTCTAAGATGTGATGTTCTCTCTCCCCTATCTCCGGTAGATCGGATTCGATTTGGTTGAAAGTATAAGGGGTTGTAACCACTTCCAAAAATAAAATCATTTTAAAACCCTCAAATCGTTTTGTGGCAATTGGCATTCAGATTCTTCTCGACTCATGAGAATGGATCTGTAATCAAAGCCAACACTTTTCAAAAATATGATTTCCAAGGCTAATGTCCATTAGGATTATCTCCTTTCATGAGATGATTCTTACGAGCTAAAGTTAATAGTAAATCCCTACTTAGGGTACAAGTTATCAACACATGGCACTTTATTTTATTTATAACTTTTTAATCAAAATGATCGAGTTGAGTTGAAGTTACCAGCACTTGGTGGGGAGAAATGGGTGCCTAACACCTTCCCTTTTCTCCAATCGAACTACTTACTCTATTCTCAAGGTTATATTGGTATCTTTTCTATTGAGAGTCACTAAATGCCAAAATGACAACTTTTCTAAAAATGAACATCGGGTTACCATTCACACCTTTTTTCAAATATGAATGGTGGCGACTCCAATATTTCTTAGAAGTGATAATCATGATTGAGAATCACGTATCTACAACAATAATAACCAATAGAACTCTCTCTTTTCTCAATTTTCCCAAAAGGGATCCTTTAGCTTCTGTTAATTCTTTAATTTATAGATCCCTTCTTCGAATCAGGGTTTCCCATTCCTTTGGGATGTGATCACAGAGAATCTCCTAATTACAAGGATCCTAAATGAGATTTGAGTCTTAGAGATTGAATCCATGATTCTAGGGAGATCTCTAGACTTGATACGCGTAAATCAGGATTACACAAATACTCAGACCAGGTCTACCCTGCCAGGCAGGCCAGATTTTTACTAATGCTACCTTACCCTACCAACCATTTAGATGCCTCTATCTTGGTCTATCCTGCTGATGGACAGGGTTGGCAATATTGGCTTACACATATTGCAACTTAATTGGTTTGGGCCGTGTACGATTAAGATATTGCACCATTATTATCCTTTACAATTACCCCCTCTCAAAGAGATGCGAGGTCTCACTGTCTTCTCGAGACACGTATTTATCTCTGGTTAGCTGTGAAGATCTTCTTTCATTAACTTATCGACACATTAAAAATAGCAATGTTTCAAATCTTTTTTAGATGAATAAGAAGAATTGTCTCTCATCTGTAGCTGTCCATGTGCCCCATTAACGTTTCCACAAATGCCAACAGTTGCAACGATTAGGCTTGAGGGGGTTATCTTCCTTAGGTACACGTCCTCCTTCTTACCTTCCAATAAATAGGAAACTTTCACCACCTTTTCTTTTTACTGCACTTTATTCTCTGCAACTTCATCTCATTGTGCCTTCAAAGTTTTTTCAACCTTCCAACCATTTTTACCTCTCTCAAACTGATGTATCTTCTCTCTTCTTACCTTTTAATCCACTGTGATTTCCTGTTTCTCAATGGCCATCAACATTGCACAATTTCGTAGGGAACTTCTTATTCCCATCTTTGTGTCTGTTAGGGTTTGCCAAAATCCTAACAACCCTGACGAATGCAGTCAGGGGGGAAATCTTGTTTTATGTTGGCTAAATCAAGGATGGCCCGAGCTTCCCTTTATTTTTCTTCACCAGGGAGGTGTTGAGAAAAATAAACCGGGCCCCAAGCCAAATGTCAGGCAACTTCTATCGCTAGGTGGAGAAGGTAGAGGAAATGAGGTTATCCTCCAATGACTTCCTCTCCAGATAAAATTTGAAGGCCATCCCCAACCATCTTGGGTACTACTCGTTGTCCTCCAAAAGTGCAGTTGTCACTCTGGTACCATCTCTTCCTAATGTTGACAAAGGGTGGTTCAAGGACCTCCTAATCATTTTCGAGAACTAGAAGTTCGACTCTAGTATCTCTCATGAGGGATTTATGGTCCCTTAGATCTTCTAGGGTAAGCACTACTTTAGGCTTATGGTAATATTTGCTTCTTCTTTTATTATAGTTTGATTCGCACAAGTTAGTTTGATCTGAACTTGACTACTTTTGTAGATTCTTTTGTCCTTTCTGCTGTAGAGGCTAAGAAAAAACATCATATAACGACTAAAGATAAGAGGGTAGTGGAAGTGAGTCCCCGAATGAGGGTAATTGACAGGGTTAACGAAGGAGAGCAGACCTACCTTTCCCCTTCTTCCTTGCTTCGGTTACTTGCATGACGGGCTCTTGTTGATCAGGCCAAACAGATCTCAGAGAGTACGTCTTCTCCACCTATCCCACTACTTGCTCTCCTTTTCATTGACTTCCCTCTACTTCCTTAGATGTCATGAATATTAACCACTCGGAGTTCCCCATCTCCCTCTCTCATCTTGCCAGGGCTACTTATTCTTTTGAACAGGGCAAGAAGAAGAAGAAGAATTTGGCCCCTCATGACCTTACTCAGTTTATTGGGATTGAGTAGTTAGCGCTGGTTCATGCTGATTAGGTTGCTCATGCTTCTACGTCTATTGAGTTTTCTAAAGGGACCTCTGCCCAGGCAGTGTAGAGCTTCGGCACCAATAGAGCAGTTAGCCCTACTCCTCAGTTCCAGTAGCGCAAAAGGCGCAGGATTAGGATTAGGAGCCAGAGGAGCCCTTCACCCCCAGAGGAGTCAGAGTAGGAGGACCTCAACGACCTCAAGACCCCTTTGGAGGATGCAATCTTCTACTAAAGGAGCTGTGGGGTACTCCTCTAGGGTGGGAATGAGAACAACAACTTCCGACCTAATTTTTTTGTTAGCATTGGCCATGTTTACAACAGGAGTAGTGAGATGAGGGACCCAGTCACTGCTGCCTGTCTGCTCTCCCACTCCATTCTTCCCAAGGACTGGGACATGGTAGACCCCACAATGTTGATCTGGCCTTTGGGAGGTTCGTTCATGGCTTCTACCAGGTAAAACACCACTCTTCCAACACTGTACTTTGTATTTCATATCTTATCATTTCTTCTAATTGTCTTTCTCCTTTGTAGGCCCACGCTTATGGATCCTTAGCCTTCCTCAAGTAGCGTGAAGCTGAAAACCACACACAGCTGCCCTAACCAGGGAGTATGAAAAGAAACTAGCTCTATTCTAGGGTGAGCTAGCCTCCTCTAACCACTTCACCTAAGAGGCCAAGGAGGAGATGAAGGCGAATTTGACCCAGTTCACTAAGGAAAACGAAGCCTTGGATGCCAATAACAAGTAACTAGGGAGTTCCCAAGCCCAATTGCAACTGGAGTTTGTGAGCTATCAGGAGAGAGTACAGGAAAAACGTAGAATTGACAGATCTCTAAGAAAAAGTAAAGCAGTAGGACCTCGAGCTGGGCTCACTCAAAACTAATTTTGAATAGTATTTGGAAGATAACCTCAACTCTGTCCAGATGACTCAACTTGAGTCAGCAAGGGCTAAAGCCAAGGTATCGCAGGCCAAAGAGGACGAAATAGAGACCAAAAAGTTGTTGGGTCAACTACAAGTTCAATATTCTTAGGCAACAAAGTAAGTTTTCACCAAGGCCTATCAAGAAGGTTTTGAGGATGCTTGACTCTAGTATGAGGAGGATGAGGGGGATAAGGAGGATTATGATGGTCCTACCGGCCTTCTTATCAAGGATGTACCCATATGGACAAGTGACTTTTGGCGGGTAGCTCCATTTTGGTTGGATGAGGAAGGTAATTCGATCGCCATCCTGGATCACGTTCTTGGTGAGCTTATGGATCCTGAATAGATCATGGAGCTGGATTAGGCCAGCGACCTGACCCATCCAAGCCTGTTGAGGACTTGCCTCTTGTTCAGGTCATAGATGTTGACTAGGCGAGATGACTAGCCAACCTAACAATGCTTAGAACTCACTCCCAATTGTCCAACCTTTTCCGGTCGAATAGGCACCTTTCCTCTGGTCTTGCTGTATTTTGCTTTTCTTTTATACTCTCCCTTCTTGGGACTTATTCGTAATTATTTTCCATTATCAATGAAAAATCTGACATTACAACAATTGTGACCCTTCTTTATGTACTCAATTCTCTATAAGAAGTTTTTTTCACATGAATGATTTTACTTTTCATTGTAACTAAGCTGAATCGTTGTAGTGCAATTTATCAAAAATTTTCCATATGAAACATCTTAATCTTCTCTGCACAAGAAAAATCTTGCATTAAGCTTACACTTTGCTCTAACAAACTTTCCAACACAAGTTTGTTTTGAAGAGTTTTGCACTCAACCTCCTTGCACAAGTTTATTCTGGTCTCTCTACCCCTACTTCTTCCCCCCCCCAGGTTCTATCCTAAGTTACTTTTTTAATTAGGTAGAACATTTTGAGAGTAAGTGCATTAAACATTTCACTTAAAGCAACGTAGCTCACATAGGATCTTAAGTAACATTGGTCTAGGCCATTTCGTTCTGCCATGGAAAGATGACTCTGAGACCTTGGCCCCCAAAGGGACCTTAGTGTTTTGCCACTTAGGACAGAGTAGGGTTGCGACCAGCTCCATATTCTATCACTTAAGATAGAATAGAACCACAAAGACCTTGACCGCCAAAAGGGCCCAACTCAGTACTCTGCCACTCAAGGCAGAGTAGGATTGCGACCAACTCCATACTTTATCACTTAAGACAGAGTAGAACCATGAAGACCCTGACCCCCAAAGGGGCCCAACTTAGTACTCTACCACTTAAGACAGAATAGGGTCGCGATTAGCTCCATACTCTATTACATAAGACATAACATAATCATGAAGACCCTAACTCCAAAGGGATCCAACTCAGTGCTCTATCACTCAGGACAAAACAGGGTCATGATCAGCTACATACTCTGTCACTTAAGACATAGTAGAACTACGAAGACCTTGATTCCCAAAGGGGCCCAACTTAGTATTTTGCCACTCAAGACAAAGCAAGGTCGCGACCAGCTCCATACTCTGTCACTTAAGAAAGAGTAAAACCATGAAGAACTTGATCCCCAAAGGGCCCAACCACAATGTTTCAACGCACAAATTATCAATAGTCAAATGGGCTTTCTTTTATTGATAATATCCTGTGGGGTTACACATGTTCCATGATCTAGACAACTCTTGATCGGATATTGTAGACAAGTAGTAAACCCCATTTTGGCTGAATTTTATCACTTTGATTCTCGCTTCTCTTCTAGCAAGTCTATCTTTCTTTCTATTTGTTTGTTGTTCTGGTAAGTCTAGATCACCTTTGATCGAATTGTGGGGAAGTTACTTTTTGTGGGTATCACTGCCTCCATTCCATAAGCCATGGCAAATGGGGATGACCCTGTAGATGTCCTAGTAGTTGTTTTATAAGCCCATAATATCCCATGCAGCATTGTTGTCCACCTACCATTTACTTCCCCTAACCTTCTCTTTAACATGTTGATGAGCGCTTTAGTCGTGGCTTTGGCTTGACCATTACCTTGTGGATACTATGGTAAATAAAACAGTTGCATTATCCCATGTTCCTTACAAAAAGGCTTAATTTGCTCACTCGAGAACTGTCTCCCATTATCTGATACTATTGTGTAAGGCAGACCAAATTGACATATTATGTTATACCAAATGGACTTTTGTAGTTCTTAGTAAAGAATCCTAGCTAGAGGAAGTACTTCTGTCCATTTAGTGAAGTAATCCGTAGTCACTAGCAAGAAGGTTACACTGCGTTTAGATAGAGCTTTTTGACGACTTCTGCTCCTGTGGGGAGCTAGCAAACGTTTAGATAGATTTTTACTTTGGCGAGGAGAGGTTTTTACTCTTGCGGGGAGAGGTTTTTTGCTCTTTGTGAAGAAGCTCCAAGAACCTACTCTTCAGCAGAGAGGTTTTTTGCTCTTACGGGGAGTGATTGAGCTTTTGCTCTTGCATGGAGAGGTGTATCCACACAGGCCCTTAAATTCCCTGGTGCTCTGGACAGTGGACCTATCAATTCTATCCCCCACTTTGCGAAATGCCATAGGCTGATGGATGATCCTTCTGTGCCTTTGGAAATTGTCACATCGCTTGACGTATAGGGCATCATCTTTCTACAAATATGGCCAGAAATATCCTCAGGAGAGTACTTTATGTGCTAACAATTTTGTACCTGAGTGATCACCACAGTCTCTTTCATGGATCTCAATTAGCACTTCCTTTATTTTTTTGGCACTAGATAACGTAAGAGTGGTGCGCCCATAAATTTCTTGTATAATTGCACATCAAGGATAGTGTATCTTTCTACTGTGGCTTTCATACGTCTTACCTTTTTAAGATCTTCAGGCAATAGCCCTAATTGAAAGAAGACAAAGATTGGGTTCATCCACCCTTGATCCCTCACTATCACCACCATACTGACTAGTTCAGGCTCATCAATTGATGGCCTTTCCTGATAGTTGAGTGGGAGCTCTCTTTTATCTCATCCTATCAACATCAAAGCTATGAAGGCTAGTGCGTCTGTATGTCTGTTATCCATTCTAGGTATGTGTTTCACCATTACCTCCCCTACTGGGAACATAGCTGACCTAATCATTTATAGGTAGAACTACATTTTGGGATCTCGTGCCTCGAATGTCCCATGGACATGATTGACTACTAGTTGGGAGTCACTATAGATTGTGGCTTCTCTAATTCCCAACCCTGTCAATGTATTGTGGTCGAACAACATTGCTTCGTACTCTACTTCATTATTCGACGTTTTGAACCCTTGCCTGACTGTTTTATCTACCCTAGCACTATCAGGAGTGAGTACTACCACCCTTATTCCAGACCATTCTAGGTTTGAAAACCCATCCACATAGACCTTCCATCTTGGCTGGTTGGTTGGTTCTTGCCTATCTTCTACACTTTCTAGTTCTTCTATCATTAGGTTTGCTCTTTCTTTTACGGGGAAGTCAATTAAGAAATATGCGACTGCTTGCCCTTTTAGTGAGACCCTAGGCTTGTATTAAAGCCCAAACTCTACCAACTGCACTGCCTACTTTGACATTCTATCTGACCATTATGTCTTTCCTAAGACCAATTTCAAGGGATATTTTATGATTACTTGGACCCTATGGGCTTGAAAGTAGGGCCTCAGTCGTAGAATTGTGTAAAGTAGAACTAGTTCCATCTTCTTAATCCTTGAGTATTGAGTCTCTGCGTCTATTTTTGCTTAGAAAATAAATGGGTTGCTTTGCTGCTGTCCCTATTCTGACCAGGACTGAGTTGAACGCGTACTTAGAAATTACCAAGTATAATCCTTGTTCCTTCCTAACCTCTGTTTTGGAGAGTATGGGCGGTTGGCCGAAGTACCTCTTCAGTTTACAAAGGCACATTCTAATTCCTCTGTCTATTCAAACCTCATGTTTTTTTTTTTGCAACAACTGGTATGAAGGCCTGTACTTGTCATAGGACTTGAAAATGAATATGTTAAGAGTAGTTACCCTATCAGCTAACCTCTGAACCTGCTTCTATGTCTTAGGTGAGGGCATTTCAATCAAGGCTTCAATCTGGTCTGGGTTCGCCTCTATCTCTCTTTTCATGACCAAGTACCCTAGGAATTTTCCTGATGTCAATACGAAAGTGCACTTTTCTGAGTCTACAACATGATCTTCCTTATACTTGAAAAGACTTCCTCAAAGTCTACAACATGATCTTCCTTCCTCTTACTCTTTATTAGTAATTCACGATGTAGATCTCTGTAGTCTTTCCTAAAAGATTTCTGAAGAACTTTGTCACTAGTCTTTGATAAGTTGCTCTTGTATTTTTTAGGCCGAAAGGCATAATTCTATAACAGTATAGCCTTTGTTCGATGATGAATGTTGTCTTTTTTAGATTTTCAGGTCTGAACTAAATCTGATTGTAGCTAGAGTGGCCATCTATGAAGGACAACCTCTCATGGCCTGAAGTGGTATCTACTAACCATTCGATCATTAGTATTGAAAAACTATCCTTTGGGTAGACTTTATTCAGATTTGTGAAGTCAATACACATTTTGACCTTCCTATTCTTTTTTGGTACTATCACTATATTATCTATTCCATTAAGAAACTAGACTTCCCTGATAAATCCTATCCTGATCAGCTTGTTCACCTTTTCATTTACTATTTCTCTGAAGAGTAATGCAAACCTTCTCGAGTTCTGCTTTACTAGCTTCATATCTGGCTCAACATTTAAGTGATGATAGATCACTTTAGGGCTGATTCCAAGCATCTTTTCTATCGACCAGGCGAAAACATCCCTATTCCTTCTCAAATAGTATGTCAGATCCTTCAGCTCGTCCAAATCTAATTTTGCCCTTATTCTGATCTGCCTCCCTTCCCTTATATCCACCATTTGGATGTTCTCCAAATGTGGGGGTCCACTTTGCTCAACCTCCCCACTGTTGAACTTCTTTTTCTAGGCACTCCTCCTAACCTCGTATGCACACTAAGTAATGGAGATTTTGTTGCTGACCAAATAATTCAAGTTGATGTTCCCAAGTCTTCACTAGAACCATTGCAAGGAATTGGCAGACCGATGACTAGGGCAAGGACAAAGATGATGGAAGAGACATTACACGGCTTGATTGTGGAAGTACAATACAAGGAAGCCAGTCTAGAAGATTCTAAGACCAACTTTGGAGATGTCAAAGCTTCACCAAGGATGGTCAACTATATTTTTGTGCAAGGGAGTGATTTGTAAAGAACAAATTGGATGCAAGGGTTAATTGGGAGTTTGATATTCTAATTGTCCTTAATTTTGGACTTTTATTTCCAAAGGACTAATTAGACCCAATCTTGATCTAATTTGTTTATAAAAGGTCACCTTATGTTGTATTTTAGATACAATTGACAATTTACATTTTATGAGAATTGAAGTTTCTTCAAGAACTTTGTTTTGTTTCATGTGATCTAGTTTGAGTTCTTTATGAGATCTTTATGAGTTCTTTATAAGTTCTTGATTGAGTTTTTGATCGAGTGTATGAATCTTCGACTTATCAAAGGAGTGATCATCCTTTGTGGTGTCTCAAGGTTGGGGTTTTAAGGACATAGCTTCCTTAAGGTTCTAATCCTATCAACATCATCTTTTGTTTCTACACAATTTTTGTTTCCTTAGAATTAAAAGATTCTTGGAAACTCTTGATGATCTCTTCTAGGAATCTTTTAATTCGAAGGAAACAAAAGTTGTGTAGAAACAAAAGATGATGTTGATCGGATTAGAACCTTAAGGAAGCTATGTCTTTAAAACCCCAACCTTGAGATTCCACAAAGGATGATCACTCCTTTGATAAGTCGAAGATTCATGCGCTCGATCAAGAACTCAATCAAGAACTTATAAAGAACTCATAAAGAACTCATAAAGATCTCATAAAGAACTCAAACTAGATCACATGAAACAAAACAAAGTTCTTGAAGAAACTTCAATTCTCATAAAATGTAAATTGTCAATTATATCCAAAATACAACATAAGGTGACATTTTATAGACAAATTAGATCAAGATTGGGTCTAATTAGTCATTTGGAAATAAAAGTCCAAAATTAAGGATAATTAGAATATCAAACTCCTAATTAACCCTTGCATCCAATTTGTTCTTTACAAATCACTCTCTTACACAAAAATATAGTTGACCATCTTTGGTGAAGCTTTGACATCTCGAAAGTTGGTCTTAGAATCTTCTAGAATGGCCTCTTTGTATTGTACTTCCACAATCAAACCGTGTAATGTCTCTTCCATCATCTTTGTCCTTGCCCTAGTCATTGGTCCGCCAATTCATTGTAATGGTTCTAGTGAAGACTTGGGAACATCAACTTGAATTATTTGGTCAGTAACGAGATCTCCATTATTCTTCCTCTCTTCGAAAAGATTCGTCCTTGAATCACCTGCATCAAACATGGATAAATCAGCAACATTAAAAGTTGCACTAACATTACCATAATCACTCGGCAAATTTAGTTTGTAGGCGTTGTCATTGATCCGTTCTAAGACTTGAAATGGTCCATCTCCTCGAGGCTGCAATTTTGATTTCCTTTGGGTAGGGAACCGCTCCTTACGCAAGTGCACCCAAACCCAATCTCCAAGGTAGAAAACAACTTTCAATTAGTCCTGATGTCCCACATCCCCTTAATGTTGGGAATCTCAAGAATTGGTTGTACGTTGACAAGACAAACCTTATCTCATGAGTCCACCATTTGCTTAAAATGGCATTGTAGGGAGAGCTCGCTTCAACGACCATAAATCTAGTTATCAAAGTCATAGGTGCACATGCAAGACTATCCCCCCCACGGCTGGCTTGTCCTTCTATCAAATCGAATTAGAAGGGCTCTTGTTTGGGTCAGCACATTCCTACTCAGGCCTATTTTCTGAAAAGCTGAAGCGTACAGGATGTCGACTAAGGTGCCAGTGTCAATATCAACACCCTTTTTAGAGTAAAAATGCCCCACTTTCCATGGGGTTACCACCCATGCATCATAGTGTGGCCTCACCACACTTTCCAAGTCTTTCTCTATGAAGTCCACAGTCTGCTCTTTGTAAGACTCAATATGCTTTGTGGGCTCACTCCTAGACGTGTACCCACCGTTTTTTGGCTTTCTTGTCAATCTTGTCCTGCCTTGACCTCTTGGGTTCCTATTTCAAGACAACATGAATCACTGTTGCCCTATGCAACAAGCCTCTTAGAGCTTGACACAAGTTGGTGGTATGAGCCCACACCTTGTGATATTCGCAGTACCTCTCATCCTGTTTTGTCTGATCTCGTGGAAATAATACTGGTCACTCAAAGTAAGGCTCATTTAGAATAAGGGTCAAGATTTCATTGGAAGGCATGGGGAAATACATCCTATTTGAAAGTACCATTGATTCACGTACACGAATCCATTTTTTTTGGTGTTTTGGGAGTAGCCACCTAGTTTACAGTCTAGGAATCGAAACATGACTCAAAATAGATAAATAAGTACTAATTTACAAAAACAATGAATCCAGGGATCACGTTACGAGATTGGAAGGTGTTAGGTACCAATCCTGTCCGGTGAATACCGATCTCTACTTTTTTAAAAATTTACATTACAAAAATTACAACTTAAAAATTAAAATAAAAACAATACATTTTTTTACCTTGGTGACTGCAACGGCCGATTCCCTCAAAACTGGCGGAGAACGTTCCTCGTGTGAGTTTTTCTACTTTTGTCTCCGTCACTAGAGTCACTTCTAATATTCGAGATGAGGTACTCTCCTCTTAGATTTGATAATTTTCTAACTTTGTTTAGGTGTTTCTTAAGGATTTCTGGGTGTTTATTGAGTAAAAATGGTGTTTTGGTGTTAGGTTGGGACTTGGGACTTCAAATTTAGGATTTTGGGAAGACTAGGGAGAGTTTTTAGCCACTCTTTCCGATGATTTTTCTTGACTTGAGAGATTAGGTTGTGGAGGTTATTTTTTTTTATAGAGTTTATGATTTAATTAGGGTTGTGGAATTTTTTAGTTTGATTTGGTCTCTTTAAGTTGTTTAATTAGGGTTTTAATTCTTATGTACAATGAAAGAATATTTTTTTTTAGTTTTTTGAAGAACCCCCTAATTATATTTTTAATTCTTTGAGAACCCAGATGGAGGGACTTTTAATAAATATTATGTGGGCCCCACTTAAGTAAATGGGCCACCACTTAAAATTTGGCCCGTGGGTTTAATTAATTGGTTTTATTTGTTCAAAATTTTAATTTAATATTTTAAGATTTCACTTTACATTAATTAATGTTTTAATTATTAATTTTGAAATTTTAAATTTTTAGGATTGGAAAATTATCATTTTGTCCTCAAAGAGGACTTTTGGGTTGAGAGGTTGTTTTTCAATGTCTTGGGATGCTTTGAAATCAATTTTTCGTAAGGAATTCAATGGGGGTATCATTTGTGTTACTTATGGATTTTTAGCGTGAAATAGTCGTGGACCCTATGAAGGGCATTTTCGTAAATTTGTCAAATTTGATGAAAATTGGTGTAACAGTTTATTTGATTTTAATTTGTTATTTTATGTGTTCGAAAAGATTTTTCTAAGCGTAATGTAGGCTTTAGGGATGTTTTGAAGTTAGGGATATTTTGGTAATTTTGTCATTTTTTAGTGATTTTTCTTGCAAAACTTTTTTTTGTCTGAAAATGATGATTTCTATGTTTTTGGTCATATTTTCCTAGCGCAGTGTGGTTTCTAATTTTTAAAGTCTTGTTTGTTTGAAATACCTCATCCGAATTTCTAAAAGATATCTATTAACAAATAAAAAACATTGGAATATTCATCTATCATTGAGAACCGTCACAATTGGGTTGACAAGTTGATTAATCAGGCGAATACGAAAATGGGGTGTCTACAGATGTCCCTCTTTAGCAGAGGGTTAAAACAAGCTAGATATCAAATTTATTTTGGTAGATAGTGCGATATCTTAATGCCAAAGCTAATGACAGTTAATTTTGCAGCCTGATTTAGCAATTAGTAGGGGCATTCAGATCTTTGAGGGCAAAACTCTTCCCGAACTAAAAGTTCTCAGGTCCTCGAGCGTGAGCTCTCATTGATGACGTCAAATCCTTGAATTTTAGAAAACTTTTCCTGACTAATGGAACAAATGTGCAAGTGTGTACACTTGAAATCTGAGATAAATCTCAGAGGGTTTGATTGAAAATTGAGTAAAATCTGAGCAAAACCTGAGCATAACTGAGCATAATCCAAGAAAACCCTCGGTAGTGTCTGGCTGAGCAAAATTAGAAAAAATCCTCGGTGGTATCTGAGGAAAATTTGAGAAAACCCTTGACGGTGTTTGGCTGAACAAAATTAAAGAAAACCTTCTGCGGTGTCTAGTTGAGCAAAATTCGAGAAAACTCTCGATGGTGTTTAAGCAAAATTCGAGAAAACCCTTTGCAGTGTCTGGCTGAGCAAATTTCAAGAAAACCCTCGGCGGTGTCTGGCAAAGTAAAATTTGAGAAAATCCTCGACAGTGTTTGGTTGAGCATAATTAGAGAAAACCCTCGACGATTTCTAGCCGAGCAAAATTCGAGAAAATCCTCGGTGGTATCTGAGCAAAATCTGAAAAAAAAAAACCTCGGCGATGTCTGGCTGAGGAAAATCTGAGAAAATCCTCGACGGTGTTTGGTTGAGAAAAATAAAAGAAAACCCTCGGTGGTATCTGAACAAAATTTGAGAAAACCTCGACAATGTTTGAGCAAAATTCGAGAAAATCCTCGACGATGTCTGAGCATAATTCGAGATAACCCTCGGTGGAGTGAATCTGGGAAATAATGAATAAATCTGAGGAATAATGAATGAATCCAGGAAAGAATGAATGAATTTAGGAAATAATGAATAAATCCGAAGAAGAATGAATGAATGAATTTAGGAAAGAACGAATGGATCAGGGAAATAATGAATAAATCTGGGAAAGAATGAATGAATCTAGGAAAGAGAGAATGCCCTATCTATTGTTCTGGGTGAAAAAGTAATGAGCTATTCTCTGGGAAAAATCAAATATGTGATTAGAAATGCTTATGTTTGAAACTCGAGGTTTTTTAAAAATTTTATGAATTTTTTAACTTCCTTTGAACCTTAGTGATTTAAAAAAAAATTGCTGTCAAGAGGGTAACCTTAAATTCGGGGTTCCCATTATCCTTTAAGATTAATATTGATCAAGCTTGAGAACAAAATGCCCCTAGTTTGATAGGAAACATTGCATTGGAGATAATTGAACATAATTTGAAAAAACAAATACCTTAACTTTATAGGAAACATTGTACTGGAAATAATTGAACACAATTTGAAAAAACAAATGCCCCTAATGTAAAGGGGAAAACTACAAGAAAAAGAAGTGCCCCTTGTTCTGAAGGTTTGAAATATTTGATTATCACAAGTGCAATAAAAATTTAACTTTAAATTTTAATTTTTTTATATTGAAGATGTTGAGTCAGGCTCAAGAGAACAAAATATTTCCTTTTGAAATTCATCGTAGAATCTACCCTTCTCCCTCTTGGTTCACTTGGGAAAGCATAAATTTTTAGATCAATCGTAGACGATACTCATGGCTTCTAAGTCTTTGCCTAGTTTAAGCTGGGTATTCGGACTTCTGATGTTTTGATTCGGACCATTTTTCAGCTTTTAAACTCACAAAGATTTTCTTTTATTTTTTTGGTTGCTTTAACTTTTGCCTATATTGCTGTTTTAGGTTTTCAATATAGCAAGCGCGCTCTAACTTTTGCCTAGATCACCTTTTCAAGTTTTTGATCTAGCAAATTTACAATTTTTTATTTTTGCTCTAATTGTTGCCAATGCCGTTCTTTCAGATTTTCAATTTTGCGAGCTTGCCTTAATTTTTGCCTAAGTGCCCTTTCGAATTTTCAATCTAGCAGGCTTTTTTCTTTGCTCTAATTGTGCCAAGACCGTACTTTTGGATTTTCCACCTTGCGAGCTTGTCTTAATTTTTGCCTAAGTCGCCATTTTGAATTTTCAACCTTGTAGGTTTCATTTTTTATTTTTCTTTTGTTTTGAACTTCTGGAGTTATTGTCTAATCATGTTTTGCTATCTTCCTTGACTTTTTCGTACGGTACTTAGGAAGACTTTCGTAGGTAAACTTAGGACTGGACAGAAAAAGAAAGGAATTTTTAGGTTCAAAAATCCAAATGCCCCTTGTGTAGCATTTCTTTTTCTTTGAATTTTCTTTCCCATTTTGACAATATTTTTTTTTTGAATTTTTCTCCTTGTTACTTTATGGGGGGATATATTTTTTCCCTATTTGGACAATATTTCTTTTTTGAATTTTTTTCTTTGTGGGAGAATATATATATTTTTATTTTTATGTGGTCAAGCCTAAAGTAACTTCTCAAATTACCTACATACCCCAGAATTTTGGGATCAGACCAAAATGTAGTTTGAATGGTTCCCTTCCTTGGGTTAGGTGATCCAGTTGAGAAATAAAAATGCATTTTTTTATTTTAAAAAAAAAGACTACAAAGGATTGAGAAATGCGATATTGAACTGGGTAACAGGAAATTGATTCGACCGAAGATGGCCTTCTTAAATGTAGTACCGCTTGATTTGGTCAAAGTTGGTTGGTTCTGGTAGTTCAATTCCATCATGATTTTGAAATCTGATGGTTTTTCTAAGCAGTATTTCCTTAATGAATGAATTTCTCCAATTAGGTTCAGACTTCCTCCTATAATTGAGGAGCAATGCTCAATTTTCTTTGAAATCTGATGATTTTTTCAGGCAGTATTTCCTTGTTGATGAATAAATCTCTTCAATTGGATTCAGATTTCCTCTTATTTTCTTTGAAGTCTAATGGTTTTTCCAAGTATTGTTTCCGTGTTGATGAATGAATCTCTTCAATTGGGTTCAGATTTTCTCCTCTTTGTTGATAAATGAATTACTTTAATTGGGTTCATATTTTCTTCTATTGTCGAGGAGGGATGCTCAATTTTCTTTAAAGTCTAATGGTTAAATCCTTGACTTGATGTGGCAAACTTTGACCTTCTTGTGAAACGTACGAGTGACTCTTCTTTGATAAGTTTACATGTGGTACAGAACTTCTACGTTATTTTTTTTCAATCAGGTTTAGTTCTTCGTATCGATGACATACTTAGTCTGTTTTTAGCAATTGACTTTCCATTAAAATCTTGAGATACGGGATTTCCATTTCAACTGGTAACACTGCTTCCATATTATACATTAGAGAGTAGGGAGTGACTCTAATGGAAGACTATTAAAGTACGATATGCCCATAGTGTGAATGGTAACTTCTCTGACCAATGGTGGTTTCAAGATCTTTGTTGGTTGTTTCAACCGCTTCGTTAGTATGAGGACGGTAGGGAGATGATTTGTGATGCTAGATCTTGAATTTTGAACATAGAATAATAACTTCGACTTTGAAATGTGGTCCGTTATTATAGATCAATTCCAAAGGTACCTCGTATCAACTGATGACATTTACTTAGATGAACTTTGCAACTCGAGATGTAGTGAGGACATCATTGATATATTTTGTAACATCTTCTTTGATCTCATCGATATTTCACATTTATCGAGTGAGTATCTATTCCGTGTTGGACAACACCTAAGCCTACACCAGCATATCCTCATAGTATCAAACGAACAAGTCTTTTGAAATTTCTGAGTGAATTCATTATCCACTCTTATTCCTTTAGGGATAAGATGGTTTCTATCTAAATTTCTTGGGAATTATTTTTTTGTTCTGAGGTCAATGACCTTTGCTTTCTCTATTAAAGGTTGAGTTCAACCCTTATCTTCTTGTTCAAAAGAGAAATCTATCTTTGAAGCAAGATTATTAGTTAATTCGTTAATGCGCTCGAGGTATTCACAAATTTCCTTATCCAATTAAATTCAGAAGGGGCGACAGACACCATTATAGACTCGACAAACTAACTCGACTCACAGAAATAAAATGGATAGACTCGATCTAAAAAAACATGACCTTACTAAATTGATAAAAAAATTAAACTTGAGCTAACCCAAATTACTCATGAAAACTCAAGAAAAGTACCTACATAGGACTGAGGAGTAGAGACATTGCTTATAACCAGCATCATTATGATCTTCAGGGAATAACTGGGCAATGTTGAGATATTCTGAGGGTTTTTTTGACAATTGATTTGGTGTTGATATTTTATTCTAATCGACCTAACTCACGACTCTAGTTAGGCGATGGACGATTGAGCTTAGGCACAATGGTAACCCTGAAACCTAATCGAAGGTGAATTTAATCAATTTTGGTATTACCCCTTGATAACATTTTAATGAGTCTTGAGATTTTATGGAATTCTGTGCACCAATCTATTAAATAATTTATTCATGCAATGGCTATTTCAAAATGAAAAATAATTTTATTGAATTATTGAAAATCATTGACAAATAATATTTTCATTGAATAACAACTTTCTACAAATTTGATTTCAACTATTTTTTTCCTTTAGAAAAACATATTTCAGTAATTTCCAAAGTTCATGCAAAAAATAGATATTTTAAAAAATCATCTTCTTCATTTTCAATTGGAAAAAAATATTTTTCCTCTTATGAAATGAGTTGGGACCCGAATTAGAAAAATGTTTGAATACCATTTTGATTTGAATGGTCTGGCTCATTGTGATTGTTGGATCATGATGGATTGGGTCATTATGAATCATTGCCACATTTAAAATTGATTATTTATTGGGTTGGTGCACCCAATTATATAATAGCCCTGAGTTAAATTAAACAACAGTTTGATCATCTTGAGGACAAAATTGTAATATTTTGATTTTAATATTTAAAAAGTCCATTTCTACAAAAGCAACTTGGGAATACCCACGATAAGTTCGAGTCGTGATCTATAGGGTGATTTCTAGACTCTAGGTTTACTACGTGCAATGCAAAGTGCACCTATATACCTCTCGAGCATACTCAATCAAACGGTACGTGGTGACTTGGTTTGATATACCGTATAAGTATTCAAAGTGATAATCTAAAACTCCAATCCAAATATCTAAAGTCGAAAGCAGCCAGTTTAATCCCCAATTAAGAGGTGGCGCACGATGCTGAGCAAAGAAACTCTTAAGTCACCTCTCGTCTAGAATAAATGTCGTTTATCCCCCTAGTATATGAGGTATAGTGGGGCAAGATCTCGCTTAGGCACTGATTTTGACCAAGAAGTTCAATTGGTGCAATTTAGATTAGCTTTGATATACTGTATAGGTACAAGTCTAGGGTTGTAATTTTCATAAATGGTTTAGCATCTTAAGAGGGGACCGACCACGTACTAGTACTATGTTGGCAATCGGGACATGTGACTTTGCGGCTTATAGTATGACAAAGGCTCACGTCACTTAAGCGTGGATGCATCGATATACCTTTCAGAGTTACTTGATCAAACGGTACTAATGCCCTAGTTTTAAATACCATAAAGGTATGTGACTGGAGTTGTGATTTTCATGAATGACGTCGCATCTCACGAGAAGACCGGACCGTGCACTAATGCCACGTTAGCTATGTAGACACCCCAATTTGAATGGGCCCCTACTCGAAGGGCCTAAAAATATCGATTTTTCAACAAAATTTGCCAACGGGCCTTAAAGACCCGAATCAATGAAATGTGACAATTTGATCAATTTAGAAGATCCTAAGACCTCCTAAGGGCCTAGTGGGTCCACCTAGAAAGATTTGATGTACCCCTACCTTCATCGCTCCGCTTCGAAGCCAAAAATATCAAATTTTAATAAAAGTAGCCAACGGGCCTAAAAAGCCCATTTGCCAACACATGACATTTTGATCAATCCAATGATTTTCAAAACTTCAAAAAATAATGTAAAATGAGACTTGGGATACCTATTACCCTCTACCGCTCCACCTCTAAATTCGAAAAAGCCCTAAGCCTACCTAAAGCCCACGAACCCTCAATACTCACAAAATGCATTTCTCTCTTTAACCCCCTAACCTAAATTTAATCCCACATTACCTAAACCCTAAAACCTACCTCCTTTAAAAACCCATTCCTAAAACAAACTCTACCCAATCCCAAATAACCCACAACCTTTCATAACCCAAGCCCAACAAATTAAAAAGCCCACAAACCCTTATCCATATCCAAATCACATCCAACCCATAATCTTAACCCACAAACCACCACCCACATCAACCAATCACCTACCCCCATCACCTCTTTTTAAAAAACTAATCTAACCTCTCACCTCTCTCCAAAAATCACCTCAACTCATACCCTTCCCTAACTTACCCGCCTTACCATTCTCTAACACAATCAACCAACCACATCACAACCCATGTCCTCTACATCCTAACCCAGCACCTTTCCCTAAAATACTCCACCAACTCACATCACAACCCACACCTCCCTCATCATTCCTTACAAAATCATTCTCACAAAATAAACCCAAACTCCTTCTCCCTAATCAAACAACCACCATCAATAACAACCAATCTCATTACCTCACTCTCCCATCTCTATTTGTCACATGTCATCATCCCCTTAATTATTTCAAAATTCAATCAAACAACCTCTTACATAACCCATTACCCTAATCTAAACACCCTACCTCCTCAACTAACCTAACACTCAATCAAACACCTAACCCCTCACACGACCATTCTTTATCACTCATCTCATTTCACCAAACACTCTACCCAAATGTTTTGGGTAAGATCCAAATCATTTGGATAAAAACAAATCCATTTCTCTCATTACACAACTACCCTCATTTTCATTTAAAATTTTATACCCTTCACCTCTAAAACCCATGCTATTATCTATTCTTCCAACCCTTCATCCTATTATAACCCTACAATACCCTCCAAACATCTATATATACCCCCTCCTCTTCCCAAAATGGGTTACCAAGTCTCACTAAAAAATTGATTCTCTAATCATCTCTTCTCTATTCTCACATCAATCTTCTAAAAAGAAAAATACAGTTTCACATTTTACTAAGGACTTAAGAAGACATTGAAGAAGAAGAGGAAGAAAAGAAAGGAAAGTAAGATTGAAGCTTCAAGGTGGGTCAAAGGATCAATACCCCCCTCTCTCTTTTTCTCTTTACCCTCTCCTCATCCCTCTTCTACTATCCCACTCCTCTATTTATTTTTGTTTTAGAAGGCCTCTAAGATGTAGTACTCCCCTCCCTTATCTCCAGTAGATTGGACTTCGGTCCGATTGAAAGTATAAGGGTTGTAATCCCTTTTAAAACAAAACCAATTTTAATCTCCAAACTATTTTTGAAACAATTGATATGAGGTTCCTTCTCAACTCATGAGAATGGACTCTCAACCTTAGCCAATATTTTCTCAAATCATATATAGTCCCCAAGGCAAATGTTTATAAGGATCATTTCTATCGATGGGATGATCTTATAATCGAGCCAAAAATAAATCCTTACTTAGGGTACAAATGCACGACACGTGGCACTTTATTTTTTGCACTTTTTAATCGAAATGATCGAGTTGAGTTAAGGTTACTACCATTTGGCGAAGAGAAAAGGGTGCCTAACACCTTCTTTTTTCTCTAATCGAGCCGCTTACCCTGATCTCGAGGTTGATCGGTACCTTATCCATCGAGAGTCACTACGTGATAAAAATGACACTTTTCAAAATATGTGCATCGGGTGACCATTCACACCCACTTACAATATGAATGGTGGTGACTCCAATCCTTAGTAGATGTGGCCATCATAATCGAGAATCACGTATCTATAGCTGGCGACTCCACTGAAGACCCATAGCTCATCCCTCATGACAACTTGGTCGTTTTGAAAACAAAAAGATTTTTTTTTGTTTACTAACATGGTTATTTGATTGCTTGCTTATGTGTTCTTCTTTTATTTTCGTTTGCATATTCAAGTTGTAATATTTATTTACATTTGTGTTTTATATCAAAATGCTTGTAAGGGGGTCGATGAAAAAAAAATGAAATAAAAGGAAACATCGCACGTGCACTTGCGAGCATAGCCTCATTGCATGACCATCCCACCCTCAATATATTTAGCCTCGATGCCTAGTAGTTCTACGGCTTAAGATCGTTATTTCAAGTGTCGGGGATGAATACATCAAATCCGATCACCAACCAACGACATGTGTACTTCGGTATGCATCGAGGTTTGAAGATTTGGTAGCCGTGAAACCACCTATTAGACTCATGCATGTGCCCGATTAGATGAGCTAAGACACGTGTTATCAAGTTCACATCGACCCCCGAACAAAGTTGATTTGCTTAAAGTTTTTGTCGGGTCTCGAAGCCCACGTTGTAAGCCCAAGAAGGCACACTTGTATAGATCCTAAGTGGTTTTATTTTCTTTATTTTTCCTTCCCTTGGGTAAGAGGGAAAAATGCATTGCATCATTAAAAAAAAAAAAAAATAATGAAGGATGAAAAATAGTGAGGAAAGATTGAAAACAGTGGTTAAGGAACCAGTTTCTGTGATTTACAGAAACTGGATTTCTTTCTGGTCCGTGTCCATAAAATGGATAAACATAAATGTGTCTTATCCGTTCTGGAAACATGAATGAAACAATGGATATCTCATCCGTGTTCAAAACACGGATGAAACATTGAGTGCCTCATCCGTTCTGGAAACACGGATGAAATAACGAACATTTAAACTGTGTTCAAAACACTGATGAAACAGTGGATGCTTCAACAGTGTTAAAAGTACGGATAAGACAATGGCTGTTTCACCCGTGTTTCCAATACGGACTAGTAAGAATCTGAGAACTCCCATTTGCAGTTTACACATCAATGCCACTTCTCAAAAAAAACAAAAAAAAATGTTTGTCCCCCAACTTTTGGGAAAATTGGATATAATGGGTTTTCTAAACAAGGATTTTGAAAAAAAAATGTGTGTGAAATTTCTCGAAATCAAACCAACCTTGTAACCCTACCCCTATTTATTTCGATTCGGGTCCCCGACCCGTACCATCCATTACAACTGGGTACACGACCCAGACCCATTTCAACTGGGTTTACAACCCAGATCCATTTCAACTGGGTCCACAACCTAGATCCATTTCAACTGGGTCCACTACCTAGATCAATTTCAATTGGGTCCACGAACCCGATTTATTTCAACTGGATTCACAACCCAGACCCATTTCAATTGGGTTCACGACCCAGATGTACTACAACTACGTAGATTCATTTCAACTGGGTCCACTACCCAGATCTATTACAATTGGGTCCACGACCCAGATCCGTTATAACTGGGTCCACCACCAAATTCATTTCAATTGGGTCAACCACCTAGATCCATTACAACTAGGTCCACAACCCAAATCCATCACAACTGAGTCCACGACCCAAATCCATTTCAATTAAATTCACAACCTAGATCCATTTCAATTGGGTCCACAATCCATACCCAGATCCCTTTTAAACTAGGTCCACAACCCAGATCCACTACAACCGGGGTCTACGACCCAGATCCATTTCAATTGGGTCCACGACCTAAATCCATTACAAATCGGGTTCACGGCCCATATCGAACCAAGTCCATAATCCATCTATTATCTAACAAGGCTAACAACCGATCAATCAACTCAAATGAATTCAATATTTTTTGAAAAAAAAAATTTTAAAAACGCCCATTGTAGTCTTTAATCAAAGTCAGTGCCTAGAAACGATCTTGCCCTGTTGATACGAGGGGGATAGACTAAGTTTATTCAAAGAAATGAGGTGATTTAAGAGTGCCCCTGCTAAAGCATTATGCGCCGCCTCTACCCTGGGGATCTAATTGGCCGACCCTGATTTCATAGAACTAAATTGGAAGCTAACAAAAAAAATGTGTATTCATCTAACCCGATTTGCTCGTAAAAATCTAATTTTTCAAAACGTTTTACTGACTCCATGTCGATGCCAGCTCCATGCTGATGAAAAAACCATTTCAAAATGTTTTATCGATTCCATGTAATTGCTAGCTCCGTGCTGATGAAATTACTTCTTGAAAATATTTTATTGACTTCGTGTCGATGCCAGTTCTGTGCTGATGTAACTATTTCTTTAAAATGTTTCACCGACTCCGTGTCGATGCCAGTTCCGTGTTGATGCCAACTCCGTGTTGATGTCAGCTCCGAGTTGATGTAATTCTTTTTTCAAAATACTTTATCGACAACGTGTCGATGTCAGCTCCGTGCTGATGAAATTACTTTTCAAAATATTTCACCGACGCTGTGTCGATGCCAGCTCCGTGCTGATGCCAACTCCATGTTGATGCTGGCTCTGAGCTGATGTAATTCTTTTTTCAAAATATTTTATCGACTTCTTGTCGATGCCAGCTCCGTGCTGATGAAATCATTTTTAAATATTTCATCGCTCCGTGTCGATCTCAGCTCCACGCTGATGAAATTGTTTTAAAAATTTTACCGACTCCGTATCAATGCCAGCTCCGTGCTGATGTAATCTCGTTTTCAAAACATTTTACTGACTCCGTGCTGATAAAATCATTTTTAAATTTATACCGACCCCGGGTCGATGCTAGCTCCGTGCTGATGAAAGCCTCTTTTTCAAAAATCAATCCAGCTCAGTACTGATGCCAACTCTGTTTTGATGCCAGCCCCATGCTGAGATAATTTTTTTCCAAACACAATCCAGCTCCTCGCTGATGCCAACCCTGTGTTGATGTCTACTCCGATTCGAAAAACCTTTATTATAAAACTCATTTACCTTATAATAAATAACTTAACCCGACCTAATAAAACATCATGCATTTTCTTCTTGTAAATAAATATAGTAACGCTTGGTCTTCTGTACCCACAGGTGGCCAAACGAAAGAAATATAAGTAGCCGGAGGTACCCCCGTATTTTCTCAGATCTTCTACTGTTACCATGAGTATTTCTGAAGCTCCCCAGCCTACAACAGCTTAAACGTCAGATGTTGATCCTAGAATAGTAGCACTATTGAAAATAATTGGAGGCAAGAAAAGATGCTAAGTACCGTGTTAGCCAACGCCAGCATCATACAAGCCTAGACAATGCAGCACCATGCGTCAAGGTCAAATCAGGATCTACCCGAGCAACTTCTGTAAGGACTGCATACCACTATGCCTTCTACAGTGTCGGAATATCAAGGGCCCCCACTTTATATTCCATAGAATCGACTACCCCCTGTGGTCATTCCTGATGACGAATGCAAGTACAGGACCACAGATGCCAAAAGTGCAACAAATGAAAAATTAGCTCAGCAAATCGAGTCTCTGCAAGAAGAAATGAGGAGGATGAAAGGCCTCAATACTATGAGTGGAACTCGAATCAAGGACCTCTGTTTCTGCCCAAATGCTCAATTACCGGCCAAGTTCAAGTGTCCGGAGTTTGAAAAATACAGTGGGGTAGGGTGTCCTCTATCACACCTGAAGTTATATTGCAGGTCTATGTGTCAATATGGCGAAGATGATAGGCTACTGGTGCAGTTGTTCCGAAGAAGCTTAACGGGGCCGACACTCAAATGGTTCTTCGGGTTGGACCACACTCTCATTATGAATTGGCAAGACCTGATGGAAATGTTCTAACACAATTACCGATTCAACACGGATGTTGGTCTAGATAGGAACGACATGGCTAAGATGACAAGAAAACAGAGAGAAACGGTGAAAGAGTATGCACAAAGGTGGCTAGAGTCAACCTCGCAAGTAAGGCCTGCAATGACTGAGCAAAAGATAAACACCACGTTTATCTCGACACTAAGGCACGCCTTCTATACTCATCTGGTGGGGCACACTACAGGCACATTTTCAAATCTGGTACAAGTAGCAGATCGGGTCGAAGACGGGATCCGAACCGATCTGATATTTGACTTTACAAGCTTAGGACAGTAGCAGGGATCTCCTCTCAGAGAAAACCAATGCCAGTAGTTAAGAAGAGAGAAGAAACATAGGTTAACAATGTACAACCAAACCGACCCCTCTTCACTCCAGCACCAGCACCGAGACCGTAAGCTCTGTCAACTTCTTGGGCTCTGGCAACTCCACTTGTCTAGACCCCTCCACCTCATAACCCATTTTGAGCAAATCCTCCACTGGTCCCATAGCAGGCACCACAGTACGGGCAGGGTCAGCAAGCACGACCTAATAGGGTTAACCGGGTGAATTTCACATGGGTGCTCTGGGGCACTCTATAGATCAATGCTGGTAGCTCAGGCACCAAGTGCAAAATCTGATAGACAAGAAGACACTCATACTAGATGGACCAGTGAATCCCAATTAACAACAGAATATCAACCAAAACCCCTACCTACTCACAATAGAGGGGGAAATGGGAATATAATAAATGTTATTCTCGGAGAACTCGATTTCGATCCGTCAATGTTGATAGCTTCGGTCGGGTCGAAGGTCAGAATCCATTTGTCCCAGGGATCAAAAGTACCAACAGTCAGCACCGTCAACCATTACATGACAAATCTACCTCGAAACACACACGTACCTCTCAGAATGGCTAATTTCACCATCCATCCCACTCATCAAAATACTATTACCAATGAAAGGGGTAGAGATAAAAGAAACATCGAAAGGGGCAAGTATCAGAGAAGAAATAAAAGAAACAACAAAAGGAGTGAGAGATGAAGAAAAAATGAGAACAAAGGGAAAATGCAAGATGTATGAGAATAACCAGAAAGAAAAGTAGGTAAAAATATCAGACAAGGAGGTAGCAGACTTCATTAAGCTTGTTCGAAAGGGTGACATAATGTCGTGGACCAACTGAACAAGCAGCCGGCTCAGATCAGTATTCTGGGTCTTTTACAAAAATCAGAGGAATACCAAGAGGTATTGCTAAGAATTCTGGGGAAGTCTCATGTACCTTCGACCACTTCGCCCGCACAGCTAGAACAAATGGTCGGTCAAATCATGGCTTCCAATCCCATCATCTTTACAGAAAGTGAATTCGTGCCAAAGGGACGGGGGCACGTGGAACCGTTAAATATTATGATCATGTGCAAGGGCATGATGGTGGCCAGAGTACTGATTGATAATGGGTCAGCGCTTAATATTTGCCCTCTTGAAACCTTCCGAAAACTCAATGTTGATTAGTCACATGTCAAACCCAACAATATGGTTGTCCGAGGTTTCGACAGTTCAAGAAGGGATTCCCTGGGAGGGGTGGATTTACCGATCACTATAGGACCCTGCACTTTCGAGGTAACGTTTGAAGTCATGGAGATACCGACAACCTTTAACTTACTGTTGGACAGACCATGGATCCACATAGCAAGGGCTATACCTTCCTCGTTGCTCCAAAGAGTCAAATTTATCATGGGGCAGAGAACCTTATTCCAGTTGAAAGAGCTCCGGATGTGCCATTCATTGACATTGAAATGACAAAGGATAAGGCACTCTACCATTCTTATTAATTTGCTACTGTTAACCATGTGGAAAAAGGGAAGGAGAAGGTAAAGGCAGAGCTTTCAAGAACAAATTTGATGATTGATCGGGTTTTAAAAAGAGCAGGTTACCTACCCAAACGAGGGTTGGGACCGGGAGGAAAAGGGAAAGCTACGCTAGTCTAATTAAAACAGTACACTCCTTATTTCGGTCTAGGGTTTAGGCCCACGAAAAATGATATAATAGAAATGAACGACAAGAAGAAATAACTTCGACTACCGAGAAAGCAAAACCGTGAACCGAATGTCTGGAATTTAGGCAGAGTTCTTCATATCAATGTCAACTTTCCAAAATCATAGACTAGACCCGACAGCTTATTAGAATCATTGCCGATAAAACTGGTAAGGAAGTCAAAAGTGGCAAATTTCAAACCTGGGCACATTCAAGAAAAATCAGTTGTTGAGTCCCAATCATCCTTCGTAGAAGGCATTGATTTCTTATTCAATGGAGATTCCGATGAAAGTCTATTAAAGACCGCTCTAGAATCCACCAAAGTAGAAATCACCACGAGCAAAGAGAAAGAATCACCCTTCCTCACTGGCATCGGCTGGGCATCAGTCATCATCATCTCACCAAGTTTGGGGGGAACTATGCCCAACTCTGACAATAATCAATCGGAGATCATGGTCATCTCCGAACCACTGACCAAACCACCTAACAAATCACTTTCTCATCTCATCCACCCCTTTAAACAAGGGGAAGTTCTGAACAATTGGGAGGAATTCCCGTTAACCCTTGAGGCTGTTGAGGCATAAAAAAAATGTCGTTAGGCAAATTCAAGTTGCCCAAGGATCATAACGAGCTTTCATCCTCGGGGAAAGACTATTTTGAGGGTTCCCTATCTTTACTAATAAATTTGCATGATTTTTCTTCTTATTTCAGATATTCAGAAAATCACAAAAAAAAAAATATTACTAAAAAACTAAAAAAAATAAAAAATTTCTCAAAAATAAAAAATCTGTCAAAATTGCAAAAAAAAATAGATATTTTTCAAAAACCAAAAAAAGAGTTTTCGAAGGATCTGTCTTAATCAAATGAGTACCTAGATAAAACTGAGTTTGAAAGGGACGAGTATGATTTTGATCGTGAACTCGACTTCGACCTCATGGGGATTGAAGAAGAGTCTGAGGACGAAATGGAATACCCACACAAAGAAATCAAAGATTTGGTAGAACGTCACGAGAAAGGTGTTCAGCCAAACATTGAGGATATCTTGGTACCGACCCACGAATCGTCAAGATCGAAGCCTTACTAACACAACAACAAAAAGAAGAAATGGTCAAACTCTTACCGAACTATCAAGGCGTCTTCGCATGGTCATACATGGATATGCCGGGGTTAGATACAGATCTTGTTGTGCACAAACTACCAATTACTCCCGGAAATAAGCAAATCAAGCAAAAATTAAGGAGACTAAAACCAGAATGGACCCTCAAGGTCAATGATGAAGTCATGAAGCAATTCGAAGAAGGATTTCTCGTACTTTCTACATACCCTGAATGGTTAGCTAACGTCGTCCCAGTACCTAAAAAAGATGAAAAGGTACGCATGTGTGTTGATTATCGAGACTTGAACAAGGTCAATCTTAAGGATGATTTCCCACTACCACATATCAACACTTTAGTCGATAGTACAGTAGGACATGGCATGTTCTCGATCATGGACGGCTATAATCAGATAAAAATGGCATAAGAAAATCAGGAAAAGATTGCATTCATCACACCATGAGGTATTTTCCATTACAAAGTCATGCCATTCGGGTTGAAGTACGCAGGGGCAACATACCAACGGGCATTGACTGCATTTTCCTCAATATGATCCATAAAGAAATGGAGGTTTACATAGACGACATGATCGCTAAATTTGGCATTGTAGAAGACCATTTGGTAAATCTCAAGCCGTTGTTCGATAGGCTAAGGAAGTACAGTTTAAGGATCAACTTAGAAAAATGTGTATTCGGGGTAACATCGGGCAAGCTACTAGGTTTCATCATCAGTAGAAGAGGTATTGAGATAGATCCGATAAAAACTAAATATATCCTCGAGATGAAGGCACCTGTTTCAAAGAGTGATGATCGGGCATTCTTTGGGAGAATACAGTATATCAGCCGTTTCATTACGCAATTCACACCTTTCTATGAGTCAGTCTTCAAGCTACTCAGAAAAGATACACTAAAGAAGTAGAACAAAGACTGTCAGGAAGTATTTGATAAGATCAAATAATATCTGCTCAATCCACCAGTTTTGGTTCCTCCTACGCCATGGCGACCTCTGCTAATGTATATCTTAGTACAAGAAATTTCAATGGGGTGTGTGCTAGGGCAACATGACGAATCAGGATGGAAGGAACATGCCATCTACTATCTTAGAAAGATATTTACCGAGTACGAAGCAAAATATTCAACGCTTGAGAAGACTTGCTCTGCATTAGTTTGGGCATCTCAACGACTACGTCACTATTTACTCAGTTACTCAATTATGCTAATCACCAGGATGGACCCCTTGAAGTACCTTTTGGAGAAACCCACACTAATAAGTCGCACAGCGAAGTAGCAACTATTATTATCCGAGTTTGACATCACATATTTCACTCAAAAGGCCATCAAAGGATAACCCATTGCAGAACATTTAACTGAGCACCCATTGTCCGATTACGAGCCATTGAAGACAAACTTTCTCGATGAAGCCATACTATTTATCGTGATTGAAAACGATGATGATGAACCAGATAGGAAAATGCATTTCGACGGAGCAGCAAATTAGAAAGGGAATAGAATAGGGGTAGTATTGATCAAACCAGATGGGTCCTATGTGCCAATCGCAATCAGACTAAAATTCCAATGTTCTGACAATGAGGCTGAATACGAAGTATGCATAGCAAGGTTGAAAGTAGCATCAGATCTCGAGGTAGATGAAATCGATGTGTTCAAAGATTCAAGCCTAGCAATTTATCAGACGATTAGAGAATGAAAGACCCAAGAGCAGAGATTGATCCCTTACCATGAGTATCTCGAAGAATTAAGCTCAAGCTTTAATTCGCATAAATGCCAAGGGTTAAGAATCAATTCGCAGATATACTAGCTACGCTTGCTTCAATGATTAGTATTTCAGAAGATCTAATCATCGACCCCATTGAGATTGGAATTCAAGATGAGCTAGCTTACTGTCAACCTGTCGAAGTAAAAGAAAAGTCATGGTACTTGGACATCAAGGCATATCTTGAAGATCGAACCCTCCCCTCAGATACAACGCTTAATGATCAAAGAACTATTCAGAGATTGGCAGGACAATTCTTCTTGAGCAACGGTATTTTATACAAGAAATCACACCACGAGGTCTTACTTAGATATGTGGCAGAAATAGAAGCGAAACGACTAATCGAGATCGTACATGGGAGAGTCTGTAGACCTCACATGAATGGTCACATGCTCGTTAAGAAAATCATAAGAATGGGATATTACTGGACTACTATGGAAAGCGATTGTTATCAATACAACTGTAATTGTCATCTCTGCCAGATCTATGCCAACAATATCAACGCTCCACCTTCAGAATTGCACAGCATGACTACTTCTTAGCCCTTCTCACTTTGGGGCATGAATGTCATTAGATAGATCTCACCAAAAGCCGCAAACGAGCATTGTTTCATCCTAGTTGTTATTGATTACTTCACCAAGTGGGTAGAAGTCGCTTCATATGCCAACGTCACAAAAAGCAATGTCTTGAAGTTTGTCAAGATTAACATCATCTGCTGGTATGGACTTCCCAGTGGATTTGTAAATAACAATGTTAAGAATTTCAAGAACAAGGATATGATCAAGATGTGCGAAGACTTTCAGATCACTCATCACAACTCTGTACCCTACAGACCTAAGATGAATGGAGTAGTCGAGGCAGCCAACAAGAATATCAAGAAAATTATCGAGAAGATGGCAATTATGTACAAAGATTGGCGCGACATGTTACCTTTTGCACTTTACGCCTATCGAACCTCATTTAGGACTTCGACTGGGGTAATGTCGTATTCATTGGTATACAGAATGAAAACAATTTTACCTGTCGAAGTTAAGATTCCCTCTCTCCGAATCTTAAAAGAAGTAGAGTTGGATAAAGCTGAATGGGTTCAAACTTGGTTCGACCAATTAAATCTAATTGAAGAGAAGCGTCTTGCAGCTATTTGCCACGGACAGATCTATCAGCGACGAATAGCTTGTGTATACAATAAGAAAGTCAGACCTAGAGATTTCTCGGTAGGAGACCTTGTTTTGAAGAAAAATTTGTTAATCCAAGAAGACACTAGGAGAAAGTTTCGACCAAATTATGAGGCACCATTCATCGTACAAAAAGTGATGACGGGAGGAGCTTTGATTCTCACAGAAATGGATGGACAAGTTTTTTCGCAACCGATCAATGTTGACACTATCAAGAAATACTACACCTAAAAACTGATCCTGAGATGACGAAAAACCAACTTTGCTATCCCAAACTAACCATCAACCCTAGTCAACCCTTTGGAGCCATCACGTTCATTTCTTAACCTAAGACTGGGGCAAGTCAACATAAGGAAAAAAAAAACAAAAAAAACGAAAAGGAAAAAAATAAAAAAAGAAGAAAAAGAAGAAAGGAAAAGAAAATCAGAAACTCGAGAAGAAAGTATCAAATTACTCCTGGCCCGTATGAGGATAAACTGTGAATGACTAAAAATACAAAAAAAATAAAAAAAATCAAAAACTCGAACACTTGATCTGAGCTCGACCGAAATCTCCAGCCTAAACAAGTTCAAGAGACGCTGGGAAGAGACATAGATCACCTTTTTGAAACAAAAATAGACAAACCTCAGGTCTAACCCACTGTAGACAAACCTAGACCTTAACCTGTTTGTATCATTCCACTACCATAGGCCTAAGCCAACATTTCGTCCCACTAAAAGTCCTTTCTGATCAGGGAATGTTCTAGGGCAACACACTGACGATGGCAACACCAATGATCTTGTGACTTGGTTCGGACCTCAAAGTCTTGTTAGTCGTTAGAAGACTCGAGAGGAGAATCTAGATCGGGTATTAAAAAAAAAATATTACTTGAAGTGTAGAGTAGCCGATCTTGCAACTCAACTTGAGTTGCAGAACCACGAATAATTGTCAACAAACTCAAAAGGGGAATCTAGATCTATTACTCAAGAAAGAGTGCCACTATAAGAGTAGAGTCATCAATCTCGCTGCTCAACTTGAGTCACCAAGCCACAAAGACGTAGAAATTCCGAATAATAACTACAATATAAAAATCCAAAAAGATATAAACATAGTTTGAAAGGGCATAGTAAAAGTTCGAAAGGGCTCTATGAGTAAAAGAATCAGACTATGGCAAGACCAAACCCATCAGCATGATGAAAATCTCAAAAAGGGCATCAATGCACAAAAAAGTGGAAACCAGGTCTAGTGAAAATCATAACTGGCGCCAAGGGTAATAAGGGTAAAAAAACCCTTGGCCCGCAAGAGTATAAACTATAAACAACAAAATCTTTCCAAGAAAACCCACGGCCTGAGCAGATAACAATCCTCCAAACACCATGGCAATGGGGATGACTCTACAGGAATCAAAAGAACAATTTACACTTGTATCCCCTGTGTTTGGCAAAAATACTAAAGATTTTACAAACTCTGATTTTATCGTACTCATTCGATAAAGACATTTCCTTAGATTTCAAAAACTACTATTTTGGTAAATGACGACAAATCTAAGACTTATTCAGTAAAACTTTGTGTTTTCAAGAACAATAGATATACCTGAGGCCAAATAAATACAAAACTTATTTTCTTTGCATTAATTTTTCAATATGTTGCATACATTCCGATAATGACAAGAAAATACAGAAAGTGGGAATATAACGTAGTCAGTCAAATATCATGGTGAGAAATGAAAAAAAAGTCAAGGTGTTCCTCCAAAGCACGGATCTAGGTAGCCTGGCTCATCATTACTGTTTTAGCATCTGAAGCATCGCGACTCACCAAATATGCTGTAAAATCATCAAAATGAGGACATTGGGCAAGTTTGTCCCTCAACTCAGCTCGAAGCCTAGCCACTTCACCACTATCACTAGATCCCGACCGAGCAAGTTCGAATGTTAGGAGAGCGATATCTTTCTACATTTTCTTCTCAAATTTGAGCCAGATAGCCTGAATTCGACGATGATCAGTTTGAGATTCCTTCACTCGATCTTGATAATCAAAGAAGGATGAAACACTAGGACGTGTTCGGGGCACTATCGACACTGATGGCCTTCCAGAGATGAGTTCTCGGATCCAATGCAAGTAGGATGGGAACAGGTCTGCTGTAAAAATGGGTCGACTCAGAACCTCAACTCGACTTCATTCTTTCACGAGTTTGATTCAAAAGTGCATTTGATAAATGACTAACCAACTCACTAAAGTCTTTAGGGATGAGCACACCCTGATCATAGCCAAACTGTCGAAGAACCCAAAGTGGTACATAGTGGGTTGCACTTCTGAGACCAATTAAAACAAGGAAACGGGCCCTATTAAATGCAATCACGGGAGACCCTCAAGGTTGGAATGCACCAACCCATCACACCTCTTCATCATCAAGGTTGCAAATAAAGGCATACCATTCTTTTTTACCACCCGAGGCCAAGAGAGCAACTCGCCTCGACATCATGAGCACGAGATCGGCATTAACGCAAAACGGATGCCTAACGGCTTCAATTGAAGCCACGTGGTCCATAAATCAAACTACCAAAACAGGAATATTCTAAACTTTTGAAAAACTAGTAAATTCAAATCTATGCTAAGTTTGGAGTTTACCTGCAGGAGTGGAGCACATCCTCGAAAAATTCGATCATGACCAGACGAACAAGCCGTGAGGGATTGAAACATCCCACACAAAAGCACCGACGTCAACCGATGTCCTTCTCGAACTTGATGAATCACGAGAATGAAGGAGAGGTCCATGATATCTCCGCCACCCGAAAACAATAGTTGACTCATCACCATCAAAGTGAGGACATTAAAATGAATCAACGGCTTCGAGGGATTTGTAAAATGTTCAATCAATAAGGATTTAAATATTGTCTTCAAAACCGATCCATCATCCGGAATCTTCAAAAACTTATGGTTTATCCCCAAAAAGTAGAAAGCCTCGCCTCAAAAGCCATTGCGTAAAGACGGAATAACAACCACACCCAACATCTCGAGACCCAATAACACTTCAAGCTCCTCAATGGTGGGAGTCATCTCGTGTTTCCCAAATCGAAAAAGGTTGAGTTCGGAAACCCAACACGTCAACATAGCCTTAATCAAGCCTCATTGCAACGGGACCTTAGGCAAGGAGAGTGTGTACACCAGCTTGTTCAAACTCGATTGAACCTTCTAAAAAAAATAATAATAAAAATCAAAAATCAAATCAGTTAAAAAATCAAAAAAATCAAAAAAAAAAAAAAAAAAACAAAAAAAAAAAAACAAAAAATCAAATAGAATTTCAAAAAACCTTTTCGAGTTGCACTCAACTCTGATTTGTCAAAACACGATCGAAGAAACATCCGAATTTCAAAAACTCATCAAATCCAAAATCTCACACGAGCTTCGTGCCATCGAGATCAAGGAATCAATAAGGCAAAACTCTGTCAGACCCCGTGCTTGAGTAGCCATTTTCTATGAGAGTCATCAATACAATCTGTAGACACCCAAATTTGACCGGGCCTTCGACGCAAAATGCCCCAAAATTGTAAAAATTGGAATGGGTTGTGAAGCCCAAACCTACAAAAATCCAATGTATTTTGTCATTCTTTTTCAATAAACTGCCTAAGGCTACTCACGTGGCCCATGGACCCAAATACCTCACCACCGTCCTATATTCTTAAACTCGACCCAATACAAGCTCAAACCCATCCTTACTCTACACTTCCCAACCCAACCTAAATCCATCACCTAAGCCCATTTAAATTAATCATATCCATTAATACACCCAAGCTCAACTTACAACCTAAAACCCAACCATTCTTTAATCTAATCCATTACTAAAGCCCAAAACCCAACTAGTTACCCAAACCCAACCCAACATCATAACCAATCACCACAATCATCAAGGTGGGACACATGTCACCACCACAACTCACCTCCCTCATCCCCAACCTATCCCATCACCATTTCTCTAAGCATCATCTACCTACAATCCTAACCCATACCTCCCTCTAATCTTCCCACATCAACCTATCACTTTTTCTCTAAAAAAATCTAATCTACCCACACCCTAACCCATACCTCCCCCTAATCTACCCTCATCATTCCCTACAAAACCCACATCTACAACCTAAACCTAACCCCTCCTCTCAAATCAAATACTCATCCTCTCCCATCAACTCATCTCAACCCTTCATTTCCACCTATTTGTCCACATGGCATCATCTCCCTCACCCTCCCAAAATATCATCAACCACCCTCTTACACCTCCCTCATTCTCACAAATCCAAACACCATTCCCCAAACACTCAACCCATCCATCACTCTCTTACACCCCATCCTCCCCATTTATTATCCTTCACCTAACACTCAACCCAAATGGGTTGAAAGATCCAACCCATTTATGTTATAAAACAACCCATTTAACCTTCTTACACAAATACCCTCCAATCATTTCTAATTTACCCCTACATTTCTTTTAAACCCCACACCATTTGACCATTTCTCTTCATTTCACCCCATCTTACCCTTAAAATAACTCCCAAATTCCTATAAAACCCCCTCCATTCTCCACTCACAACCCTTAATGAAAAATCTAAGGTTGAACCCTCAAAAAGATTTAAAGAAATCACTATCTCAACTCACCCTACTACCTTCAACTCTCAATCTTCAATTCTCAACTTCTTCTCAAACAAGTCAAGAAAATCAAAAAAGAAGACTTATCAAGGAACGTCGAAGAAAGTCTACAAAAGGAACAATGTGGGTTTGGACAAAAGAATAACCCCTTCAACTCCCCTCTTCTACTCATCCCCCTTCCCTACATTTATACACACACCACATATGACTTGAACCATAAAAAGGGGTCTATTTTTCAATAAAGGTGCCCTCAATGGTTTGAACAAATATCCAAGTACCTCATTTTCGAGGGTACATGTTGGATTTTCCAACTCTTTTATTTCTTTATTTTAAAATGGACTGAATCCGAGGTTACCACCTACGATAGATGGAGTAGGGTACCTAAGCCTTTCCCTACTCCATGAATGGACCCCCTTACCTAAATCAAAAGTTGGACCATGTACCTTATCCGTACGAGAGTCATCAAATGTCAAAATGACATAATTTTCAAAAAATGTGACATCGGGTGACCATTCACACCGATTTCCAAATATGAATGGTGACGACTCCAAAACACCCCAAAGTGGAAGGATATTTCAAAATGATGAAATTCCCGTGTCTACAGCTTGGCGAATCCACTGGGGAACAAGACTAGTGGGTCCGACCCTCTTTTCGGTTCGGTTATTGTTAAAAAAAAATATTTCCGTTTTTGCATTTGTACTAACCTTCTAACATTTTTCATGTCTTTCTATTTTTTAATTTTTTTAATCATTGGAGAATGCTTGTAATATTTATTTATTTCATGTTTTGTATATTTATTTTATTTTGTTGGACAAGAAATGTAAATATGGATATATTTTTCAAAAAATGCACAAGCACACGCACATGTGATTCATAATCCAATACACAAGCCACCCCTTCCTTGTTAAATTTCTATCCTCGGATGTCGGTACTCTTAAGCCCCCGAGATCTTTATTTTGGGTGGCGGGGAGGAGAACATCCACCCCATTCACCAACCTAAGATGTGGACACTCCGGTGTCCATCGAGGTTTGAAGAATGGGTATCCGAAAAACTACCCATAACCCGCGTGCATCGAAGATTAATTAATAGAAAAAGGACACTAAAATTTTCAAAAATTAATTCTATATCCATCCCACGTGTGTATGTTGTAATTTTATTTTATTTTCTTTTAGCCCACGAAGGCAAGTTGTATAGATTTTAGGGAATTTTCACAATGTTCTCTTTTGTATGTCCTTTTAGGTAAAAGGGGGAAATATATTTTTACCCTTTGCATCATCAACAATAAAAAAAAAAAAAAAAATTTGTCGCCCAAGCCAAAAACTAGAGGCTATGTGCCTCAAAATCTAGAAATTCCAGGCCAAAACAGGATGAGGACCAAAAACAGGACAATTTTGGAAGGTCAAAAAAGGTTCTGGTCCGTGTTTGAAGCACGGACTCAAGAAAATGGTTAAGTCCGTGCTTGAAGCACGAACCAGTGAGAAGGCAACAAAAAAAAAAAAAAACAAATAATAAAATAATAAAATAAAATAAAATAAAAATTTAAGGTTCTAGTTCGTATATGAAGCACAGACTAGCATAAAAGTATTAGATCCGTACTTGAAAAACGGACCATAAAAACAAATTGCTCATTTTGTTCCCCACATCAGTCTTGCTAACTTTTTTTTCTGGACTTTATTTTTATTTTAAATTTTAAGACTTGAAAATAATTAAATGAATCACTTTACTGTTAAACTCAGGGCCTATCACTTAGAATTGATCCTGCTCATGATTGATGTCGCCAAATGCGGCACACTATCAATCTCGGTTATAATTCAACCCATTATCATCTCTAACTAAGTCTTCATTTCAAAAATGGGTCCATGACCCATATCCGTGTCCCAAGGGGTCCATGACCCGTATCCAATTAAATTAGGTCCACGACCCATGACCACCCGACCCACTTCAAAAATGGGTCCACGACCCATACCCCCTTCAAAAATGTTTTACCGACTCCGTGTCTATGCCAGCTCCGGCTGATGTAATTATTTTCAAAATGCTTTACTGACTCCGTGTCGATGCCAGCTCCGGCAGATGTAATTATTTATCAAAATGTTTGACCGACTCCATGTGGATGCCAAGTCCATGCTGAAGAAATTTTTTTTCAAAATGCTTTACTGACCCCGTGTCGATGCCAGTTCCGACTGATGTAATTTCTTTTCAAAATGCTTTATTGACTCCGTGTCAATGCCAGTTCCGGCTGATGTAATTTTTTTTTAAAATGTTCTTCCAACTCCATGTTGATGCCAGTTTAATGCTGATGTAATTCTTTTTTTTCAAACGATTCAACTCCGCGCTAACGAACCACGTTTTCAAATTCACCTAACTAAATTTCCCTTTTGGGTACCATCCCTAATAATTATCAAATTTAATAAAACATCATGCATTTTTATTTTTGGTAAGTAACCTAGTAACGCTTGGTCTTCTATACCCACAGGTGGCCAAACGAAAGAAATACAAACACCCTGAGAAGCCTCCGTATTTCTTTCAATCTTCATCAAGTATGAGTAACTCAGAAGACCCACAACCTTTCATGAATAAACTAGCTGAGGCTAATGCAATGATAGTAAGGTTATTAGAAACAACGAAAAGACAAGAGCAAATGTTGATGGCCGTTTTAAGTAGCACTAATTTTCTGCAAGCACAATCTGCTCAACATCAAGCATCTGGGTCAAACCCCGAACTCCCTGAACAGACACGACTAGATCAACAGACCACCCCGCCGCCTACTGTGCCAATATATCAGGGCCCACCACTTTACATCCCACAGAATCAACCGCCCCCGATGGTCATCCCAAACGATGAATGTGACTTTAGGTCTCCAGAAGTCAAGAGTACTATAGATGATAAGATAGCCCAGCAGATCGAGTCTCTCCATGAGTAAATGCGATGGATGAAGGGCACAAATACTTTGGGGAGAACAAGATTCAGGGAGCTTTGCTTTTAACCCAACGCACAACTGTCGACTAAGTTCAAATGCCCGAAATTCGAGAAATATAACGGTGTTGGGTGTCCACTGTCTCACCTCAAATTGTATTGTGGGTCAATATGCCAATATGGAGATGATGACAGACTGCTGGTACAACTATTCCAAAGAAGCCTAACTGGACCGGCCCTCAAATGGTTCTCGGGATTGGACCATACGCTCATCAAAAGTTGGCAAGACTTGGCTGAAATTTTCTGGCACAATTATCGATTCAATACAGATGTGGGTCTGGATCGAAATGATATGGCTAAGATGACGAGGTACACAAAGAAACAGTGAAAGAGTATGCCCAGAGATGGCGGGAATCCGCTTCACCAGTAAGGCCTATGATGATTGAACAAGAGATTAACACCACATTTATCTCAACACTAGGGAATGCCTTTTATACTCATCTAGTGGGACACACTACAGGTACCTTATCAAATCTGGTACAAGTAGCAGATCGGGTCGAGGATGGGATTTAAACCGGTCTAATATTTGACTTCATGACCTTAAGTATAACAGCAAGGACATCAATACAAAAGAAATTGGCACCTTTTGTTAAAAAGAAAGAGGAAACTCACGTCAACAATGTACAACCTAGCCAACCTCTTTTTATTCAGGTACCAGCTCAGAGGGCACCAGCACCCCAAGTCCCTTAGACGCCAATACCTCAAGCTGCTTGGGCTCTAACATCGTAGAATCCCTTCCGGACACTTCCTCCACAAGCACAACCAGCACTAAAGTATGGACATAATCAACAAGCACGACCCAACAGAATAAACAGGGTATTTACCAGGTTGCCTTTGACACTATGAGAATTGCTCCCGATCTTTCTCAGGGGAGAGTACCTCGCAAAACGACCATCGAATCCAGAGGCTACGAAAGGACTAGGGTATAATCTAAGCTTGTTTTGTGAATTTCATATAGGTACACCGGGGCATTCTAAAGATCAGTGCTGGCAACTCAAAACCAGGTGCAAAATTTGATAGACAAGAAAACACACATACTAGATGGACCAACGAATCCCACTCAACAACAGAACATCAACCAAAACCCTCTACCTACCCACAATGGAGGGGGAAGTGGTCATAGGGTAAATGTCATTCTTGGGGAACCCGATTTAAACCCATCAGCTTTATTAGCTCCCATCGGGTAGAAAATCAAGATCCATCTAGCGAAAGAAATAGAAACACCGACAGTTCACACCATCAACCAGTACACAACAAATCCATGTCAAAACTCGCAACTGCCACCTAGACTGGTTTACCTCACAATCCATCCCACTTATCAAATTCCCAATACTACTACTCGTTCGCTTCTCATTATACCCTATATATCGCCAAGTTCTCAATATACGACTCGAACACCCCTTCGTATACCACTTCATGACCACCACTCGTCATTCCTTACACTTCACCAGTCCCTCAAGTAGCTCCTCCCATCACCACAACAGCCAAAACACAACCACCACCCTTAATTCTCAATGTAAAACTTGATCCATCCCTAATAATCATACGCTCACTAAAACCATTTCCATACAACTCTAACCAAGTAGTCCCTTGGAGCTACGAGACCACTATCACCATATCAGTAGGGGTCGAGACGATGAAAAAAGCGATGGTAGCCGACATTGGCCACATGAAAAAAGTAGGAAGGTGCCAGAGAGTGCTAGTAAAAGGGATAAGCATCAGAGAAGAAACAAAAGAAGCAGCAAAAAAAATAGTGGATGAGGAAAAAAGAAAGGAAAATGGGAAGGGTAAGATAAGCGAAGAGGAAAAGAAAGAGGAAATAAGGAAAGTGACAGACAAGGAAGCAGTAGACTTCATTAAGCTCATTCACGAGAGTGAGTACAATATCGTGGATCAATTGAACAAACAGTCGGCTCAAATTAACATCCTGGGTCTGTTACAAAAATCAGAAGAACATTAACAGGCACTATTGAGAATTCTGGGAAAATCACATGTACATACAACTACTTCGCTAGCACAGCTAAAACAAACAGTGGGTCAGATATGGCTCCCAACCCCATCGTCTTCACAGAAAGTGAATTCGTGCTAGAGGGACGGGGGCATGTTGAACCGTTAAATATCATTGTCATATATGCAAGGGCATGATGGTAGCAAGGGTGTTAATCAACAATGGTTCAGCCCTCAATTTCTATCATCTCGAAACCTTTCAAAAACTTAATGCAGACTGGTCGCATGTTAAACCAAATAATAAGGTTGTCCGAGGTTTCGACAGTTCGAGAAGGCCTTACTGGGAGAGGTAGATTTACCAATCACTATAGGACCCTACACCTTCGAGGTAACATTCGAGGTCATGGAGATACTTACAACCTTCAACTTGTTGCTAGGCAGGCCATGGATTCATATTGCTGGGGCAGTGCCTTCCTCTTTGCACCAAAGAGTCAAATTTATCATGGGACAGAGGATGATATCTGTACTAGCTGAAAACTTGATTCTCGTTGGGAGAGCCCCGGATGTTCCTTTTATTGACATAGAAATGACAAAAGACAAAGCACTATACCACTCCTATTAGTTTGCAGTTGTTAATCATGTTGAAAATGGGAAAGAAAAGGTAAAGGCAAAACTATCAAAGGCAAATCTGATGATTGGTCGGGTCTTGAAAAAGGCTGCTTACCGACCAAGGCAAGCGTTAGGATTAGGAAGAAAAGGAAAAAGCCACGCCGGTTGAAGCAAATAAGCATATTCCTTATTTCGGTTTAGGATTCAAGCCTACGAAAAATGATATATCAAATATGAACGACAAAAATAAGGAATTTCGATTAGTTAGAAAGAAAAATCGTGAGTCTAATATTTGGAATCTAGGCAGAGTTGCTCATATCAGCGTCAGCTTCTAGAAATCACAAGTCAGACCCAACAGTCTATCAGAACCGCTACCAACAAAGCCAGCCAGAAGGAAAAAAAGAGTAAGTTTCGAACCTCAGAACAGTCAAGAAAAGTCAGTTGTTGAGTCCCAACCATCCCTCGTGGAGGGCATTGATGTCTTATTTAATGGGGACTCCAATGAGAATCTAATAGAAACAACAAGGGAACCTGGAAAAGTGGAACACACTACAGGCAAAGAAAATGAATCACCTTTCCCTATCGGTATCGATTGGGCATCAGTCATCATCCCACCAAGCTTGGGAGGGGCTATGCCCAACTTTGACAATATTCAATCGGAGATCATGGTCATCTCTGAACCACCAAAAGAACCACAATCTCACCTTATCCGCCCCTTAGAGAAAGGGAAACCTTGAACAATTGGGAGGAATTCCCATTAACTCTCGAGGCTGTTGAGGCCTCCAAAAAAAAATGCCATTAAACGAATCTAGTTTGCCCGAGGATCATAACGAACCCTCATCCTCGGGGAAAGACTGTTTTGAGGGCTTCCTATCTTTACTAATGAGTTTGCATGATTGTTCTTCTTACTTCAGGTGTCCGGAAAATAGTGCTCAAAAATAAAAAAAATAAAAAATTCTTCAAAAATCAAAAGAATAAAAAGTCTTCAAAAAATAAAAAAAAAAATCAAATTTTTTTTAAAATCTCAAAAAATAGATATATTCTAAAAATAAAAAAAATTAATTTTCTTAGAATTTAAGGGATTTGTCTTAATCGAATGAACCTTTAGACAGAACAGAATATTAAAGGGATGAGTATGACTTCGATCTTGAACTCGACTTCGATCTCATGGGAATTGAGGAAGAGTCTGATGACGAAGTGGAATACCCTCCTAAAGAAATCAAGGACCTTCTAGAACGACATGAAAAAGGTGTTCAACCAAATATTGAAGATACAGACTCAGTTAATCTCGACACTGAAGATGACCCACATGTTGTAAAAATCGGAGCCTTGTTAACCCCTCAGCAAAAAAAAAGAAATGATTTAACTACTGCGTAACTATCAAGACATCTTCGCCTGGTCCTACAGAGATATGCCTGATTTAGACACGGATCTTGTTGTTCATAAGCTGTCGATCGCACTTGGGAGCAAGTCGATCAAGCAAAAGTTAAGAAGACTCAAGTTGGAATGGACACTCAAAGTTAAAGATGAAGTAATGAAATAGTTCCAAGTAGGATTTCTCGTAATTTCCACGTACCCCGAATGACTAGCCAATGTCGTTTCGGTACCGAAGAAGGACGGAAAAGTACGAATGTGTGTCAACTATCGAGATTTGAACAAAGCCAGTCCTAAGGACAATTTTCCACTACCTTATATCGACACTCTAATCGATAGCACACTAGGACATGGCATGTTCTCATTCATGGATGGGTTCTCTGGGTATAATCAGATAAAATGATAGAAGAAGATCGGGAGAAGACAGCCTTCATCACACCCTGGGATCGTTTCACTACAAAGTCATGCCATTTGGGCTTAAGAATGTCGGGGCAACTTATCAACACACAATGACGGCTTTATTTCATGATATGATCCATAAAGAAATGGAGGTTTACGTGGATGACATGATTGCTAAGTCCAACTTAGAAGAAGACCATCTGATAAACTTGATAAAGTTATTTGATCAACTAAGGAAGTACAATCTAAGGCTCAATCTAGTAAAATGCGTCTTCAGGAAAACATTTGGCAAATTATTAGGTTTCATCATCAGTAGAAGAAGCATTGAGATAGATCCAACAAAGACGAAATACATTCTTGAGATGAAAGCACCGGTATCAAAAAGGGATATCCGAGCATTTTTGGATAGAATACAGTATATGAGCAAATTTATTGTGCAACTCACGCCAATTTGCGAACCAGTATTTAAGCTACTCGGAAAGAATGCGCCAAAAGCATGGAACAAGGATTGTCAAGAAGCCTTCGACAAGATAAAGAAATATTTGCTCAATCCGCCAGTCTTGGTTCCTCCAACTCTAGGACGACCCTTACTGATGTATATCTCGATACAAAAAATGTTTATGGGCTGTGTATTGGGGCAACACGATGAGTCAGGTAGAAAAAAGCAAGCCATTTACTATCTTAGCAAGAAGTTCACTGATTATGAGGCAAAGTATTTGGCACCCGAGAAGACTTGTTGCGTATTGGCCTGGGCATCTCAACGATTGCATCATTACCTCCTCAATTACTCAACTATGCTTATCGCTCGAATGGACCCTCTTAAGTATCTATTCGAGAAGCCAACATTGAAAGGTCGCATAGCAAAATGGTAATTACTATTATCTGAGTTCAACATCACCTATGTCACTCAAAAGGCCATCAAGGGACAAGCCATTCCCGACCACTTAGCTGAGCATCCCTTACGTGACTATGAGCCATTAAAGACAAATTTCCCAGATGAAACCATCCTATCGACAAAAGTTGAAGATAGTGATGAAGAGCAAAGTTGGAAGATGTATTTCGACGGAGATACAAATCAGGAAGGAAATGGAATAGGGGCAATTTTGATCAAACCAGATGGATCTCATGTTTCGATCGCCATCCGATTGAAATTCCAATGTTTTACTAACGAGGTAGAGTATGAAGCATGTATCGCAGGATTAAAAGTAGCAATCGACTTGGAAGTGGACGAAATCAATGTATTCGGAGATTCAAGTCTAGTAGTCTATCAGACAACTAGAGAATGGAAAATTCGAAAGCAGAGATTAGTCCCTTACTATGAATACTTGTAAGAACTAAGCTCAAACTTCACCAGGATCTCATTCACTTACATGCCACGATCCAAAAATCAATTTGCTGATGCATTAGCCACGCTTGCTTCTATGATTAGTATTTCTGAAGACTTGGTCATCGATCCTATCGAAATTGGCATCCAAGATGAGCCAGCTTATTGTTTACCCGTCGTAGCAGAATAATTTGAAGAAAAGTCATGGTACTCAAACATTAAGGCATATATCGAAGATCGAACCCTCTCATCAAACATAACACTTAATAATCAAAGGACTATTCAAAACTTGGGAAGCCAATTCTTCCTAAGCAATGGCGTTCTATATAAAAAAATTATATCATAAAGTCTTACTCCGATGTGTTGTAGAAACAGAAACAAAACGACTGATCGAAACCGTACATGGTGGAGTCTGTGGACCTCACATGAATAGTCACATGCTTGCTAAGAAGATCATGAGAATGGAATATTATTGGAAAACAATGGAAAGTGATTATTATCAGCACGTTCGTAAATGTCATCTCTGCCAAATCTATGCCAATAAGATTAACGCTCCACCTTCAGAATTGCACAGTATGACCACTCCTTAGCCTTTCTCACTTTGGGGCATGGACGTTATTAGACAAATCTCCTCAAAAGTTTCAAATAGACATCGTTTCATCCTAGTCGCTATCGATTACTTTACCAAATGGGTAGAAGCAGCATCTTATGCCAATGTCACGAAAAGCAACGTCTTGAAATTTGTCAAAAATAACATTATCTGCCGATATGGACTTCCTAGTGGATTGGTAACTAACAATGCCAAAAACTTCAAGAATAAGGATATGATCAAGATGTGCAAAGACTTTCAGATTACTCATCACAACTCTGTACCTTACAGACCTAAAATGAACGGAGTCGTCGAGGCAGCCAACTGAAAGCCCCTCGATCCGCGGGGTACGCGGATCTACTTTTGACCTTTGAGGTTTAGGAGTCGTAAACTAGTTATTGCGGTCTAGGAACTGAACATCAACTCTAAACGGATAAAAACAACTAATCTACTTAAAAAATAATTAAGTTCGGGGATCACATTACGGGGTTGGAAGGTGTTAGGCACCAATCCCACCCAACAATCATTAGTCTCTACTAATTCCCAAGTAGAACTACATTGCTAAAAGACCTAATCAATAAAAAAAATTTAAATCTTTATCTTTACGAAGACAACGGTCTTGTTCCCTCAGATCTGGTAAAATAGTTCTTCGTACAACACTCCTCGCTTCGTTCTATCATCGGATTCGTTTCGGATCTCCAAAATAAAGTATCTCCTTCTGAATTTTTTTAATTTTTTTATAGATTTCTGGGGTGTTTTGTAAGGGTTTATAGGTGTTTTTTGAGCTAAAGTTGGGGTATTGATGTTAGGTAAGGAGTTAGGGCTTCAAAATTAGGGTTTATGAGAGGCTAGGAAAGCTTTTTAACCTACTTTTTCTAGGGTTTATTTTTTCATGCGAAAATAGGTTGTAGGGACCCCTATTTATAGATTTTTTTGAGTACTTGTTTTGATAGAGTTAGTGTTTAATTAGAATTGTTTTAAGTAGAGTTAGTGTTTAACTAGATTTGTTTTAGGTAGAGTTATATTAAAATTAGAATTGTTTTAAATAGAGTTATAGTTTAATTAGAATTGTTTTAAATAGAGTTATTGTTTAATTAGAATTCTATTAGGGTTTTGACTTTTATTCTCACTTGATTGACTTTAAGATTTTGACTTTAGTCTTACTTGATTGACTTTAATTTTGACTTTAATCTTACTTGATTGACTTTAATTTTGACTTTAGTCTTACTTGATTGACTTTAAGATTTTGACTTTAGTCTTACTTGATTGACTTTAAAATTTTAATTAAGATTTTACTTTACATTAATTAATATTTTAATTATTAATTTTAGAATTTTTAATTATTAAAATTGTAAAATTACCGTTTTGCCCTCGAAGAGGATTTTTTTTGTTTTAAGTCATTTTTTAATGTTCCAGGATATTTTGGAATCGATTTTTCATAAGAAATTCAATGGGAATATTGGTTTGTGTCATTTATGAATTTTTTTGTGCAAAATGATCGTGAACTTTATGAGGGGCATTTTCGTAATTTTTTCAAATTTTGTGAAAATTGGCGAAATGGTTTATTTGATTTCGATTTATTATTTTATGTGTTTGAAAGGGTTTTCCTAAGCGTAATATAGGCTCTAGGGATGTTTTGAGGTTAGGGGTATTTTGGTAATTTGATCATTTTTTAGTGAATTTTATCATAAAGCTTTTTTTTTGTCAGTAAGATGATGATTTATACGTTTTTGGGGTTATATTTTCTTAGCGTAGTGTGGTTTCTATAGTTTTATCAATTCGAGATACCTCATCCGAATTTCTGAAACATATCTAACAACAAAATATAGCAATGGAATAATCATCCATCATTGGGAACCGTTGCGATCGGGTTGACGAGTTGATTAATCAGGTGAGTGCAAAAATAGGGTGTCTATACCAACAAGAACATCAAAAGAATCATTGAGAAGATGGCAGTTGTAGACACCCCTATTTGATTGGGCCTCTACTTGAAAGGGCCCAAAAATATCGATTTTCCAAATAAATGGGCCAACAGGCCTCAAAGTCCCGAATTACTAAAAAGTGACATTTTGATCGAATCGAAACCCTTGAGACCTTCCAATGGTCTAAGGGACCCACCAAAGGGATTGGACCTACCCCATGCTTTTCCAACCTTCACCACTCCGCTCTTGCATCCAAAAAAATACCATATTTGCAATAAAATTCTCCAACGAGCCTAAAAAGCCCGATTTGCCAACACGTGGTATTTTAATCAATCTAATAATTTCTAAAAATTTTAAAAAGATAACAAAAATGAAAAAATGAGACTTGGGACACCATCACCTCATCTACCTTCCACCGCTCCACTTCCAAATCTGAAAAGACCTTAAGCCCACCTAAAGCCCATAAGCCCTCAACTCTCCAAAATCAATCTCTCACCCCCCCCTTAACCTAAAATTCAATCTCATGTCATCAAAAACCCTATGACCTACCTATCCTCAAAAACCCAATCCAAAATAACCCCAAACCAATTCATAAAAACCCCTAACATTTCCAAAAACCCAAGCCCAATGCCCCTAAGCCTAAACCTATATCCAATTCATATCTAACCCACAACCCTAACCCATAAATCACAACCCACATCAACCAATCACTCTTTTATCATCAAAAGATGACACATGTCATCACTCCCTCTCACCTCCCTCATCAAACCACCCACCCCATCACCTTTCTCTAAAACATTAACTACTCACATCACCTTTTCTCTAAAAAATCACATCAACCTACACCTTCCCCTAACCTACCCTCATTACTCCATATAAACCTTCATTCTTTCAAATCAAACACCATCAACCTACACCCTCCCCTAAGCTACCCTCATAATTCCCTAACCCCTATTATCTCAAATTAAACACCTCCAACCCACATCTCCCCCTAACCTACCATCATCATTTTCTATAAACCCATATCTACAACCTAAACCTACACCCATTCTCTCAAATCAAACACTCAACCTCTCTCATCAATTAAATCTAAACCCCTAACATCCACACATCTTGCCACATGTCACCATCTCCCTCACCTTCCCAACCACCCTCTTATACCATCCATTCTCTTAAATAAAACACCACTCTTAAACACCCATCATCCTACCTCACCAAATACTCCACCCAAATGGTTTGGGTAAGATCCAAACCATTTGGATCAAAACACAACCCATTTACCCTCATTACATATTTACCCCTCTCCCAACTCCTAATTTCATACCCCCCACCTTTAAAACATATGTCATTCTCTACTCTCCCACACTTCACCCCATTATACCCCTAAAATACCCTCCCAACATCTATAAAAGCTCCCCTCCTCTTCCCAAAAATGGTTCCCAACTCTCACAAAAAACTCTCTTACTAAGTCTTACATATATCACTCAACTCTCTACTCATCTCTTCTCTGCTCTCTCACACTAACCTCAAAAGAGTTACATTCTCATAACTCACTAAGGACTCAACTCAAGAAGACATAGAAGAAGAAGGAAGGAGAGAAAAGAAAAGAAAACCTTGAAACTTCAAGGTGGATGCAACAAAAATAACCCCCCCTCTCTCTCTCTCTACCTCTCCTCTTCCTTCTTCTATCATCCCCTCTCATCTTCACTTTGTTTTAAATGGACTTGGGATGAATGGACCTCAAGGCAAATGATCCATTAGGATCATCTCTTTCAATGAGATGATCCTATGATCAAGTTGAAAGCAACCCCTATCTAGGGTACAAATGCACATACGTGGCACTTTATTTTTCACTTTTTAAAAATCAAAATAACCGAGTTCTTTGAGGTTACCGCCACTTGGCGGGGAGAAAAATGTGCTTAACACCTTCCCTTTTCTCCAACCGAGCCGCTTACCCGAATCTCAAGGTTTGATCACCCCTTATCCATCGTGAGTCGCTAAAATGTCAAAAATGTCATTTTTTGGAAAATGCACTTCGGGTGACCATTCACACCCACTTACAACATGAATGGTGGCGACTCCAAATTTTAGTAGATGTGGCCATCGTAATGATGAAAACCACGTATTTACAGCTGCCGATTCCACTGGGGAAGTATGGCTCATCCCTCGTTAATAACTCTGTTATTTGAAAAAAAATATAGATTTTTATTTTACGAATGTTGTTTCTTGTTGTTGTGTGTGTTTTGTTTTGTTTTTGATTTCATTCCTATGTCCGCAATGTAATATTGACTTGCACTCTTATTCATGACATTTGTAAGGGGTTGATGAAAAAATAATGAATGAAAATGCACGTGTGCACTTGCGAGCATAGCCCCACTTCCAAGCCACCCCACCCTCCATATACTTAGCCCCGATGCTTAGTAGTTCTACGGCTTGAGATAGTTATTTCAAGTGTCGGGAATGAACACATCAAACCCGATCACCAACCAACGACATGTGTACTTCGGTATCAAGGTTTGAAGATCAAGTAGCCATGAAGCCACCTATTAAGCCGCATGCATGTGCCCGACAAGACAATGCTAGGACATGAGTTTCCAACGTTACATCGACCCCCAAGCAAGGTTGTAATTGTACAAGTTGTTGTCGGGCCTCGAAGCCCAACTTGTAAGCCACAATGGCAAGTTGTATAGGCTTAGGGGTATGTATTTTCTTTACTTATTCCCTTGGTAAGAAGGGAAAAATCAGCTTTTTTTTTTTATTTTATCATGCATATCATCAAAAAATACAAAAAATGAAAAAATGTAACTTTTTTTTTGCCCAAGCTAAAAACCAGAGGCAATGTGCCTCATTTTGGACTAACAAACTTAAAAAATAAATAAAAATAAATAAATAAATAAATAAATAAAAAAATCTTAGCCAAAAATTCGTACTGGTCCGTATTTCAAGTACAGTTCGGCGTATTTTATGCCCAACCATGTTTAAAACATGGATTTAAAATATATATATATATATATATATATATATATATATATATATATATATGCTCATTTTGTTCCCGACATCAGAGTTGACAACTTTTGTTCTCGGGTTTATTTTTCTTTTGATGTTTAAGGCTTGAAAATGCTTGAATGAATTATTTTTTAATTAAACTTAGGGCCTACTCCTCGCCGTTTTTCTTTGTTTGATCAAAACAGAACTTGCATACATTCTATCGATTAAAGTTGACCCTACTTAACGTGGTATACTATTAACCTCGCCTACAATCAAATTCGTTACCGTTCATCACCAATCATCAAAAATGGGTCTACGACCCATATCCATTTAAATGGGTCCACGACCTGCACCACTCAGACTGGGTCCACAACCCAGATCCATTAAAACTAGGTCCACGACTTAGATCAATCTCAACTGGGTCCCCGACCCAAATCCATTTTAACTAGGTCCCCGACCCAGATCCACTTAAACTGGGTTCACGACCCAGATCTATTTCAACTGGGTCCACGACCCAGATCCATCTCAATTGGGTCCATGACCCAGACCCAGATCCATTTTCAATTGGGTTTACGACCCAGATCCCATTTCAATTGGGTCCACGACCCAGATCCATTTTCAACTGGGTCCACGACCCAAATCCATTTCAAACTAGGTCCACGACCCAGATCTATACCCATTCCAACTAGGTCAATGACCCAGATCCATTTTCAACTGGGTCCACGACCCAGATCCAATACAACTGGGTTCACGACCTAGATCCATTCCAAACTGGGTCATCGACTCAGATCCATATCCATACCAACTGGGTCCACGACTCAGATCCAAACCCTTTTCAACTGGGTCCACGACCCAGATCCATGTCAACTGGGTCCACAACCCAGATCCATTTTCAATTGGGTTCAGGACCCAGATCCATTTTAAACTGGGTTTACGACATAAATCCGTTTCAACTGGGTCCACGACCCAGATCCATCATAACTGGGTTCACAACCCAGACCCAAACCCATTTCAGTTGGGCTTACGACCCAGATCCACTACAATTGTGTCCAAGACCTAGATCCGTTTCAATTGGGACCACAACCCAGACCCGTTTCGACTAGGTCTAAGACCCAGATCCACTACAAATAGGATCCATACTCAATTTCGAACCAAGTTCATGATCTAACAAAGATAACAACCGATCAATCAACTCGAATGCATTCAATTTTCTCAAAAAAAAAAAAAAAATAAATAAAGATTTTAAAAAGCACCAATTGCAGTCCTTGATCAAAGTCGATGCCTAGAAAGATCTTACCCTATTGATACGAAGGGGATAGACTATGTCTATTCAGGGAATAAGGTGACTTAAGAGTGCCATTGTGCACCGCCTCTTCTTTGGAGATCTGCCTGGCCGGCGATGATTTCATAGAATTGAATTGGAGGCTACCAAAAACATGGGTTATTCCAACTCGATTTATCTCAGAAATTACTTTTTTTAAATATTCTCCCGACTCCGTGTCGATGCCAGCTCCGTGCTGATGAAATTATTTTTTCAAAATATTTTCCCGACTCCGTGTCGATGCTAGCTCCGTTCTGATGAAATTACTTTTTCAAAATATTTTTTCCGACTCCGTGTCGATGCCACCTCTATGCTGATTAAATTACCTTTTCAAAATATTTTCCCGACTCCATGTCGATGCCAGTTCCGTGCTGATAAAATTATTTTTTCAAAATATTTTCCCGACTCTGTGTCGATGCCAACTCCGTGCTGATGAAATTACCTTTGCAAAATAGTTTCCCGACTCCGTGTCAATGCCATCTCCGTGCTGATGCCAACTCCATGTTGATGCCGACTCCGTGTCGATGCCAGCTCCGTGTTGAGATAATTTCGCTTTCAAAATATTTTTTCGACTCCGTGTCGATGCCAGCTCCGTGCTGAAGAAATTACTTTTTCAAAATGCTTTCCCGACCCTGTGTCGATGCTAGCTCCATGCTGATGAAATTACCTTTCCAAAATATTTTCCCGACTCTGTGTCGATGCCAGCTCCGTGCTGATGCCAACTCCGTGTTGATGCCGACTCCATGTCGATACCAGCTCCGTGCTGAGATAATTCCGCTTTCAAAATATTTTTCCGACTCCGTGTCGATGCCAACTCCGTGTCGATGCCAACTCCGTGCTGATGAAATTACCTTTTAAAAAAAAATGATTTACTGATTCCGTGTCGATGCCAGCTCCGCGCTGAGTTAATTCCGTTTTAAAAAATTTTTACCTAATCTGTGTCGATGTAAGCTCCGTGTTGATGTAATTCTTTAAAAATATATATATATATATACATATATATATTTTACCAACTCCGTGTTGATGTTGGCTCTGCGCCGAGAAATTATTTCTCCGTTAAAACTCATAATAAACAACTTTACCCGACTTAATAAAACATCATGCATCTTCATTTTTTGTAAACAAGATAGTAACGCTTGGTCTTCTGCACCCACAGGTGGCCAAGCGAAAGAAATACAAGTAGCCAGAAGTACCTCCATATTTTCTGAGATCATCTACAGTCACCATGAGTTCTTCCGAAGTGGTACAGCCCACGGTAACCGAAACGTCAGGTATCAATCCACAAATCGCAGCATTATTGAAAATAATCGAGAGGCAAGAAAAGATAGTAAGTGCTGTGTTAGCCAATGCCAGCATCATACAAGCTCAAACAATACAGCAACATGCGTCTAGATCAAATCAGGATTTACCCGAGCAACCTCCACAGGGACCACAGACCACCATGCCGCCTGCAGTACCTGAATACCAGGGGGCCCCGCTCTATATTCCACAGAATCGACCACCCCCTGTGGTCATTTCTGATGACGAATGTGAGTACAGGGCCACAGAGGCTAATAGCACAACAGACAAAAAATTGGCTCAGCAAATCGAGTCTCTACAGGAAGAGATGAGAAGAATGAAGGGCCTCAACACGATGAGTGGAGCTCGGTTCAAGGACCTCTGTTTCTACCCTAATGCTCAATTATCGACCAAGTTCAAGTGTCTGAAATTTGAGAAGTACAGTGGGGTAGGGTGTCCTTTGTCACACCTGAAGCTATACTATGGATCTATGTGCCAATATGGCGAGGATGACAGGTTGTTAGTATAATTGTTTCAAAGAAGCTTAACGGGGCCAGCACTCAAATGGTTCTCTGGATTGGACCACACACTCATTAAGAGCTGGCAGGACCTAGCTGAGATGTTCTGGCACAATTATCGGTTCAATATGGATATTGGTCTAGATCGGAACGACATGGCCAAGATGACGAGAAAACAGAGAGAAACGGTGAAAGAGTATGCACAGAGGTGGCGAGAATCAGCCTCACAAGTAAGGCCTGCAATGACAGAACAAGAGATGAACACCACGTTCATCTCGACACTAGGGCACGCCTTCTATACTCATCTGGTGGGGCACACTACGTGCACATTTTCAAATCTGGTATAGGTAGCAGACCGAGTCGAGGACGGGATCCGAACTAGTCTGATATTTGACTTTACAAGCTTAGGGACAGCAGCAGGGATCCCCTCTCAGAGAAAACCAGTGCCGATAATAAAAAAGAGAGAAGAGACACAGGTTAACAATGTACAACCAAACCGACCCCTCTTCATTCCAGTATCAGCACCGAGACCACAAGCTCCATCAACTTCTTGGGCTCCGGCACCTCCGTCAGTCTGGAACCCCATACCTCAGAACCAGTTCAAGGTAAATCCTCCACCAGTGGCACCACAGTATGGGCAAGGTCAGCAAGCGCGGCCTAACAGAGTATTTACTCGGTTGCCAATGACACTATCAGAATTACTCCCGATCTTGCTCAGGGGAGAGTACCTCACGAAACGACCACCAAATCCAGAAGCCGAAAAAGGACCAGGATACAATCCAAGCTTGTTTTGTGAATTTCACATGGGTGCTCCAGGGCACTCTACAGATCAATGCTGGCAACTCAAGCACCAGGTGCAGAATTTAATAGACAAAAGGGCACTCATATTGGATGGACCGGCCAATCCCCAACAATAGAACATCAACCAAAACCCCCTACCTACTCACAATGGAGGGGGAAATGGGCACGGAGTACACGTCATCCACGAAGAACTCGACTTCAATCCATCAGATCTAATAGCTCCAATTGGGGCAAAAATCAGGGTCCACTTAACAAAGAAAGCAGGAACGTGCACAATCAACACAGTCAACCATTACACGACAACTCCACATCGAAATACACGACCGCCACTCAGATTGGCTGACCTCACCATCCACCCCACTCCTTAAAGTCCCGATACCACAATCCGACCACCTCTCGTCATACCATATACATCGCCAAGTAACCAAAATACGACTCGACCCCCTCTTCATATACCATACACCCCATCCTCACGTCCACCACTCGTCATCCCCCACACTTCATCAACTCCTCAAGTAACATCCAAATCATCACCACCCCCCTCATTCTCAATGTAAAACCTGATCCACCTCCAATAACCATACGCTCACCAAAATCATTCTCATATAGCTCCAACCAGGCAGTGCCCTAGAGTTACGAGACCACCATCACCACTACCACAGGGATTGAAACAATGAAAAAAGTAATGGTGGTCGATATTGGCCATATGACAAAGGCAGGGAGGTGCCAAAAGTTGCCAGCAAAAGGAGTAAGCATTGGGGAAGAGACTGAAAGAACAACAAAAGGGATGACAAATGAAGAGAAGAAAAAGGTAAAAGGAAAGGGAAAAATGAGCGAGAATGACCAGAAAGAAGATAAGGTGAAGGTGTCAGATAAAGAGGCTGCAGACTTCATTAAGCTTATTCGCAAGAATGAGCATAATGTTGTGGATCAATTGAACAAACAACTGGCTCAGATCAGCATTTTGGGTTTGCTACAAAAGTCAGAAGAACATCAAGAAGTACTACTGAGAATTCTGAGGAAGTCACACGTACCTTCAACCACGTCACCAGCACAACTAGAACAGACAGTAGGTCAGATCATGGCCCCGAATCCCATTATTTTCACAGAGAGTGAATTTGTGCCTGAAGGACAGGGACACGTGGAACCGTTAAACATCATGGTCATGTGCAAGGGCATGATGGTTGCTAGAGTACTGATTGATAATGGCTCAGAACTTAATGTTTGTCCTCTTGATACCTTCCGAAAACTTAACGCAGATTGGTCACATGTCAAGCCCAACAACAAGATTGTTCGAGGCTTCGACAGTTCAAGAAGGGATTCGCTGGGAGAAGTGGACCTACCTATCACAATAGGTCCTTGCACCTTCGAGGTAACATTTGAGGACATGGAGATACCGACAACCTTCAACTTACTACTCGGTAGACCATGGATCCATATAGCAGGGGCTGTACCATCCTCGTTGCACCAAAGAGTCAAATTTATCATGGGGCAAAGGATGATATCTATGCTGGCAAAAAATGTCATTCCGACTGGGAGAACTCCAGATGTGCCATTTATTGATATCGAAATGACGAAGGACAAAGCACTCTACCATTCTTATTAATTCGTTGCTGTTAACCACGTGGAAGAGGGAAAGGAAAAGGTGAAAGCAAAACTATCAAAGGCAAATCTGATGGTCGGGCGAGTTTTGAAGAAGGCATGCTACCGACCTAAACAAGGGTTAGGACTGAGAGGAGAAGGGAAAGTTACCCCGATCGAAGCAAAGAAGCCCAATCCTTACTTCGGATTGGGGTTTAGGCCCACGAAAAAGGATATAGCAGAAATGAATGACAAGAAGAAAGAACTTCGACTGGCGAGAAAGCAAAATCGGGAACCGAATGTCTAGAATCTGAGTAGAGTCCCTCTTATCAGCGTTAGCTTCCCGAAATCACAAATTAGACCCGACAGCTTATCAGAACCATTGGCGATAAAATCAAAAAGACAATAGAGAACAGTAAGTGTCAAACCTGTACACATTCATGAAGACTCAGTTGTTGAGTCCCAGTCATCCTTCGTAGAAGGCATTGGTGTTTTATTCAATGGGGATTCCAACGAAAGTCTATCAGATACTACTCTAGAATCCGCCAAAGTGGAAATCATTACCAACCAAGAGAACGACTCACCTTTTTCTATTAGAATCGACTGGGCATCAGTCGTCATCCCACCAAGTTTGGGAGGGACTATGCCCCAACATGACAACAATAATCAATCGGAGATAATGGTTATCTCCGAACCATCGACTAAATCACCTAACAAATCACTCTCCTATCTCATCCGCCCCCTTAGAGAAGGGGAAATTCTGAACAACTGGGAAGAATTCTCGTTGACCCTTGAGGCTGTTGAGGCCTAAAAAAAATGCCATTAGTCGAATCTGATTTGTCCGAGGATCATAACGAGCCCTCGTCCTCGGGTAAAAATTGTTTTGAGGGCTCTCTATCTTTATTAACGAATTTGCATGATTGTTCTTCTTATTTCAGGCATCCAGAAAATCACAAAAAAACAAATATTTCTTACAAAGCAAAAAAATCTAAAATTTCTCAAAAACTAAAAAAATCAAAAAGCTTTCAAAATTGCAAAAAAATAGATATTTTTCAAAAACTAAAAAAAGAGTTTTTAAGAGATTTGTCTCAATCAAATGGGTATCCAGATAGAATGGAGTTTGAAAGGGACGAGTATGATTTCCATCTTGAACTCGACTTTGACCTCATGGGGATCGAAGAAGAGTCTGAGGACAAAATGGAGTACCTACCCAAAGAAATCAAAGACTTGGTAGAACGTCACGAAAAAGGTGTTCAGCCAAACATCGAGGATACAGATTCAATCAATCTTGGTACAGAAGATGACCCACGAATTGTCAAGATCGGAGCCTTATTAACGTCGCAACAGAAAGAAGAAATGGTCGAATTTTTACGAAACTATCAGGATGTCTTTGCATGATCATATAGGGATATGCCTGGGTTAGATACAGATCTAGTTGTCCACAAATAACCAATTGCTTCCGGAAGTAAGTCAATCAAGTAAAAACTGAGAAGATTGAAGCTAGAATGGACCCTCAAGGTCAAAAACGAGGTTAAGAAGCAATTCGAAGCAGGATTTCTCGTTGTCTCTACATACCCGGAGTGGTTGGCTAACGTCGTCCCCGTACCCAAGAAAGATGGGAAGGTGCGCATGTGTGTTGACTATCAAGACTTAAACAAAGCTAGTCCTAAGGATGATTTTCCACTACCACACATCGACACTCTAGTAGATAGTACAGTAGGGCACGGCATGTTCTCGTTTATGGATGGCTTCTCAGGCTATAACCAGATAAAAATGGCAGAAGAAGACCAGGAAAAGACTACATTTATCACACCATGGGGTACTTTCCACTACAAAGTCATGTCATTCGAGTTGAAGAACGCAGGGGCGACTTACCAACGGGCAATGACCGCATTATTCCACGACATGATCCACAAGGAAATGGACGTCTATGTAGACGACATGATTACTAAATCCGGCACTGAAGAAAACCATCTGGTTAATCTGAAGAAGTTGTTCGACAGACTCAGAAAATACAGCTAGAGGCTAAATCCGGTAAAATGCATGTTCGGGGCAACGTCAGGCAAGCTACTGGGGTTTATAGTCAGTAGAAGAAGTATCGAGATAGATCCGACAAAAACTAAATATATCCTCGAAATGAAGGTACCTGTTTCAGAAAAAGACGTTCGGGGCTTTCTGGGGAGAATACAGTATATCAGTCGGTTTATAGCTCAACTGACGCCTATCTGCGAGCCAGTTTTCAAGCTACTAAGGAAAGACACACCGAAGAAGTGAAACAAAGACTGTCAAGAAGCATTCGACAAGATCAAGCAATATCTACTCAATCCACCAATCTTAGTCCCTCCTATTCCAGGGCGACCTCTACTGATATATATCTCAGTACAAGAAACATCTATGGGGTGTGTGCTAGGGCAACATGATGAATCAGGACGAAAGGAATAGGCCATCTACTACCTCAGCAAAAAATTCACCGCGTACAAAGCAAAATATTCAATACTTGAGAAGACTTGCTGTACATTAGTCTAGGCATCTCAACGGCTACGTCACTATTTGCTTAGTTACTCAACTATGCTTATTGCCAGGATGGACCCCCTGAAGTACCTTTTCGAGAAACCAGCATTAACAGGTCGTACAGTGAAGTGGCAATTATTATTATCTAAATTCGACATCACCTATGTCACTCAAAAGGCCATCAAAGGGCAAACCATCGCTGATCACCTCGCCGAGCACCCATTGCCTGATTACGAGCCGTTGAAAACAAACTTTTCGGATGAAGCCATACTATTTACCGAGATTGAGGATGATGACGACGAACCAGGTTGGAAAATGTACTTCGACGGAGTAGCCAATCAGAAAGGAAATGGAATAGGAGCAGTTTTGATCAAGCCAGATGGGTCCCATGTACATCGTCAGATTAAAATTCTAATGCTCTAACAACGAGGCCAAATACGAAGCATGCATAACAGGGTTAAAAGCAGCACTGGATCTCGAGGTAGATGAGATCGACGTTTTCGCAGATTCAAGCTTAGTAGTCTATCAGACGACTGGAGAGTGGAAGACCCGGGAACAGAGACTGGTCCCTTACCATGAGTATCTAGAAGAACTAAGCTCACGCTTTGACAGGTTCTCATTCACATATATGCCAAGAACTAAGAATCAGTTCGCAGATGCACTAGCTACGCTTGCTTCCATGATTAGTATTTAAGAAGATCTGGTCATCGACCCAATTGAGATTGGAATTCAGGATGAGCCGGCTTACTGTCTCCTCGTCGAAGTAGAAGAATTCGAAGAAAAGCCTTGGTACTTGGACATCAGGGCATATCTCGAAGATCGAACTCTTCCCTCAGATGCAACGCCTAATAACAGAAAGACTATCTAGAAATTAGCAGGGCAATTCTTCATCAGCAATGGCATTCTGTACAAGAAGTTGCACCACGAGGTTTTTTTCCGATGCGTGGCAGAAGCAGAAGCAAAACGATTAATCGAGACTGTACATGGTGGAGTCTGTGGACCTCACATGAATGGTCATATGCTAGCAAAGAAGATTATGCGGATGAGATATTACTGGCCAACAACGAAAAGTGACTGCTATCAGCATGTTCGCAAATGCCATCTGTGCTAGATCTACGCCAACAAGATCAATGCTCCACCTTTAGAACTACATAATATGACTACTCCTTGGCCCTTCTCACTCTAGGGAATGGACGTCATCGGGCCAATCTCACCTAAAGCTGCAAATGGGAATCGCTTCATTCTAGTGGCTATCGATTACTTCACCAAGTGGGTAAAAACTACTTCATATACCAACGTTACCAAAAGTAATGTCTTAAAGTTTGTCAAGAACAACATTATCTGCAGATATGGGCTTCCCAGTGGACTAGTGACCAATAATGCCAAAAACTTCAAGAACAAAGATATGGTCATGATGTGCGAAGACTTCCAGATCCCTCATCACAACTCTGTACCCTACAGACCCAAGATGAACGGAGCAGTCGAGGCAGCCAACAAGAACATCAAGAAAATAATCGAGAAGATGGCGGTTACGTACAAAGATTGGCACGACATGTTGTCTTTTGCACTCCACGCCTATCGAACCTCGTTCAGAACTTCGACTCGGGCAACTCCGTATTCATTGGTCTACGGAATGGAAGCAGTCTTACCCGTAGAGGTCGAGATCCCTTCCCTCCGAATCTTGAAAGAAGCAGAGTTGGATGAAACTGAATGGATTCAAGCTCGGTTTGATCAACTGAATTTGATTGAAGAAAAGCGTCTTGCAGCCATCTGCCTAGACAGATCTATCAACGACGAAAGGCTCGCACCTACAATAAGAAAGTCAAGCCTAGGGATTTCTCGCCAGGAGACCTTGTTCTGAAGAAAATTCTGCCAATCCAAGAAGACGCCAGAGGAAAATTCAGACCAAACTATAAGGGACCATTCATCGTGCAGAAGGTAATGACAGGAGGAGCTCTGATACTTACGGAGATGGACGGACAAGTCTTCCCGCAACCAATCAATGCCGACACTGTCAAGAAATACTCCGCCTAAGAACTGATCTTGAGATGACGAAAGGCCATCCTTGATATCCTGAACAAACTATGTACCTTAGTAAACCATTTTGAGCCATCACGTTCATTTCTTAACCTAAGATTGAGGCAAGTCAACAACTACAAAACGATACAAAATAAAAATAAAGAAAAAAAAATGAAAAAAAAGAGAAAAAAAAATAAAATAAAAGAAAATCAGTCAGAAAAGAAAAATCAAAAGCATCGAATTACTCCTGGCCCACATGTGGATAAACTGTGAACGGCTAAAAATACAAAAAAATCAAAAAATCAAAAAATCAAAAACTCAAACACTTGATCTGAGCTCGACCCAAATCTTCAGCCTAATCGAGAGATGATGGGAGGAGACACAGATCACCTTTTCGAAACAAAAATAGGCGAACCCCATGTCTAGCCCACTTTAGATAATCTAAGACCCAGACCTTAACTTTTGTATCATTCCACTACCATTAGCCCAAGCCAACGTTTCGTCCCAACAAAAGTTTTTTTTGATCAGGGAATGTTCTAGGGCAACACAATGACAATGACAGCACCAATGATCTTGCAACTTGGTCCGGACCTCCAAAGTCTTATTAGTCGTTGAAAAACTCGAGAGGGGAATCCAGGTCGGATATTCGAAAAAAAAGAGTACTCGAAGTGTAGAGTAGCTGATCTCGCGGTTCAACTTGAGTTGCCGAACCACGAATAGTCGTCACTAAGCTCGAGAGGGGAATCTAGATCTGTTACTCAAGAAAGAGTGCCACTACAAGAGTAGAGTCGCTGATCTCGCAACTCAACTTTAGTCACCAAGCCAGAAAGACACAGAGACTCCGAACAGAATTGTAATGAAAAATCAAAAAAATACAAGCATAGTCTGAAAGGGCATAGTGAAAACCTGAAAGGGCGCTATGAGTAAAAGAATCAGACCATGGCAAGATCAAAGCCACCGACACGATGAAAATCCCAAAAAGGACGTCGATGCGCAAAAATGTGGAAACCGGGTCTGGTGAAAACCGTAACTGGCGACAGGGGCAATAAGGGTTAACAAAAAAAATACAAAAAAAAAAAAAACAAACTCCTGCCTGCAAGAATATAAACTGTGAATAGTAAAATCCTTCCAAGAATCCCGAGACCCAAACAGATAATAATCTTCTAATACTAGGGCACTGGGAATGACTCTAAAGGAACCAAAAGAGCAATTGACGTTTATATCCTCTGTGGTTGGGAAAAACACCAAGATCGTCACAACCAAAGATTTTACAAACTTTGAATTTATCGTACTCAATTTGATAAAAATATTTCATAAAATTAAAAAAAAAAAAAAAACTATTTTGGCCGATGATGAAAAATCTAGGACTTATTAAAACTCAAGATTTCAAATCATTAGATACACCTGAGGCCAAGTAAGTACAAAACCTATTTTCTTTGCATTAATCTTTCAACATTTTGCATACATTTAGATAATGATAAGAAAATACAAAAAATGGGAATACAACGCAGTCGATCAAGCATCATTGTAAGAAATGAAAAATGAGTCAAGGCGTTTCCTTCAAAGCACGAATCCAAGTAGCCTGGCTCATCACCACCTCAGCATCCAAAGCATCACGACTCACTAGGCATAGCAGATGGAGCCCTTCAAGTGATGACAGCAGAATTTCAAGTCCTTTTACCTCTGGTTCCAACTTGAAAGAATTTCTTTGTAAGGTATTGTAAACAACATGCCAAGGGAATTTGGGTGGTGGTCGATGTTTTCTTGCATTATTTGTGTCCTATTCAGATATTGAGATGTCGAAGAAGGCCATCAGGTTGTTTAATCCAAAAAGTGCCAAAGGGTTACTCCAAGGTCATATGGGTCGAACATGTAGAAGTAGATAACAAAGCAGTTCACGGTATACATAGAATATTGGTTAACTCTGACCTTGGATTTGGAGCGAAGCGATGGGTTGCTACCTTAGATCAACAGTGCGAACGCCTTGCAAGTGTTATGGTTAGTGACATGCCAACTAGAGATATTGGTGTGATAATGAATCAAGAAAGGCGAAAAAATATGTTGATATTGCAAGAGAGTAGACCGATACAACAGGATCAAAAGCGTCATTACAAGGGACAATACGTGAATTGAGAGGGTTAACTTATGGAAAAAATAAAGTAAGATCAACAAAAAAATAAAAAATAAAAAAATCAAAGAATTTCAAAAATCCTTTCGAGTTGCACTCAATTCCAATTTGTTAAAATACGACAAAAAAATATCCAAATTGCAAAACTCATCAAATCTAAAATCTCACACGAGCTCCGCGCCATCGAGATCAAAGAATTAATAAGGCAAGACTCTATCAGACCCCGTGCTTGAGTAGCCATTTTCTACAAAAGTCATCAATTTAATCAGAAATTTGAAGTCGTGTTTCAGCAAAGTTTTTTGTCCCGTACAAATAGGGGTTTAGTCTATTCTTTGCAATTCTTTGCACGAAATTCCTACAAAGAATGGCAGCTTTATACACCCCAATTTGAACGGGCCACTACTCGAAAGGGCCCAAAAATATCGATTTTCCAAATAAATAGGCCAACGGACCTCAAAGGCCCGAATCACTAAAAAGTGACATTTTGATCGAATTGAGGCCCCTGAGACCTTCCAATGGTCTAAGGGACCCACCAAAGGGATTGGACCTACCCCACGCTTTTCCAACCTTCACCGCTCCGCTCTTGCATCTAAAAAAATACCCGATTTGCATTAAAATTCTCCAACGGGCCTAAAAAGCCCAATTTGCCAACACGTGGCATTTTAATCAATCTAATAATTTTTAAAAATTCTAAAAAGATAAAAAAATTAAAAAATGAGACTTGGGACACCATCACCTCATCTACCTTTCGATGCTCCACTTCCAAATCTGGAAAGACCTTAAGCCCACCTAAAGCCCCTAAGCCTTCAACTCTCCAAAATCAATCTCTCACCCCCCTTAACCTAAAATTCAATCTCATGTCATCAAAAACCCTATGACCTACCCATCCTCAAAAACCCAATCCAAAATAACCCCAACCAATTCATAAAAGCCCTTAACATTTCCTAAAACCCAAGCCCAATGCCCCTAAGCCCAAACCCATATCCTATTCATATCTAACCCACAACCCTAACCCATAAATCACAACCCACATCAACCAATTACTCTTTTATCATCAAAAGATGACACATGTCATCACTCCCTCTCACCTCCCTCATCAAACCACCCACCCCATCACCTTTCTCTAAAACATTAACTACTCACATCACCTTTTCTCTAAAAAATCACATCAACCCACACCTTCCCCTAACCTACCCTCATTACTCCATATAAACCTTCATTCTCTCAAATCAAACACCATCAACCTACACCCTCCCCTAACCTACCCTCATAATTCCCTAACCCCTATTATCTCAAATTAAACACCTCCAACCCACACCTCCCCCTAACCTACCATCATCATTTTCTATAAACCCATCTCTACAACCTAAACCTACACCCATTCTCTCAAATCAAACACTCAACCTCTCTCATCAATTAAATCTAAACCCCTAACATCCACACATCTTGCCACATGTCACCATCTCCCTCACCCTCCCAACCACCCTCTTATACCATCCATTCTCTTAAATCAAACACCACTCAATCAATCAACCACCCTCTTAAACACCCATCATCTCACCTCACCAAATATTCCACCCAAATGGTTTGGGTAAGATCCAAATCATTTGGATCAAAACACAACCTATTTACCCTCATTACATATTTACCCCTCTCCCAACTCCTAATTTCATACACCCCACTTTTAAAACATATGCCATTCTCTACTCTCCCACACTTCACCCCATTATACCTCTAAATACCCTCCCAATATCTATAAAAGCCTCCCTCCTCTTCCCCAAAAATGGTTCCCAACTCTCACAAAAAAATCTCTTACTAAGTCTCACAAATATCACTCAACTCTTTACTCATCTCTTCTCTACTCTCTCACACTAACCTCAAAAGAGTTACATTCTCATAACTCACCAAGGACTCAACTCAAGAAGACATAGAAGAAGAAGAAGGAAGGAGAGAAAAGAAAAGAAAATCTTGAAACTTCATGGTGGGTGCAACAAAAACAACCCCCTCTCTCTCTCTACCCTCTCCTCCTCCTTCTATCATCCCCTCTCCTCTTCACTTTGTTTTAAATGGACTTGGGATGAATGGACCTCAAGGCAAATGATCCATTAAGATCATCTTTTTCAATAAGATGATCCTATGATCAAGCCGATAGCAACCCCTATCTAGGGTACAAATGCACACACGTGGCACTTTATTTTTCACTTTTTAAAAATCAAAATAATCGAATTCTTTGAGGTTACCGCCACTTGACGGGGAGAAAAGGGTGCCTAACACCTTTCCTTTTCACCAACCGAGCCGCTTATCCAAATCTCAAGGTTTGATCACCCCTTATCCATCGTGAGTCACTAAAATGCCAAAAATGTCATTTTTTGGAAAATGTACCTCGGGTGACCATTCACACTCACTTACAACATGAATGGTGGCAACTCCAAATTTTAGTAGATGTGGTCGTCGTAATGATGAAAACCACGTATCTACAGCAGTCACTTATAAGGACTGGCACTACATGTTGCCTTTCAACCTTCACGCCTATCGGACTTCATTTCGAACCTCTACTGGGACAACTCCGTACTCATTAGTATATGGGATGGAAGCAGTCTTACCAGTCGAGGTTGAGATTCCCTCCCTTCGAATCTTAAAAGAAGTAGAGTTGGATGAAATTGAATGGGTTCAGGCTCGGTTCGACCAATTGAATCTGATAGAGGAGAAACGACTTACATCTATCTGCCATGGGCAAATTTACCAACAACGAATCGCACATGCTTACAATAAGAAGGTCAAACTTCGAAATTTCTCATCAGGAAACCTTGTCTTGAAAAAGATTTTACCAATCCAAGAAGATATTAGGGGAAAGTTTCGACCAAACTATGGGAGACCATTCATTGTGAAGAAGGTAATGACGGGAGGAGCTCTGATTCTTATAGAAATGGACGGACAAGTCTTCCCTCAACCGATCAATGCTGACACCGTCAAGAAATACTACGCTTAAGATCTGATCCTAATATGACGAAAGTCCATTTTTGCTATCCCAAACAAACTATCACACCTTAATCAGCCCTTTTGAGCCATCACATTCATTTCTTAACCAAAGACTGAGGCAAGTCAACGTTAAAAACAAAATAAAAAGAAAAAAAAACAGAAAAATAGAAAAGTCAAAGCATCAGCATACTCCTGGCCCGCATGAAGATAAACTGTGAACGGCTAAAACTACAAAAAAAAAATAAAAAAATTGAAAAAAATCAAACATTTGATCTTGAGCTCGACCCAAATCTCTAGCCTAAACAAGTTCGAGAGACGTTGGGAGGAGACATAGATCACTTTTTCGAAATAATAATAGACAAACCCCATGTCTAACTCACTTCAGATAAACTCGATAGACTTAAACCTTAACATTTTTATACTTTTCCACTATATTTAACCTTAGCCAACGTTTCGTCCCACCAAAAGTCCTTTCGGATCAGGAAATGTTCTAAGGCATCATAATGACTGTAATAACATCAATGATCTTGTAACTTGATCCGGACCTCAAGTCTTATTAGTCGTTGGAAGACTCGAGAGGGAAATCTAGATCAGATATTCGAAAAAAAATAGCACTTGAAGTGTAGAGTAGCCGATCTCGCGGCTCAACTTGAGTTGCCGAACCACGAATAGTCGTCAATAAATTTAAGAGGAAAATCTAGATTGATCACTTGAGAAAGAGTGTCACTACAAGAGTAGAGTCGCCGATCTCACAGCTCAACTTGAGTCACCAAGCCACAAAGATACAGAGACTCCAAACAAGATTTGTAATGTAGAAATCTAAAAAAATATAAGCATAGTCTGAAAGGGCATAGTGAAAATCCGAAAGAGCGCTATGAGTAAAAGAATCAGACTTTGGCAAGATCAAAGCCACCGGCACGATGAAAACTCAAAAATGCGTTGATGCACAAAAATGTGGAAATCGGGTATGGTGAAAACTATAATTGGCACCAGGGGCAACAAGGAAAAAAATAAAAAAACAAAAAAAAAATTATTATTAACTCCCAACCCACATGAGTATAAATTGTGAACGACGAAAAATTTCCCGAAATACCAAGTTCCATGCTCAATCGATATTCACTCAATATTAGGGCAATGGGGATGACTCTAAAAAGAGCCTAAGATCTACTGACATCTATATCCTCAGTAGTTGGCAAAAATACAAAAATCATCGAAGTATCAAAAGTCTTTCAAAAAGTCTTCATATTCTATATCTACAATATTTATTTGACAAAGACAACTCACAAAAATTTAAAATGTTTTCAAAACTACTATTTTGGCCAATGATGAAAAATTTATGACTTATTCAAATTTCATGTTTTCAAAGCAATAGATACATGTGAGGCCAAGTAAGTAAAAAACCTATTTTCTTTTCATTAAAAAAAAGTTTTATAAAAAGAAATACAAAAATAAAATACATGGACCAATCATGTGGCACGAATTCGGACAGCTTGCCCCATCACCACCACCTCAGCATCTGAAGCATCATGACTCACCAGGTAAGACGCAAAGGCATCGAAGCAGGGACCCTAAGCAAGCCTCTCCCGCAAATCACAAATCTCAGCCCTCAAAATGGAAAATTCCTTACTCCTCAAAGACCTAGGACAACCTCCTGATCTTGACAACGGTGTATCTCTACTACGAGTAAATACGCCAAATTTCAACCAGAGCAACATGCTGATATTACAAGAGAATATCACCAATGCAACATGCTCATTCGTAGTTTATGCTCCTGTTGATATTGTTACCATGAATGTGGTTCTAAACGGGGGTGACTCAGACTATATAGCCCTCATGCCTTTAGATCTTAGTTGATTCAACTCCAACAACAAAACTCTCTCTTGGATCTTTGGCAACTGTTAACAACCATATTGCTTGTACCGTGAAAAGGATCAAAGGATCCATTACAAGGGACAATGCATGAATTGGGAAGATTAACTTCTGGTCCAACAGCAAAACTCTCTCTTGGAACTGTGGCAACTGTTAACGACCATATTGCTTGCACTGTTGAAAGGATCAAATGCGCCATTATAAGGGACAATGCATGAATGAGAAAGATTAAGTTATGGTAAAAAAAAATAATAATAAAGTAAGATCAACAAAGGAAAACAATGAACAGAAGATTTTAGGTTGGAAAATAAAGAAAGTAAAAAAGTCAAGAACGCACCTTACATAAAAAAAAATAAAAAAACAAATCAATTAAAAAAATCAAAAAAATAAAATAAAAAAGATTGACAAAATAACATTTTTGCAAAAACTCAATTCAATTGCCTAAAGACTCATCTAAAAATACTCGTTTAACCAAACTATCACAAATCCGAGATCTCACACGAGCTTCGCGCCACGAGGTCGAGGAAATCAAAAGGCTCACCCTGTTAGACCCCGTGCTTAGATAGCCACTTCTAGTCATCAAATTTGTCA